>NC_141891.1:34872385-35498038 GCF_030686135.1 Camelina sativa
TGAGTAGAAGGCTTTGCTGGTTTAGCAGCTTTAACACTGGTTGAAGCCACCGAGGCTGAGGTCCCTGGTGGTACCTTCCCACCATCAGCTGATATATAGCACAGTATTAATTACACAGACTGATCAAGATATTGCAAAATGCACAACGATAACACAAGAGAGCAACCAGCTATTTCATCCAATGAAAGCGTAAAAGCAATGCTATATACTAAGCTGACGAAACATTATTTGTGATGAAGTCACACACTGTTATAATTCAGAAACAGCACCTTTTGCAGCTGCTTTAGCAGCTCTTTGAGCTTCTTGAATGGCTCGTCTCTCAGCTTTTGTGGTTTTCTCTTTCAATGGCTTAGAATTCTTCTTCTGGTCACTCTGCACCTCCATGCCACTAGCCTTCTCTGCAATTTAATCATAAGAACAACATTGCGATTTCCATTAGCCTTCACTATCCTAAAGAACCAAAAGTTTATGATTTCAAAAACTCAATCACAACAAACAAAGCAAAATCAATGAAATCAATGATTCCAAGATCAAAGTGACAGTACCAGCAAGTCCAGGAGGCATGGTAACGACGGAGACAGTGGTTAATCCACTAGCAGGAACACTACTAGATTTAGCCGCGGCCATAGAATCCATCCCGATACCAGGAAGCGACGACGCAACCGGAGTAGACGATTTGACGAAACTACCCCTGGAATGGCGACCAGGAGACGCCGTCGTTGATCCGTCAGGGAAATCGCGGCGGTTGGAGTAAGAAAACGAAGAAGGAGAGACGGCTGAGGAAGCACCAGCGGCGGCGCCGCGGAGAGGGAAGGTATCAGAGGAATTGAGACGAGGAGGAGGAATCATGACTGGGGAGAGTGAGTTACCGGAAGGAGAAATGGTGGAAACGGGAGGAGAAGAAGCGGAAGCGGATGCGGAGATCGGGTCGGTTTGTTGTTGGTGTGGTTGAGTAGAAGAAGACTCGGGTTGAGATGATGTGAAGAAACCAACTTGCCGGACCTTTGGGTCGACTACGGCGCGAGGATTCCGTCGAGACTCCATCGCGGCGTCGGAGAAGAAGCTAAATTGCCTTTTCTCGGTGAAGAAGATGACGGAATTATTATGAAATCTTTTTCGTTTCTGGGGATCGAATAAAAACGAAGAATAGGGTTCTTTAATTTTTTATTTTTTTTTAATTATAATTTATTTACGTGATAATATTTTTTGTTTTGTTTGAGATTAATCCGATGTTTTTTTTTTGTTTGTTTAGTAATTTAGTATTAATCTATTTACATTCCTTATTTTATAAGAACAAAATCTAGCATCCAAAGTTCAGAACTGAACCAGATTTCTTAGATTTTTATGTTCAGAGCAGAGGAGGACAAACAATGTAGAGAAAAGATCAAACAAACGAGTAGATTCTTTTTAGGAAATATGAAAATTTCATGACATGATCTTTACTCAGATTGAGGATTTTGAAGCATATGATGAGACCTAGAGATGAAAAATATGACTCTACATGAAACTTGGGCAAGCTGGGCCTTTGGAGAGACCAAGCCGAACTTCCATGCCGTGGTGAAAGTCTACTGGTTTGAGCGTCTCGGATTCACGAGGATCTGCGGATTAGATACCATCATTAGAACAATCGGAAGAAAAAAAAAATGATGAAAACTAGGAAAATAAAGAAAAGCTGAAACACTTTTCTCCTAATTACTAAATGGTATAGTTCAACTTTCTCAAAGAATTGAGTAATGTGATAGTCACTTAGATGAAGTTGTAAGGCACAACCAAATGGAATAGAGCTATAAAAGAACAATTACCATTCAAGTAATCCTCAAAACCAAAGTCATCTATAGCTCCTGTGTAGACTTCAAGGCCAAGCATTGACGACGGAATTGGTCCCGGAGGTCTCTGAAACCTGAATACTCCACAGAGAGAAAAAGATAAAAATATTCACTTCACCATAGGAAGTTGAGGCTGCTCTATGTGAATACTAAGTCTTCAAATCTAATAGAGTATACACTCTGCGGTTTATGATTCCAAGTTCTAATATAATAACCAATTATGATGATTCATCTACACATATCTCAGACAATACCTCAAAATTCAGAACAGCCATTAGCCATATTTCAATCTTAACAGTAATCTATAGAACCTATATATGCTACTGATTCAGACAACTTCATCTATATAATGCTACTGGTTAAAAGATCCATACCTAGAAAGGATTTGCCTATCAAGATCCATCTTCAAAGGAAGAGCAGCTCCATAAGTATGCATAATCACTTTCCTCTTCATTTCTTCTTCTGATTTCTTTCCCTGAAACAATACAAACCCTACTTTCAGAAATTCAAACAACACAGTAAAAATCCCCAGTTCTCAAATTAACGAAGAAACGAAGCAAATCAAACACACTAGTTCCGTTTCTTAGCCTAATTTTTGTTCACTTCCTTCAATGTTGAATTGCTTACAGATTCGTAGGCGGATTCGAGAGGGTGAGATCCGATGATATCGCTCTTAACACCGTGAAGACCAAAGCGAAGAGCATCGTTCTTCATGCCTCCGATCTCATGAGCTATCTTCTTCTGCGATTCCATTACTCCTCTCTTGTTTTCTTCCTCCGCCGGTGTTACTTCTCGGCGACTTTATGGTCAAGCAAGCAAAATCAGAGAGAAAGAAGAAGGAGAATGATTTTTTGCTAAGTATTATTTAATCATGGACTCTAAATGTATAATGGTCCCTTTAAGTAAAGCTCACAACACAAAGCCCATCCCAATCAACACAAGATGGACATTAGTATTAACTAGGTGCTTCCCCACGCAACGCGTGGATTGTGGTGTAGTTGGCACTTTCTTGTTTTTTTTTATCTTTTTCGTTTTCTCTTTGTATTATTTCGTTTTAATTAGGCATATATGGGCTTTGCCGTCACCTTTATTTATACACTATATGTTTATACCATTTCGTTTATATGTGTATAATCGTGGCGTTTATTTTTTGTGAATTATGAAGATGTTGTTTCTTGCTTTTGAGGATCCAATCTTATCATTGACTGATATTGTTTTCAATATATTTATTGTATTCTAGATTTTCTAATTAACTGCTTATGTAAACCCTTCATACGTTGATGTTGCAATAATAAGTTATTTTTTAAAAATAATTATCTTCCGTGTAAGTGATTATGGTTGTATGCCCATGTTTTGGTCTAATGTCAATAAGATCGTTTCTGTTTTTCTTTAGTTGGCTTTGAAACCAATTTTGAGTTAAGCAAATAATGGGTCGAATTATGGTGTTAATAAGTAATATAAATTCTTATGTATATTTATTGTATATATGTGACTATAAATTTAGCTAACTAAAAAATTATGTAATATTTAAATACAATCTTAAACATATATATATATATATATATATATTATTTGTGGGAAGAATGTATGAAATTATTGGATAGAAGTTATTTTTGAGTTAAATAACCTTTAATGTCTTTAAAGTGAGTTAAATATTAATAAATTTTTATATGTGTCTTAACTTTTTTTAAAAGGAATACCAAGTGTTTCCTTCCAAATTTGAAGTGACATAGTATTTTAGTTTTCTTTTATGATTTTATGAATTTCAATGTAAAAGTTTTTCAAAGTAATAAGTACACTCACTGATTGAATAATAAAATTTGGAGAAAAGTTTATTTCGATTAATCATCTGCTCTTTTAAATAAATTAAATAAGTATATTGTTATTCCTACAAATAGGACAACATATATTATAGTTTAACCATAGAGTTAAGCAATAGAAATGGAACTTGTGATTGCAAGACAAAATGCTTATATGTTACACATTGATCGTTTAAAAATGAATAGGAACATCTAATTCTCAAAGAAAGTTGATTGTTTTGTTAAAACCGACATATGTGAATTTAAATTTAACTATGCAAATTTAAAAAATAAATATGAATAGATTAGAAAGGCAAGAAATATAAAAGAAATATTTTTTTATATAAATAAAATAAAAATTGAAAACAATGTTAAATATATATAATACTTTCTACATTAAAATATAGAATCAAACTCTTACAAGTTACAATACATATGAGATATACCAACATTTGATATTGGTAGGAGAGGAGGAGAGAATGTTTACTATAATATGGTAATCCAAATTAGATAATGGAGATGAATCTTTAAAAAATAGAACAATGTAATATATATATATATATATATATATAATACTTTCTAAATTAAAATATAGAATTAAACTCTTACAACACATATGAGATATAACAACATTTGATATTGGTGGGAGAGGAGGAGATAATGATTACTTATAAGATAATAATCCAAATTAGATAAAGGAGATAAATCTTTTAAAATAAGAACAATGTAAAATATATATCATGTAGTCTCTAAAATTAAAATTTAGCATTAACAATTTACAATGATATTTCATTTGTTTTTTACAACCCATACAACAAAAATAAGAAATCAAAAATAAGAAAAAAAAACGAAAAATGATTTGAAGTATTGTAGAAGAGAATGAGAGAATGTGAAAATGAGATAGTAAAAGGACGTCAATATGAGAGAATGATAGATTGAGAGAATGCTTATTTATATGATAAGAAATGATGGAAGTTACATTTAGAACTATGGAGTTACAATAGTAATTTATTGTGTTTGAATAAAACTGAGTGGTAGAATATGATTAATGCATAATTTATTTTATTTTCAGTTATAATTTTATTTTAATGTGTGGGTTAAATGTATTGTGTTTATTGGGTCTTAAATATTGTTTAAAGCAATTAGAAAGCAAATAAAAAAAAAAAAAAAAAAATTAGAAAACATTAAATGAAAATCAACCAATAAGGAGAGACCAAAACCTTACTTTTATATATATGATATATTGCTTTAAACTTTGAAATGAGAAATATATTATAAACAATAATTTTACATGAGAAATATATTAATTTAGCCAACCAAAATATGAATATAATTTTAGCCAACCAAAATCAATAAAAAATATTAAAACTTAACCAAAAATATTTTCTCTTGAAAGATAAATAAGTTAGTAGGAGGAATGAATTAATGTACAATTATTGGATAGAAATTACATTTGAGTTAAATGGAGTTACATGTCTTTAATTATAATAAATATCTTAATTTTTTATAACCTAAAATAAAAGGAATACCAAGTGGCTGAATCAAAATTCACATGATTTGGTTGTTTGTTGATATAAACTCAACACTTACACATAATATTTCAAAATAAAAAATATTACTTTTTAAGTGACAAACTAAATTAGTTTTCTTATAAAATTATATGAATTCTTCAATCTCAATAATTTTTAAAACCCCAAGGATAACTTATATTTTTTTGGTTTTCACTCATCAATTTAATTTATAGTGCTAGATTTCATACTAATGGTTTCATCTTTAGAGAATTAAGTGAAATGATATTTTTAAAATTATATTTTATTTTTATATTTAAGTTCCAGTTGAATATGTTTTGTTTTTTTGGATCATTTTTTATTTTGATTAAAGACACAAAAAACCAATTGTTTAATTATGTTCTTTTTGTTTTCAAAAACCTCAAATCATAAAAAAAAATTATATATATATATTATATTGATCTCTGCTGATTTATCAATTGGATCACAAAACAAAATAGTCTTTATAAATGGATAATTATATTGATCTTTAAATATTATATTGATCTTTATAAATTATTAAAAATGATAAATGAATATGTGAGATAACCAGAGACATAATAGATAATTACATATGGATCATTTCAACTTTATGATCTTATTGTGTGGTGAATATTGTAAGGAAATATGAAAATAATGACTTATAAGATGTTAATATAAAATAGAAAATGGAGATAAACATTTTAAAAGATTAAAGTAAATATATAAGATATACATATCATACAAACTCTAAAACTAAGCTTTTACAATGATATTTGATTTAATTTTTTATAACCCATACAACAACAATAACAAAAACAAAATAAAACAAAATAAAAAAGAGATTTGAGAGTAGTGGAAGAAGATGAGAGAATGAAAGAGTGATAGACTAAGAGAATAAGATAGTGAGTATTTATAGGAAGAGAAATGATGAAAAATTACATTTAGAAAAATGAGAGTTACAATTCTAATTTATTGTTTTGTTTTAATACAATTGATTAATACAACTTAGTGGAGAAATAAAGTTAATGCATAATTTATATGGAGAATTTATATGATTTCAGTTTTATATTATGTGAGTTAAATGTGAAAATTAATTGTTTTTAAATTTGTGTTTTAATATAAATATTTTTTTTTGTTAAAATTGCATCGCCAAGTGGACCTATAAGGAGAGAGTGAAACCTTACTTTTATATATATGATGATTATTTTCTCTTTGTAGTACAACTGGATTGGAAATGGAATATCAAATCTTCTTTTATATAGAAAAATCATTAGATTACAAAACTTGAATTAAATAAACAAAATAAAAATCTTTATATAATTATATGTTGGATCACAAGAACTAAATATTATGATGAGTATACTAAAACATGTATTACAATTTTTTTGGAGGTAAGAGAGAATTAAAGAAACTTAATTTAATAATTGTATTACAATAGTTTATTTCATTAAAACATTGCATAATTTTACAATAAAATAAATATGTAAGAAATAATCAAACATCTAGATTAATAATCAAACATCTAGATAAAGAATAAAGATGATTTCTTTAGCTTGATTATCTTATTTTGCAATGATCAAAATTAATATTTTTTGAATCTGCATGATAATTTTTTTTGTATAGCCATCAAATTTTTATTATACATATGTAATGTAAATTTTTTATTATCATAAAAATAATAATAAGAAAACAAAGAAGAAATGGAGTAATACATAAAACAAAGAAATAAAATTAAAAATACAATATAAGATATATCCAACAAAATATATAATTAAACACTTACAATGAGTTTTCAACCCATGCAAAAACATAACACAAACAAAAAAAATATTTAGAATTTGAGATATGGTGGAGAAGGATGTGGGAATGGCTATTTATAGGATTTGTAGTGATAGAAGTTATATTTTTAAAATAATTTAATTAGAGAAGTTACAATTATAATTGATGGTGTGTTTAATTGAAAATGAATGGAGAAAACCAATAGTCAATTCATAATTTATATAACTTCAGTTACAATTTAGTAGTAAATAGTGAATTTAAAGTATGAATTTATATATATGATTAAATGTGTTGAATTTTAAGTTTAATTAAAAATAAATATTATATTTGAAAATATTAAAAAGATGATTTCTTTAGATTGATTATCTTATTTTGCAATGATCAATTTTTTTTTTTTTTTGTATAGCCATCAAATTTTTATTATACATATGTAATGTAAAATTTTTATTATCATATGTAATGTACAATTAAAAATAATAATAAGAAAACAAAGAAGAAATGGAGTAATACATAAAACAAATAAATAAAATTAAAAAGACAATATAAGATATATCCAACAAAATATATACTTAAACACTTACAATGAGTTTTCAACCCATGCAAAAACATAACACAAACAAAAAAAATATTTAGAATTTGAGATATGGTGGAGAAGGATGTGGGAATGGCTATTATAGGATTTGTAGTGATAGAAATTATATTTTTAAAATAATTTAATTAGAGGAGTTATAATTATAATTGATGGTGTGTTTAAATGAAAATAAATGGAGAAAACCAATAGTCAATTCACAATTTATATAACTTCAGTTACAATTTAGTAGTAAATAGTGAATTTAAAGTATGAATTTATATATATGATTAAATGTGTTAAATTTTAAGTTTAATTAAAAATAAATATTATATTTTGTAACATTAAAGATTAAATTAATAAATATTATATTTTGTAACATTAAAGATTAAATTGACCAATAAGGAGAGAGTGAAACTCTACTTTTATATATATGATTGATGTGAATTCACTTTATTGATAACGTTGATTCAGTGAACACGAGACAAGACAAGCACATTTTGGACAACGAGATATATATATATATATATTTTTTTGGCTCAACTTCAACTATTCATTATCCAAAGGAATACATCTAAATTCAAGGTACATAACATTCACCTCTAATCATTTTTTTTTCCAGCTCTTCTTTTTCACGATCCGTAACCTGAACACAGCTCTCAACACTAAATGTTCCTGCAATTTGCAGAAGTTTTTTATTTTATTTCTAGCTTTATGCTAAGTTCACCGCTAGATCCATTAAACCTGTGTAAAATTTTCGATGGCAACTCCAGATCTAGGATATGATGATACTGTTATCGCCTTTTTGTGATTAATTCCTGCTGTGTGCAGTTGTTCCAAGTTAAAGATATGTCTCTTACACGGCGACTTCGAAACCACTTTCGGTGACTGTACAGTCTATTCCTTGTCATGGCAGACTCTTTATATCTCTCCATGGATGTCGAAAATCCGAGGCTATTCCATCTTGCTGATGTGTGCATTTGAAAAGCTGTTCAGCTTCTCATTCTTAGTGGTGGCCAGAAGGATTTTGGTGTTGGAGATTGGTCCTCGTAGCTCTACGCGACCAAGTCGGGATTTTGACTTCTCATTTTGCCTTACTTCCTTGCTGGATATTTTAATCTCGATCCTCACCTCATTTTCGGACCATCGTGACCATTCGAAGAACATAGATCTGGTTGCTGTCGACTTCGTCTGGGAGCTTCTGGCTCCTCCAACACAGATCCTAATACTGTTCTATTTGGCGCCAGTGTAGAGAAATTCTCGGGCTTACTCCGGAGATCGGTTTCTATCTCGCTAAGATTCACCCTCCTTCACCAGCAGTCAACGCCATTTGAAGCTACTACAAACTCCAACAACCACTCTAGATCTAAAGGCCTATTGTTCTCTTCCGGGGTTTCTCTGGCGGAAGAGATTCTATTGGTAATGTTTCACCATTGCACTAGATCCGAAAAAAGGTTATTGATGCATACAGCCTGTCGTGCCTTTTTCGGCTACTGCCGTGCCATCATATCCGGCGACAACGACGACGTATCGAGATGCTTCTCAAAATTAGTCACAATAAACCATAAAGATTTTATATGGTGGGCCTGGGTTTGGGCCAAAAAGTATCTCGTGGAATTGAATTTGAGTTCATTTACTAATATCAGTTTAGGCTTCTTTGTAAAGGACCAACCTCCTTATTTAGCTTTCTCCTTCTATATGAAGAGATCATTGAAGAATTTTCTATTACAAGAGTGCAAAATAATGTGTTCCAGTGTTAGTATGGTGGGGTTTTACTCTCCCTCCGGAACTAATAAATGAGGACACTTGCTTGGAATTGTCAAGGGTGGGAGCCAAGTTGACTCGCCGCCGACTGCGTACTCAAATTTCGGAAGGTGGGCTAGGCTTTAGAACACTAGAAGAATTTAATATTGCCCTTTTGGCAAAGCAACTATGGAGATTGCTGAGATATCCAGATTCCCTTCTTAGTCGAGTCCTAAAAGGGAGATACTTTCGATACTGTAGTCCATTAGAGATACAAATATCAAATCGACCTTCATATGGCTGGAGGAGTATGTTGGCAGCAAAGCATGTTCTTTCGTACGGAATTCGTAAGACCATAAGCTCGGGTTTTAATACGTGCATCTAGACTGAACCATGGATCCCAGATACGCCAGCAAGGCCACCCCAAAGTTTAACTAATGAGAGGAATCCCTTGATTTGTGTTAACACCTTGATAGATTTTAACACAGAAAAAGTGGAAAATTGAACGTCTTCGGGAACTCTTTCTCCCAAAAGATATTACCCTTATTTTGGGGATTAAACTGAGCTTGAATGCCTCGAAGGACGGCTATTCTTGGACTATGACAAAGTCTGGAAATTATACCGTTAAATCTGGATACGAAGCCGCGAGAGCTCTCTCTCGCCCTGCTTGCCATCTCCCTTCTCAGGGACCTAGTGTTACGACACTTAAGGCGCAAGCATGGAAGTTAAAAACATCACGGAAGCTTAAGCATTTCGTGTGGCAATGTGTGACTGGGTGCTTGGCAACATGTCAACGCCTGCATTATCGCCATATTGGTAGAGATAAAGCTTGTCCTAGATGTGGAGCGGAAGAGGAAACAATAAATCATATGCTATTTGAATGCCCCCCAGAACGTCAAGTATGGGCTTTATCGACAATCCCTTCCCATCCTATGGTGTTCCCTTCATCTTCCATATATAGCATCCTTGATTTTCTATATGGGCGTGGTAGAGACTGTGGTGCAACTGATCAAAACTTGAGAACTTTCCCATGGATGATGTGGTACATTTGGAAGGCAAGAAATAAGAAGGTGTTTGAAAATATCTCTGAATCTCCACAAGATACACTGGAGAAAGCTATCCAAGAAGAAAAAGTTTGGAGAAGAGCAAATAACAGAGACTTAGCACCAGCGGTAGTAGAACCATGCATACCTTCGATCCCAATTCCTCAAGAATCTCTTGTATGCTTTATAGATGGATCTTGGCATACAGAGGTGGATAGGAGTGGGCATGGCTGGATTGCATCTATTGGTGATAGAATCCTGCACATGGGGTTAAAAGGATCACGTAGAAGCTTATCCCCATTACATGCAGAGTTAGATACCCTTATTTGGGCTATGGAGTGCTTATTAGCGTTGGACTTAGATAAAGCTCTTTTTGCTCCGGATTGTTCAGACCTCCTAAGGATGACGTCTAATATCAAGGATTGGCCGACCTTTTCATCAGAATTGAAGGATTTTATTCATTTCAGAGATAGATTTGCTAATTTTAGTATTAGATATATTCCCCGAGAGGCTAATATCTGTGCCGATAAACTTGCAAAATGTGCAAGAGCACGAGGTTTCTGTTTTTCCCATGTAAGCTCGACGGTACCTAATTGGCTCTCTTCGAAGAGTGTCATCTCCGATAACTTAATATATGGGGTTTGATCGTAAAAAAAAAAAAAAAAAAAAACATTCACCTCTATAGAATTTGACCAAATGCAATGGGCCGATCTAGTATCACCCTGAAACACCAGCGGATCCAACGCTTCCTGACCGATAAACCATTGCATTTTTTAACCACAATAAGATAGATAACACTCCACAAATCAGAGTGAAATCATCTCTTGAACCACCTAAATTAACTCTATGATACGAAAACAACTACTAACACAGAGAAGACCAAAATCTATACTAAAGATCAAAGCAATTCCAAGCTACTAGAACCTCGTGATCAGCGTGAAGGACTTGTCCAAATAGCATGACACCAGAAGGCGCAGCATCAGAAAGACTTGGTTTCTCCGGCTTTCATTGTTCTGATGCTTCTCCGAACAACCACTCAATGACCAAAATACTAATCACCTAAAGATAAGAGTTTCAAACACAGATTAGCATATCAACACCTCACGGTGCATAACCGGATTAGCCACATTGAAGCTGCCTTATAGTCTCACTTCTTAGCCGGAATGACACCAGATATTGAAGGAAGCTCACAAGAAAGCACCGGTTGAAACAAGATTTATGTATGTGGTGAATGATGATGATGAATGTATGCAATGGTGAGATATGAATGGATGGATGGATGGGTGTTTCAATTCCCCTTATGCTGTTGCAGTATAAGAGGTATCAATCCTAAATGAGTGTTTGTGAACAATTAAGATATGCATATGAATCTAAGTTAAGACAAATGTAAAGATTGCTTGTCACTAACAATCCCTAGATGAAAATGTAAAGATGCAGAAAGTAAACTAAAAGAACTAAGAACTAAATGCAAATGAAACTGAATGATTGCAACAGTAATGATACTAGAACAGAAATAGAAACTACTACTGATGAACTAATGCAAGACAGGTAATGAACTGAAAACTAAATGAATGCAACTGGAATGAAACAGGAATGAAATAGGACAATCACAAATCATAAACAAGAGTTCTGGGGATGAACTCGAGCAAGCACTCGACCGAGTGTAGGTCGAGTACAGGGTCGAGCTGGAATAATCCGGGAAACAGAGCAACATAATAAAAACAGAGCAATGCAAATACGAATCAAACAACAAGCAAGCAACAGGATTAAGACTTTAAAATCAATAAACAAAGAAGGCCTTGAGGAGGGATTCATGGGCTGAACTAATCATTGTGGTTATCTAACTTGGTCAACAAATCTCAAGCAAACTTTGAGCTAATCTCTAGACATATAAATCTAAGACAAGTTTCTTCCACTCTCATGGCAAGAAACAATCAAACCTATGCAATTCTAGACTTGTTCTCACACAGTAAAGAATCTACACAAGCAGGCATTAATCAATACATCTCAAACCAAACAAGACCTCTAATCTCTTAGCAAGCCTAATGGTAAGCTCTAGATCTAGCCTTATCTATGCTTCTTAAACATTGGTGTGATGCTAAGATGCTTGAAATCAAACCCTAACCTCTCAGTTCAGGATCAGCATTAAGAACATCTAGCCTAGAAGAGATCTACAACAATCAAGCTTGACCAAATCACACAACCCACAAGATCAATCCAGCCTAACCCATCCTCAAGATCCTAAAGAACTACTCACATGAACACATGATGAACATCAAAGTCATAAACCCAGAAAATCTCGAAACTTGCATCAAATAAAAGATAAGAACAAGATCTACAATGTTGCAAAAGGAATCAAACCCAAATTCTTAATATATTGAAAGTTATGGAACCAACAATATTGAAGAATCTAAGAGTTTTCTTAAAAAGGGTACAAAATCTAAGAAAATAAAAAGGCAAAGGGAATAATCCCTTAAAAAGCAAAAACTAGGTTTCTGACTCTCTAAAAAGTTTGCACACCCTGGTGGCTGCAGGTACAAGGCTTTATATAGGAGAGGAGGTGGAAGCCCTAAAAACACTAAAAGACAAAATAGTCAACGGCTCGGTCAACTCGACCTGTGCTCGGTCGTTGGCAGGTCGAGCTGGCTTCTCTCGTGCATTCTCCACTTGGTCGAGTCCTCCTCAGCACACGGTCGAGTGTCTGGTCGAGTGTGCGGTCGAGTTGGACTCTGGACCTTGGTTCTTCAGCCTTAACTCTCTTGCTTTCCCTTCATGATTGCTTCACTTCTCCTCAGCATTGCTTCCATGCTCCTTAAGCTCCAAAATCACCTGAATATGCATGAAAAGATGCAAATGCAATGCAACTAAACTCTAATGCATGATTAGTGCTAAAGCTACACAATAATGGCCTAAATGGATAGCAAAAGGTGCAAAAGATGTGAATAAACTAAGGGAAAACATGGTAAAATATATGAACATCAACACCCCCAAACTTAGTCTTTGCTTGCCCTCAAGCAAATAAGCAAGACATAAGAAGGTAAGTGAGGTTTGAAAGTGGGATCTCAGCTCCTAAAGCTTGCAAATAGACTATCTAGAATCAATGTCCAAGTTACTAGTACTATGATCCAAGTTGAATGAGCTGGAATAAAAGACTTTAGACAAGCATATCACAGCCTTTATTGATTTGAGCCTAAGACATCCACAAGCATTCAAATCAACCATTTCATTTAACATTCATTAATCAAAAACATGAATCAATTCTATGCAATGCTTAAACTCATTTGGCTTGGTAATAAAGGGTTTTGAGACAATGATGGTCTCTTTTTAGAGTGGGGCTTGTCAATATCAAGGTTCTCTCATGAAAATGGATTGAGCTTTAGAAGAATGCTAAAGGTAAGAACACTTAGACACATACAAGAGCAAAACCTTGTCTACCCAAAGGTACCCAAAGTGTTTATCCTAGCAATCTAAACCCAAATGATCCTAGTGCTACCCTTTACTTCTTCTTTTCTTTTTCACCCTTTTCTCTTTTTTGGTTTTCAAGTCTTAGGAGAGGTTTCTTATTTGATCTATCTAATGGGATGGGGGATTCTTACTTATTTGCTATGGTTCTCTTTTCTTCTTATTCTTAAGACATATAAGCTTTTTGCTAGACTTTCCTTTTCTTTCTTTTTTTTTTCTTTCTTAAGCTAGAACCATTTTCAACAATACTTTACTTCCCATCCTTTCACTAGACTTTGTTTAAACACAATCTCCTCTTAAAGACTTTACCCTTTGTTCTCTTTCTCTTTTTCTTTCTTTTCTTTTCTTTTCATAACAGCCAAGTCCCAAACCCAACAAGTGAACCACCTAGTCCTATCTAGTTTGAAAAATGAAAACTAGAACTACACAAGGTCTTACTCTTGTCAGTTCAAACCTAACACTTTCTACCAAGCTCAATCCCAAAAATAGGCCTCACACACACAAGAATAAACATGGCTTGAAAGAAGGGTTGGTTAAGGGTAGGGGAACTGATTCTTAATGAGGAAATCAGCTACTTGGATCAACAAGAGTGGTAAAAAGGAGAGAGATGATCCAAATATGTATATGGTATCCATGAGTTTAAAGCAATGCACACATTGATAATTATAAGTCAATATTAGGTTCTTATAAGTAGGAAATGGCATCAAATCACAACATGCTTCAATTTAGACAAAATGCAATGCAAGAATTCAAGGCTTGGTTCAATCTTATGCTTCTAATTACTCAACTAGCATCAAAGTACTATTAACTTGGGCATTGATCCTAGTCTAGTGAATTAAGCAAGCTAACAAGGAAATACTCATCATAGATCCCTAATGCAAATATTATACAATCCTACATGAAACATGCTAAACAAGATCCTAATATGCAATGCAAACTACATGAACACTCTTTTTTTTATAAAGATTTTTTCAAAATTTTTCAAATTTTTATGGTTTTTCTATGCCTTAGATGCTTATGCAAGTGCTAACATGATGATGATAAAAATTTGAAATAAGAACACAAAACACAATGTCAAATGCTATCTCAAACCCTCCCCCAAACTTAAATCACACAGTCCTCTGTGTGAAAGAAATTTGATTAAGGATTCAAGATCAAAAACAACAAAACACAATATGAAATGCAATGATATTTACAAGTGAAGGTGATAGTGGTACCTTAGGGGTTGTGGAAAAAGTTGTCCACATCCATCTGCATGCTGTCATAGGAGTAGTTGGGGTCTTGTTGGTGACTTGGAGATGGACTCTGGGGCAGCTCGACGACGGCGATCGACCGTGACTCGGTCGAGTGCGTGTCCGAGTGGGGGGGGGGTCGAGCTGGACTGCGAATCTCAAATGGCTGTCCCTTCCTCTTCTATTCAGACTCCCTAGCCTCCCTGACCATGAAATCACTAAAGCAAAAATCAAAATACCAAAATTCCAAAGCAATATATACAAGGATACCTTAGGGACTTCCTCCCTAGTGAGCTTGTTTAAAGTCACTAAGCTTGACTTTTGATGCCTTTTCAGGCTTGGTTTAGATACCAAGGAGGTGATGAAATCCCCCTGGTTCTATTTGGTAACCCTGGTGTTCCTTCTTGATCACTACCTCATTAGCACTTGAACCATGTTTCTTTTTAACCTTGAGTTTTGGCCTTGCTCTCTTCAAAGTCCTTTTGTTCAGCTTGACTTGAAGATCCTTGACTAAAGCAGTCAGTTCTTGAACAGAATTCTTAAGCTTCTCCACTGAATCTTCTTGAAAGGATAGCTTACCCCTTGAAGCAGTTTCCTCACTTAAGACCTCATGATCCTCCTTTCTTTTGATAGTGTAAGTTGGATCATATTTTGAAGGCAGATTAGTGGGATTGTTGATGTCAAACTTCATAGTGAAGTTTTCAGTCAGGTGGAGCTTGATAGTTCCCATCTTCACATCAATAACAGCCCCAGCTGTAGCTAAGAATGGCCTTCCCAAGATAAGAGGGTCTTCAGGCTCTTGTTCCATGCTCATGATTGCAAAATCAGTTGGGATCCTTGCTTCTCCTATTTCGATAGGGAGGTTTTCAATCACTCCAACCACATCCCTCTTGGATCCATCTGCTAGACTGACATAGTAGTTTCTGTCCTTGAAGTCCTCATACCCCAACTTCTCAGCCACTGAGTATGGCATCAAGCTCACTGAAGCTCCTAAATCACAAAGGCACTTATTGAAGTGCATGTAGCTGATGGAACAGGGTAAGTTGAATGAGCCTGGATCTTCAAGCTTTGTTGGGACAATAGCTTTCCCAATCTCTTTCAAATCCTTCATATCTTGGTCATGAGCCCTCTTCTTTGACACTCAAGTAAAAAATCCTGATAGAGAGGGTATGGAGCATACTGTTCCAAAGCAGGTCCTCTCTCTTCTTCTTGGTAAGCAATGATGACCTCTTGTATGGCCTTCACTTCCTTCTTCTCAATTACACCCTCTTCTTTCAAGGCTTTCTCTTTCTCTTGTTGCAAAGCTATCTTCTCCTTTTTCTCAATGATCTCCCTGAGTTCTCTTATCTTTTGTGCCTTGAAACGCCCTGGGAAAGGTAGAGGTGGTTTGTAAGCAGGAGGAATGTATCTAGCAGGCTTAACATCTTCTGTTTCTTCAACTCGATCAGTCACTCGATCAGGTACTCGATCGTGTGTGTGGTCGAGCACCTGGTCGAGTTGTTTCTCTGCTTCTTTCTGCTCTGTAAAACCTTCACTCTGGGCTTCAATTAGTGATGAATCCTCCCCACCTTGAACCTCACTGCCCTCAGTGACATATTTCTCATGGAGATGGACAGCTTTAGCAGTGAACTCCCTTTGGTTTTGAATAGCTTGTTGAGGATGTTGGTGTGGCTTAGGAGCTAAAGTAGAAGCAATGGAGCTCTCCATGTACTGGAATGAAGAGGTCAGACTCTCAAGCTAGTGACTCAGATCATGAGAATAGGAATTCAATTTTTGGTTCAGCTCTTCAAACTGCCTTGCCTCCTCAATCTGCTTATTGGCTTGCCCAAGTAACAATTGTTGCATTATAGTGCTTAAGTCAGGTTCTTGGGCTTGGTAGGTCTGAAACATTGGAGTGGGACACCATTGAGTCTGGAAACCTTGTTGCTGGTGCATGGGTGCATAATAGAACTCACTGCCTTGAAACATGGTTACTGACTCGAACAGACACTCGGTCGAGCACAGGCTCGAGTTGATGGTCAAGTCGACTGGGAAGTGTTGTCTATTTAGATCCGGCGTCTGACTCGATCAGGTGCTCGATCACGACTCGGTCGAGTGGTGGTCGAGTTGATGGTCGAGCTGGCACCTGAAACTCAATCACAGACAAGCAGGAGAAGAAACAAGAGCAGTAGTGAACAAATGGTTATACGAACTTAATCTTAGACTAATATGGATCATAAATGTCACAAAAACACACTCAAATGGGTAACAACGCCAAATTGAAACAAGATTTCTGTATGTGGTGAATGATGATGATGAATGTATGCAATGGTGAGATATGAATGGATGGATGGATGGGTGTTTCAATTCCCCTTATGCTGTTGCAGTATAAGAGGTATCAATCCTAAATGAGTGTTTGTGAACAATTAAGATATGCATATGAATCTAAGTTAAGACAAATGTAAAGATTGCTTGTCACTAACAATCCCTAGATGAAAATGTAAAGATGCAGAAAGTAAACTAAAAGAACTAAGAACTAAATGCAAATGAAACTGAATGATTGCAACAGTAATGATACTAGAACAGAAATAGAAACTACTACTGATGAACTAATGCAAGACAGGTAATGAACTGAAAACTAAATGAATGCAACTGGAATGAAACAGGAATGAAATAGGACAATCACAAATCATAAACAAGAGTTCTGGGGATGAACTCGAGCAAGCACTTGACCGAGTGTAGGTCGAGTACAGGGTCGAGCTGGAATAATCCGGGAAACAGAGCAACGCAATAAAAACAGAGCAATGCAAATACGAATCAAACAACAAGCAAGCAACAAGACTAAGACTTTAAAATCAATAAACAAAGAAGGCCTTGAGGAGGGATTCATGGGCTGAACTAATCATTGTGGTTATCTAACTTGGTCAACAAATCTCAAGCAAACTTTGAGCTAATCTCTAGACATATAAATCTAAGACAAGTTTCTTCCACTCTCATGGCAAGAAACAATCAAACCTATGCAATTCTAGACTTGTTCTCACACAGTAAAGAATCTACACAAGCAGGCATTAAGCAATACATCTCAAACCAAACAAGACCTCTAATCTCTTAGCAAGCCTAATGGTAAGCTCTAGATCTAGCCTTATCTATGCTTCTTAAACATTGGTGTGATGCTAAGATGCTTGAAATCAAACCCTAACCTCTCAGTTCAGGATCAGCATTAAGAACATCTAGCCTAGAAGAGATCTACAACAATCAAGCTTGACCAAATCACACAACCCACAAGATCAATCCAGCCTAACCCATCCTCAAGATCCTAAAGAACTACTCACATGAACACATGATGAACATCAAAGTCATAAACCCAGAAAATCTCGAAACTTGCATCAAATGAAAGATAAGAACAAGATCTACAATGTTGTAAAAGGAATCAAACCCAAATTCTTAATATATTGAAAGCTATGGAACCAACAATATTGAAGAATCTAAGAGTTTTCTTAAAAAGGGTACAAAATCTAAGAAAATAAAAAGGCAAATGGAATAATCCCTTAAAAAGCAAAAACTAGGTTTCTGACTCTCTAAAAAGTTTGCACACCCCTGGTGGCTGCAGGTACAAGGCTTTATATAGGAGAGGAGGTGGAAGCCCTAAAAACACTAAAAGACAAAATAGTCAACGGCTCGGTCAACTCGACCTGTGCTCGGTCGAGTGGCAGGTTGAGCTGGCTTCTCTCGTGCATTCTCCACTCGGTCGAGTCCTCCTCAGCACACAGTCGAGTGTCTGGTCGAGTGTGCGGTCGAGTTGGACTCTGGACCTTGGTTCTTCAGCCTTAACTCTCTTGCTTTTCCTTCATGATTGCTTCACTTCTCCTCAGCATTGCTTCCATGCTCCTTAAGCTCCAAAATCACCTGAATATGCATGAAAAGATGCAAATGAGATGCAACTAAACTCTAATGCATGATTAGTGCTAAAGCTACACAATAATGGTCTAAATGGATAGCAAAAGGTGCAAAAGATGTGTATAAACTAAGGGAAAACATGGTAAAATATATGAACATCAACGGTTTTGAGGATGTCCACAAATCTCGGCCACTGACACACCTGAAGCCTCCCCAACAACCGGTAGCCTCTAAACACCCGACTCGACTATACACCTCCGATCAGCAAGCATCTCTGGTGGAAGGGTGGAGGAAACGGGAGGTCGCGATCCAAAAACTAAGATCCGACTCCTAGAATCTGCAAGGAAGGTCGCCCGGAGCAGCTACAAACCACCACCAGTCTCCGGAGAGGAAGGCGAGCCGAGATCTCACCGTCTGCCACAACGTCACGACGCAAAGGAGAGGAAGAGAGCAGGTCACCTACTACTACGAACGGAAAGACAAGCAAAAGAAGAAAATAGAGCCCTCTCACACGGAGATAGGCGGCGGCGGCTCTGTAGATCTAGGGTTTGAGGGACTCAGGGGTTAGAGAGAGAGAGTTTGAAGAGTCTTGGATGACGAGGATTTGACGGTACCATTGTATTGAGGATGTTATCGATTTCGTCGGGAGAAGAGATGAAATACGTACTTCGAAAAATGTTAGGATTCTGTTTGTTTATGGTTTACATGTAAAACTAGGTAATAATTCGTGCTGTTGCACGGAGAGAAATTTTTGTTTGATTTATTATATTTGTAAACTAGATTTTAACCCGCGGTACACCGCGAGACGATTTTTTAACTAAAAATTTTTAACTTTTAAATTTCTTATATTTATCAGTTTTGTTTAGTGTTTAAGATTGTATACTGTATTTTGATTGTAATTTTAAGATTGTATAAGTATATTTTGACTGTTTAAGATTATCTAATATTCAAAATAATGAAATGGTTGTTGCTGATAATGGGGCGATTGTTATTTTAGGAAAGTGCGATTCTAGGGCGACTTTAGGGTTGCTGTGTTCCTTTCTCACGCTAGGTTTCGTGTGACGGCCGCCACCGGTGTGCCTCCATGACGGAGCCGGATGTTTCTGTTTCTTCTTCGGAGGATGTTCCCTCTCCTCAAAGTAAACAACAATCCTATGCTGCTGTAGTGGATAAGCGTCCATTACTTAAAAAGCACGATTTCGATATCAGTTTGGTAGACGGTGTTCCAACGATCGAGGTTCCTGATGCGGTGCTTCAGGACTCTGTGCCTCTGTGGGACGATTTTCTGGTTGTTAGATTCGCCTCTACGGCTCCACACGTTGCGAAGGTTCATGTCATTGTGAACAAGATCTGGCCCCTTGGTAACAAGGATGTTCGAGTAGATGTCTACGAAAACTCTGCAACCTCTATTCGATTTCGAATTCGAGATGAGTTAACACGTCTCCGAGTGCTAAGGCGGGGTATGTGGAACATTGCGGGGGTCCCTATGATGTTGTACAAGTGGTCTCCTTTGCCGGAGGATGCTCAGCGGGTGATCACTTCCATGCCCTTGTGGGTGACTCTCAAGAACGTGCCTCATTCTATGTTCTCTTGGGAGGGTCTGGGGTTTTTATCTAGTCCCATTGGCAATCCTATTAGGCTTCACCCGGACACTGAACTTTGTAGTAAGTTTGATGTCGCTAAGGTTTTTGTGGAGGTCAATCTGACACAATCTTTGCCTAGCACGTTTCGGTTCAAATTGAATAAAGATGAGGATGTTACTATTGAGTTTCATTACCAGTGGCTCCCCCCTAGGTGTTCTCGTTGTCAAAAGTGGGGCCATACTAGTGAGGTTTGTGCGTCAGTTCCTCAATCTCCGACAAAGTCCCCTATTCCTGAAGTTGAGGAAGGCGAGATTGTACCTCCCGCTGTGGTTCTGCAGTCCGTTTCTCCTCCTCCCTCAGTTCCAGCTCAACAATCTTTGGCTAGTGCTACTTCTGCTGTCCCTCCCTCAGCTCGTTCCCCAGTAGTAGGGGTTACCTCTCCTCCGGTGGATGAGGATCGTGCAGGTTGGTCTGTTGTTTCTCCCGGTAAGGGTTGTAAGAGCTCTGAGAAACCGCAGGCTGCTAATCCAGCTACTATGTTGGCCTCTTCCCGCTTCTCTGTTCTGGGTGATGCAGGGGAACCCTCTGCTGACAATACTGAGTCTGTTGTGGTCGCAGATCCCACTACGGCTTCGACTCTTCCTGGAGAGAATGTTCAGGATCCTCGTGATGCTGTCGTCGTCCCTCCTCGAGCTTCTTTGCCGCGTCAGACTAAACTCTCTGCCAAGTCTTCTTCGGAGTCTTCTTCTCAGCAGCCTAAGGGTGGTCCCCTTGGCATATCGAGCAAGAAGAACTCCAGGAAACGTCATTAATGACAGGTTTTTTCTGGAACATGCGTGGTTTCAACAAATCAAAAAAACATTCTGTTGTTCGTGATTGGGTGCATGCTGAATCCTTACAGTTTGGATGTTTACTTGAAACGCGTGTCCAAGAAAACAATGCTCCTCGAATTATCTCTTCGGTATTTCGAGGGTGGTCGTCTATCACAAACTATGAATTTAATCGTCTTGGTAGGATTTGGGTTGTTTGGAGCGATGAAGTGCGTGTTACACCGGTTTTTAAGACTACTCAGGTTATCACGTGTTCTGTTCTTATGCCGGGGCAAGTCACGAGTTTTTTGTTTCTTTTGTGTACGCGTCGAACTTTGCTGATGAAAGGAAGGAGTTGTGGTCTGATCTTAAGTCCCACTATGATTCCCCCCTTTTCTTAAACAAACCGTGGTTAGTTGTGGGTGATTTTAACGAGACTCTCTCTTATGACGAGCATTCAAATTATGAAGATTCTCCCTCTGTTACGAGTGGTATGAGGGACTTTCAGGAATTGGTTCGACATTGTGCTTTTTCAGATATGAACTGCCATGGTCCTCTATTTACTTGGGGAAATAAGAGAGATGCGGGGTCTGTCTGCAAAAAATTGGATCGTGTATTGGTAAGTGAGGCTTGGAGTCGTCGGTTTGCTGACACTTATGGTGTGTTTGATTCGGGAGGGGTTTCTGATCACCTCCGTTGCCGGTTTACTGTGGGAACACACGTCTCTACACCAAGGAAGCCCTTTAAGTTCTCTAATGTCCTTATGTCCTTCCCTGAGTTTCTTTCGACTGTCGAATCCTTTTGGAATAGCACTGAGCGTCTTTTTCATTCAACATCCGCTATGTTTCGATTTTCTAAGAAGCTTAAGGCTCTCAAGCCTCTCCTTCGTTCGCTAAGTAAGCAGAAACTCAGTAAGCTCTCTGACCAGGTGGAAGAGGCTCACCGCGATCTCTGTGACCGGCAAACCTCCACGCTCTCTCATCCTACTCCGGCTGCGATTGTAGCTGAGGCCGAAGCTTTTCAACGTTGGGATCATGTTTCTGATCTGGAAGAGAATTTTTTGCATCAACGTGCTAAGTTGCATTGGATGTTGGTTGGGGATAAAAACAACAAGTATTTTCACTCTGCAGTTCGTTCACGTCAGGCTCTTAACGCCATTAGGGAGATATCTACCCCTGATGGGACTGTTCTTAACACTCAACCGGAGATTAAAGAGGAAGCTGTGCGTTTCTTTCAGGATTTTCTAACACACACTCCGTCAGACTTTGTTGGTTCTGATGTTGATCAACTGGAGCAGCTGATTTCTTTTCGTTGTTCTGAGTCGGACCACGCCAACCTACTCAAGTTGGTCTTTGCAGAGGAAATTCGTTCCACTCTTTTTAAGATGGCAGGTTGCAAGGCACCGGGGCCTGACGGTTATACGGTTGATTTCTTTAAGAAAACTTGGTCAATTTTGGGGTCTGATTTCATTGTTGCTGTTCAATCCTTTTTCTTGAAGGAGTTTCTTCCTAAAGGGGTTAACTCGACAATCCTAGCTCTTATCCCTAAGAAGGCAGATTCTAAGGAACTGAAAGATTACCGTCCTATCTCCTGCTGCAATGTGCTATATAAGGTTGTTTCAAAGATCATTGCCAATCGGTTAAAGGCTATCCTGCCAGAGTTCATCGCTCCAAACCAATCTGCTTTTATCAAAGATCGCCTTATGATGGAGAATTTGTTGCTTTCGTCTGAGCTGGTGAAGGATTATCACAAGGAGTCTATTTCTCCACGTTGTATGATGAAGATAGACATCTCAAAGGCTTTTGATTCAGTCCAGTGGTCTTTCTTGCTCAATGTCCTAAAGGCTATCAATCTACCTAGTGCTTTTATACGTTGGATTGAACTCTGTATTGGCTCGGCTTCTTTCTCAGTTCAAGTAAATGGGGAGCTAGCTGGCTATTTTCAGAGTACACGAGGTTTACGTCAAGGATGTTCGCTATCTCATTACCTCTTTGTCATTTGTATGAATGTTTTATCTCTTATGCTTGACAAAGCTGCAGTTGATCGCCGTATCGGTTATCACCCTCGTTGCAAGTCTCTCAATCTCACTCACCTCTGTTTTGCGGATGACATTCTTGTCTTCACGGATGGCCGCTCTACCTCTAACTTTGCTACAACTTTGAGCGTCTTTGAACAATTTGCTGCTGCCTCTGGCCTAAAAATCAGCTTGGAGAAGTCAACTCTCTTCATGGCTGGTTTCACGCCTGAGCAACAACGAGCTATCCTCCAACATTTCCCGTTTGCTGTGGGATCTCTCCCTGTTCGTTACTTGGGGCTTCCTCTCCTCACTAGGTCAATGACGAGATCAGATTATCTGCCACTCCTTGAACGTATCCGTCAACGAATTACCTCCTGGACAGGTCGTTTCCTCTCCTTTGCAGGTAGACTCTTGCTCATCAAATCTGTTCTTGCTAGTCTTACCAACTTTTGGCTTTCTGCTTTTTGCTTGCCTAAGAAGTGTTTGAGGGAGATAGACGGTTTGTTCTCGGCTTTCTTGTGGTCTGGGCCGGATCTTAACTCGAAAAAAGCAAAGATTTCCTGGTTGGATGTATGTAGGCCTGTGGCTGAAGGAGGTTTGGGGCTTCGTCGTCTGCAAGATACGAACATAGTTTGTATCCTTAAGCTTACTTGGCGCCTTATCTCTGCTCGATCCTCCCTGTGGGTTCGTTGGATTCGTAACAACCTGCTCCGTTCTGATTCCTTTTGGTCTGTCAGTGCATCGAGTGTTAGCGGTTCCTGGATGTGGAAGAAAATATTAAAGCATCGCAGCCTAGCCATGTCTTTCTACAAAATGAAGGTCTCCTCTGGGTCTGACACTTCCTTTTGGTTTGATAACTGGAGCTCCCTCGGGCAACTTTTTGCTTTGTTTGGGGCTCGGGGTTACATTGATGTGGGAATCTCGAAACAGAGTACAGTAGCAGAGGCTCTGTCGCTGCATCGTCGACGACGACATTGTACGGATCTTTTGAATCAGTTGGAAGATGAGCTCCACTCCCTTCGTCCTTTGTTGCAGGTCCTTGGTCGTGATCAGCCGTTATGGCAATGCCGGAATGGCTCTCGCAAGTCCACCTTTGCAACTTCTGATACTTGGCACCTAATCCGTCAACAGCACCCTCCTTGCGCTTGGTCTAGTGGGGTTTGGTTCACTCACTCTACTCCGAAGTATTGCTTTGTTACTTGGCTAGCTTTTCACAACCGACTCTCGACGGGTGATAAGTTGGTCTGATGGACGGCTACTGCAAATGGTGCATGCGTCCTCTGTAACAGCCAGCAAGAAACTCGCAACCATCTATTCTTCTCCTGTCCTTACTCCTCTCAAGTTTGGTCTCCTCTGACTCTTACTCTGCTGGGGACAAAGTTCACTGTCGTTTGGGATCACTTGGCTTCTTTGCTTCTTGATGACTCCATCCATCGGCTCCACCGTTTTCTTCTGCGTTATGCTTTCCAGATTACGGTACACAGTATTTGGTGCGAACGCAACGCTAGGCGGCATGGTACGGCTCCCACTCCTTCGTCCAGTCTCTTCCGGTTCATCGACAAAAGCATCCGCAACAGGCTGCTCACCTTGTCGACGGTCCATGGTTATGAGAATGGTCTTCAGCTCTGGTTCCAACTTCACCCTCTTTAATCAGTTGTTTCTTAAGTTTTTTTAAGATTTCTCCTTCTAAATTCAGCTACAATGAGGCATTAATTTGTAAAACAGTCTTTTTTTGGTGAATATAATTTAACATTCATACAAAAAAATAATAATGAAATGATGATAGCATAACATCTTTCATTTAATTCGTTGTGTTTCAGACGAAAATATTTTGTGTAGACAACCTGTAAAAAAAAATCATATTGTAAACTCAAACCCGCTCTATCACACCCTCAAACATTTAAATTTTCTTTTATGAAGTTTATCAATATTTAGAATATTTAAACTGTCAATACTGTTTCCAAAATCTTAAGCAAATCAAAGATTTCAACATCAAATGTTTTTTCTATAAAAGATTTATCTAATATTGAAATAATATTCAGTAATTCCTTTAGAAAACTAAATAATGGGATTAATTTTGAGAAAATATTTTTAGGCTTGTTGAAGAAGCCTTATAGTGTAGAGTATAATCGACATAATCTTTTGTTTTTTTAAAGCCGTTATTTGAATGGTAAATTTCTTTCTTACTTTAGATTATTTTTCAAGATGTGTTTTTCTTTTTAAAATAGAAAAATAACTTTGTTTTGTAAATTTATGTAAACCCATGTATAAAAAGTTAATAGATGTAAAATATGTTTATAATAAAACTTATGTAATATGGATCAATTTCTTTTAATTTTTAAATAATAAGGTACAATGATTTAATTAAACATCAATTTTAAAGGAAATACAAATGCTATTTTATTTTATAATATTAATTCAGATTATTAATTTGAATTAAGGAGTTTGATTAAAAGTTATAGCAAAACCAATATTAAATAACAATACATGAGAATATATGGCATTATGAAATACATAAAAACATATGACATCATGAAATCAAATATTGGAATTGATAACATAAATAAAAATAATTAAAGAGTATTTAGCAAAAATGACAAAATATACATGAAGATTATTATCACTATTGTGATAGTGGTGATGTTGCTACTCGATGGCGAAATCTAGTTTCCAATAAGCATAAACACATTTTGGAGACACTACATAAAACTTCACTGACATTGCTTTCTCAAGAAAATATGTGTACAAATTTTTATTTCATTATTATTGTTCATCTGCAAAATTAAATTTCAATTAATGTTAGTTTTTCAACTTTTTAATTTAGAAAAAAGTTTTTAAAAGAAGATTACCTTTGTAAAGTAATCATCATCATCATCTTTCATTTGAAACTAATATCAGCATCTATTCCAGAAAATTTAGTAGCAATATCACAATAATCAAACTTTATTTATATGCATTTACAATTATACAAAAAAAAAAGAGGAAGAGAGAACATACCATTGTGAAAGTCTTGACACTTACTTCTCTTTATTTGTAGGGAAAGGAAATGTGTCTAGCAATTTAAGTTTTTAACCAAAAAAAATCTAAATAAAATCATTGATACTCAATCGATTTTGGAAAAGATAATTGTTTCTTTTATTTTGATATAACAACAATTTTAACATACCAAATGTAAGTTTTTGATTAGATGTTTTCCTATTTTAAAATTAATTGAAATCTCTAGAGATTATTATTGTTAGTGTAAAAGATAAAATTGGTTAGTTATTATTAATATATAATATTTTTAAAATCAACAATTAATGTAATTTTTGAAATCGGTTTTGTAAAAGGAAAATAGAAAGATGTTGTAGAGATATTCTAGGAATATGATGTTAAATGTAAAGATTTTATAAACATAATTTTTTTTTAGAAAATTATAAATCAAATGCGTAGAGATAATTTAGGAAATAATTGATTTGTCGATATTTTAGGTATATTTATTAGTGTAATTGAATTTGATTTTCCATATTTTATTTATTGACTTTTTTTGCAAATATGTAGGGATCAATTTTGTAAATAAAATTTTAAATAAACAAAACCAAAGGGTAGAACCCAAAATGTACTTCATATATATATATATATATATATATATATATATATATATATATATATATATTTGTTTAGTATAACATTTAAATTTATATTGGTTTGAATTCATCGAAGTTTATGAAAGTTTAAAATAGTAATTGTTTCATCATAAATTTTAGATTGACAAGATGGCAGATCTGGATAGAATATGAACCAAATTAGTGATAGTGAGATTTTTATCAAAATCTTGAACTATCAAATCAGATAAAAATCACAAAATATTAAAATTATATGAAGCAGATAATTTAAATAAAATTGTTAACCCGGTCAAACCCGTCCGCTAAGTCATCCCGCAACGGGTTTAAATATTTTAAACCGCAAAATGTCTTTGCATCCGTCCCGCTTGAATTTGTGAGAACTGCGTGGGTTACACATGCATTTTAATAAATCATTTTTCTAATATATTTAAATTATATTTAACGCTTAGACTTAATTAATATTAATAAAGTTATGTGAAAGTTTTTAAGAATAATAAATGTATTTTTTTTTCAAAAACACAATAACATATAGTTGTAAATAATAAATATAAATGAAGCTAAATAGCTAAATGTGTCTCGAGCTCTCTGGCGGCGACACATCAGCTTTTTTAAATGTGTGATTCTCTATTAATATATAGGGGATACATTACAATCTATAATGAAACACAATATATTGGAAAATTGAATAACAATTGTTTTGCAAGTACTTTAAAATAAATCAAACAAATGTTTAATCCAATAATAACAGATTTTATTGTATTTTTTTCAAATATATAATATGAATCTAAACAAAGTCTCAATTGTTGTGTTTTTGTTTAATTATTTGTTTATCGTGGAATTTGTTTAAACAATTTCCCAATCCTTCGCATATTAAACAAAAAAAACTGTTAGTTTTAAGCAATAAAAGAAACAGAAAAATAAAATTTACATTTAAATGAAAATTTTTCATATAGAATTTTTAAATATATTAGGTTTTGAACCCTCGCTGATATATTTTGGTGAAAATTATACATGATGGATGACAATTATGAAATATTAACTTATAAAAAACTTTAAATTACTATTAAAGCAAAAAAATTATTTCAAATACACAATTTAAAAAAATATAAAATCAGTTGTGTTAAAAATTCAAATCCTATAAAAAATCATGAATTTATACTTAAATGTTATACTTTTTTTCTTCTTCTTCTTCGTCAGCTTCTTCACATTCTTCCGTTGAATAATCATTCAAAAACCTCCTTTTTAGACTATCACACAACTTGTTAGCCAATCAAACTCCACGACCAAAATCATTGCCTCTTTTCTCGTAAAATTTGTGCAATTCATGAAAACCAACATAGTCACATAATCACTCAATTATTAATACTTTCACAGTATACTTACTTGGTTTTAGTTTCACACATATCAAAACTTCTCAAACCAAAATCGTTAATACTACAAAATTGTAAATTACTTGGAATGAACAAAATGTATAGCTAATAAAACATTTGTGTTTGTTGTCGATCTTTCTTCTTTAAACTTTAAAACTAGACTCAAACATCAAATTAATGTCTTACGATGTCAATCACCTTACTGAAAGAATATCAACTCATTTATAAATCATACATCAAAATATGTTTTACTGCTCATAAGAAATAAAAAAAACAAACTTAGATAAATAAAATATTTTTAAGATATTTAAAAATCGAATATATAGTATTAAATAATACTTAAACTTTTAAAATTTTAATAGAGATTAAATATTTATATTATTTTTTTAACTTTAGATATAGTTTAAATATTTATAACATAGTTTAAATATTTATAACATTTTAATTTTTTAGAGTTAAATATTAGTGATAAAATTTTAAGTATTTATAATATTTTAAACTTTCTATGGAGGTATTTATAATATTTTTGAAAATTCTATTAATTTTAAATATTTATAATATTTGAACCTTTTAAATTTTTTAATAATTATAATCTTTTAAAATTTTAAACTACATCTAAGGTTTCAATATTGTTAATACTTTTAAACTTTATTTAAAAAAATTAAAATATTAAAATATTATAAATTTTTTAGAAGTTTTAATTTGCTAAAATATATACTAATTATAAAGTTATATAGATAAACTTTTAGAAAAAAATAATTTGCTCAAATAAAAAACCGGATTAACCAAATAAAACTTTTAAATTTCGACGCTTGATAAATCAAGCTTCCTGCTCATTCGTAGTTGGAAGCATATTAGTCTTTGAAACGACCCAACCCGTTTTTTAAAAAATATTAAATAATAAATAATAATAATAGTAATAATAATAAATAATCTAAACTAGTGGTCCCATACCCACTAGCCACCTAACCACAAACACACAACAGCGGATAACATAACCAATATCATTAAACCAATAAATAACCAATACTCAAATAACCAGTAATATATCATAATAATTAAACCAATAATCCAAAGACCATGAATCATAGATCCAGCAACCTACACCACATTCTAATGACTCAACTCTAGCCACCTAGCAAGCCAGACAACAACCAATCGAGTCCCTAGAATATTCTCCTCTTCATTGCCTTGATTCCACGATAACACTTTACCTTTACCTGCACCACAAACACAAATTGACATGCATGCGTATTTGATAAACACTCAATGAGGCAATCCTCCCATCTACTGGGCTATACACACAAGCAACTGAGATACCAATGTCCAAAACAATCAACAAACAAAGCATACAAACCAGGAAGCAAGTATCGTCTCGCTGGAAGGGAGGTGTCGACCGACACCAGCCAAGTGTCGACCGATACTGGCACTTGGTGTCGACCGACACTACCCCACAGTGTCGATCGATGCTGCTCACTGGTGTCGACCGACACCCTCCTGGTGTCGATCGACACTGACTCTGCAATCGCGTTACGCTCGAAGCCGAGAGTCGAATCTCGCTTCCCATCTCCTCCAATCCGTCCAATACTCAATCCCAAAGCCATATGAATCCGTAGGAACCCTATAGCAACCATAACAAGCAAGAAAACACCACAAACAACACCAAACAAGCAAGACAAAGGAAATCTCAGGCTTAGATCATCCATGGTCATGCACTTACCTCTTTGCAGGAAGATTCTGACCAACAGCAACAAATCCAACCCTCCTAGCAAGCTTCTAGTACCTTCCTAGCTTCAAATCTCCCAAGAACAGTCAACGAATCTCACAAACTCACCCAAAAACTCAAGAACAGTTCTTTTCTCTCAAAACCCTCAAAAGAGGCGACCAAAGGAACTCTCCAAACCCTTTTTGTCGACAAAACACTTAAATATCTCGGTTCAATGGTTTTCCTTAAACCAAACCGACCAAAATCGACAATGAAATCAAACTGGTCGAACCAGATTTTATTGGTGTCGACCGACACCACCCTTGGTGTCGATCAACACCCATCCCCAAAACGCAGAGTTTTGGTTCACGGATGTTACGATTGTCCCCCACCAACAAAGATTCGGCCTCAAATCTCGAAGAACCATCAGCCAAGGACTCTTGTGCAATCGTCTCCATGGCCTACACTCCTCCGACCGATCTATGAAGGTCACCTCTAGGCGATAGACTCATGTTCCAGGCATTATTTGCTCTCGACTTTTGGACTTTCCTTTACTCATAGGCCTTAACCTTGAGTTTTTATAGGCTTCTCACCAGGCCTAAGCCTGCATGCCATAATGTTGGCTCCTCATTGGGCCTAAGCCCGCATGCCATAATATATAAGGAAGTCCAATATTCGTCTCTCGGGTTGCCACCCTACATCTCGCCCCCAGATCGTAATCCAAAGTCGATTTATCAACCATACTTGTAACATCCGTGAACCGAAATCCCGGTTTGGGAGTTGCATCGGTCGATGCAAGGTCAAGTTCCTGCGTTTTGACTTAAGTCAAACGCTGCGTTTTGGGTGAAGGAAAACCTTTAACACAATTTTTGTCTCATTCGTGGTGTTGTGGCCATTTTTGAGAGAGAGCGAAAGAGAGAAAAAGTTCTTGAGAAGTTTTGGAGATTTTGGGTGATTTGTGGCGTTTCTTGGTGAGATCTGAGGCTTAGAACGTTGTAGGAGCTTCCTAGGAGCGTTTTCTTCTTGTGTTTAGGTTCAGATTCGTCTTAGCAAAGGTAAGTGCAGGACCATGGCTTATCTAAGCTAGAGAACTCTCTAATTTGCTTGTTGTGTGTTGTTAGACTTGTTAGATCGTTATTCTGGACATTAGGAAGCTTTCTTGTGGCTTGCGATCGAGTTTTGTGGTTGTAGGAACGAAGATCCGGCGAGAAGCTTTGGAGGAAAATGATGCTTGGCGTTGCATCGGTCGATGCACTTTGTGCGTCGGTCGATGCAGATGCGAGGACGGTGCGTAAACTCTAGGGTTTTCGTGTTATGTCAAGCATGCGTCGGTCGATGCATTGGGAGCATCGGTCGATGCATTGGGAGCATCGGTCGATGCAAGCTAACCTTGCATCGGTCGACGCAGATCTTGCGTTGGTCGACGCAACCTCCATTTGGTGTCGGTCGATGCATGTTGGTGTCGGTCGATGCAGAGTCCTGGTTTGTTTATTGTTGTTTGTTGATTGTTGTTGATGGTTAGAGATGACTTTATTGCTTTTGTGTATAGCCCAGTAGATGGGAGGATTGCCTTACTGAGTGTTTATAAAATACTCATGCATTGCAATATGTGTTTGTGGTGCAGGTAAAGGCAAAGTGTGATCGTGGAATCAAGGCAATGAAGAGGAGGATGTTCTATGGACTCGGTTTTATGTTGTCTGGCATTGCTAGGTTGCTAGAGTTGGGTGATTAGAACATTGCTAGGTTGCTGGTTCTATGATTTATGTTATTAGTTATTGGATATTGCTGATGTCATGAATATTGGTAATTTATATTTATTGGTTACTATTGAATATTTGTTGTATTGTTATTCCACTGTTGGTTGTGATTGTGGTTAGGTGGCTAGTGGGTATGGGACCACTAGTTGTAGTTTATTTATTATATTATATTTATTATTTATTATTTAAAAAAAAAAGGTCGGTCCTTTCATTTTGGTATCAGAGCCCTTACGGTTCTAGGTTTGGGTTCACTAGGTTTCTGTTGTGATGTTTGGGATTGCATGTCTTGATTGATTATGTTAGTTAGTCAATTGTGTGTGGCATGGAGTTCTAGAACATCCTCTTCGAGCCGACTGTGTGATTCCACGGTGAGTTTATGTTTTTGTGTTATGTTAAGATTGCTTGTTAGCCTATGTCCTTGGAAGTGCAGTGGTTACCGAGAGGGGTACCAGTGCAGGCTCCAGTTGTACCGCATGTGGCAGGGTGCAGCCGAGGGATGTGGATGTTGAGGTTTTTCCTTCTTATGTTAAGAGGATGGAGCGGTTGTAGATGACCGGTATGAGATTAATCTCAAGGGATATTGGGCCTAAAGAGGCGGATAGGTGGACATATGCAGTTGGAGCAGATATTTCTCTGTTTGGGGTTAATCCAGTTGGATATTGGAAGTTGAGTGGGCAGGTGTAACATTGCAATGTTATACTCAGACCACAGGAGGTACTTTGTGTCGAGAGATGTTTATAGTAGTTAAGGATTGTTGCTCTTGAGGGGATGGTGATTCCCTTGAATACCGATAGCTCGAGGGGCTCAGGGCTCCGAGAGTGGCAGAGGGGATGATGTTCCCCTGAGGGGATGAGTAGTTCCCCTGATACCGAGATCTTGAAGATTGTGGTCCAAGAGTGAGACAGTATAACTCGAAGACGCTGGTCTGAGAGTGAGATCGGTATGGCTCGAAGGTTGCAACCTAAGGGTGGAGGAGTTGGGAGCAAGCAATGCCTAGGACGTGAGTATAAACATAACAATTGAATGTAGACCTCGAGAGATTGACGGTGGTTTAATCTTGGCTTTTGGATGTGTTGACCATTGGGACAGGGTTTTATGACCAGAGCGGTTATGAATGTTTGGCTGTACACCAGGATTGTGACGTCGGTGGTGCTGGAGTCCCGGGAAGGGGAGTTACAGCAGGTTTGAGCCGGGAAAGGCATGTTTGCCAGATACATAAGTTCACGGGAAGCCTTCATGGCAGGATAAACTAATCGTTGCAACGATGCTGGATGAAGTTCATTGGAGATGGACAGGGTTGCTAGATTCAAGGTTTTGGTAAGCTTGTTGGAGGGAATAAGTCAAGTGGTTTGAGTTAGCGGCCTGCAAAGCATTTGACGCGGTGAATCTGAATATGCGAACGTATGGTACTTGTTTGTTTTATTACGCTTGTATTGATGATTTACTGTGGAGAATTGCCGAGTGGAAAAGCTATTTCTGGAATAAGTTATCTTGTGGAAGTTTCCCTAAGTGGCAAGTTACTAGAGTTTCTTGGACGAACAAGAGGGTTGTTATTCAGGTGGCGGCGAAAAGGATGTCGACATACTTGAGTATTTGTTTAGTTGAGCTGAGGAAGCAGCTATATGGAGCAAGGGATTCATACGTTCTAGTGTATCACCGTGGAGAGCACCGGTGTTATTTGTTAAGAAGGAGGATGGGAGTTACCGCTTGTGTATTAATTACCGGGGTTTGAACCAGGTCACTGTGAAGAACAAGTATCCTCTTCCTAGGATCGATGAGTTGTTGGATCAGTTGAGGGGTGCTACTTGGTTCTCTAAGGTAGATCTGGCGTCGGGTTCTCATCAGATACCGATTGATGAGGCAGATGTGAGGAAGACTGCTTTCAGGACGAGGTATGGGCATTATGAGTTTGTGGCGATGCCTTTCGGGTTGACTAACGCGCCAGCAGCGTTTATGAGATTGATGAACATCGTGTTTCAGGAGTTTCTGGATGTGTCTGTCATCATTTTCATCGACGATATCCTGGTTTATTCTAAGAGTCCTGAGGAGCATGCAGTGCATTTGAGGGCAGTTATAGAGAAGCTGCGGGAGCAGAAGTTGTTTGCTAAGTTGAGCAAGTGCAGTTTTTGGCAGCGTGAGATGGGCTTTCTGGGTCATATTGTGTCTTCAGACGGGGTTTCTATAGATCCAGAGAAGATTCAGGCTATCAGGGATTGGCCTAGACCGCAGAATGCCACAGAGATCAGGAGTTTTCTTGGATTGGCATGATACTATAGGAGATTTGTGCAGGGTTTTGTAAGCAAGGCACGTCCGATGACTAAGTAGATAGGGAAGGATGTTTCTTTTGTTTGTTCATAGGAGTGTGAGGAGGACTTTGAAAGCCTTAAGGAGATGTTGACTACTACGCTAGTGTTGGCTTTGCCTGAGCAGGAGATGGAGTCTCTGGCAGGAGAGATCAGTGCGTTGGGGTTGTGTGCTGTTTCACAGGAACCGTTGGGTTTGGAAGCGGCTGATAGATCAGATCTTCTGAGCAGGGTGCGTTTGGCTCAAGAGAAGGATTTGGGACTGGTGAATGCTTCTAAGGATGTTGATTCAGAGTATCAGGTCTCAGCTAATGGTTTGTTCTTGGGCACGGTCGGATTTTTGTGCCCAAGGATGAGGATTTAAGATAAGAGATCTTGAGAGAGGCTCATGCGAGCATATTTTCTATTCATCCAGGAGCGACTAAGATGTACCATGATCTCAAGAGGTACTATCATTGGGTTGGGATGAAGAAGGTTGTAGCTAATTGGGTCGCGAGGTACGACGTTTGTCGACTAGTGAAAGCTGAGCATCAGGTTCCGGGCGGGTTACTGAAGAGTCTACCCATTCCTGAGTGGAAGTGGGATATGATCACCATGGATTTTGTGGTAGGATTGCCAGTGTCACGGACCTTTGATGCTATTTGGGTCATTGTGGACCGGTTGAATAAGTCAGCACATTTTCTTGCCATTAAGAAGACTGATGGAGCAGCGGTCTTGGCTAAGAAGTATGTGAGAGAGATAGTCAGATTGCATGAGGTGCCAGCGAGCATTGTGTCTGATAGAGATTCGAAGTTCACTTCGGTGTTCTGGAAGGCATTTCAAGCAGAGATCGGCACTAAGGTGCATATTAGTACAACTTATCATCCCCAGACAGATGGGCAGTCTGAGAGGACGATCCAGACGCTGGAGGATTTGCTGAGGATGTGTGTGTTGGATTGGGGTGGCCATTGGGCAGATCACCTGATCCTGGTAGAGTTTGCTTACAACAACAGTTATCAGGCGAGTATTAAGATGGCTCCTTATGAGGCTTTGTATGGGAGACCATGTCGTACACCGTTATGCTGGACTCAGGTGGGGGAGAGGAGCATGTTTGGTGCTAGTTTTGTTCAGGAGACCTCAGAGAAGATTCGGGTTCTCAAGCTGAACATGAAGGAGGCTCAGGATAGGCAGAGGAGTTATGCTGATAGGAGGAGGAGAGATCTTGAGTTTCAGGTAGGAGACAGAGTGTACCACAAGATGGCCATGTTGCGGGGTCCGAACAGGTCATTGTCAGAGACTAAGTTGAGTCCGAGGTATATGTGTCCATTCAGAGTGATTGAGCGGGTTGGACCAGTGGCATATAGACTGGAGTTACCCGAGGTTATGCGTGCATTCCATATGGTTTTCCATGTGTCTATGTTGCGGAAGTGTCTTCGTGAGGGTGAGCAGGTGTTGGCAAAGATTCCTGAGGATCTTCAGCCTAACATGACATTGGAGGCGAGACCAGTGAGGGTTCTCGAGAAGAGAATCAAGGAACTTCGGAGGAAGAAGATTCCTTTGATGAGACTCCTGTGGGACTGTGATGGTGTTGAGGAGCAGACTTGGGAGCCTGAGGCGAAGATGAAGGCAAGGTTCAAGAAGTGGTATGAAAAGCAAGCCGCGACTTGAGCTTGTTTAGCCTGGTTCCATCTGTAATCCGTGGCTGGAGCGGGAATGGAGTATTCCAGTCCATCTCTCTGGTTTACTCGGTCGCTTGGAGTGGTTGGTTGTGCGACTCAGTAACAAGATGAGGTGGTGTTCGGGGTACAAAGTTCCTGTGAGGCGGGATTTTTGGAGGAAAATTTCCTGAAATAAAAGTTTCCAAAAGTGGAAAGTTTCCAAAAATGGAAAGTGCTAAATATGGAAATTTTTACGGGAGTTAGAATTTGTCCATTTTAGCGGTGGAGAGCCTTGGAGGGCTTGTCTGGCCTTAGTGGCGGACTTTCGAGTCAGTGTGCCTGGGTGTGGCGGTCTTTTTAGACATTGTGTGGCCTTTGTGGGGGGGCTGTTTAGCCGTGTGTGGCCTTTGTGGCGGCCTGTTTAGCCGTGGGTGGCCTTTGTGGCGGGCTGTTTAGCCATTGTGTGGCCTTTGTGGCGGGCTGTTTAGCCAATTGCGTGGCCTTTGTGGCGGGCTGTTTAGCCAGAGTGTCTTTGTGACGGTCTTTCGGGACAGATGGTCTTTGTGATGGTCCTTCGGGATAGAGTGGCCTTGGTGGCGATCCTCTTTAGGACATTTGTTTTGCCTTGGTGGCGGTCCTCTTTAGGACATTTTTTGGCCTTGGTGGCGATCCTCTTTAGGACATTTTGTTTGGCCTTGGTGGCGGTCCTCTTTAGGACATTTTGTTTGGCCTTAGTGGCGGCCCTTGTGGCATGTATATGATCCTTGTGTGGTCATGAGGTATTCCAGTGAGGGGATATGTGGTTGGTAGGACATTGAGATGTTTTACGCGAGCCACGGGAAGGAAACCTGGATAGGGATAGGACTCAGACGTGTTCAGAATTGTTTGCTCGCGGCTCTTGGAGGACTTAGGTTCTCCTAGTACTACTATATTCAGAGACTTTGTTGCTTGGGAATATGGTTGGTACATCGACTTCGGATGACGATCCGGGGGCGCACTGTAGGGTGGCAACCCGAGAGACGAGTTTTGGATTTTCCCTTACATATATTATGGCATGCGGGTTTAGGCCCGATGAGGAGCCAACATTTGGCATGCAGACTTAGGACTGATGAGGAGCCAATAAAAACTCAAGGTTTAGGCCTATGAGTAGAGGAAAGTCCAAAAAGTCGAGAGCAAATAACGCCTGGAGCGTGAGTCTATCGCCTAGAGGTCACCTTCTGTAGATCGGTCGGAGGAGTACGGGCCGTGGAGATGGTTGCACGGGAGTCCTTGGCTGATGGTTGTTCGAGATTCGAGGACAAATCTAGATTGGTGGGGGAGAATTGTAACATCCATGAACCGAAATCCCGGTTTGGGAGTTGCATCGGTCGATGCAAGGTCAAGTTCCTGCGTTTTGACTTAAGTCAAACGCTGCATTTTGGGTGAAGGAAAACCCTTAACACGATTTTTGTCTCATTCGTGGTGTTGTGGCCGTTTTTGAGAGAGAGCGAAAGAGAGAAAAAGTTCTTGAGAAGTTTTGGAGATTTTGGGTGATTTGTGACGTTTCTTGGTGAGATCTGAGGCTTAGAACGTTGTAGGAGCTTCCTAGGAGCGTTTTCTTCTTGTGTTTAGGTTCAGATTCGTCTTGGCAAAGGTAAGTGCAGGACCATGGCTTATCTAAGCTAGAGAACTCTCTAATTTGCTTGCTGTGTGTTGTTAGACTTGTTAGATCGTTATTATGGACGTTAGGAAGCTTTCTTGTGGCTTGGGATTGAGTTTTGTGGTTGTAGGAACGAAGATCCGGCGAGAAGCTTTGTAGGAAAACGATGCTCAGCGTTGCATCGGTCGATGCACTTTGTGCGTTGGTCGATGCAGATGCGAGGACGGCGCGTAAACTCTAGGGTTTTCGTGTTATGTCGAGCATGCGTCGATCGATACATTGGGAGCATCGATCGATGCAAGTTAACCTTGCATCGGTCGACGCAGATCTTGCGTCGGTCGACGCAACCTCCATTTGGTGTCGGTCGATGCATGTTGGTGTCGGTCGATGCAGAGTCCTGGTTTGTTTATTGTTATTTGTTGATTGTTATTGATGGTTAGAGATGACTCTATTGCTTGTATGTATAGCCCAGTAGATGGGAGGATTGCCTTACTGAGTGTTTATAAAATACTCATGCATTGCAATATGTGTTTGTGGTGCAGGTAAACGCAAAGTGTGATCGTGGAATCAAGGCAATAAAGAGGAGGATGTTCTAGGGACTCGGTTTTATGTTGTATGGCATTGCTAGGTTGCTAGAGTCGGGTCATTAGAACATTGCTAGGTTGCTGGTTCTATGATTTCTGTTATTAGTTATTGGATATTGCTGATGTCATGAATATTGGTAATTTATATTTATTGGTTATTATTGGATATTTGTTGGTATTGTTATTCCACTGTTGGTTGTGATTGTGGTTAGGTGGCTAGTGGGTATGGGACCACTAGTTGTAGTTTATTTATTATATTATATTTATTATTATTATTTTTTTTTTTTAAAAAGGTCGGTCCTTTCACATACTCTCAAGCCACAAAGTCTCAGAATATAGCAGTACTAGGAGAACTAAAGTCCCCCAAGAGTCGCGAGCAAACGGTTCTCAACACGTCTGAGTCCTATCCCTAACAAGGTTTCCTTTCCGTGGCTCGCGTAATCATAAGCTCAAATTAATCCATAGAGCTACTCTCTCAAACAAGAGATCAATGTAGTACTTAGGGGTCGAATCCACAGAGACTCAAGATCAAACCCAACGGATTATAGAGTTTTGTTATTACGCTAAACAAGTTAATTTAATTAATGAAATAGCAATGCAAATATTTAAATAAAAGTGTTTGTGAATCCAGAAAATCAAAGAGTTAAGCCTAGGGAATTTCTCAGGTAATTATGAAATATCAAATCAATAAAATAATTAAGGTTCATGCAATAAAATCAGATCTAGAACTCTAAAATTTTGGTAAAATAAATCAGTTCTCACTGCAATTATTATCTAAATTTAAAACCAGAAAATCCAATCTCTTTGTAAAATTCTAAGTTAAAAATCAGCTTTAAGAACAGGTTTAGATAAGTTCACAAAATTATTAATTCAAATCTCTTTGTAAGAAATAATTTTGCGCATCAATGGTTTAATCAGGAAAACAATTATATTCTCATATCAATTTATTTCCCTAAGATAACAATTCTAGGTGATCAATCAAGAATTATTGTGAAGAACAACCAAGGATGAAGATCATAAAAGACTAAGAACCCTAAAAATTACAGATCTAATAAATCATAAAAACCTGTAAAAAACCCTAAACCTAACAAGTAAATTACTCAGACATGTTTAATGAAGAACAAATCATAATTCTGAATAACATGCAATAGATATTGAAAAGTAAAAGAGGGAGTTTAGAAATCTTCTCTCTACAAAGAATTCAGATCTATCTCTCCCAAAAGCTCTCAATAATCTTTCTCTCAAAAACTTCTAGAAAATAACTTAAGGGTTTCTAAAACCCAAAAATAATATATATATACATCCTAAAACACGTCCAGGGGCTTATGTTGCAATTGTAGAAGACTTTAGGCAAATTTGTAAATCTTCCAATTCTTGTTCTCTCGTCGGGTAAACAGGAGTGTCGATCGATGCCCATGTGGTGTCGATCGATGCCATCACTCTGATCCGACTCCAAGTTGATTTCCTTCGATTAAATGCTCCAAAATGATCCAAATTGCTACACATTGCTCCATTCGTGCCAAATTCCTAGATAACCTGTAAAGACTCAAAAACAACCTAGAAAAAAATCAAAAGACTCAAAAAGCATACTTATATCATTGTTAAAAACCGTAAAACCCATGATATATCAACTCCCCCAGACTTTGCTTTTGCTTGCCCTCAAGCAAAACAGAAACTTACACCTGTGAAAGAGGCTTGAAAACATAGAATTCACTCAACTGCAGGTAACTGATCTTAGCACTCTTTATCGCCTTGACTCTCAAGAACTTACTTCGTATACTTTAGCAATTGAAAAGCATCAACATTCCTTACTCAAATCCCACAATCCTCTGGAATCTCTAATCTCACCATTGTCATCTCATTACATAAATTAAAGCAAGTACAAGTGAGTTTTTACCTTGGTGTATCGAACAGTGGCATATGGACTCTTTTCAGGCCAAGACATTCTTCTTACATCTCCTTTCCTCTCCCTTTTCTCACTTCCAAAGAGTTGATTTTTCTCAATTTGGTTCTTCTTTTTTTTTTTTTTTTTTTAAATTCTGATCAAAGGTGTAAGCGAATACCGGGGTCATCGGTAATTTACCTACCTCTCTAAACTGATCAAAATCATTTCATCTTTTATTTCCTCTTTTTTTTATTCTTTCTCTTTTTTTTTTAAGGCACTGAAGGGAAGAGAGAGGGGAAACATACTTTGAAAAATTGCACTGTCTTGTATGGACTGAAGAAGTCTAGTCCACTGATTTCCAACCCCAAAGTAAGAGATTAAGTCCGGTTAAAATCCTGATAAAAGTTGAGACAGCATTGGTTGAACCAGATATCCTTTGAATAAGGGCTTTCGGGATTGTTGATACAGCTCATAGTCTTTTCACACTTCAGTTCTGAGGTCAAGCTTAGTCAAGAATCATTAGAGTGTTAGCCAAAGACTAATTTTTGAAAAATTAGAGATCATAATTCAACAGAAATTTTTTGAAAAATTTGACTCAATAAAAACAAAAATACGGTTTTGACACAATAAAACAAAAACTAAGTTAGTAGTTAGTACTAACCTCCCCTAGACTTAAACAACACTGTCCCCAGTGTTATCAAGCAAGAGAAAGGTTAAGAAACAAAAATGTGTTGAAAAATTGTAATGAAAAATTGAACAGATTCTCGGGTTACCCATCGGTGTCGACCGACACCATTGCAGTGTCAATCGACACCCTCGGCGAATGGTGAATTCTTGGCCGAAACTCCTTGTTAGTTGCAGTTACTTGTGTTCATGTGTTGTTGGATCAATCCTTTGATGTTAATTCTGTTAAGAAGCACTCAAACACAAACACAGGTTAAAAGCAACATAATAGATAGATAGTTCATAAGGTCATCTCCAGCGGTAGAAATGGGAAGGGTTACTCAAAAACATAAAAATAATAATATTTTAATTGTATAGTTATATTTTTATTTTTTTAATAAAGATGGACCAATAAGAAATGGTGGTGTGTTTGCAACAGTTAAAGAAACGATTCTTGCGGAAGGACTCTGAGTATTGATTCTCTTCTTTTTTTATTCTCTCTCTTCTCTATATTAATTTTTTATTGAGAGTACTTTGATGAGTACTCATTAGTGGAGATGCCCTAAGTTCAAACAAATTTCAAACACAAACTGACTCAAAGCAAGAATAAAAATTACTCAATCCTAAAAAGAAAAAAGATAAAGAAAACCATGATCAGAAGCTAAAATTCAGCAGAAACATCATCATCATCAGAGACGGGATCAGTATCAGGGAAAGATGGTGAAGGTGATATGCGCCTGGTAGGCTTAGTAGGACGAATCCAGCAACACTGAGACAAACGAGCCATGCCATTCTAGATGGCACGCATAGTAGAAACCACATAGGTCTGATGAGCTCCCTGGTCTATAGTGGCAGGATCCTGTGGTGGCTCTGGAAACTCAAATGCCGCAGTCCCAGAAGAAGAACCAATCTCAAAACCCCCAGCAGGGTTAGTAGCAGGTGCAGCAGCAGTAGCAGTAGAACTCCCGCGGAGTGCGATGGTGACGGGAAGGAGGACAAGCAACATAGTCATCAGCAGAAGGGAGAAAACGTAACTGCTCATGATCACTACCAATGGTAGTAAGATCAGGTCGCGGAAGGCGAATAAAGTGCTCCCCTGCTTCATCAACAAACCTCCATAATAAACCAGGTTTCAGCCAATGTGTACTCTTCAGATACTTCTCATCAATTAAAACTCTCTTAGTGACAACACTGTAACCATCAAAAGGGACTCTCCTGAACTGAAGAATAGCAGTGATAAGGCTCCCTACACTCTCTGTCTTAGTGCCAGTACCCAGAAATGACTTAGTCTGCAAATCAACCAAGTGGCAGGCGAAAATAGCCCCATAGTTGAGGTTCATAGTGTCACGACGCTCATCAAGGGACAGAGAAGGAATCAAGCTACCAATACCAGCACTCAAAAAGTAGAGCTCTGCTGCTCTCATCTTGTTAGGCTCCATCTTACACTGAAAAGTGGTACCAAGAGCTCTTAGAATATACCTGAGCGTGGGCTGGCGAACCTCTGAGTGAAGCATTTTCTTAGAATCATATACTCCAAGTCCTATGTAAGACCACAAAAGAGAGAGATCCTCATAATGCTTTGGCAAAGCAACTTTTTGATACCAACGGATCCAGTCAAAGCAATCACAAAGCTCAGTAGAAGTTATACTATCAGATACTCCATTAATGAAAAAATGCAGCACACCCCCAAATGCATCTGGTGCTTGCTCATTTCGGTAAGTAATCCTAACAGTAGCCATGAATTGCCGCACCAAATCCGGATAAAGGTCATACTGCTTAGTACAGATGGTTCCCATGTTCATCTTATCTAGCAACCCTAATACTTCATCATAAATTCCCATTCTACGAAGAACAGCATGATCAACAAACTTTGTAGGCTCAATGACAACATCTAACCAAGCATTATACAGCATTGTCTCATAATCTCCCCAAACACCTATTAGCCTATTGATGAATTCAGGCTTCCTAAGCTCAATAGGAGGCTTATCTGGCCATTCTCTTTTAGTTGGAACTGGTTTACCTTCCTCCTTTGGCCATGGAAATCTTGATTGGATGGGAGATGGAAGAGAGAGGTCACGTAAAGTTGTGGAGGCTCACGCCGGAGGTCACGGAGGTGGAGCAGCAGTCGCCGGAGTTGACGGAGGCGGAGGGCGGTTGGACTGGCGAGGTGGGCGAGTTGAAGAGGAAGCTTCGCCGTCGTTGGTTCGAGCCTTCTTGTTGGGTGACATCACTCCAAAACCCGAAATTGACACTGGATCCAGGTAGAGGAGAGAAAATCGAGTGAGTTAGCACTTGGAATCACTCAAAATGGATCAGTACCAGAAAAGTTATGAAGCTTTGAAGTTTCTCGTTGGTTTGGAGGAAAGAAGAACAAGTGAGACGGCTCGAGGGTTTTAGTCATGATTATCTCCTTTTCAACAGTGTCGATCGACACTGCTTCTATTTGGTCCGGCCCAACTTCGGTCAAAGCCCAGTAAACTGAAACCCAGCAAAATCAAACCCGATGGCCCGTTTTCTCGTCTCTGGTCCATCAATGGTGTCGACCGACACCCAGGTGGTGTTGGTCGATGCCTTGCTATGATCTATGATAATCGAAACTTTTTCAATCATTTCTTTTTTTTTCTTTTTCTGAAACAATGATAACTCAAAACCAAAAATTAATATGTTAGTAATCCTAAAAGCAAAAATTCGAAAGAATTAATTCCTACCAGTGGGTTGCCTCCCACTCAGCGCTTGTTTTAAGTCATTAGCTTGACTTGGCAGCGGATTAGGCAGAGGGTGCATCTTCCAAACGCACAATGTGTCCTTCTGGTATCTCAGCTTTCGCCCAATAGTGTTTCACCCTTTGGCCATTAACAGTAAATTTCTCTCCTTTAGAGTTCAACAGCACAATAGCTCCATATGGTCTGACTTCTTGAACAGTAAAAGGTCCAGACCAGCGGGAACACAGCTTTCCAGGAAAATAGATTCAAGCGGGAATTATAAAGGAGAACCTGGTCATTAGGCTCAAAGTGTCTGGAGATGATCTTCTTATCATGATATGCCTTGGTCCTCTCCTTGTACAGCTTGGAATTCTCAAATGCATGAAATCTCAGCTCATCCAACTCATTCAACTGCACTAACCTTCTCTCTGAAGCTGTCTTGGCATCAAAATTCATCAACTTAACTGCCCAAGCTGCCTTGTGCTCTAACTCTACTGGAAGATGACATGCTTTCCCATAAAGCAGATGAAAAGGTGTGGTGCCAAGTGGTGTCTTATATGCAGTTCTATAAGCCCAAAGTGCATCATCAAGCTTCATAGCCCAATCTTTCCTTGTAACACCCACTGTTTTCTCTAGAATATCTTTAATCTGCTTGTTGGAATCCTCAGCTTGTCAACTAGTCTGCGGATGATATGGACTAGCTACTCTATGTTGAACACCATACTTTTTCAGCAGCTTCTCAAACACTTTATTGATAAAGTGCTTACCTCCATCACTAATGACAATTCTAGGAACTCAAAACCGCGGGAAGATAATGGTCTTAAACAGCTTAAGAACCACAGCAGAATCATTCTTTGGACTTGCAATTGCTTCAACCCACTTAGAGACATAATCAACTGCCACTAAGATGTATTGATTCTTGTAAGAGGAAGGGAATGGTCCCATAAAATCTATGCCCAGTAATCAAAAACTTCAACCTCAAGGATGAAGTTTTGTGGCATCTCATGCCTCTTACTAATCTGACCTTTCCGCTGACAAGCATCACATCTAGAGACAAACTCATTAGCATCCTTGAACATTGTTGGCCACCAAAACCCAGCTTGTAGAACCTTAGACACTGTCTTGAAAGTAGTAAAGTGTCCAGCATAATCTGACCCATGGCAGTGGAATAGAACATCGGGAACCTCAGTCTCAGCTAAACACCTTCTGTAAACACCATCACTGCAATGCTTATACAAATAAGGCTCATCCCAATAATATCTCCTAAGCTCTCTCAAGAACCTCTTCTTATGATAGCCTGTGAATTTGTCTGGTTCTACTTCTGCAGCAAGATAATTGGCAATATCAGCATACCAAGGTTGATTGGAGGTAGCTACAACAGCTAAGTCTCCATCATTCGACCAATCTGTTTCGGGAAACAAAGGGTTTCGATCGATGCTAGGTTGGTGTCGATCGACACCATATGCATCCGAAGACAAATTCTTCAAGTCATCAGTCCGAAACCCAGTTTCAACAAGGTACACATGCTCCTCTGGCAAAGAATCTTGGATAGGAATATCATCATCAGTCCTAATCCTAGATAAGTGATCAGAAACACCATTCTCTATCCCCTTCTTATCTCTCACTTCAATGTCAAACTCTTGTAGAAGAAGAATCCATCTCAAAAGTCTAGGCTTAGCATCCTTCTTCTGCATCAAGTACTTTAATGCAGCATGATCAGTGTGAACAATGACTTTTGAACCAACCAGATAAGACCTAAACTTCTCAAAAGCAAACACCACAGCCAACAACTCCTTCTCTGTTGTTGCATAATTTCTTTGTGTCTCATCAAGTGTCCTGCTTGCATAATAGATTGCATGAAGCTTCTTATTTTTTTTTTTGTCCCAGCACTGCTCCCATGCAAAGTCACTAGCATCACACACCACTTCAAATGGAAGATCCCAATCTGGTGGCTAAACAATAGGTGCACTCACAAGTTCCTGCTTAATCCTCTCAATGGCTATGCGGCATTCATCAGTGAATTCAAACTTGACATCTTTACACAACAAAGCAGAAAGTGGTCTTGCTATCTTGCTGAAATCTTTGATAAAACGCCTATAGAACCCAGCATGTCCAAGAAAACTCCTCACTGCCTCCACATTCTCTGGTAGTTGAAGGTCTGTCATCACCTCTATCTTAGCGCGGTCAACTTCTATTCCAGCTTCTGAAACCCTGTGGCCAAGCACTATGCCATCTCTAACCATAAAATGACATTTTTCCCAATTAAGCACCAAATGCTTCTCTTCACACCTTGCTAGCACCTTACAGAGGTTGTCCAAACAGCTTTTGAATGAAGATCCATAGACTGAAAAATCATCCATGAACACCACCATATAATCTTCAATCAATCAGTGAAGATACACATCATGCATCTCTGAAATGTCGCAGGAGCATTACAGAGACCAAAAGGCATTCTGCGGTAAGCGAAGGTACCATAGGGACAAGTGAAGGTGGTTTTCTTTTGGTCATCAGGATGAATGGGAATCTGGAAGAAGCCTGAGTAACCATCCAAAAAGCAGTAATATGGATGATTAGCTAACCTCTCCAGCATCTGGTCAATGAAAGGAAGTGGGAAGTGATATTTTCTTGTTGATCATTCAGCTTCCTATAGTCTATGCACATCCGATGACCAATAATTGTCCTTGTAGGGATCAGCTCATTCTTGTCATTCTTGTCATTCTTCACTACTGTGACTCCACCCTTCTTAGGAACAACATGTACCAGACTAACCCAATTGCTGTCAGATATTGGATAGATGATCCCAGCATTCAGCAGCTTCATGATCTCTTTCTTGACAACATCTTGCAAATTCGGATTCAGCCTCCTCTGATGCTCAATAGATGTCTTAGCTCCTTCCTCAAGATGAATCCTATGCATACACAAGTCTGGAGAGATTCCTGCAATATCATCAAGAGAATAGCCAAGAGCCTTGCGAAACTTGCGCAGCTTGCTTAGCAATAAAGTGAGCTCTGCATTGTTCAAGGAAGCACTAACAATAACAGGATAAGAATAGTTCTCACCTAGAAATGCATACCTTAAACCTGCAGGAAGTGGCTTGAGATCAAGCTTTGGAGCTCTTTCAAGACTCCAATCAGAAAATTTCTCAGCTTGTGAAGAAGTACTAACCAATTCCTCTTGTGCAACCAGCTTCTTCACTTGTTCATTAGCATCAAGTAGCTTGACATACCCAGCAGCAATGTCATCTAGATGCTCAGCTTCTTCAGCAGAAGCAACCAATGCTCTCTCTAATGGATCCTCAGGATGCAGCTCCTGGAATATCTCTTCAGCCAGATTAGACAATGTGTCTACATAGAATGTCTAGTCATCAATGGTTGGCCTCTTAACCAGCTTCTCCATGTCAAAGCGCATTTGTAAATCACCAATGTTGAGACAAATCTGACCCTTCTTTACATCAATTATAGCTCCAGCAGTGGCTAAGAATGATCTTCTCAGAATAAGAAGGTCCTTGGGTTCCTCCTCATACTTTAACACCACAAAATCAGTAGGTATCAAGCATTCACCAATCTTAATTGGAACATCTTCAAGAACACCATCTGTAATATGAACAGATCGGTCAGCAAGGATGAGAGTGAGCTTAGTAGGCTGGAAGTCTATCATTCCCATGCTGAGTGCTACTGATCTTGACATTAGGTTGACCCTAGAACCAAGATCACACAAAGATCTAGCAAATCTGTCAGTGAAGATAGTACAATCAAGAACAAAGCTTCCTTGTGACAACCCGTCCCGCGGACCCCACTAGCCCACCGCTAGCTGCCCAACGGACCGTCTGTGGACCCTGCTAGCCCACTGCTAGTCGTCCTAACGGACCCCAAGCTGGCCCTGCAGGGCATCGATCCTAACCCATCACTGTGGATATCCCAATCCACCAGTAGGTTATTGGTGCGTCAGACGTTCCTCGAACCCTGGTCCCCACCCTTTAACAACCTTCCCACAGGACAAGTTGCCACCAATTGACAGATCAATTGGTGGCAACTTGTCCTGTGGGAAGGTTGTTAAAGGGTGGGGACCAGGATTCGAGGAACGTCTGGCGCACCAATAACCTACTGGTGGATTGGGATATCCACAGTGATGGGTTAGGATCGATGCCCTGAAGGGCCAGCTTGGGGTCCATTGGGACGGCTAGCAGTGGGATAGCAGGGTCCACGACAGTCCGTTGGGCAGCTAGCAGTGAGGCTAGTGGGGTCCATGGATGGGTTGTCACCAAACTCAAACTACATTCTTCTTCTCATTTTGGATATACTCAAGAACCTCAATGATAGTAGAAAACAACTCAACTAACCCTTCCAATGTTTTCTGATGAGAACCCCAACGAGTATTTCCAGGTCTTTGAAGCAAAATTTCTTGATTCAATCTTGTACCAGTGTTAATCTCACCTCTACTAATTCCTTCCTGCACTTTTCTTTGATAATTTTCTCTAATCATATCTTGCCTTTTGCAAGAAGCTCCAACTACATTCACTAATGTAGAAATCATATCGAAAAAATCACCAACCTCAAAGTGTTTTTTTGCGATTGCCACCACCACCAACTGAAGTTGATGAGCAAAACAATGAACATAATAAGCAGCATTGTTTTCTCTAACAACCAATGCTCTCAAGCCATTAAATTCCCCCTTCATGTTGCTTGCTCCATCATAGCCTTGCCCTCGTAGCCTTTTTAAGCTCAACCTGTATTTAGCAAACAAATTATCAATAGCAGACTTTAAAGATGCAGATGACGTTTCTTTTACATGAACAACTCCAATAAACCTTTCTTTCACTGCTCCGCTCTTATCAACAAATCGGAATACAACAGCCATTTGTTCTTTGTGAGATATATCTGCAGACTCATCAACTAACAGACCAAACACACCATAATCAATTTCTTCAATAATTTACTTCACTACTTCTTCTGCAAAAGAATTCACGATCTCTTTCTGAATCTTTGGTGAAATCATATGGTTATTTTTTGGAGCATTATTCAAAACAACCTTACTTATAGCATCATTTTGTTCTCCTGTGTATTTCACGAGTTGCAAGAAATTTCCTCTATTGGCAGATTCTTCTGACTCATCATGACCATGAAAAGACAATCCTTGTCGCAACAAATATCTGGAAACACCAATTGAAGCATTTAAACGAATGTGGTACTCTTTCTTCACCACATCGTCTTGCTTAAACAAGGCATGCACGATAGACTGACCTTGCTTCATCAAGTTATCACATTTCTCAGCAGCACTACAGTGAGAACTGTTGGATGATTTACCCATATGAGTGTCTAACCTGTCAGGCTTATTCCAGTTACAAAACCCTTCTTTCACAAACGCATCATTGCCACCTTGCTTTCGTACGTCATCTTTAAATAAGTAGCAACACAAACAAAAAGCTCTCTCTTTTGATACACTATACTCTAGCCAAGTACCATATTTCTCAAACCAAGCTGGATTAAATCGTCTCATTGCATTACTCATCTTTGTTTTCTTAAAAGGATGATCATAAGGTTGACATGGACCTCTAACAAGATATCTGCATCTTATCTCGTCTCTTTCATTCGGATGATAACTCATTATCTCTTTCCTCTCAGCAGGATCCCATGACAAATCATCACATTGGTGTTGGACGTTGAACCAGAAATCGGTTTGAAAAATCGTTTCATATTGGCTTGCATATTGGTAATTTATCTACAAAAACAAAAACCTGTCATTAGTTAAAGGATTAGAAAAAAAGACAATAATGTATCACATCTGTCTACGGTCATCACATGAATTCAATAAAATAAATTACATAAAGATTACATTAATCTATGTCTCAAAAATTATGAATTTTATATTCATTGAATTATGAAACAAAATTCCATAAAAGCATAACCATCGAGTATACGTATATCTGTCAATAAAAAATAGTAATTCAGATACACTTATAATGTTTTATCGTTCCTGATCGTTTTGAAATAATACTAACAAAACAATAAATGTTGAATTGTTGATTACAATAAACAGTTCTAAAGGTTAAAGGAGCAAAGAAAAAAACTTACCACTTTCTGATTTTTTTTCCTCTGCAAAAAACCAGGACGTGAAAGAGAGACAACAAAAAAACTAGTTTAGGGTTTTAATTTGTAAAACTAATTAGTTTTAGTTTACTAATTAGGCTTTAATTTATTTTTAAAAATTTTTATTGCTGTGGGCTTTTGGCCCTCTAAAAAATTTAAACAAAAGATGTTGGACCATTAAGGCAAAAGTAAATTTTACGATGGTGGGGGCAATTTTTTGGTTTTTGGTGGTGGCAATTATTTACATTTTTTAAAAAATCAATAAAAACTCATATATATTTTTTTTTTACTGCTGGCAGCTGCCACCACCATACTTGCCGTAGGTCCGCCCCTGGACAAGCTTTTGTTTTTTTTTTCTTTTTTTCCACATTGCTTGACTTTTATTACAAGTTGCATTTTTGAAATTTCAACGGGACATAAATGAAACGAAAACTATGAACATGCGTGAGATAAATTTCTCACAGAGAAAACATTGCATAGAGATTGTATTAGGAAATTAGTTGTTAAAGAAAACTACGAACATGTGAGGTTCAATATTACCAACACCAACTTAGCTTCATTTTTCATCATGTAGATTGTCGTATTCTTTTTGAAGTTTCTCAAGTTTTTTAAAAGTCTACCGTACGTAGTCTTAATGATCAGGAAGGCTAAAAGGACATGCTCAAAAGACTAATGCTTATTGTAAGAAGACACCGGGCAGATAGATTAGCGGCACCTCGGAACTGTTTAAAGAAAAAAAATGATAACAAACATTGTGCAAAGAGTCTTGCAACAATGACTTATTTCCACAAGGCAAAATAGCTATCGACACCAAAGTCAAAAATAAATTGCTACTGCTACATGATGGACAATGGATATAAATGTCCCGAACTTTCTTTGTTAGCATGATTCTTCCAAACCTCGAGGACTTTGCTCAAATAATTTCTTACTCAAAAGAGTATTTTGCCTTGCATCAGAGGTGCTATTTTTTTTTTAATGATCCAGCCAAATACTTACCATCCTAACCCTTACCCTCTCGTATGGATCTGAAACCATTTTTTGTATGTTCCTCAAATGCTCCAAAATGTTCACCACTCTGTATAAATAACTCAGTCCGGTTTTTCTGTTTCTTTTTTCTTTTTTTCTTTTCCCTTTTCATTCTGTTTTGTACCGAAATGTTGGTTGACTTGGCAATCGTTGCAAGTTTTTAAAGGTCATCTAGAACAAACCACAATGGTGAAGAATGAAGCTTAAGGATCATGGACATGGCAATGCACGTTCTACTTCCTCCTTCACAATGTAGAAGCTTCTCTCATTCTGTCTCTAACCACATCTCCAGAGAAATTTCATAACTAGACCTCGACATGACTGAATTAAAGAATACAAGAATACAACGATGGCAATCTATATACATACTATAGTCACCTCCAGCCTCAACACTTTTAAAGTACTGTATACAGAAATGATTATATTGAACTGATATACAAGCGGAAAATGACAGAAACGTAACTGTTTATGTGATTGTACATATCTAAGAGGAAGAAGATACAGAGTTGGTGGAGACGTTGGAAATCAGTCTAACTTCATAGAGATTTTCACTTTCTCCTTTACCTTCAAAGCAAATTTTTTAATGGTTCAGAAATCAATTTAACAAACGAGAACCTGAAATTGGATGGTGAACTGATTCACTACTTACCAACTTCTGCAGTGATGTCTGGTCCAAAGAAGGAAGTGAATTTCGCCTATCAAAACAATTTTATGTTTTAAAATTTCAGTTTCAGAGTAATTCTACTTTTTAGAGACTAGATACGATGAAACAAATTATGCTATTTTCCTACGCGCTAAGCAAATAAGTGCATACTGTAGCTAGTTAGTTTATAAAGGTAATCATACCTGTCTTTTTTCAAAATCTGACAAATTCAGAGCTTTGGCCTCAAATACAAGGACCAAGCAGTAACGACCATCAGTCAGGACCTACAAACATGAGTTATCGAGAATGATCCGGGTAAGTGTAGTTTCACAGGTCAATGTTCATGTCAATATATGTAAATTCATGCACATGATTAATTTTACCTCCTCCCTAATCATCTGTAAGATAGGTGCACTACGTCTTGGGATTCCTCCACCCTTATGACCAAAACAGTCGTAAGAAAGAGGGGTTAAACCGCAAGTAAGAAAGCGTATTTCATGCTTCGTTTTTGTTTCAATAAAATAGCTTACCAGTCCATACTGAAAGATCCGTTTTAATGCTTCTTCCAAATGTTGTTCATCTCCATAACGGTATCTCGTGACATCATTTCTAACCTAATAAAGGAAATAAGAATCCCGGCACATTAACAATTCATGAGAAGTAAGTTTAGCATCCAATGTGCACTGACAAGACTACAATTTCAATGTCATATAGGCAAAAGGGAAACTAACTGAACTTTTGTGTAAGCAAGACCTTGTGCAAGTGAGCATACTACTCTGAATTCGAGCTAGCATTGAGACTGAATATCCAAATACTAATGACGACAACTACTAACATCTATCCTCTAACAAGAAACAAAAATATGTTTGACATATCTATGTAGAACTATAATATGAAGAATTATCTATAATCAGAATGAAGGTACTCCTGTAAGTATCAAGAGCAACCACCAGAGGTCCATAAACAATTAAGTACCTGTGTTAAAATAGGAGTAGCGCAGCTTTCCCTAAGCTTCACTGCATCCGAGTAGCTCAAGCAAGGAACTGGTTTGAGTTCTGCGTACTACAAAGAAAGCAAAACAGAACAAAACATTATAATTGAAGTAACTCTAATACACCACAAGTCAAATTTCACAATAAAGTTATACAGGCTTTTAAAATATTAGTGGACATTAGAAGAATTAAGTACCTTGAGAGCCATTCCAATAATAGCAAGGGGGAATCCATATGTAAGCATAATAGCAGACCACTCAGATCCAGGAAGGATATTAAAATAAGCCCCAAAACCATACCTGTAGGATTTTAACACATCCATAAATGAAAAAATAAACTCACATAATAACTCTATAGCAACAAAAAAACAAAGGCATGAATACAAAACTCACGAGAGTAGCGAAACCCCGAGACCTAGCCCAATAACACCAAACGAAATCTGCAAAATCCAAAACACTCAATGTGAAACTTTGTTCCAATTTCCCAATTTCTCAATATCAGATCACTACTAATCGAATCTACCTACTTAGAGAGATAAACTATACTTTTCACCATAAATATCACAATTTGAACACTTAATTAGGGATTGAAAAGGTCGGAAGGAAAATATAAACCTTGGCTAGAGTGAATTCATCATCGGGGATTAAGGTTCCATCACCGGAAGCTACAGAAGGAGAAGAGCTAGTGGAATCAGCAGCTCTTGCGATGAAATCGAGCTTTAGAATCTCTCTTCTCAACCTCGTCTTAGGGACATAGAGCCATCTCTGCCGTGGTATCAGAGACGGTTGTGAAGAAGACGAAACGACGGATAGATTCTCATGGCGACGATTGTAAATACTGTGGCGACGGAGATTTGAGAACAATACAGTTGTTCCAGGAGCTGCCGATATAGATCCCATCCTCTTCTCTTCTCTTCTCTTCTCTTCACTTCTCTCTTCTCTGTCTCTGTGTATCTTTGTGACTTGTGAGAGAGTAATGTGAGGCTGAGGTGAAAAGTGTTCCGCCAAAATTTCTGGTTATGGTTTACCTATTCTGAATTCGGTTTACAAAAAACCGGCTGAATTCGGTATACAAAAACCGAATTGGAGAAGTTGGAGAAGTCGTCTTAGTCAATGTTGTCCCGGGGAAAGAAGAAGGCGTACAAGATATCGCAATCGAACACGAATCCATCGTCACTTCCCAATGATTTGATATTGAGCTGCATCGCGCGGGTCTCAAGATTGTGTTATCCGACACCGACTCTCTCCCTCGTCTCAAAGAGCTTTCAATCTCTCCTAAGTCCTAACTTCACCAGAGCTTTACTTGGCACGTACGGTCACTCTCGGGCCACAGAGAGAGTTGTCTCTACATATGTTTACTATTAACGGAATCAGCTCCGTCATCTACGCACCAAGTTATTGCTCCTACGATCACGTAACAAGATGTGATTTGGTCAAAGATAGTGTAACATCCTCAAACTCGACCACTTGAATTGGGATCATCCTCATACTATAAGGTGAGAACCGGTTAAACAGTATATAGTATTTTGAATTTTTCTTTACGTGCTGAGTTTGGAGCTGGAGTGTGAAGTATGATGATGCCTTCATGAAAAATGATTTTCATTTAGCATTGAGCAAAATATTTTGTTCTTAGTTTTAGATAGCCAGTCAAATAATTATGCTATTTGATTCGGTTTCATCAATTTGGAAAGTGAATTAATAATAATCGCTAACTGATTTTTTTTTTCTTACCCTTTTTGTGTATTTTCCTATTAGTTACCACATAATGACATAAGGATTAGTTTGCCTTTTGGTGATTAACTTTCTGAATTTTAATTTAGGAAAATTATATTTTACCCGGTTCTTTTGGAGTGAAAACCAATGCCAAACCCAAACATTATCAAAGTTTTAACCGGTTTACACCTTAACCAAAGGTAAGGACCGGTTTTAATCCCTCTGTATATCTAAAGTCCAAACCCTAAATTTGTTCTCTCCCAGTTTCGAGCATCACGGGCGATTTTGTCTCTTCGATTCCCCGTCAATGTCTTCCCCGGAAAATCTGTTGTCGGCGCCGGAATCAAACCCAAATCCGTCACTTCCGGATGATTTGTTACCGAGCTGCATCGCACGCGTCTCAAGATTGTACTATCCGACTCTCTCACTTGTCTCTAAGAGCTTTCGATCAATCCTAGCTTCACCGGAGCTTTGCAAAGACCGATCACTCTTGGATCACACCGAGAGTTGTCTCTATGTGTGCTTACAGTTTCTACCTTTTCAGACACCTAGGTGGTTTACTCTATGTAGGAAACCTGATCATGAAACACTACGTTACGACACAAGGAATAAGAATAAGAAAAGTCAAGTGGATACGTTTTGGCTACGGTCCCAAGTCCTCATCCTCCTCCTGTGGGAATTTCGAGTCTCGTGGCGGTTGGTTCTGATATCTACAACATTAGCGGATACTAATCACCTTCTAGCTTCTCGATTTTTGATTGCATATCTCACACGTGGCGCGAGGCTCCAAGCTTGCTAGTGGAGTTACGTACAGCTTCTGCTGGCGTCCTTGATGGAAAGATTTATGTAGTAGGAAGCTGCAAAGACGGCAATACTAAATCCTTCAAGGACACTTTCGCGGTGTTTGACACAACAACACAAGTTTGGGATCATGTTCCCAGCCCTTACACGGAAAAAAACTCAACTTCAAAATCCTATGTATTGATGAAATGTGGCACGTGGGCAATAGTTCTGACCGCGAGGTGGTTGCTTACAATCCCAAGGAAGGTAAATGGAACCCCGTTGAATCAGAGATGCGTAGTTATAGGGATTCATATGGTTACTGTGAGATAGAAAACGTTTTGTATGCTGTTTACATGACACAGAAAGGCACTAGTGAGTTCAGATGGTATGACACTGAGGTAGGACAGTGGAGAAAATTGGAGATATATAGTACTACCTATTATTCTTACTCGTGTTAGATTGGTTAATTATGGTGGAAAGATGGCGGTATTGTGGGAGGAGCATTTTAATTATACTGAGCATGATGAGAAGATGATATGGTGTGCAGTGATTACGCTCGAAAGGCGCAAAAATGGTGAAATTTCGGGAAAAGTTGAGTGGGTTGATCATGTTCTTACAGTCCCTATAATATGTACTTTGCAAAAGGTTCTTGTTGCTACTATCTGATGAATGTGTGAGTGGTGTATATGATGAATGACACCATGATGAATAACTCTTGTCTATTGTAGGTTTCACTTCTATTTTAAGACCAAAACATATTAAAACTATTGAATATGTTCACTTATTTTTCAGTCATTCGTAAAAACTTACAACACGGCTCATATATAGTTATCAAGATCATTTCATATTTTAGAGATTTCGAATCATCATTAGCATACAAACACAATTCATAAATAAGGTTATCAACAAATGGGATACTCAATGCGATTCAAAATCATATGTCAAAAGAGTTTTTGAAAGAAATGTTCTTGGTGTCTACTTTATAGCTTGAAGCAAAATGTTTTGTTCTTGACTTCAGTCTTCTCCAAAAAAAAAACAAGACCACTGTCATCCTATTTAATCGGGTTGGTTCGAACAGCATCTTCACTTCCTTACTCTCTGCAAACTCGTATCAATACAACACTTAATTAAGCATATCTAATCTAGATCTTGGAACCATTAAGAAGAAAAAAAGTCTAGACTTGTACTTAATTTTAGATGTATTTGCGTTTTGTATTTCGACTTTATCTGGTTTATTTAGAAGTGATCACGTTAACCAAGGCATGCAACGGTTTTAGTCCCTCATCATCCCTCTCTATATATAATAAAGTCCAAACACAAATTTGTTCTCTCCAAGTTCGAGAAGAAGCATCAACGGCGATTTCCTGATAGTTTCCTACTGAGATGTGTCCCACGCGTCTCAAGATTATATTATCCGACTCTCGCCCTTGTCTCCAAGAGCTTTCGATTACTCCCCTACCTTCACCAGAGCTTTACAAGGCCCGGTTACTCTTGGACCACACCGAGAGTTGTCTCTATGTGTGCTTAAAGATAGATCCTTTGAGAACTCTAGCTGGTTTACTCACTGCCGGAAATCTGATCAAAACCTAACGTACGACACAAGTAATAAGAAGAAGTCAAGTGGGTATGTTTTGGCTACAGTCCCAATTCCTCATTCTCCTCCTGTGAAACGTTTGAGTCTCGTGGCGGTTGGTTCTAATATCTACAACATTGGTGGATCCACATCACCTTCCTCTAGCGTCTTGATTCTTGATTGCAAGTCTCACACGTGCCGCGAGGCTCCAAGTTTGCGCATGAAGCTAATGTCAATATCTGCTAGCGTCCTTGACCGAAAGATATATGTAGTAGCTAGGAAGCCGCAAAGATGGCGATTCCGATTCCTTGAAGAACTCGTTCGAGGTGTTCTTACAGCGAAACAAAACACAACTTTCACACCAAAAGCGCATGTATTGACGATAAGTGGCATGTGTTGAATAACTGAGCGGTGGTTCCTCACAATACCTATATCGTGGAGAGTAACAGAGCGGTGGTTGCTTACAATCCCAAGAAAAGTAAATGGGACCTGGTTGGATCAGCGAATGATGCTTCTATGCTTTCATATGATCCTCATTGTGAGATAGAGAACGTTTTTTACTCTCTTCTCAACATATGGTATCTTGGCATTGAGTTCAGATGTAATGACAGAGGTAAAACGGTGGAGGAAATTAGATGGTCTGGCTCTGGCAGCAGGACTACCTAAGTTGTCACTTCATGCTCGTGTTAGACTGGCTGATTATGGTGGAAAGATAGCGGTTTTGTGGGAGGAGAGTATGCCTTATAGTGGGCCTGGTGGCAGACGCGGTAAGAAGATGATTTGGTGAGCAGAGATTACGCTTGAAAGTGGTAAAATTTGGGGGAAAGTTGAGTGGTTTGATCATGTGCTTACAGTCCCTAAACATAAGGTTCTTGCCGCTACTGTTTGATGTCGCCCTGGGCGTTCGGCTGGTTCGGGTTATTCGGGTCGGTTTGTTCGGTTTTGGGAAAATTCGGTTTTTGAAAAATTCTGCCGAATTAAACCGAAATTAAATTCGGTTCGGGTTAATCGGTAAACGGTTTATTCGGGTCGGTTATTAGGTTTTAAATCAATTCCGAATTCTAACCGATTTTTTCTAATTCGGTTAATTTGAACCGAATAAACAAAAAAAAGTAAGATAATGGACTAAATTAACAAAAAAAAATTTACAAACCACCAAAATAATGATGGACCTAATAAACCGGCCCAAAACAAGTTAATTAAATCTGAAACAAATCCAATAATTACAAGCCAAATAGCCAGATTCATTAGGGTTTTCCAGATCTGATGATGTGCCGCTGCGGGGAACTATGACGGCGAGCTGAGACGGCAAAGATGGATGGTTCCGGGCATGCATTTTTCCACCTGCAAAGAACACAAACACAAGAAAATAAAAAAAAAACCCAGAAGATTGATGGATAATCTCTGATTTGAAAGTAGAAAACTCAAAGCCTAAAGTTCTCCAAATCGAATAAGAAGTTATCAAGATATAGGAAGAGCTTACAGAGCAAAGAATCAAACATGGAATCAATTAAAGACCGAGAAGAAGAGCTTACGCTTGAGAAATTTTACAGGTTGAATCTCTGATAAAAGTCTTCTTTCTTAACCGCGACTGAGAATTGAGAGAATGAAAGAGGATGTACAAGATATGTGATGATGATTATTGATTAGATCGGAGAGAAATATGAACTGGAAGTTTTTCTCTCTCTCAATCGCAGAAAGAAGAGGCGAAGAAGAAGAGAAACAAAACTAGGGTTAATAGTTTAGGGTTAGGCTTATATATGGCTGCGGATTCTACTAAACCGATCGGTCCGATTACCGAACCGAACCAACCGAAATCCGATTCCTCAAATTAATTGCGCCGAACGGTTTAACTTCCTTTCATCGGTTTGTCCCGATAACCGAAAATTTCGGGTTGTCCGGTTCGGTTTGTTCGGGTTTTACCGAACGCCCAGGGCGAGTTTGATGAATGCTTCACAAGTATTTAACAAATGTTATTGTGTATGCAACTGTGATGAATGACTTCGTCTCTTGATTCACTTTCTTAGTCATTTGATGCCCACTTGTTAATTGTTAAGCTTATCTTGTGACAAAAAAATGCAGTCCGACATTGCAAAATTAAAGATACAATATCATGATAAGAATTATATATAGAATCTGTTGTTCACTTTTCAGAAATTCTTGAAACATACAAACAACTCATATCTATCAAAGATTGTTTCATACTTTAGGAAATCCGAATGAACATTATCATACAAACAGAACTCTTTAGGTTGATCATAAATAAATACTCAATGCGATTCAAAATCACATGTGAAAAGTTTCTAGTCAGCCTTTCACATCTTTGCTTATCAGAATCATGTTCTTATGTGCTTGCAGCCAAAGAGACTCATCACTAAGTGATAATAGTATTTGCATTCTTTTGTGCTCGAAGCCGTTTCATCCTACAAAACATAGGATTCAGAAAAAACAAACATTGAAGTGCAATGCAAATATGTATAGTACTGTTCAACTAGCATCGACTGAAGTACAAAACCACGAACTAGTTCTATGCAAGGAAATACAAACCCATGAACAAATTAGTGTTGATCAAAGTTCAAGAAAAGCAAATAAATTGTTCAGTTGTAATACTCAGAATTCCAACGTATAATTTCAAGTGTTGAAAACTTATAACAATCTGTGGATAGATGATTTAGTTGCAGGCTTTACATATATAGAGAATCAAGCCGTTTTAACCTCTAAATAGTTTCATGGCACTCTTAATAAATTCCTTGAGCTTAAGAGAGAAATAAAATGATTTACCTTATGAAAGAGATGTATTTCTCTATCTCTGGTTTCTGCTCAGAGCTGAAGGAAACCCATTTTTCATGAGGACGTGCATCAGTCCAGCTTCCTAAATCTGCATACAAACAAAGGAAAGAGATTAGAATCACTATACTCTCCGTGACGATAAACGAAGAGTTTGTAAGAAAATTCACACCTTGAAGCAACATGTTTTGCTCATCATTGCAACTCTTCAATCTCCAGAATATAAGACCATTGTCATCCAGTTCCACCGGGTTGGTTCTAACAGCATCATCACTTCCTTGACTCTCTGCAAACACCAGGATAGAACACTTAAGCCTTTAAATATGATAATGGAACCATACAGAATCAAATCAAAGGAGTCTAGATTCGTACTTTTGGATAGCATGTCTATTGCGTTTTGCATTTCAGAATAAACTTCTTTGGTTTCAGCATTTATTCGCGAGACAATTGCATCACGTTCTGTTATCAACAATGGAATCCCGTTTTTCGCTTTTACGGCTTGGGCCAACTCATCTTGCAATTTCTGCTTTAGTTCTTTCTCCTACAACAGAAAGGTTTCAGAAGTGTTGTCGAAGTTAAGTTGTTAAGAAGACTAATGACTTGGTAGTTTCACAGTTACCTTTTCTTTTGCTGCATTGATCTTTTCTTTTGTTTCCTTTTTCCTTTCAACAGATTCAAGATTTTGGCTATCAATGCAATTTCTCATCACCCTGAAATTTTTATCACAATATGTAACCCCTCAAGAAGCATAATATCAAAGAGAATAGTTTATTCAACAGATGCAATTTCACAGTTTATAAAACTTACGATGTGCCAAGTGTCTCATCGCATAAGAAATTTAAAAGCTTAAGCCTTTTTGATGAATTCAACTTCTCATACTGAGAAAGGCCTTTTTTAAACATTTCAGGAGGGAAATCATCTAGCTGAATTTCTGATTCTGAAAGACATTCTCCAATTGCAGTGAACCAACTAGCATCAGTTGAAGTCAGGCAAACCGATCTATTTATCCAAAAATGGAAATCCATCAGATATACAGAAAGGGAAGCTAATAGAAAACTTATACTTTTAAAGGAAATTGTTCTTACGTTTCTCCTCTATCCTCTAATATCACAGTAAGTAGTTGGATTATCATCTGCGTGAGTGTGGAATACTGTTGTCTCCTTTTGCTTCGTCCAGATAACATTTCACGAATCACACATTCAGCTTGTCCTTTCGTTAAATCAAGAGCCTATCAAAAAAGTCATATGAAGATGGTACGAGCAATTAGTTTACCTTTCACATACACAAAATATCTATATTAAAGAACAGATCATTTATCAGACTGTGTTTAGGGATAGAGGATACCTTCCCAAAAGCTGAACAAAACTCCAAAAACTGAAATACATTTCCAACATCTTCAGGAGCCAAGTCAATGCCAGAAACAGTAATTGAACTATTGCCCTGAGGTAGTTTCACCTCAACCTGATCCTCTAATTTCCTTTTGCGAGCAGGTTTGATTCTTTTGATTTTATCCGCTACATTGTTTTCCTTAGAAACAGAAATTGAGCTATTGCCCTGAGGTAGTTTCACATCAACCTGATCCTCTTCTTTCCTTTTGCGAGCAGGTTTGATTCTTTTGATTTTATCCGCTACATTCTTTTCCTTAGAAACAGAAATTGAGCTATTGCCCTGAGGTAGTTTCACCTCAACCTGATCCTCTTCTTTCTTTTTGAGAGCTGGTTTGATTCTTTTGGTTTTTTCCGCTACGTTACTTTCCTTGATATCTTTAGCTGTAGTCTCTGCATCACAAAACTTTCATGCGTTAGTTTCTTTTCAACAGTAGTACTTGCGTTCTCAAGAAAACATTTAAGATCAAATCCTCTCACTCTTCTTTATTCCTTCTACCACTTTCTTGGTAACTTGTGTCTCATGAACGGAATCAGAAATCTTGATCTTTTTTGAACTGCTCTTTTTCACCACGGCATTCTCATCGTTACAGCCGTTGTTTAAATCCTTAAGCTCTTCACGTTTAGTTTTTCTCGATTTTTTAATACTAACTTGTTTTTGTTCAATAGAATTCTCCTGGTCAAATTTCAGCGGCGAAGGAACAACAACACCTGCCTGCAGATACCACCATATCAAACAAATAGACACAAAACAAGACTCAAATCTAAGAAACACAATACAAGGATCAAGCTAGGGCAAAACACGTACCGGTTTCACCTTCTTTGTATAAAAATATTTGTCAGAACCACTAGTCTTCAGAAGCTCTGAGACAGAAGAGAACCCAGTCTTTTTGGCAGTGTGTACTAATATCCCGGTAGGCTTTTGACCTCGTTTCTTCCTAGTAAAAGAAAACAGTTACACAAAATTACCTCTAGAAAAAACATAAACCTTGCAAAATTCAATGTAACAAATGATTTTGAATTACATGCAGCAGCTACAGTTACAATTGCCTCTGCATTTGGGACAAATCCAATCATTCTTCAACGCAACCTCTTCTGCCTTCTCCCCATACCTATTAACATCAAACGAGAATCAGTAGCCCAAATCACCAGAGCTTATACATATCTCTCAGAAACATTAAATCAAATCAAACCTGTTCAATATGCACTTGGTACACAACTTAATCGGACATGTCCTGTCTTTCTTCTTGGTCACGCACGATCCAACAAGATCCGTTCTCTTTTGTCGACACTACCAAACACAAGAGCATTGATTCAAACATTTTTAACTCTACTATCATAAACATTATTTTAATACCATAACAGATCTCGTAACCATGTATACACCAAAATCAGATCAATATGGTTAACAAATTTTGTCAAAATTAACGAAAACCCAGGATTTGACGAGTACCCATGTTTCAATTTCAACTTAATTTCAAAACCCAGATGAACATAACCCTAAAGAAAAACGCCTAAATTCGAAAAAAAAAAAAAAAAAAAAAAAAAATTAAAAGCATGAAATTCTCACTTTTGAAGACCGTTTGATTGAAGCAATAACTCGAATTCATAAACCCAAATCCAATACTATTATCAACGATGAATACACTCAATCGGATCCATTTCAAATCCAAATTCGAAAAAAATCAAAAAATCAAAAAATCAAAAATTGAGACCTGGTGACAAGTTTTTCCAGTGGTGGAATCTTCGATCCTTGGTGTTTGTTGCTCGGTCTGATTCTTGCTGACCACCGCCATATCCAGAGGCTCAACCAAAAAAATAAAAGCAACACAAACTGATTTGATATCGCAAAATTAGTTTAAGGGTGTGTGTGAGTTTTGTTTATCACACTCAACTGTTTTATGCTTTTCGTCTTTGGAAGAAGTGAGAAATTTCCAAAAGAAGAGAGAAATCCAAAAGGTTTTTGATTTTTCGGTTTTCCCTCGCTACCGAAAATTTTGGGCGGGCGAGGGTTTCGAGTTTTACGTTTTCTTTTCAGGTGTTCGCGTATATTTTTTTTATCTTGTGGAAATGTGAAGTTTGTTTTCTTTATATACAGTAAAATCGGCTCATTGGCTCTAAGCCAATCTTGTATGTTGTTGACAAAAAAATAAAAATAAAATAAAATCGGCAAATTACAATTCTTTTGTCGAATTTGGTAAATTACTAGGTTATTTTTTTTGGCGCAATGCAACAGTTTATTTTTCAACTAATAACGATTTAACAGATACGTTCTTTTCGCGCGATATAACAGAAAAGTGTTATAATTTATTTATGATAAAGTAGTTTTAACCATTTTCTCGGTTATTTATGAGGAAAATTTTCATCGGAATGGAGAAAAGTTACATAAGATGAAATCTTCACCATGAGTACTTTTTGGTGCTATTGGAATGTCAAAAAAAATTAAATGAGAAATGGAGGTTCAAGGTGGTAAGCTAGCAAAAGTTTGAAAACCAATGTACAAGAATGTAGTGGGAGCCCAGTGGATATTCAGGTTGAAAACCAATACAAAAGGAAATGTGATCAAACACAAAGCCATTTAGTGGCAAAATGATTCACAAAACAATATGGAGTTTTGCTCCAGTGTCTAGACACGAAACAATCAAACTAATTTGTGTCGTTGATGCCGCAAGAATGTAGCAATTGTTTCAACTTGATGTAAAAAATCTGCATTTCTAAACAATACTTTAGAATAATAAATATATGTTAGCAATCAATTGGCTATGAAGATGAAGGGGAAAAAGATTATATATTCTCTATTTACAATGCTCTCATAGCAGACAAGTAAGCAAGATAATATTGCTCAATCCACCATAGAAGGAAAATATATGGCCTTGTGTGAAACATCAATTTCAGTAATGTGTTTGAAAAGAAGATCATAAACACATTACAATAAGCGTGTATGAGGAAGAATTTAAAAGCATCTATGGTGGCAAAAAAAAAAAGAATCTCTTAAAAGAAAAAAATTAATATTTTAGCCAAAAATATATACTTTAATTATATTTAATACATGAACCACTAGTGAAATGTTACATGTTTATTTATGTTAAGACCGTTTCTTCTTAAAAAAACTCAATCCATCTTCTCGTCAATTTTTTATCTATTTGTTATTATTTAAATGAAAGTCTCTCTATGAGAGATTCCACGATTGAACTGTTTTTTTTTTGACTTCAGTGGAAGTGCACTATAACAATCTCAATCAAGTTTGGAAAACATATTAAAATGCCAAAAAATCTCTTTTAATTTTAACCTTTAGACTATATACAATGGTTCAAAAATTAAACACCCACCTTTTCTCCTTTTAGAGCATCTCCAACAAACACCTTCATTTTAAGGGGAACACATCTTCAAAATAAAGGCTTGAAAGTCACTTAATCCAATGATTAACCCTCAAATTCATTTTTAAAAGTTTTTCTTTTTACATTATAGTCCACAATATTACTAATTATTAGTTATAAACTTATAATGATAAAGCTTTCATATATAAATATAAAACATACAATTAAACAAAATAATCAAACAATATTCATAACCAAAACACCTTATATGATAATAAAAATAATACATAATGTTTTAAAAATAGAAAATAAGATTACATGTAAAAATATAAAATTACTCAATATAATCACTTTTATAATGATCCCACATAAGAATAATTAGTTAAAAAAAAAAAAATCTATGATTAATTTTATTGTTGTACTAAATTTTTTTCTAAATGGTATATCTTTCATATACCAATAATTTCAAATTTAGTTTAATTTATTTGATTTATATAGATATATTTCAAACAATTGACTTTAATATAATTATTTGTACGATATATAAATGATAAGGACTCAAATTTTAAGAGGTTGAATAGTGAATATTAAAATTTGAGGGTTTGAGGGATTGTTGGAGATGCTTTTAACACTACACATTAGCTTCTCTTTCTTCCACCTCATTTTCAACACTCATTTTAATTTTAACCTTTACAATAGTTTTGTTTAATGAAATTCAACACCTTACCCTACCAATTTTATTTCATATTCTTTTTTAAAAAAATTTTGTACCTACTAAAATTAAAAATTATAGATTAAAAAAATATAAAGAGTTGATTGGAAGATAACAGAAAAGTAATAGTGAGAATTGATTTTTTTTTTATATATTTATTTTTTTAAACAAATTCATTACAAAAAAATAATTGAGTACCAATAATTGGGAGGAGATAAAAAAATACAAAAATCTGGATAACCAATAGAAAACCAACAGATCTATTAAAAAATGTGTCAGCTAAAAAAAAGTTCTCTCACTATTCTCTCCAATCACAACGTGACATTTGACATGCAAGACCTCATTTATTTTGCATTCAATCAACATGTTGAATGTATTCAACAGAAATTAATCCACCTAGATTTTTCACGTTATTCAACACCTCCACTATACGCATTAAACAGTTGAAAAAAATATTCAACAGGTTCATTGTTGATAGTGATACAATAGTTTTGTTTAATAAAATTCAACGCTCTGCAATGGGCATGTTAAAAGGATAATTAAACAGTTGAATGTTTACAATGGAGATGTTGAAAAAAAAGAAAAAATTTATGTGTATTAATCAGGGCTGTTTAATTTAAAATTCAACTGTTGAATCCCCACAATGAGGCTGTTGAAAAAACTAAAAAGTCGATATGGATTAATCGCTGTTGAAAAAAAATTTGTTGGGACCGCATATGCCACGTGTCAGAAGTTAACTGGAGTGTGTATTTCAAACAGATGCTGGGCGATTGAAGGTTTTTTTATTTTTTATTTTATTTATGATTATGACCTTGTTAAGTTGTAATTCACTGTTGTGATTTTGGAGATTTTTTATCTCATCCTATCTATTTAGGATCAATTATTATACAATAAACAATTTTTTTTATTATAAAAATTATATCAAAATTCATAACTTTTTAATCTCTATAATACTTGGTTCATTCTCATTCTGACAAATAAAAAAAAAATACCATTTCTATCATAATTTTCTTATTATTCTCCAATAAACTCTTGTTTTCATCATTTGTTTTTTTTTGAAATGGATTCTAACAATAATCCTACTCAAAATTCTAGTAATTTTCCTTTTCTGTATCCAAATTCCAACAATAATTCTACGCAAAATTCTTCTAACTATTATTTTCCCTATCCAAATCCTAGCAATTATCAATTTCAAAATCCTTCTTTCAACCAACCTCAAAATATTTCAAATTATAGTTTTCCACCAAATTTTTCTATGCCATCATCTGTTCCAAACTATCATCAATATTATGGATCAATGATACCATATTCATCTCAACCACCTCCTCCAACGGATAATGAAAATGTTCTTAGAACAATTGAATTTCCCGAATTTTCTAAACAAATGAATCTTGGAAGGATAAGCAGTCCTGATGAAGCCACTCCAAATACAGAAGATTCAACTTCTACTCGTCGGAAAAATCCCAAATGGACAACTGAGCAAAATTTGGTTTTATTGAGCAGATGGATTAAATATGGAACATACAACATTGTTGGCAGAAACCAAAAGAGTGATTCATACTGGGGAAAATTGCTGAGTATTGTAATGAGCATTGCTCATTTGATCCTCCGCGTGATGGAGTGTCGTGTAGAAATCATTTCAACTACATGAACCAAAAATTGGGCAAATGGATTGGCGCTGATGACAATGCTAAGCCTATGCAACAAAGTGGATGGTCGGAGAATGATGTATTAAGCAAAGCACATGAGCTATATTCAAGTGGTAAGAATAAGCATTTCAATTTAATGTCAGAATGACTCGCTGTCCGTGATCAACCACGTTATGGTAGTTAGTTATGCAAGTGACTCCAATTCTGTAGGATCTAGTGTTCGTCCAATGGGGAGGGATGGAGCTAAAAAAAGAACTAAAAAGAGGGTAAAGGTGCAGCCTTGGAAGTTGTTAATGAAGAGTGGAATGAATACAAGCAACTGAAGGAGCATGAGTTAGAACAATTAGAAAAAATAGCTAAGAGACAAGAGAAGGCAAACCAACTGAAGAAGATGAAAATGTTTATGAAGCTAAGTGAAAAAGAGCATCTCGATGATCGGAGCAAAGAGCTGTTGGAGAAGTTGGACCACGAGCTATTTGGAAATTAGTGGTTGCCAAGTGTATGTCTACACTTTGTTACTTTCTACTGTAATGTGCAATAATGGTTGTTTGTCATTTCGTGCAATAGTGTTTCCTTTGTCATTTTGTGCAATAATATTTTCTTTGTCAGTACTCCATTATTGACGATAATGTAATCTTATCTCTTGGATTTCGACCACATGATCTTTTAATCAAATTCTTATCTTATCCTTTTTTTTCAACCACTCAATTTTTTCTAAATGGAAACACATTCTTCCTTTGATGAAACAATATCACAAAGATCATCTCACTAAAAAAAAATTCAGTGGATCCATCAGAACTTTCTTTCGATATTGAAGCTTACTAAAGACAATCTCAAATTGAAAAGAGGTATATCATCAAATGGTTTAGAGAGCGTCGCAAAAAAATTGAAGAAGATTACCCACCTCGCAACAAGAGAAAATACATCAAGAGAGATCATGTAGCAGCAAACCAAAGACTGATTGACAACTACTTTGCTAATCAACCTACGTATGATGATGCAATGTTCCGGCAGCGATTCCAGATGCAAAACATGTTTTTCTTTGGATCGTAGGAGACCTACTGATATGCTCAAATTTACCCTAGAGCTACTCTCTCAAATTAAGAGGTCAATGTAGTATTTAGGGATCAAATTCACAAGAACTCTAGATTCACACAATAGATTTAATGATCTTTTAATTATGCTAAACCAAAATATTGTAATTAAATTGCAATGCAAAAACAGAAAATAAAAGAGTTGTAAATCAATAGGAATAAACGCTAGGCTTAGGGAAATTCTCAGGAAATCATGGAAAATCAGATCAATTAATTAAGTAAGCAGGATTCAACAATTAAGCACCGTTCTTGAACTTTAAACATAATTATAAATTAAATCAGTTCTCACTGCAAATATTATTTAAGTTTTAAAACCAGAAAATCCAAATCTCTTTGCAAAATTTAATTTAAAAACCAGCAATAAAATCAGGTTTAAATAAGTTCACAAAATCACTAATTCAAATCTCTTTGCAAAAAGTAATTTTGCTCACCAAAGGTTTTTGTCAGGAAAATCAATTATATTCTCATATCAATTAATAATCCTAAGATCTAAATCCAGATGACTAATCAAAGATCTAGCATTAAGAACAACCTATGGTGAAGAACAAGAAAGATAATGAATCCAAACAATTAATCAATCTAACAATCCATGAAATCCCTAATGAGAAACCCTAAACCTAACAAGCAGATCTACTCAGACATAATCAATGAAACACAAAACATCTTCTGAATAAATTGCATTAAGAAATAGATTAAAGAAGAAGTAAAGGAGTTTTGAATCTTCTCTGAAGGAGTCTTGATTCTTCTCTCCAAAAGCTCTCTAAAATCTCTCACAGGGTTTTGCTCTCAAAAGTTGCAGGGAAAATAAAGCTTAAGTCTAAACAATGACCATAAAAATCCTATTTATATTCCTAAACACGTCCAGGGACTAATGATGCAAATATGGAAAACTTTGGGGCAGCTTTGTAAGTCTTCAAAACTTGTGATAAAAACTTCCGATTTCGTCTTTGGCTCTGCATCGATCGACACATATGAAGCATCGATCGATGCTTGCTCTTGATCATGTCTCCCAACTTCGTAACTCAGCCTCAATGCTTGATTATGCTCCAAATCTTCCTATTTAGCTTCATTATGCTCCCATCAATGCTAAATCCTATAAAGACTCAAAAGACTCTAAAAATACCAAAAAGACTATAAATAAGACATATATCATGGCTAAAAATACCTAAAAACCATGATATATCACCTATCTCAAAGTGACAACTACTTCACCCAACGAGTTGACGCAACCAGTAAAGAAGGTATATCTCCACTAGCAAAATGTACCACGGCCATGCGAATGTTAGCCTATGGTATGGCGGCAGACGCGGTTGATGAGTACATCAAAATAGGAGGTTCTACAGCATAAGAGTGCTAGCGTAGGTTCTATAAAAGAATCATTAAACTGTATGAGGAAATATATCTCAGAGCTCCAACTCAAGACGATCTGCAAAGAATTCTGCATGTTAGCGAGCTGCAGGGGTTCCCGGGGATGATTAGGAGTATTGATTGCATGCAATGGGAATGGAAAAATTGTCCTACAGTGTGGGAAGGCCAATTTACTCGGGGAGATAAGGGAACCACCACTATATTCTTGAAGCTGTTGCATCCCATGATCTCTAGATCTGGCATCCATTTTTTGGGTGTCCGGGAACATTGAACGATATAAATGTTCTAGATCGTTCACCAGTTTTCGATCATGTTGAACAAGGAAATACGCCAAGAGTGAACTTTTTGTGAACCAACATCCGTATCATATGGCGTACTACCTAGCCGACGGTATCTATCTTTCTTATCCAACCTTCGTTAAATCAATTTGACTTCCTCAGAGTGAACCAGACATGTTATTTGCACAACATCAAGAAGGATGTCAGAAGGACATCGAGCGTGCATTTGGAGTCTTACAAGCTCGATTTAAAATCATTCGCGAACCAGCTCGCATGTGGGACTTAATTGATTTGGCTATCATCATGCGATCATGTATCATATTTCATAATATGATTATTGAGGATGAACGAGATACATATGCTCAATATTGGACTGATTATGATCAATTTGAGGCAAGTGGTTCTGAAACACAATATGTTGGTGGTATGGATTGATGGATGTATGCTATGGTGAGATATGAAATGAATGGATGGCAGGGTGTTTCAATTCCCCTTATGCAATTCTAGTACAAGAGGTGTCAATCCAATCTGAAAGTTGTGAACAATCAAGATGTGTATATGAGCCTAAGTTAAGCCAAATATGCAAAGGATGTTTGTCACTAACAATCCTATTAATGAAATGTAAAGAACATAAAGTAAAACTACTAGAACTAGATGCTGAATGTAAATGGAACATAATGATTATCACTAAAATGAAGCTAGAACAGAAATAGAAACTATGCTAATGAACTAATTCAAGACAATAATGAACAGGAAAATAAGTAAATGCAACAGAAATGCAAATAGAATGAGACTAGAGATAAGACAGAACAACTATAAATCATAAACAAGAGTTCTGGGGTTGAACTCGAGCAAGCACTCGATCGAGTGTAGATCGAGTGCAGGGTCGAGCTGGACAAATCCGTGAAACAGAGCAATGCAAGAAAAACAGAGCAACACCAGAACGAATCAAACAACAATCAAACAGCAGGATTAAGACTTAAAAAATCAATAAACAAGGAAGGCCTTGAGGAGGGATTCATGGGCTGGGCTAATGAATGAGGTTATCTAACTTGGTCAACAAATCTCAAACAAACTTTGAGCTAATCTCTAGAAATATAAATTTAAGACATGTTTAATCCACTCTCATGGCAAGAAACAATCAAACCTATGCATCTCTAGACTTGTTCTCACATAGTAAAGAGTCTACACAAGCAGGCATTAAACAATACATCTCATACCAAACAAGACCTCTAATCTCTTAACAAGCCTAATGGTAAGCTCTAGATCTAGCCTTATCTATGCTCCTTAAACATTGGTGTGATGCTAAGATGCTTGAAATCAAACCCTAACCTCTCAGTTCAGGATTAGCATTAAGAACATCTACTCTAGAAGAGATTCTACCATAATCAAGCTTGACCAAAGCAAACAAACCTCAAACACAGCCCAGCCTAACCCATCCTCAAGATCCTAAGCTACTACTCACAAGAACACATGATGAACATCAAAGTCATAAACCCAGAAAATACTGAAACTTGCATCAAATGAAAGATAAAACAAAGATATATAACATTCAAGAAGGAATCAAACACGAATTCTTAATATCTTGAAAGTTATGAAACCAACAAAATCCAAGAATCTTATGTTTTTTCTCTTAAAAGAGTACAAGATCTAAGAAAAATAAAAGTGCAAAAGGAATAATTCCCAAAAGGGTAAAAACTAGATTTCTGACTATTCTAAAAAGCTGGACTCTTTGGTGGCTGCAGGTACAAGGCTTTATATAGGAGAGGAGGTGGAAGCCCTAAAAATACTAAAAGACAAAATAGTCAACGGCTCGGTCAACTCAACCCTGTGCTCGGTCGAGTGGCTGGTCGAGTTGGCTTTTCTTCTGCTTCCTCCACTCGGTCGAGTCCCTCTCTGCACATGGTCGAGTGTCTGGTCGAGTGTCTGGTCGAGTGTGGGGTCGAGTGGGACTCTGGACCTTGGTTCTTCAGCCTTAACTCTCTTGCTTTCCCTTCATGATTGCCTCACTTCTCCTCAGCATTGCTTCCATGCTCCTTAAGCTCCAAAATCACTTGATTATGCATGAAAAGATGCAAATGCAATGCAACTATACTCTAATGCATGATTAGTGCTAAAGCTATGCAATAATGGTCAAAATGGATAGCTAAAGATGCAAAAGATGTGAATATACTAAGGGAAAACATGGTAAAATATATGAACATCAACACCCCCAAACTTTGTCTTTGCTTGCCCTCAAGCAAATAATTAAGACATAAGAAGGTAGGTGAGGTTTGAAAGTGGGATCTCAGCTCCTAAAGCTTGCAAATAGACCATCTAGAATCAATGTCCAAGTTACTAGTACTATGATGCAAGTTGAATGAGCTGTACTTAAAGATTTTAGACAAGCATATCACAACATTTACTGATTTGAGCCTTAGATGTCCACATGCATTCAAATCAACCATTTCCTTTAACATTCATTAATCAAGAACATGAATCAATTCTATGTAATGCTTAAACTCATTTGGCTTGGAGATAAAGGTTTTGAGACAATGATGGTCTCCTTTTAGAGTGGGGCTTATCAATATCAAGGTTCTCTCATAAAATGGATTGAGCTTTAGAAGAATGCTAAAGGTAAGAACACTTAGACACATACAAGAACAAAACCTTGTCTACCCAAAGACACCCAAAGTGTTTATCCTATCAATCTAAACCCAAATGATCCTAGTGCTGCCCTCTAACTTCTTCTTTTCTCTTTTGGTTTTCAAGTCTTAGGAGAGGTTTCTTATTTGATCTTTCTAGTGGGATGGGGGATTCTTACTTATTTGCTATGGTTCTCTTTTCTTCTTATTCTTAAGACATACAAGCTTTTTGCTAGACTTTTCTTTTCTTTCTTTTCTTTTCTTTAACTAGAACCATCTTCAACAATTTTTACTTCCCATCCTTTCACTAGACTTTGCTTAAACACATTCTCCTCTTAAAGACTCTACCCTTTTCTTTCTCTTTTTCCTCTTTTCTTTTCAAAACAGCCAAGTCCCAAACCCAACAAGTGAACCACCTAGTCTTATCTAGTTTGAAAAATGCAAACTAGAACTTCACAAGGTTTTACTCTTGTCAGTTCAAACCTAACACTTTCTACCAAGCTCAATCCCAAAAAATAGGCCTCACACATACAAGAATAAATATGGCTTGAAAGAATGATTGGTTAAGGGGTAGGGGAACTGATTCTTAATGAGGAAATCAGCTACTTGGATCAACAAGAGTGGTAAAAAGGAGAAAGATGATCCAAATATGTATATGGTATCCATGAGTTTAAAGCAATGCACACATTGATAATTGAAATTCAATATTAGGTTCTTATAAGTAGGAAATGGCTTCAAATCACAACATGCTTCAATTTAGACCAAATGCAATGCAGGAATTCAAGGCTTGGTTCAATCTTATGCTTCTAACCACTCAACTAGCATCAAAGTACTATTAACTTGGGCATTGATCCTAGTCTAGTGAATAAGCAAGCTAACAAGGAAATATTCATCATAGATCCCTAATGAAAATATTATACAATCCTAAATGAAACATGCTAAACAAGATCCTAATATGCAATGCAAACTACATGAACACTCTTTTTTTTATAAAGATTTTTGCAAAAAATTTTCAAATTTTTAGGGTTTTTCTATGCCTTAGATGCTATGCAAAAACTAATATGAGGATGCCAAAAATTTGAAATAAGAACACAAAACACAATGTCAAATGCTATCTCAAACCCTCCCCCAAACTTAAATCACACAGTCCTCTGTGTGAAAGAAATTTGTAAGAGGATTCAAGACCAAAAACAAAACACAATTTCAAATGCAATGATATTTACAAGGGAAGGTGATAGTGGTACCTCAAGGATTGGAGAAGAAGTTGTCCACATCCTCTTGCATACTGTCAAATGTGTAGTTGGGGTCTTGTTGATCACTTGGAGATGGAGATTGGGGCAGCTCGACGACGGCGATCAACCGGCACTCGATCGAGTGCGTGCTCGAGTGGGGGGGTCGAGCTGGACCGCAGATGCCAAAATTCTGAGCATGCTGCTGGTAGAACTGCTGGTAGAGAGCTGGATCCATGAAGTATTGGGGTGGGATGGGAGGGTAACCTGGATAGCCTGGATAAGTAGCTGGAGGTGGGAAGCCATAAGGTGATCTGGGCTGGAACTCGGTCGAGTACGTCGGGGGTGCTCGGTCGAGTGGGCGCTCGAGTGACCCGGTCGGGTGCCTCGAAAACTATTGTCCTCGGGTACTTGAGCTCCTCTTCCTCTGATTTGGCTCATACATTGAAGCTCTAGCTGGTTCCAAAGGGTTTGCAACTCTTGAAAGTGCCCTAGTTGAGCTACTTCTCCTCAAAGGGCTTGATGGTGTAGGTGAAGAATTCCCACTCTTCAACTCAGCAATCTCCTTCTTTAAGCCCTTAATAGACTTAGCCATGTTGGTCACCTTCTTCTTCAGCTTATCAAACCTCTTCCCATGCCACTTGCTCCACTTTTGCAAAAGTGTCAACCTCTTGCTATTCTCCCTCACTCCTCTACTATCCCTTGGGTTGGGCTCATAATCCCCAAAGTAGAATTGCTCCTCCCCATCAGCCATTTGTGCATTCCCAGCTTCTTCAACTCTAGGTTGAACTATCCCATCAAACAAGTGCTCTTCAGCTGGCCAAAAGTCAATGTTGGCTCCTTCTTGAATGGTGGTGAGCTCTTGGTTGGGCAAGATGAGTTGCTTCTTTCCAACTGTTGGGAGCTCAAAGTTGAAGATATGATTCCCTTGATGCATCTCCTTGGCTAGGATGAGAGTAGAGGTGAGGTAGCTTGAGTCAATCCATCTTGGTGAGACCCTTTCTCCTCTAAGTGGGACCTTGGCAGCTTGTAGAATTGGAGTAATGATGCCTTCAATGGTTAGTGCTCCTCTTGAGCCTTTGTTCTCCAACTTGCCTACCCAACTTCTCAAATATATCATGTGGTCTATGAGCACCACCGCAAGATCAGTCTCCACAGTGCTCCCAAGAATGATGGTTCCATCTCTTGCCTTGAGGATGATCCCATTGAGAGCCATGTCAATCATCTTAAGCTCTCCCTCATTGATATTCCCAGTTTCCTTCCTTGCAAAGAAGGTGTTGGCAAGAGCTTTGTGGAAGTATCTTAGGACTGGGCTCCTTATCCTTGAACTCTTGGAATTGGAAGATGAGTAGAGTTTGTTGTCCCCAATGGTCTCCCAAATGGAATAGAGCTCCTGTCTTGGTATCATCAAGCTTCTATTACTCCCAACTTCAAAACCAAACATATTGGCTATCTTTTTCAATGAAAGCTCATGCTTCTTCCCTTTGATTGTGAAAGAAATGTGACCAGCTCCAACCTCAGGATCCTTCCTTGCATAAGTATGCAGCTTGACAGTGGGTAGAAACTCACAACTTTCTTCTTTGTAGCCCTCCATGCAAAGCCCCATGAACTTGGTTAAGTTACTCTTCTAGAAAAGAAACTCCACATCTTCATCAATGGCAAGCTTCTCCATGGTTTCCTTGTGAGGATATCTAGTCCCCAAGAACTCCATTCTCATGAAGGCTTCATACAGCTGCCTCTTTGTCAACCCACAAGATTCTGCTTCTCCGTCATCCTCTAGCTCTTCTTCCTCATCTTCTTCCTCACTTTCACTTTCAATCTCCTCTTGTTCAACCTCAACTGCTGGCCTCTTCCCTTTGGCCTTGTGTCTCCTCATGAACTCATTAAGGGTTGGCTCCCTTTCTTCCTCACTTTCAGTCCTCTCAGGATCTTCCTCAACTGAATCACTCCTTGGATACGACATCTGGCTCGATCGGTCAGCTCGACCACCACTCGGTCGAGTGCTAGCTCGAGTGGTGCGTCGAGTGGTTCTCCCAGATTTTCCTCTTGATTCAAGGCCATCATCACGACGTTCCATGGAGGTTGCAGCCGCTTGTTGAGATTTCCTGGTCATTCTTGAAGACATTTTTGAACAGAACTGAAAGGAATAGACTCAAAGCTCAAAGTTAATAGGTTAGTGACCCAAAAACTTGAAAGAACTAAGCTTGAGCAAAAGATGAACTTTGAGAGAGATTTTAAAACTTGAATTTAGTTGTTTTGAGCAAATGAGAGAGTGTGAGAGGGATAGGATCGTGCAAGATCTATTTAAAGAAGCTAAGGGGACAAGGGGACAAGGGTGGAGCGTCCATACCATTCAAATTTGAAATGGGAATCTTTGACTTGCTTTTTGCTGCCACTCGACCCCACACTCGACCAGCACGTGGTCGAGCTCCCTTGACCAAAGTTTGAAAATACAAATTTTCTTCTTGTTCTTCCCTCCACTCGATCGTTCTAGAGAAATGAGGATCAAATGGGCCTTGCTTCTTTGCCAACTCGGTCGAGTACCTCTCGTGGGTTGGTCGAGTGGGCTTGCGTTTCTTCTTCTCCAAGTCCAAATCTCTCCTTACCCATCTACACTTTCATTAAAAGGCCTGTCCAACACAAATATAAAAGAAAAAACATCAAAACTACTAAGAAAATAAACCATATTTACAAAGGATACCTTAGGGACTTCCTCCCTAGTGAGTTTGTTTAAAGTCACTAAGCTTGACTTTGGTTTCCTTCTTAGACTTGGTCTAGATACCAAGGAGGTGATGAAATCCTCCCTGGAACCTCTTGATCACTGTGAAGTTGATCCTTGATCACCTCACCCTTAACACACAAACCATACTTCTTCTTGATTTTGAGCCTTGGTCTTGCTTTCCTCAAAGACCTCTTGTTTAGCTTGACTTGGAGATCCTCAGCCATATGAGTCAACTCTTAAACTGACCTCTTAAGCTTTTCCACATAATCTTCTTGAAGAGAGGGCTCAGCTTTTGGAGTTGCCTTGTCACTTAAACCTTCTTGACCACCTTTGTCCTCTATAGTAAATGGTTGATCATCAATGGTAGGAAGGTTGGTTGGGTTATAGATGTTGAACTTCATAGCTATATCCTCAGCAATGTTCAAGGTCACAAGACCTTCCTTGACATCAATGACTGCTCCAATAGTGGCTAAGAATGGCCTCCCAAGAATGATAGGATCTTCAGGCTCCTTATCCATCTCTAGGACCACAAAATCAGTGTGAACCCTTGCTCTCCCTATCTTCACTGGAATGTTCTCCAACTTGCCAACCACATCTCTATTTGACCCATCAGCTAGGCATACATGGAGGTTGGTGGATTTGAAATCAGTTCTCCCAAGCTTTTGAGCTATGGAGTATGGCATCACACTAGTTGAAGCTCCCAAATCACAAAGGCATTGATTGTAGTGGAGGTAACTGATTGTGCAAGGCGGATAGAATGGTCTTGGATCCTTAAGCTTAATTGGGATGATCACTCCTCCAAGGTTCTCAAGATCCTTCTCATCTTGAGCTTGAACCTTCTTCTTTGACAAATCAAGCAAAAAATCTCTATAGAGAGGATAAGGTTCATACTGTTCCAAGGGAGGTCGTCTCTCCTCTTCTTGGTAAGCAATGATGATCTCTTGAATAGCCATCACTTCCTCTTGTTTCTCAACCACAACCTCTTCCTTCAAAGCTTTCTCATCCTCTTGTTGCTTAGCCAACATCTCCTTTTTCTCAATTATTTCCCTTAATTCCTGATCTTTTGTGCTTTGAAACGTCCTGGGAATGGTAGAGATGGTTTGTAAGCAGGAGGAATGTACTTAGTAGGTTTAACAGCTCCTAATCCTTCAGCTTGATCGACCACTCGATCAGGCACTCGGTCAAGTGCTTGCTCGAGTACCTGGTCGAGTGCAATGGTGGATTCAGATTTCTCTGCACAAACTTCACTCAAAGCTTCAATAACTGACCAATCCTCCCCATCTTGAACATCACTGTCCCCAGTGACTTCCTCATCAGAGATATAGATGGCTTTTGCAGTGAACTCCCTTGGATTTTGAACAGCTTTTCCGGAGAGTTGGTTGGGTTTAGGAGCAGAAGTAGAGGCAATGTTGCTCTCCATACACTTCACTCTAGAGTTGAGACCTTCAAACTTCATGTTCAGGTCATTATAATGGGATGTGAGCCTTTGATTCAACTCAACAAACTGTTTGGCTTCCTCAATTTTTCCTTGTGTTTGCCCAATCAACAACTGTTGCATCATAGCTCTTAAATCTTGTTCTTGGCCTTGGTTAGTCTGAAACCCTGGTGGGGGATACAACTGAGGCTGGAACACTTGATGTTGTTGTTTGGGGACATAGTTTTATTGATGTTGAGGCTGTTGAGGTGGATATACTTGGTCTTGTGGATTGGCCACATTGGTGCTTCTATAGGAGAGGTTGTTGTTCTTGAACCCTCCTTGGTTGTAGCCTTTGAATCCACCTTGGTTTTGCATATAACAGAGCTTAGCATACTCATTCTCCCCTTCTTGAACTTGAACCTCTTTTTCACCAATGAAGTGAATGGACTTTTGTTGGCTAAGGAGGATCTTATCAAGCTTCTCGTTGACCATCTTCAAATCCTTCTTGTATTTGTCCTCTTGGTCAGTGGAGGTGGACCTTATGGTTCTGTCATAGTCCTTATTATAGTTGCCATCTGATTGAGCAAGGTTTTCAACTAATTCCCATCCTTCTTCCACATTCTTGTTGAGAAAGTTGCCATTAGAGGCTGTGTCAAGAAGCATTCTGATCTTGGGAAGCACTCCTCTATACAAGGTGCTAAGTAGGGACTCATTGTTGAAGCCATGATGAGGACGCTGAGTCTGAAATCCTTTGAACCTCTCCCAAGCTTCACAAAAGCTCTCATTGTTTCTTTGAGCAAACCTAGAAATTTCATTCCTCAATCTAGCAGGCCTTGCATTTGAGAAGAATTTTGCCAAGAAAGCCTTCTTGCAAGCATCCCATGTTGTTATTGCTCCAGTAGGAAGAGTCTTCTACCAAAGGTGAGCCTTATCTCCAAGTGAAAATGGGAAGAGCCTCAACTTGAATCCATCCTCACTCACTCCATTAATCTTGGTAAGACCACAGATTCTATCAAATTCATCAAGGTGGTATAGAGGATCCTCCATTGGCAATCCATGAAACTTGTTGGCTTGAATCATGGAGATCAATCCACTCTTGATCTCAAAGTTGTTGTTTGGCATTGTGGGAGGCACAATGCCAGCTCTCTGGTTGTGGGTATTGGGTGCATCTCCAGCATCAATGTTCCTTGGTCTTGGAACTGGATCTTGTTGCTCTATTACCACTTGATCTCCTTGCTGTTCTTGAACTATTCTTCTTTGCTTATGTCTCAAACCCTTTTGCAGTCTGTGGATATTGTCAATAGGCCTTTGAAGATTGTCTTTCCCCTTGGACCTTGTGTGCATCAACAGACTGAGATACTGACTCGAACAGGTGCACGGTCGAGCGCAGGCTCGAGTGAGTGGTCGAGTCGACTGGGAACTGGTGTCTATTTAGATACGATGTCTGACTCAATCAAGTGCTCGATCACTACTCGGTCGAGTGGTGCTCGAGTGGGTGGTCGAGTGGGTACCTGAAACTCAACACAGCCAAGCAAAAGAAGATTCGAGTTCAGCAACTTCACAAGTGTATAAACGAACTTAATCTTAGACTAATATTGATCCTAAATGTCACAAAAACACTCTCAAATGGGCAACGGCGCCAAATTGGAACACAATATGTTGGTGGTATGGATTGATGGATGTATGCTATGGTGAGATATGAAATGAATGGATAGCAGGGTGTTTCAATTCCCCTTATGCAATTGTAGTACAAGAGGTGTCAATCCAATCTGAGAGCTGTGAACAATCAAGATGTGTATATGAGCCTAAGTTAAGCCAAATATGCAAAGGATGTTTGACACTAACAATCCTATTAATGAAATGTAAAGAACAGAAAGTAAAACTACTAGAACTAGATGCTGAATGTAAATGGAACAGAATGATTATCACTAAAATGAAGCTAGAACAGAAATAGAAACTATGCTAATGAACTAATGCAAGACAATAATGAACAGGAAAATAAGTAAATGCAACAGAAATGCAAATAGAATGAGACTAGAGATAAGACAGAACAACTACAAATCATAAACAAGAGTTCTGGGGATGAACTCGCGCAAGCACTCGATCGAGTGTAGATCGAGTGCAAGGTCGAGCTGGACAAATCCGTGAAACAGAGCAATGCAAGAAAAACAGAGCAACACAAGAACGAATCAAACAACAATCAAACAGCAGGATTAAGACTTAAAAATCAATAAACAAGGAAGGCCTTGAGGAGGGATTCATGGGCTAGACTAATGAATGAGGTTATCTAACTTGGTCAACAAATCTCAAGCAAACTTTGAGCTAATCTCCAGACATATAAATCTAAGACATGTTTAATCCACTGTCATGGCAAGAAACAATCAAACCTATGCATCTCTAGACTTGTTCTCACATAGTAAAGAGTCTACACAAGAAGGCATTAAGCAATACATCTCATACCAAACAAGACATCTAATATCTTAGCAGGCCTAATGGTAAGCTCTAGATCTAGCCTTATCTATGCTCCTTAAATATTAGTGTGATGCTAAGATGCTTGAAATCAAACCCTAACCTCTCAGTTCAGGATTAGCATTAAGAAAATCTACCCTAGAAGAGATTCTACCACAATCAAGCTTGACCAAAACAAACAAACCTCAAACACAGCCCAGCCTAACCCATCCTCAAGATCCTAAGCTACTACTCACAAGAACACATGATGAACATCAAAGTCATAAACCCAGAAAATACTGAAACTTGCATCAAATGAAAGATAAAACAAAGATCTATAACATTCAAGAAGGAATCAAACAAGAATTCTTAATATCTTGAAAGTTATGAAACCAACAAAATCCAAGAATCTTATGTTTTTTCTCTTAAAAGAGTACAAGATCTAAGAAAAATAAAAGTGCAAAAGGAATAATTCCCAAAAGGGTAAAAACTAGGTTTCTTACTATTCTAAAAAGCTGGACTCTTTGGTGGCTGCAGGTACAAGGCTTTATATAGGACAGGAGGTGGAAGCCCTAAAAATACTAAAAGACAAAATAGTCAACGGCTCGGTCAACTCTACCCTGTGCTCGGTCGAGTGGCTGGTCGAGTTGGCTTTTCTTCTGCTTCCTCCACTCGGTCGAGTCCCTCTCTGCACACGGTCGAGTGTCTGGTCGAGTGTGGGGTGGAGTGGGACTCTGGACCTTGGTTCTTCAGCCTTAACTCTCTTGCTTTCCCTTCATGATTGCCTCACTTCTCCTCAGCATTGCTTCCATGCTCCTTAAGCTCCAAAATGACCTGATTATGCGTGAAAAGATGCAAATGCAATGCAACTATACTCTAATGCATGATTAGTGCTAAAGCTATGCAATAATGGTCAAAATGGATAGTAAAAGATGCAAAAGATGTGAATAAACTAAGGGAAAACATGGTAAAATATATGAACATCAGGTTCTAGTACACCACAACCATTCTCGACTGAGGTGTTACCTGCATTTGAAAATCATGTGCGAGCTAGTTCCGAGTTACGTGATTCAAGTTGGCATCATGAATTGCAAGCAGATCTTGTCAAACACATCTGGACAAAATTTGGAATGTTCTGAGATTAAAAAAAATAGTATGTCTTTGTGTGTTGTGTGATTTAAGAGTTTTCTTGTTTGTAAGTTTAGTCGCATGTATTATCGAAGTTATGTCTGTTTATTATTAATTGTGTCGTGTGTTTGTATCATATTGTATTTAAAGTTTTTAGTAATTTTAGTTCTTTTAGTTATATTAGTTTTATTTTTATTAATTCAAAAATTGAGTTGAGAAATCTTTATAAAAAATAATGTCACTTTTAGTTAATTCAATTTTATATTTAATTTAATTTTAGTTGATATTTCAAAATTAATATAATTGTTATTAATATGCAATCACAAAAATAAAAATATATATGAAAAATATGAAATAAAAATTGTGGGGTAGAGTATTGAATTTTATTAAACAAAACCATTGTAGTGTTAAAAATTTAGATGGGTGTTGAATGATTATGTGGAAGAAAGAGAATATGAGGTGGAGTGTTAAAAAGTGAAAAATTAGGCTGTTGAAACATTTTAGCAATGCACATAGTCTTAGACCCTCAACAATGTGGGCGTTGAAAAAATTATTCAACAATTAAATTGTTGCAATGGGGTGTTGTTTTGTTTTGTTTGTTTTTTGTTTTTTTGTCGAAAAAGTATAAAAATTGAGAGAGAGACATGTGTTGTATTTTTATTGGAGAGTGAGATTTTGGAGATTTTTTCTTATCTTATCTTTAAGATCAATTCTTATGTAGTAAATATTTTTTTATAAAATAATTTTACATCGAAATTCATCATTTTTAAACTGTATATATAGAGACTTGGTTCATTTTATTCTGACACTCAAAAAACCATCATTTCTACTATATCTTTTTAATTCTTCTCTAATAAACTCTTGTTTATTTCATATATATATATATATATATATATATATATATATTTGGAATGGATCCCAAAAACAATCCTACTCAAAATTCTACTAATTACCCTTTTCCCTTTCCGAATCCCAACAATAATCAAAATCCTTATTTCAACCAATCCCAAAATATCCCAAATTATGGCTTTCCACCAAATTTTCCAATCGCGTCATCTGTTCCAAACTATAATCCATATTATGGGTCAATGATGCTATATTCATCTCAACCACCTCCTTATTCTTCTACTCCCACGAGTAATGAAAGTGTTCAAGATGTTAGAGCAATTGAATTTCCTGGATTTTCTACGCAAGTTACTCTTAGAGGGATGAACAGTGCTGAGGCCACTCCACATACAAAAGATTCAACCTCTACTCGCTGGAAAAGCCCCAAATGGACGACTGAGCAAATTTTGGTGCTGTTGAGTGGATGGATTAAATTTGGAACAGACAACATTGTTGGCATAAACCAAAAGAGTGACTCATATTGGGGTAAAATTGCTGAGTATTGTAATGAGCATTGCTTATTTGATCCTCCGCATGATGGAGTTTCGTGCAAAAATCATTTCAACTACGTGAATCAAAAATTGGGTAAAAATTAATAGGCGCTCATGATAGCGCTAAACGTATGCAACAAAGAGGGTGGTCCGAGAATGATGTCCTAGCAAAAGTACATGAACTATATTCAAGTGATAAGAATGGACATTTCAATTTAATGTCAGAATGGCTTTCCGTCAACCACGTTATGCTAGTCAAGTAGAATGAAATACTGGCTCGAGAAGCAGTGGATCTAAGAGATCCAACGAGAGAGATGTATTGTTACGTCATGCAATAATGTTGGTTTGTCATTTCATGTAATAATGTTATTTTTAGCTTTTAATGTTTGTTTGTTGTTTCAATCATTCAATAAAAAATCGATTCCTTATCTATTAGTTCAGTGCATTGCATATCTATTTGGATTCCATAAATTTATACCACACAATTTTTTTTTTATAAATGAGACTCATTCTTCCATTTATGAATCAATATCAAAAATATCATCTTACTAAAAAATACATTTCAATGGATCCATCAGAATTTCCTTTTGATATCGAAGCCTACAAAAGGTAATCTAAAATTGAAGAGAGGTATATGATAACTCTCTAATTTACATGTTTTTAGCATCCTTTTTTGTCCATATTTTGCATTGTTCATACATCTAACTTAGCATTTTTAGGTCATTTACTGTAGGAATTCACTTTTAGAGCATTTAGGGTGTTGCATTTCTGCATTTGCATATTTTGGATGAAAACAGGTGCTAAAGAGCCAAAAATGGGGGAAAACAATGACAACTCGAGCATGTACCCGAAGGAGCCATCGAGCTACAAGAACAAGTCCGAACCCCAGCACAATCGAGGAAGATCCAAGAGCATGAAGAGCAACCCGAGGAGTAACCCGACTTCACCCTCGTGTACCCCATCGAGTAGACCATCGGGCAGGTCTGGGAAGCTAGGTCAAATGGGTTTCCATATATAAACCCCCTCTTTCCCTAGCTCGCAAACGAGCACGCCGCAGACCCTCAAACCAGAGAGCGAGAGCTTCTGTGAGAGAACTGAGCGACTCCACATTTTTCTTCTTGTTTTGCATTTTTATTTTGTAGTTTTCTTAGATTTTTATCCCTTACTCTTTCTACTGTAATCTATCGTTTAATACAATGTCATTTTCTTTTATTTTGATTGCTTTATTATTCATTTCTATGTCCGAGTAGTGTAGTAAAGTTTCTAGGGATGGGATAGATGATTTTGTGTTCTTGATCGGTTAGGATGCTTTAGTTGATTGTGATGATTGATAGATTTCCTTCTAGGTTGGTGTTTTTAATGTTGTCAACAGACCGAAAGGTTGAGATTAGATCTAGGGCGTTTACAATGCTACAAGCCGAAAGGAGTAGATAAATGCTTGATTTAGCCAATGCTAGAGGTTTAATTAGCTCTGAGTGACAAAATCAGATGAGTTTAAGTCTACTGACAATAATGAATCATTCTTAATGCCTGCTTGTTCATATTGTTAGTGCGATAGTGTGGTAGTGTGTTCAAGGTTGATTGTTGCTAATGCGAAAGTGTGGTGACAAGGTCTTAGAGGTTCATTGTCTAGGAAATAATTGCTTGAGGCATGTAAGGCATACGTACTGGTCTAGAACACTTAGGATTCGATTACCCCCATCCTTAGGAACTTTCGTAGTTTATTTGTTTGCATTTTCTTCACTTACTCGACCACTTACCCGATCAGGTACACGATAACCTGCATAGAGTAATACCTCGAGCTGTTCATATCTCACTTGCATACTCGATCACCCCACTCGATCATGTACTCGATTGCTTGCATCGAGTGCTTAGGTCGTGTGGTTTACTTGTTTATATTATTTTACTCTGTTTATTTTAGGATTGTTAGAACCAAAACCTTAATTGCTTGGCTTGACTTGTATTGTACTGATCATATCCTTCCTGCTAGGAATACACAACCATTTGGATTGATAACCTTTTGTACTACAACTGCATAGGGGATTGATACCCTTGGTGAAAACCTAGTCTATCAATTTGGCGCCGTTGCCATTTGGTTGTTTTAATTTTGCTACGATTAGGATTTCAGGACTTGCTAGATCAAGTTTGCTTGTTTATATTTGTTTCGGATACTGACTTGCTTGCTTTCGCATTGTTTGTTTTGAATCTCAGGTACAACCCGAGCACCCACCCGACCCGTCACTCGATCATCTGGATTGATTTGATCCTCGTGTACACACTCGGATACCTACCTGTGCATGCAAACACGATCCAGAGGTAGCCAGAGCCTGAGTCCTTTCATCGACAACATCGATAGACCTCGGCTACTCAGACAACAACAAGTTCAACCGGAACCAGCAATCATTGAGGAGACGATGAATAATCATAACGGTCCACCAGCTCCTCAAGCAAGGACCAATATAGAAGCAGGAGATGCTCCAACTACTTACAATCAGAGGAATGGCATTGTGCCACCAGCTGTGCAGAATAATAATTTTGAGATCAAGAGTAGTCTCATCCAGATGATACAGAGCAATAAGTTTCATGGACTGCCAATGGAGGACCCATTGGATCATCTGGATGAATTTGATAGGCTCTGTAGCCTCACTAAGATAAATGGAGTCAGTGAAGTTGGATTCAAGCTCAGGCTTTTCCCATTCTCTTTGGGAGATAAAGCACACATCTGGGAGAAATCGCTCCCTAAGGAGTCCATCACCACTTGGAAAGCGTGCAAGAAGGCATTCCTAGCCAAATTCTTCTCCAACTCCAGAACCGCAAGGCTGCGAAATGACATTTCCGGCTTTGTACAGAAGAACAATGAAACATTCAATGAAGCTTGGGAACGTTTCAAGGGGTACACTACTCGATGTCCACATCACGGCTTCAGTAATGCTTCATTGCTGAGCACACTATACAGAGGAGTAATCCCCAAGATACAGATGTTGCTGGACACCGCAAGTCATGGTAACTTCTTCAACACGGACGTTGATGAAGGTTGGGACCTAGTGGAGAACTTGGCTCAATCTGATGGCAACTACAATGAGGAATATGATCGCTCTGTGCGATCTACAAGAGAGGAAGATGCCAAGTACAAGAGGGGCATGAAAGCCCTCAATGACAAGCTCGATCAGAGGAGTAGCAGTTTCTACAACAAGATGGGGAGACTATGCAGCTAGAAGATGTTAACTACATCAACAACCAAGGAGGTTACAACAGAGGGAACAACAACTTCAAGCCGAATCTGAATCTGTCTTATCGGAAGCCGAATGTTGCGAATCCTCAGGACCAAACTTACCCATCTGCAGTTCAAAGGAACCAGATTCAACGGAGCCTTTTGTCCAATACAACCAAGGCTACGCACCTAAGCAGCAGTACTCAGGAACCTACAACCAACCACCTGGATTCCAACAACAACAAGGTCCACCAAGCCAATCACAAGAAGCCGAGTTACGCGGTCTCATTCAGCAGATGATTCAGAATCAGGCTACAGCTTCTATGGACATTGTGAAACGGTTCGCAAAGATGAGCAACAAGATCGACTCAGGATACAATGACCTCAATGCCAAGTACGAATCACTCAACACAAAGGTTCGTTACCTAGAAGGCCACCACAACAACTAACCCGCACCAAAGATCAATCAACTCCCAGGTAAGGCTATTCAAAACCCTTAGGATTATGCAACTGCTCAGGCCATTTTCCTAGACAATGACTATGAGGATTACCTCACTAGGGACAGTGATGATCAAGCTGGGGAGGATGTGGAGCACACATTAAAAAATGAGGCCAAATACTATATATCCGAGTATGAACCCGAGCCTTCACCTGAAGAGACTGTTCGAGTTGATGATCGAGCAGTGGTTCGAGAATCACAAACTGAAGAAAATTCCGAAGTGGAACCCGATGACCTACACGATAGTGTTGATCAGATGATGCATCGAGTAGATGTTGAAAAGAGAGATCAGCCTCAACCACCTGCACTAGTAGAAGGGAAGTTAGAGGAAAGGTTCAATACTGCACTTGACATTCAGCTGGAGGCGCTTGCAGAGCGAATGGCTAAGCGTAAAGCTCCACCACCTAAGCTTTTGCCCCCACACGAGCTTCAGAAGGAAGCTGCCAAGTAAGCAGCTCGATTTGAGGATGAAGTTAAAGAAGCTGTCAAGGATATCGGATTTGAGATTCTGAGAAGTGGAGTTTGCTTGGATCCTGAGCTGAAAATTGAAAAAAACTTGAAGATCTTGGCTCTTTCACCTTGCCGTGTTCGATAGGACTTCGGATCTTCAAGAACTGTTTGTGTGACCTTGGAGCCTCGGTTAGCATTATGCCGCTTTCAGTTGCCAACAAGCTGGGATTCACTGATTTTAAACCAAGTAAATTGTATTTGGTTCTGGCTGATAGAACAGTGAGGCATCCGATTGGTATCCTGGAAAATCTGCCTCTCAGGATTGGAAGATTGGAAGTGCCTACCGACTTCATGATCCTCAATATGGACAAGGAACCAGATGATCCATTGATTCTAGGAAGACCATGCTTGGCAACAGTTGGTGCTGTGATCGAGGTGAAACAAGGCAAGATCAAGATAGAGCATGGTGAGCATTTCAAGATGGAGTTTGATGTGAAGAAAGGGATTAAGAGGCCAACATGGTCAAGCTTTTTCCACTAAGACCAAACAAAGGACGGTGCAACATCTTGAAGAGGTCAAGACCACATTTACCTTGGAACCTGGACAAAACCTGGAAAATCTTTTGAACCAGCCTACTGTAGTGGAGAGGATTCCAGAACCTCTTCCACATGGATCCCATGCTTAAGGAGCATGAAGAGTCAAGCTTAGTGACTTTAAACAAGCTCACTTGGGAGGAAGTCCCAAAGGTATCTTTCCATTTTAGTTTATTTGATTTGTTTACTTTTATTAATTTTTCTCTTTTTGCAATTTTATTATAAAAAAAAATGGAAAATTGGAAAGAGGAAAATTAGAGAACCCGAGGGTCAACCCGACACCATACTTGACGCGCCTGATCGTGTCCCCGCTCGGATGGCGAGTGGAGTCTGAATTCAGCAAGGAAGCCCACCAACCGAAACCCTAGCCTATTTAAGGGAGTCGAACCCTTCTCCCTCATCATCACCGATAAGTCTCTCCTATACTCTAAAGCTTTTTTATTTCCATAAGTTTCTCTTCTTCTCTCTCGATTTCAAGCTTTATCGATTTTCTTTGAAGACTAACCCTATTAACCTTGAGACCTAGCCTTTCTTTTTCTTCCCAAGGAATCAAACATGGAGCCAACCGCTAGAACCTACCAATGGAAGGGAAGAAGATCCACCTCCGCCGTTGCTACAACCGGAGATGATGCCGCCAAAGTTCGAGAGTCTCAAGGGAGAGGAAACGTTCCACATTCCCAACCGTTAGCTGGACATTTTGCCTCTCCAACCCGATGCACAACCTGATCGACCACCCGACCAGATGCTCGAGTACCCGATCGTGTAGGCCCCCGAGTTCGCTCACCGAGTCCAATGGCGAGTGCTGTCCGCCGTTCTCCTCGACGTAGGGACCTGTCTACGTTCGAAAAGACCCTTACCGACCCTATGGAGGTCGATTTTGATGCTGGAGGAGAAGAGCAAGGGGAGATCCAAACCTCTCAATCAAGGAGCAGAGCTGCAATTGCAAGAGGGAAGAGACCAGCTTCAGAGAAGGCTGAGAAGGTAGTTTAGAGGGCAGTTGAGGAAGAGGATCAACACGCCGAGGAGGAAGAAAGGGAGAGAGAAGAGGAGCAGAGAGAGAGGACCCGCCAAGCCTCGCGGAGGCTAAAACAGAAGGAGGTGGATACTCCGGCAAGACTATTCAAGGTCTTCCGGAAGATGAGCTTTGTTGGTACCCGATACCCTCACCATGAGACCATGAAGCAATTAGGAATCGCTAGAGATGTAGAATTTTTGTTCGATATGTGCCACCTGGGCCACATGATGCGATCCCACCTTGAAGCATATGAGGAGGAGACGGTCCACTTCCTTTCGACCTTGAAGCTGCACTATTTCGAGGACCACCCGACCTTACTAACCAATGGGGGGATTGGGTTCATCACCTTCTCCGTGAGGAACAAGTACTACCGACTCAGTTTCAAAGAGATGGAGAAGCTGTATGGCTTCAAAGCTGGTAGTGGAGAAGGTATGGAGGTTAGCAAGGAGGAGATGAGGTCCCTATGGCTAACAATAGGAGACAAGCACCCCTACAAGTCCACAAGCTCCAAATCTGCTCAAATAATGAGCCCTTTTTTGAGGTATTTTCACAAGTCCCTCGCATGCATTCTTTTTGCTAGAAAAGAGACTGGGAATGTGAACGACCATGAGCTTCAGCTGTTAGATGTTGCACTGGGTGGATTTTTGGATAGTGCTAGGGATGGAACACCGATAGTAGGAGATGTTGTTGATACTAGCATGTTGTTTGTGTTACTCGATCAATTCCTATACTTGAAATCGTGGGCCATGAAAAGAAGTGAAGGAGGCGGAGAGATCTCTATTGGGGGACTAGTCACACCAATACTAGTGGCATGCGATGTGCCCTTGAAGGGAATTGTGCATGAACCAAGGTGGCTGGATGCGGACTACCTCGTGCTGGCGAGATTTTTGGCCTATGAGAGGCCTAATGAGATGACGCTGTTCAAGTTTGTCCATCCAACCGCCGGAGCTGCTCAAATGGTTCTACCCAATGTCATATGCACCAAGGTTTGGCTGGGAAACAACATTGACTTCGCACCACCGTTGGAAGAGCTGTACAACGCGGAGGAGGAGTCCGAAGCTGAGAAGAGAGAGGAGACCGGGAAGAGACAAGGAGATAGCTCGGAGGAGTTTGATTTTGAGGAGTATGTATGCTCCCAAAAGCAACCGGTTGGAGTGACGGAAGCTCACAAGAGAATCGGCTGGCTGAAGAAGATGAAAAAGTTCTTGGTGAAGAAGGTAAATGATCTTGCTGGTTCAGTGAAGATAATGGGAGGTCAAATCAAGGAGTTGCAAGACAAGGCAAGTTGTGCCTCAGCTCCTACCTCGGCACATGCACCTACTTAGATGGGGAGAAGCGGACTGCTAAGAGGAACCCGAGGACTGCCACCTCCGGAACCTCAAAGAGCATCATCATACGAGCCCCGAGCTGAGGAGGACATCACCCGACCAGAAGCATCGAGGAGAAGCCATTCTGACGCTTACCCGACGCCCAACCCGATGGGATACACGATGAACTATCTGATGCACCCGTCGAGCACCCAATCGGGTTATTATGCTGGAATCTTCCCTCCGCCCTACCAGATGCCATTCACGATGCCATACACGATGCACCCTGCCAGTGGATACACGGGTGATCATTCTGGACCTCTACCGCCATTTCTGTCGTACTACCTGATCCCCTACCCGATGAGCTACGCGATCCCACCCTTGATCAACACCTCGGATGCTGGTCCGAGTAAGTCGTCTGTGCACATTACTGAGCTTTCTTACGAGCAAACACCAGCACCTGCTGAAGCCGGCGACGACCCTGGCTACACGTTGGCGAGTATGGAGGCTGCTGCAACCTCCTTCTTCTCCAACCCATGAGGTACCAATTTCATCAAACTCTTGTATATACCATTGCATTTAGTTTAATTCATTTTGTGTGATTCTTGGATTCTTTTCCAACTTTTATTTACACAGGGACTGTGTAATTTAAGTTTAGGGAAGGGTCCTAGAATGTATTTAACGTTGTGTTTTATTTTCTTATTTTTATTATTTCAAATTTTTGCATGCTAGTTTTATTCATTTGAGTCTGCATATATGTGCATTAAAAAACCCAAAAAATTTGAAAAATCTTGAAAAAGATAAAAATAAAAATAAAAAAGAGTGTTCATGTAGTTACATTTGCATATTAGGATTGAGTCTAGTTTGTTTCATATAGGATTGTTGCATATGCATCTTAGGGGACAATGATTAAAACCACCTTGTTTAAAATCAAACCTTAGGATTGAAGCTATAGCCCCTAATCACAGTTCATTGTTGCTAGATCAGTCTTTGGAAAAAAATGAAAAATCTTTGCTTAGACCCTTTGTGTCGATTGAATGCTTCCTCCACTTGCTTGAACATTAGAACATCTCTATATTATTGGATTTAATTTGAACTTTAATTGTCTTGCTTATGGAACTTGAATACTTGCTCATGGTAACTCTAAACTCGGGTTAGCACTCCACTTTTTACCAATCTTTTTGTTTAACCCGATTCATTTGTCCTACCCATGAACCCAAACCTTTCTTTCAAACCTTGTTGTGAATTGTTGAGTGAGGCCTCTTTCATTGTGCTATAGGTTGTGAAACCTTGAGACTATTGAGAACGACAAAGAACTGCCTCTTGATTTAGCTAAGTTAGTTTTGAACTAGCTAATAGATTCGGTTTGAAAGTTAGGTGGTTAGAATGTTCATTTGGGGTTGGGTTGTGGAATTAAAAAAAAAAAAAATCCCTAAGGTTAGAATTAATTAGCTCTAAGTCTCTAAGTAAAAAATAAAATAAAAAGTTCTTGCTATAGTCTCCTAGAAAGAAAGAAAAGAGTATATATTTATATTAGGAGTTTAGCAAAGAAAGAAAAAAAAAAGAGAAAAGAGAAAGAGCTAGAAATTCAAAGTCTAAAAGTCTAAACCTTAGGGAGTTAAAAAAAAAGAGTTAAAATAAGGATGTGGGTAGTTTAATTCTAGGGGGTTTAAATAAAAAAAAAATGAACGAGAAAAGGGTAGATCATCAAGAGTTAAGCTTTGTATGCCCAAATTGTTCTCAATCTTAGATAGTTTCCACAACTGTCTAACATTCCATGAGAAAAAACCACCTAAAGAATTTGTTTGAAACCACCTTACCAAAAAGCCTTACCCTTGAAACCGATTGAGCTTGATTCACCTTCCATTTGCAAGAATTCGCCAAACACTTAATTGAATGTGAAAGAGATGTTCCTTATCTTTAGTTGGAGGTTGAGCTAGATTGATGCATGGTAATAAGCATAGAAAAATATTTGTAAGTATGTTGATTGATCTTAGCACCATTAAACTATCTTTAAGGACTATAGCTTGAATCCTTCGCTTAGCATTTTTAAGGTTATGAGTCCCCACTTTCATACCGTACCCTCTTACTTCCTTGCTAGAGGACTAGCAAGATTTAAGTTTGGGGGTCTGATAACTCTCTAATTTACATGTTTTTAACATCTTTTTTTGTCCATATTTTGCATTGTTCATACCTCTAACTTAGCATTTTTAGGTCATTTATTGTAGAAATTCACTTTTAGAGCATTTAGGGTATTGTATTTCTGCATTTGCATATTTTGGATGAAAACAGGTGCTAAAAAGCCAAAAATGGGGAAAAACAAGAACAACTCAAGCATGTACCTGAAGGAGCCATCGAGCTACAACAACAAGTCCGAACCCCAACACGATCGAGGAAGATCCAAGAGCATGAAGAGCAACCCGAAGATCCACCCGAGGAGTAACCCGACTTCACCCTCGTGTACCCATCGAGTAGACCATCGGGCAGGTCTGGGAAGCTAGGTCAAATGGGTTTCCATATATATACCCCCTCTTTCCCGAGCTCGCAAACGAGCACGCCACAGACCCTCAAACCAGAGAGCGAGAGCTTCTGTGAGAGAACTGAGCGACTCAACATTTTTCTTCTTTTTTTGCATTTTTGTTTTGTAGTTTTCTTCGATTTTTATACCTTACTCTTTCTACTCTACTCTATCTTTTAATACAATGTCATTTTCGTTTATTTTGATTGTTTTATTATTCGTTTCTATGTCCGAGTAGTGTAGTAAAGTTTCTAGGGATGGTATAGATGATTTTGTATTCTTGATCAGTTAGGATGCTTTAGTTGATTGTGATGATTGATAGATTTCCTTCTAGGTTGGTGTTCTTAATGCTGTCAACAGACCGAAAGGTTGAGATTAGATCTAGGGCGTTTACAATGCTACAGGCCGAAAGGAGTAGATAAAATGCTTGATTTAGCCAATGCTAGAGGTTTACTTAGCTCTGGGAGACAAAATCAGATGAGTTTAAGTCTACTGACAATTATGAATCGTTCTTAACGCCTGCTTGTTCATATTGCTAGTGCGACAGTGTGGTAGTGTGTTCAAGGTTGATTGTTGCTAGTGCGAAAGTGTGGTGACAAGGTCTTAGAGGTTCATTGTCTAGGAAATAATTGCTTGAGGCATGTAAGGCATCCGTACTGGTCTAGAACACTTAGGATTCGGTTACCCCCATCCTTAGGAACTTTGTATTTTATTTGTTTACATTTTCTTCACTTACTCGACCAGTTACCCGATCAGGTACACGATAACCTGCATCGAGTAATACCTCGAGCTGTTCATATCTCACTTGCATACTCGATCACCCCACTCGATCCTGTACTCGATTGCTTGCATCGAGTGCTTAGATCGTGTGGTTTACTTGCTTATATTCTTTTACTTTGTTTATTTTAGGATTGTTAGAACCAAAACCTTAATTGCTTGGCTTGACTTGTATTGTACTGATCATATCCTTCCTGCTAGCAATACATAACCATTTGGATTGATAACCCTTTGTACTACAACTGCATAGGGGATTGATACCCTTGGTGAAAACCTAGTCTATCAGTATATCATCAACCGGTTTCGAGAGCGTCGAAAGAAAATAGAAGAAGATTATCGAAGTCATAGTAAGAGAAAGTACTTGAAGAGAGATCATGTAGCAGAAAACCAAACACTGATTGACGACTACTTTGCCGATTAACCTACATATGATGATGCAATGTTTCATCGTCGATTTCGGATGCGAAAACAATTTTTCCTCTGAATTGTTGGTGACCTGTCAAGCAGTGACAACTTCTTCACCCAACGAGTTGTTGCAGCCAATAAAGAAGATATATCCCCATTAGAAAATTGTACCATAGCTATGCGAATGTTAGCATATGGTATGGCGGCAGACGTGGTTGATGAGTACATCAAAATCGGAGGTACTATAGCATTGGAGTGCTTGCGTAGATTTTGTAAAGGAATCATACAGTCGTATGAGCAAGTGTATCTCAAAGCTCCAACTCAAGTAGATTTTGCATGTCAGCGAGATGCGGGGGTTTCCGGGGATGATTGGAAGTATTGATTGCATGCACTGGGAATGGAAAATTTGTCCTACAGCATGGGAAGGTCAATTTACTTGATGAGATAACGGAACCACTGTTATTCTTGAAGCAGTTGCATCTCATGATCTATGGATATAGCATGCTTTTTTTGGGTGTCCGAGCACATTAAATGATATCAATGTTCTAGATCGTTCACCAGTGTTCAATGATGTTGAACAAGAAATACTCCAAAAGTAAACTTCTTTGTGAACCAACGCCCGTATGATATGGCATACTATCTAGCTGATGGTATATATCCTTCTTATCCAACTTTCATCAAATCAATTCGTCTTCCTCAAAGTGAACCATACAAGATATTTGCACACACCAAGAAGGATGTCGGAAGGACATCGAACGTGCATTTGGAGGGTTACAAGCTCGATTTAAAATTATTCGCAAACTAGCACGTTTGTGGGACGTAGCCGATTAGCTATGTTCATACGGCCATGTATTATATTACATAATTTGATTGTTGAGGATGACCGAGATACATATGCGCAATATTGGACCGATTATATTGATCAGTCTGAGGCAAGTGGTTCTAGTACACCACAACCATTCTCTAGAGAGGTGCTACCTGCTTTTGCAAATCATGTGCGTGCTAGATGTCAATTACATGATTCAAATGTCCATCATGAATTACAAGCAGATCTAGTCAAACACATATGGGCAAAATTCGGGATGTTTGGTGATTAAAGAGGTTTTTTAAATTTATGTGTGTGATTTAAGTTAAGATGATTGTACTAATTAAGTTATTCGTTTTATTAGCTATATTATGTGTTTGTATTTTTCAAATTTGAATTTGTGTAATTTTATTTGTTTTAATAATAATAATTTTTATTTTTGTTATATTAAAAAATTAGCTAAAAATATAAAATTCAATTTTAAAAAATAATAATGTAACTTTTATTAATTTTAATTATAACTACAAATGTGTTGTTATCAAATTAAATAAAAATAAGAATATAAAGTGAAAATAGTATGGTAAGATGTTGAATTTTATTAAGAGTTATTTGTATTCTAACACACTTTTCTATAAAAGAATAACATTCTAACACACTTTTGGATCACAACACATTTTTCTTATACTGTTTTACTTTCTTACCCTACAATACAATCGGTGTATTCATACCCCAGCTAAAGAGGTATGTTGAATTGCTACCCCAACTATGACATTGAGCAAATCCATACATTAACTTGGATAAAATTCAAATTCGCTAGATCAACTCGATAAACTGTGTAAAAACATACAAAAGCCGTAACGGTGTTAAGAGACCGTTAGCGGCTGTTTACGTGGAAGCCACGTAAGAAACGACGTCGTTTTGAGAAACGAAAGAAAGAGCTTATTTTGGTCAAAATGACGTCGTTTCTATCTTCTTCTTCCTTTTTTCTTCTTTCCCGACTTGCGTTTCTACCTGAAAAAGTTGATGTCTCCTTCTCCGTCAGTAGTACTAGTGGTGAGGTTTCTTCCCCTTTGAAGTACATATGTGGGTCCAACGTGTCGGGAGGAGATCTTCGCTGCGTTCACTTTGGTTTGAGGACGCCGGTAGGTAGCGGCGGTTGCTTCTCGTGGCTCAGCCGCCGTGTTGGTTACTGTGTCTATGGTGGAAGTCAAAGGGGAAGATGGTGGGTTAACTGATTTGTCTAAGAGGTTAATAGCAGATCCTTCTGGATCTGGCTGGCTGTCGCGGAGGGTCTTAGGTGGTTGAGCTCTCCGATTGAGCCATCGGCCTCAATCATCTCCTCGACCTGCTTCCTCTAGACCGGTTGAAGGGGGTTGGATCAGAAATCAGAGAAGAGTCAGATCTGGGAAAGAAGGGTTTGGGCCGAAGCTATAAACGAGAGTCGTGTCCTGATGAGAACGGGAGCCGTCAGCAACGTGCCGTGATGTCGGAAAGGTTGCTTTACCAGGAGAGCTGTGATGGGTTGGCTGGTCGATGAAAAGGTTCGGATTCTGGGAGTCGGAAGCTTTCCGCCGTTCACTTAGTACTTCAATCCGCCGCAAAGTTGTGGCTCGCACTTCCGCCGGTTTTAATGGCTGACCTCTCTACGTCAGCGGTGTCAATAGGTTTCAGAGCTTCTTTTTCGGTGATGACTTGTTTTTTTTGGTTTCCTTTGTTTCTACAATTTCATGTAAATTGGCGGCCCAGCCCAATTTCAGTGGGTTATTTTAATAAAGGCCATTTGAAAAAAAAAAGAGGAAGAAGAAGATAGAAACGACGTCGTTTTGACCAAAGAAGCTCTATTTTTCGTTTCTCAAAACGACGTCGTTTCTTACGTGACTTCCACGTAAGCAGCCGCTAACGGTCTCTTAACACCGTTACGGCTTGTGTATGTTTTTACACAGTTTATCGAGTTGATGCAGCAAATTTGAATTTTATCCAAGTTAATGTATGAATTTTCTCAATGTCATAGCTGGAGTTGGAATTCAACATACCCCCTTAACTGGGGTATGAATATACCAATTTTCCCTCTCCATACACATTACTATATAGTTTATCTTTCTTTCATTTTTTAAATTTTTACTCTATTTCCTTTCCTTTATCTTTCTTTCTCACCCTCTCTAACTCTCTCTCCATCTCCAAATAATTTTTATTTTATTTGTTTATCTTACTCCTTTTCTTTGATATATGTGTTTTGAATAATCTTGAGTGGTGGATAACAATATATATATTCCTTGGCCATATTTATATCTTTTTAATTTTTCATTTTGATATAAGTATCATCTACGAAATCAAATCCATATGCTTATATGTTTATGATTATTTAGTTTTATGTTCAATATATATAATATCATCCATCAAATGTTTTCCATATATTATTGACCATCAGTTTTATGTTTTCTAGTAAAAACTCTTCAGATTTGGCTATATTTGTTACAATTGCTATGAAATTAAATTTATGATTATAGTTTATGATCTAAAATTTAGGATTTAGGCTTCAGGGTTTAGGGTTTAGGATTTAGTATAGGAGATAATGAACGGTTTCATGGTTAGGTTTTTAGGGGATATGATGAAGTTAAAATTGTTTGATAATTAACAATGACTACCTCACCAAAACACAAGTAGTTTTTAGTAGACGTGTATAACTTATCGTCCATGATTTTATGGACATGAAAGATTAAAATCGTTTGATAGTTAATCATGACTACTTTACCAAACCACAAGTTGTTTAATTAATTAGATATTCATATGTTTTTTTTCTCTGGTCATCCAAAAATAAGTATCCATCTGTGCATGTTAATCATCCACATAATAGAGAACAATATCAATGAATTTGGAAATTTGTAAAGAATGTAATGCAAGAAGTAAAAAATTTGGCCTAATTTAAGGTTCAGGGTTTACAGGTTGGGGTAGGTGTGAAACCCGTCCCGTGGACCCCACTTGCCCCCGCTAGCTTGTCCCCATAGGCCCTGCAGGGCATCAATCCTAACTCTTCATTATGGACATCTAAATCCACCAGTAGGTTATTGGGGCGCCAGGCGTTAAAGGGTTCAAGGGTGGGGACCAGGGTTCAAGGAACGCCTGGCACACCAATAACCTACTGGTGGATTTGGATGTGAGTTCCTTTCCACGGTGAGGGGTTAGGATCGATGCCCTGCAGGGCCAGCTTAGGACCTATGGGGACAAGCTAGCGGGGGCTAGTGGGGTATACGGGACGGGTTGTCACAGTAGGTCAATTTCATGTTTTATAGTAAAAGATCTTTATCTTTGGCTACATTTGTTAAAATTGCTATGAAATTAAATTTATGATTATGGTTTATGATCTAAGGTTAAGGTCTAAAGTTTAGGATTTAGGGTTTAGGGTTTAGGGTTTAGAGTTTAGGGTTTAGGGTTTAGGGTTTAGGGTTTAGGATATGATATAATGAACGGTTTCATGCTTATTTTTTAGGGGATATGATGATGTTAAAATTGTTTGATAGTTAACAATGACTGCTTCACCAAAAAACAAGTAGTTTTTAGTGGACATGTATAACTCATCATCCATGTGGAATTAATTTTAGAATAAGTATCTACAAATAAGACATTAGTATCCACATAATAAGACATTTTTAACATCCACATAACAATTAACAAATATTCAACTATAATTAGATAATTAGGTATGCATCTATTTTTCTCTGATCATCCAAAAGTAAGTATACATCTATACATGTTAACCATCCACATAATAGCAAAAAATTATTCAAATATAAATAGATAATGTATAACTAATCAGTATCGAGAACACCTCATCGACATGATGGCATCAAATTTTCAGTATACAATAGATGGTTATGTGTGGATAAGTGGTATGGTGGTATATACAAACCTAGTTTTTGATGGATATGAACGAGTAGATTTGTTATGTGTTGATGGTTGTATGAATAAACATGGATTGGTTATGTATGCATGGTTGTATGAATGAATAGACTAGCTAGTAAATATTAATGACATGCTAGTCATATGAACAAGTACATTCAACCGCTTGGACAGTTGACCACATAGATTCACTTGCTTGGATAAGATGGACATCTAGAAGTATCCATCTACCCAGTTTGAGTATCCACATAGACCCCGTCTCAGTAATTTTTTTGTCCCTAGGCATATAGTTTTTTTTACCCTCTTCAACATAAAATTTTTCTTTCCCTTTCTTTTGGACCCCATTTGCTGAAACGACCCAACCCGTTTTTTTTCTTCTTAATAATAAATAATAATAATAATAAATAAGCTACAACTAGTGGTCTCATACCCACTAGCCACCTAACCACAATCACAATCAACAGCAGAAATAACCAATACCAATATCCAATAAATATCCAATAATAAACCAATAATTATAACATAAACAATATCCAAAATTCAACCAACAGGAAACATAGAACCAGCAACCTAGCAATGTTTCTCATGACCCAACTCTAGCAACCTAGCAATGCCAGACAACAACCAATCGAGTCCCTAGAACATCCTCCTCTTTATTGCCTTTGATTCCACGATCACACTTTGCCTTTACCTGCACCACAAACACAAATTGAGATGCATGAGTATTTTATAAACGCTCAGTGAGGCAATCCTCCCATCTACTGGGCTATACACAAAAGCAACTGAGATACCAATGTCTAAAACAAACAACAAACAAAGCAAACAACCCAGTGAGCAACACATAGTCTCGCTGGAAGGGAGGTGTCGACCGACACCAGCAAATTCTCGACCGACACTGGCACTTGGTGTCGACCGACACTACCCCACAGTGTCGACCGATGCTACTCACTGGTGTCGATCAACACTACCTCTGCAACCACGTTCCACTAGAAGCTGAGGGTCGAATTTCGCTCCCAAACTCCTCCAAACCGTCCAATACTCAATCTCATAGCCATATGAATCCGTAGGAACCCTATAGAAACCCAACCATGCAACAAAACACCACAAACAACACCAAACAAGCAAGACAAAGGAAATCTCAGGCTTAGATAAGCCGTGGTCATGCACTCACCTCTCTGCAGGAAGATTCTGACAACCAATGACGAATCCACACTCCCAGCAAGCTTCTCCCACGTTCCTAGCCTTGGATCCTCACTCCCACCGCAAGATCTCACCGAGAAAGCCTTGAAGTCTCACAATCTCTCTCTAGAACCTCAAGAACACTTTTCTCTCCTTGTTTTTCTCAAAAAACGATACACGGCGACCAAGACAAAAGCCAAAACCCTTCCTTTCGTCGACAAACACTTAATATCTTGGTTTAATGATTTTCCTAAACCAAACCAACCAAAAATCGCCAATTAAAATAATCCGGTCAAACTAGACAAATAATAGTGTCGACCGACACCACCTTGGTGTCGATCGAAACCCACCCACAAAACGCCAAGTTTCGGTCGCGGGTGTTACATTTGCGTAAGGTTTTTTTTTTTAAAGTTGGTCCCCTGGCCACCGCCCTTCTCGCCCTAGGTATGAGCCGGGCCTGATAGTATTGAACAAATATTCAGTGATAAATGGATAATGTGTGGCATAATTATTCATCTTAGATATAGTAAAATAGATTTTAAACTTTAGGAAAAATATAATTATAATGCATTATATAAAAAAAATGACAATATATGTCTAAATAAGTAAATAAAGTGATTACAAAGATAAAAGTAGAGAAAAATAAAAAGAGTTAGAAAAAAGAAGAGAGAATTGAGTAACGAGAATTGGGGAGGAGGAAGAAGGAGATGAGAGATATGAAGTGTTATAGAGGGCAAAGTGGTCTAACAAGTAAGTGAACATTAGAAAATAGAGGTAAAAAGTGTGCTATGGTCAAGAACTGTGTCAAACTGAATAAAGTTTTATATAAAGTGTGTCTTGATGTAAGATTCCCTTTTATTAAACAAAACTATTGGAGAGGTTAAAATTGATTTGAGTGTTGAATGATTAGGTGGAAGAAAGAGAAAATGATGTGGAATGTTAAAAGTTAAGGTGGAGGGTGTTGAATTTGGTAACTATTGTACATGCACTACAGGAAAATAATTTGAGTATGACGTATTTTTGAGACATTAAATTTTCGTCACAAATCTGTGACAATTTAAATATGATATTATGACTAAATTTATTTGTCACAAATTCATAGTATTTATGTTATAATATTATGACGGAAAAAATCATAACAAAAGTTTGTCACAATTAGTGACGAATATGCTACGATAATTTGATTGTAATTAATTACATTTGGTAAGATTATTTCTTAATTGTACTTTCGATTTAACAATAGGAGGGATTTGCTATATAATTATGATTTCAACTTTTCTAACATTAATGACAATGTATACTGTTATTGCATTTAATCTAATACATTCAATAATAGTTATTGTTAAATTTAGACTATTTAATGAGAATTTTATCTCTTTACAAGTATTAGCCAAATTCTCTACTTTTCTCAAAACCATCGTCAGTAAGACTCACTATAAATAAAACATTGCAGAGACTTCTTAATTTTACCAAAAAAACAATTAGAGATAAAATAATAAATATGAGTAAAGGTTTTCTTATCGTTGTTCTTGTAGTATTAGCGACATTGTTTTCAAACTCCAATGCTTTAGCCTCATCATGTATGTTGTTATTTCTCCTCTATTTTTGATCATTTTATAAATTATTTTTGAATACATTATTTTAAAAAACAATTTATTAAACCCAATTTATATATATGTGTGCATTATTTTTCTTTTTCATTAACTTGGTTGTTTTATGCAGCTGTCAATGGATTTGGATATGATTATTTCATTAAACCATGTTTACCACATTATACAGATGTTGACTGCAAGTTTGAGTGTACAAAGTTAAAAGGGTACTCCGATGGAGGGTGTGTTGGTTTAGCACCAAAATTTCAGTGTTGTTGTAAAAAATGATAGAAATTATCTTTATAATAAACTGGTGATTTGATTTCTTGTATGTTCAATAACTAATCTTATTGTACTTTTGATAAGTCGACATAATTTCATATATATATATATATATAGAGAGAGAGAGAGAGTAATGGTAAGACAGTTCATAATTAAACATCATGACACAAAATGGTTTCCCCTCCAATAATGAATCTCCCTTATTCTAGCCATGGTTCAGTCAGCAAATAATGTAGATTGTTATGTCAAATTCAATGGAATTGGTTTATATATTTGTTGTTATTGTATGGCCATCCCAACCCTAGTTATCAAAATGATCGTTGGGAAAGATTAGAAATAATTGCAAGTTCAATGGATCCTGGTTAGTGTGTGTAACACCCGCAAACCAAATTTTGGTATTTTGGTAAGGGTGTCGATCGACACCTCCTAGTGAGGCATCGATCGACACCAATTGTGGTCGGTTTGGTCGGTTCAATTTTAATTGTCCGGTTTGCGTGGTTGGTTTAGGGAATCCCTAAATCGAGTTTTAAAGGAAGAAAACGACCTAGGGTCGTGTGGTTTTGTCTTATTCGCCGTTTTGAGAGAAAACACAAAGAGAGAGTGTTCTTGAGCTTTTGGGAAGAGATTGAGAGATTCCTTGCTGTTCTTGGGAGATCTAAGGCTGGGAAGGTGTTAGAAGCTTGCTAGGAGTGAGGGAATTCGTCCTTGTTGGTCAGAATCTTCTTGAAAGAGGTGAGTGCATGACCATGGCTTATCTAAGCTAAGATCTCTAGATTCTATGTGATTTGGTGCTTATGTGGTTGTTTCTTTGAGTTCCCTATGGTATTTCGTTGCTGTCTGGGCTGGGTTTGGCTTCTGGGAGTGCAAGGAGCGGATTGGAGAAGATTGGGGGCGAGATTCGGAGTTTCTGATGAGGGAAATCGCTGCTCGGCATCGGTGTCGGTCGACACCAACGCGAGGACGGCTCGGGACTTTAGCGAGTGTCGAACGATGCCATGTGGAGGTGTCGGTCGATGCAAACTAGGGTTTTCGGGAGTGTCGGGCAGGGTGTCGGTCGACACCAGTTTGGTGTCGGTCGACACCATATATTCAGTGTCGATCGACACCCTATGGTGTCGGTCGACACCCCTTGTTTCAGTTACGATGGATGTTGCATGCTATGTATATTGTCTGGTTTGTTTTATTGATTGTTGTTTGTGGCATGTAGAGATCTTATTACTTGTGTGTATAGCCCAGTAGATGGGAGGATTGCCTCACTGAGTGTTTATCAAATACTCATGCATCTCAATTTGTGTTTGTGGTGCAGGTAAAGGCAAATTGTGTAGCGTGGAATCATGGCGATGAGGAGGAGGATGATCTAGGGTCTCGTTTGTGTGTTGTTGGTTATATTATTTATGTTGGAACCTTGGTTAGAGTTGTGATAGGTTGCTGGATAGATTAGATAGGAATGTTATTGTATTGATGATGTATCGTTTCTGTATTATTGGTATGTTTCCGCTGTGCATATTGGTTGTTATTGGTTTAATGAGGAAATGGTGGTTTGGGTGGTTCAATTAAGTAGTATGGGATGCTTAATTATATGTTGTATTTATTATTAAAAAGAAAAAAAAAGGGGCGGTCGTTTCATTTTGGTATCAGAGCCTTTACGGTTCTAGGATGGTTAGGTGGATGGTTAGAGCGGTTAGGAATTTAATTGGGTGAATTATTTTCTTTTTGCTTGATGCATGATGTTGTGTGATGGAATTGATTATGAGTAGTTAGTCAATTTGCATGTGGTATGGAGTCCTAGTATCATCCTCTTCGAGCCTTCAATGAGATTCCACGGTAAGATGTGTGTTTGTGTGCGGTTTTGTTTGTGTACTTAGCTTTCTGTTCTGGGTAGTGCAGATGGTTAAGGGTGGAGCTGTTGCTGGTCGTGGACGCGGACGTGGTGGGGGTCGCGGTCGTGGTTGTGGTCGTGGTCGTGGTAGGGGCAGAGTCCCAGCAGTGAGTGAGTCTGTTGAGCAGAGTGTGACAGCTGAGGGTGTCGGCGAGTCGCAGGATTTCCAGGAGGGGTCCATGAGTGTGGCCGGTGGTGGTACTGATAGGACCGTAGGCGCTGAGGGGGTCGGTGCGGGCGGTGTCGGTGCTCGAGTGGCCGGTGGTGCTAGGGTTCCGGGTGTGGGAATCCCAGCAGGTGGGGCTCCTGTGGGAGGTGTGGACCTGGCGGGCTTGTTGACACAGCTGTTGGAGCGGATACTAGGTTTGGGCCCGGCTCAGGCTCAGGTAGTGCCACCAGTGGTGGTGGAGGAGCAGCAGCCAGTGGCTGCGGATGTGAGAGCTCATGCTCGTTATTTGTCTATGCTGAAGGAGATGCATAAACTTTATACTGAGAGGTTTTCGGGTGGTACAGACCCTACTGTTGCGGATGCGTGGAGGACGAGTGTGGAACGTAACTTCCATACTCTGAGATGTCCTGAGGAGTTTTGGGTGGACATAGGGGTCCATCATTTGAGTGGTGATGCTGAGGTGTGGTGGAGATCGGTGGCTGCTAGGAGAGTGCAGCGGGAGATGACTTGGGCTGACTTCGTTTTGGAGTTCAACCGCAAGTATTTTCCTAGAGAGGCATTGGATCGTTTGGAGGTGCAGTTCCTTCAGTTGTCTCAGGGGACACGGTCAGTGCGGGAGCTGGACTTGGAGTTCAGTCGACTTCTTTGTTATGGGGGTCGGGCTATGGAGCCTGAGGAGGCTCAGATCAGGAGGTTCTTGAGGGCTCTACGTGATGACTTGAGAGTTCACTGTAGGGGGAGGAGTTATGCTACGCGTGCAGAGCTGGTTGAGACTGCAGCAGAGATTGAGGAGGATATCCGGGCACAGTCAGTGGTGACCAGTCCAGCGGTTCAGACAGAGGAGACTTCGGAGCAGAACAATCCAAACAAGGGTAACAAGTCGGAGCAAAGGCATAAGAGGAAGCGGGAAGACACGTCAGGTATGCAGCAAGGTGGGCGAGGGTGCTTCGGATGTGGGAGCAAGAACCACAGGTTGGCAGACTGTCCCAAGAAAGGTGATTCACAAGAATATTGTCGATCGTGTTACCATTGTGGAGAGGAGGGGCACATCAGGCCTTTCTGTCCTAAGTTGAGACAGATGATGGGGGGTGCGGCACAACCGAAGGAAGGACCGGGTGCTCAACTCGGAGATTAGTTTGGCTTCTGATTTTTATTTTATTTCAGCTACGTATTTTTGTTTGGAGTTGTAAACGTTTATTGCACTTGAGTTTTTTTTTAATAAAATGCAGTTTTTCTTTTTTTTGGTTTTTGGAATTTGTGGATCTTGTGGAAAAGAAAATCGCTCGGGAATTCTATAAATGGAAAGTCTCCATGCGTAGGAAGTTTCTAGAAAACATAAAGTTCTAGGAGTAGTTAGAACTTGTGTTAGTGGGAAGGGTGTTTGTAAACACCGAGGAGTTGGGATGTTAGTAGTGAGACCTGGGGGTGGCCATGGCTGTGGTGATATTCTCAGAGAGGATATGGGGTCGGTAGGACATTGAGATGTTCTACGTGGATCACGGGGGTGGTCTAGGTTGGGAAATGCTTATAGACGTTATGACCGTTTGCTAGAGGGACAGGGGGTCCTGAAAAACTCATGAGGAGATGGGGGTTCTCCTGAGGGGACGGGGGGTCCCCAAGATACCGATAGCTCGAGGGACTGTGGTCCCGAGGGTGGCAGAGGAGATGGGGGTTCTCCTGAGGAGATGGGGGTTCTCCTGGTACCGTGATCTTAAGGGTGACGACCCGAGGGTGAGACAGTATGGCTCAAAGACGGGGGGTCTGAGAGTGTGATCGGTATGGCTTGAAGGTTGCGACCTAAGAGCAGATGAGTTGGTGGCAAAAGTGTCAAGGGCGTGGAAATAAGAATGGTAACCGGATGTGGAATTATGAGACTGATGGGGGTTCAATCTCAGGGTTACGGTTGAGATCGGAAGCGGATCTCGGGATTGATGGGGGTTCAGTCCCGGGGTTTTCTATGTGTTGACCGGGAGGGTCAGGTGTATGCTGGTCGGGGGGACCAGAGTGGTGATGACCAGTGGGTTCAGGTGGTTTGGACCAGTGGTGTCCTTGTGGTGGCAGACCAAATGGGTGGATGGTAGGAACCGTTGCGACGGTGTTTTGGTGAGTTTGCGGATGAGTGGCGGTGTTCAGATTCGAGGACGAATCTTCTGTTAGAGGGGGAGAATTGTAACACCCGCAAACCAAATTTTGGTATTTTGGTAAGGGTGTCGATCGACACCTCCTAGTGAGGCATCGATCGACACCAATTGTGGTCGGTTTGGTCGGTTCAATTTTAATTGTCCGGTTTGCGTGGTTGGTTTAGGGAATCCCTAAATCGAGTTTTAAAGGAAGAAAACGACCTAGGGTCGTGTGGTTTTGTCTTATTCGCCGTTTTGAGAGAAAACACAAAGAGAGAGTGTTCTTGAGCTTTTGGGAAGAGATTGAGAGATTCCTTGCTGTTCTTGGGAGATCTAAGGCTGGGAAGGTGTTAGAAGCTTGCTAGGAGTGAGGGAATTCGTCCTTGTTGGTCAGAATCTTCTTGAAAGAGGTGAGTGCATGACCATGGCTTATCTAAGCTAAGATCTCTAGATTCTATGTGATTTGGTGCTTATGTGGTTGTTTCTTTGAGTTCCCTATGGTATTTCGTTGCTGTCTGGGCTGGGTTTGGCTTCTGGGAGTGCAAGGAGCGGATTGGAGAAGATTGGGGGCGAGATTCGGAGTTTCTGATGAGGGAAATCGCTGCTCGGCATCGGTGTCGGTCGACACCAACGCGAGGACGGCTCGGGACTTTAGCGAGTGTCGAACGATGCCATGTGGAGGTGTCGGTCGATGCAAACTAGGGTTTTCGGGAGTGTCGGGCAGGGTGTCGGTCGACACCAGTTTGGTGTCGGTCGACACCATATATTCAGTGTCGATCGACACCCTATGGTGTCGGTCGACACCCCTTGTTTCAGTTACGATGGATGTTGCATGCTATGTATATTGTCTGGTTTGTTTTATTGATTGTTGTTTGTGGCATGTAGAGATCTTATTACTTGTGTGTATAGCCCAGTAGATGGGAGGATTGCCTCACTGAGTGTTTATCAAATACTCATGCATCTCAATTTGTGTTTGTGGTGCAGGTAAAGGCAAATTGTGTAGCGTGGAATCATGGCGATGAGGAGGAGGATGATCTAGGGTCTCGTTTGTGTGTTGTTGGTTATATTATTTATGTTGGAACCTTGGTTAGAGTTGTGATAGGTTGCTGGATAGATTAGATAGGAATGTTATTGTATTGATGATGTATCGTTTCTGTATTATTGGTATGTTTCCGCTGTGCATATTGGTTGTTATTGGTTTAATGAGGAAATGGTGGTTTGGGTGGTTCAATTAAGTAGTATGGGATGCTTAATTATATGTTGTATTTATTATTAAAAAGAAAAAAAAGGGGCGGTCGTTTCAGTGTGACACCCCGGTTTGCGGAGAGGTTTAAAAGAATTGATTTGGTCACCTATGTCAACAAAAGCGCAATTATATTTTTGTTCAAAGGTCCTGAAAGAACTCCAAAGTTAAAGGTGCTTAAGCTGGAGTAGTTTCAGGATGGGTGACCTTCCGAGAAGTAATTATCGGAACTGTGCGAGTGAGGACAAACCATAGGAAAATATCATGTAGTGATTGGTAGGGACGGTAAACAAGTCTTTAAAGCCTTCCGGACGTAGCAAACCGACCGTCGGATATGAATGGGCTCAAGGACCTAGTGAAAAGACATGGGGTTCATTATAAAAGGTAGACCCATGGACTAGGAGTGAACATGGGACCCACTAAAAGGTGGCGGTTAGGACATTACTAATACAAAATATATATACATATCAAATTTAAAATCATTAATGTAAATTTACCAAAACAAATTACAATATTAAAAGTAAATAGTGTTTCAAACAAAAGAAAAGTTTCAAAATAGATACAACTATAACTTTTAGTAGTATATTTCAATTCTCGAAAAAGGTTAACAACAGAAAGATATCATCTAATTAATAATATAAACCAGATGTTCAAAAAAATAAATCATTTAGTGTTGTAGCACTGGTGTGACCTTATAAATTTTATATTTCAAAACCTTAAATTAACAATATGTAATGTATTACTAAATTGGTTACTAAAAAAATCTTTGACCATATTCCAAAGATTAGGCATGCATAAATATATATATGCTAATTTTGACTCAAAATAAGATATAATTGTCATTTCAACATTTCTAACAATAATTTATGCAGTCAAATATTACATTTAATCTAATATATATATAATGATCTTTATTGTCTATATAATGAGAATCTTATCTCTTTACAAGTCTAGGTCAAGATTTATATTTTTCTCGTCCCCCTTACTTCAACATCGACCGAGTCACTATAAATAAAGCATCGTAGGACTTTTTAATTTTACAACAACCAAACAATTAGTGATAAACAAATGAATATGACAAAAGCTTTTGTCTTTTTTGTTCTTGTAGTACTAGCAATTTCGTTTTCAAACTCCAAAGTTTTAGCCTCATCATGTATGTTATTATTGTTCCTCTGTCTTTAATAATTTTATAAAGTAAATTTTGAATATTTTATTTTAACAAATAAATTAGTAAAAACAATTTATATGTAAATGTGTGCGTATATATATATATATATATATATATTTCTTTTAATTCAAATATATTTATGCAGCGGTCAATAGATTTGGATATGATCATTGCATTAAACCATGTAAGCGAGCTTTTACAGATGTTGAATGCAAGGTGGAATGTACACAGTTCAGGGGGTATTCAGATGGAGGGTGTATTGGTTTAGCTCCAAATTTTAACTGTTGTTGTAAGAAATGATAAAAGTCACTAATCTTTATAAAATAAAGTAAAACTGATTACAACAAAGAAACGTCTCCATATGATTTTAATCATCTGGAGTTATCTTATAACTTTTGTAGCTAAATATACTACCTAAGTTATGTTGCTTATGGATTGAGTACTGCCTCTTGATAAGTGAGGAGCCCAAACTGATTATTATGTTTAATATGATTGAGTACTTCCTCTTGATAAGTGAGGAGCCCAAACTGATTATTATGTTTAATAAAAATATGTTCAATTTCTCAATACTGCCTCTACGACCAATATGTTGTTGCAAATTAGTTACGAACTTATAACGTATATGCAAGTCACAGTTTGTGACATTAAAATGAGTAAACATTAATCATAAATTAATATAAATTGTTATGTCGTTTATAAAAAGCCCACTAAACTAAGTTTCTAACCCTATATTAAGAAGACTTATTTAGGAGATGATTAGGGTTTTATTCTTTATAGTTTCATGCCTCCTAAACCTAGAGAGAGAGAGTAAACTATTTGAGAGAAAGAGAACAAGGAGTCACCGTCGAGATTAAGGACAGATCTTACTTGTCCTAGGAGATGGTAGAAACGAAAGGGTAAACAGACTCTTTTATGGACGAAATTTGGTGAATAATTTCCCAACCCATAGCTATAAGTTTTCTCCAAAGGGTTTTGTAACTCCTTTTGTAGATTAAAAGTTATACATGATTTCTCAAACCTATTTTGTGCAGATCCGCGAACTAATATCAGTCATCTTGTGAAACTGTTTCCCATCGCTACAAATTGAACCATAAGTTGATCTACCCGCCGTTGGAAAGATCTGAGTCTTACCTTTCTGGAGAGCCTGAGGTAATTTCCATAGGAGTTATAATATGAGAATTATGGTCGAATATGTGTTAGTTATGGTGATTTAATTTCTTTGTAAGAATAAATATAGATTATAATGTATATATCTAATGTTTATGATTAAATTTTTTTGTATGATTATGAATTTGAAAAAGAATTATGTTTTGAGATTTTTTTTTTAGTTATAATTGTTATCATATGCAATGAAGTTTTTAGTAATAAATTGTGACCATTTGAAACTAACTTCGAGTGATTGGATTGGGCATTATGATAGTCACAAAATATCATGATTTTTGAGTATTTGTTAAAATTATGCGAGAAATTTTTAGTTATCATTTGTGACCATTTGAGACTATAGTTTTGTAATAATGAGATACATAATAAAAAAAATTATTTTAAACATAAATTTTGATCGATGGAAATAATGTAAATTATCCAAGATTGAAAAATGCCCTTCACTTCGTCGTTTTGATTTATCTCTAGAGGAAAGTCGTAGAGAAGAATTTCTCAGTGTGTTTTCTTTAAAGGAGCTTGATCTAGGGCTGAGGCTTCCGTGGTCCTTTGTCAGTTGAGTCCAACTATGGCGTGCTATAAGAGATTTTGATGATGCACTCGAGGAGGAAGAATCAGCTGTTTCAGAAGAGCCAAAAGACGATGATGAATCAGGAGTTGGGACCGGACAACCTTTGATGTTGGGCACTACTGAACCCATAAGGGCCATAAGATACAAACAGAGATGAGAAACAACGGAGCCAAGACGTGATTCTTCAATTCCAGTTAGTTCTGAGATAGATGGCTTCTTTTTGATCAAGTCCTTCATCTACAAGGGTAAAAAACAAATAACTAATGAGATAATCTAGATGCAAAGACAAGGATTCATAAACAAACTAATCATCTCTATCTCATCAACCTTCCTACGCAATTCAGTTCCCAGAAGTTTTGACTTCACTGAGCACCAATAGACAATAGTAGAAAGCATTGCCAAAATCGGAAACAATTTTAAGAAATCAACAACAGAAAAAACAGATTTATTTACCTGGAACCAATACTGTTATATGCATAGGAGGAATTGTGGAGATGAAAACGATATGGAATTTTGAAGATATGAAAATCTAAATTAATCTATTATTTCTGATTTAAATATGGAAGAATCATAATAAAGAAGATGATAAGAAAAAACCAGAGTGTGGAAGATGATAAGAAAAAAAAGAATTGACGTATTTTTTTTGCTGGAGATAATCAGATTTAGTCGGTGGAGACAAAAAAAACTATAATATTTTAATAAAAGGAATGCAAAAAGACAAGAAGTAAAAATATTTACCATAAGGTCTCCAATTAAAAATTATTAATTTTTCCTACCTTCTTCAAAGAAGTGTTTTGTAATACCTAATAGATTATTTTAAAGACTTTTAATCCATACTAATAAGTAACAAAATAAAAATAAATCAAATATCCAATTACAAAACACTCCGCCATTTTTTATCGAATTGCACAACTATAAATATAAATGTGTTAAAATATATATATGAAATCACCTAAATTATGTTTGTCAAATTATAAACCAGTATAATAGTTTACCTAATTTTTCTAATTATAGTATACTCATCTAATTATAAAAAATAATAGAATTAAAAATATATTTTAAATACATTGTAAATAAAAATACAAAATCTCAAAATCAGTATAATAATAGAATTAAAAATATATTTTAAATACATTGTAAATAAAGTAAATTATATGAATAATAATAATATTTTAAATTTTTTAATCCGCGGACAAACAATAGATATACACAATAGAAATTATACATTATATTAGACTTTAAAACTATAATACATTTAGAAAATATAAAACATACTATTTACATATATAGATAAAATAATAAATAAATCATTGTACGCATTTCTAAACAAAACTATAGCCTCGCGGTGTACCGTGGGTGAATATCTAGTGAGATACATAATTAAAAAAATATTTTAAACATAAATTCTGATGATTTTTATATGTTTTGTTAGTCTGTAATTGAGATAGTTTTGTTACCTTTTGTGTCGTAACTATTTATGACAAACTGGTTACTAATATATTTGTTGCAACTGTGACAACCCGTCTCGCAGACCCCACTAGCCTCACTGCTAGCCGTCCCAACAGACCCCAAGCTGGCTCTGCAGGGTCAATTGGTGACAACTTGTCCTGTGGAAAGGTTGTTAAAGGGTGGGGACTAGGGTTCGAGGAACGTCTGGCGCACCAATAACCTACTCGTAGATTTAGATGAATAGTTCCATTCTACGGTGAAGGGTTAGGATCGATGCCCTGTAGGGCCAGCTTTGGGTCTATGGGGACAAGCTAGCGGTGGGCTAGTGGGGTCAACGGGACGGGTTGTCACAGCAACTCTTGTGACTTTTTTGTTACAAATAAAAAGCTGTGACGATTGTATTGCAACCATTCAAAAATCGTCACAAATTCGTAACAATATTTATATTGTGACTAAATACTTTTTATTGTGACTAAATACTACGTCTTAATAAAATTATTTTTGTGTAGTTATGGTCTTAAAACTTGTTGAATTGATTCAACATGTTGAATAACAACTGTCCGGCTCCACATATAATATGGAATGACGCACATGTTTCTTTCTTTTGCTTTTGCTAAAAAAAAGAATTTGTGAGAGGGCGACATGTGTAATATTTTTCTTGGATAATGAGATTTTGGAGATTTTTTTTTTCTCATCTTATCATTTTTCATAATATGATTGTTGAGGATGAACGAGATACATATGCGCAATATTGGACCGATTATAATCAATCTGAGACAAGTGGTTCTAGTACACCATAACTATTCCCAATTTCAGGGACATGCAAAAAGATTTTAAAGAATTGAATTATTTGAGGGTTTGAGGAATTGTTAGAGATGCTCTTAACACTACACATCAGCTTCTCTTTTTTCTACCTCATTTTCAACACCCATTTCAATTTTAACCTTTACAATAGTTTTGTTTAATACAACTCAACACCTTACCCTACCAATTTTATTTCATATTCTTTTTTTTAAAAAAAATTTGTAACTACCAAAATTAAAAATTATCGATTAAAAAAATATAAAGAGTTGATCGGAAGATAATAGAAAAGTTATAGTGAGAAATGGTTTTTTTATATACATTTATTTTGTAAAACAAATTGATTACAACAAAATAATTGAGTACAAACAATTGGGAGGAGATAAAAAACACAAAAATTTGGATAACCAATAAAAAACCAACAGATATATTAAAAAGAAAAAGTGTCGCTCAAAAAAAAAAAAAAGGTTATCTCACTATTCTCTCCAATCACAACATGACATTTGACATTCAAGACCCCATTTCTTTTGCATTCAATCATTCAATATAAATTATTCAACCTAGATTTTTCATATTATTCAACATCTCCATTGCATGCATTAAAAAGTTGAAAAAATATTCAACAGGTTAATTGTTGATAGTGTTACAATAGTTTCTTTAATAAAATTCAACACTCTGTAATAATTCAACATAAATTATTCAACCTAGATTTTTCATATTATTCAACACCTCCATTGCATGCATTAAAAAGTTGAAAAAAATATTCAATAGGTTAATTGTTGATAGTGTAACAATAGTTTTGTTTAATAAAATTCAACACTCTGTAATAGGCATGTTGAAAGAATAATTAAACAGTTGAATGTTTGCAATGGAGATATTGAAAATAAAAGAAAAATCTATGTATATTAAAACTTGTTCAATTGATTCAACATGTTGAATAATAACTGTCCTGCCCCACATATAACATGGAAGGACGCACATGTTTCTTTTTTTTCTTTTGCTAAAAAAAGAAATTTGTGAAAGTGAAACGACCGACCTTTTTTTTTAATAAATAATAAATAATATATATATATATATATATATATATAAATAAACTACAACTAGTGGTCCCATACCCACTAGCCACCTAACCACATTCACAATCAACAGCGGAATAATAACAACCAATATCCAGTAATAATCAATAATAATCCAACATCAATCCAATATCATAGCATAACAATAACCAAATACCAAACAACAAGAAACAAGGAACCAGCAACCTAGCAATGTTTCTACTGACTCAACTCTAGCAACCTAGCAATGCCAGACAACATCCAATCGAGTCCCTAGAACATCCTCCTCTTCATTGCCTTTGATTCCACGATCACACTTTGCCTTTACCTGCACACCACAAACAACAATTGAGATGCGTAAGTATTATTACAAATACTTAGTGAGGCCGTCCTCCCATCTACTAGGTTATACACACAAGCATTTGAGACCCTCATATTCAAGCAACAAGCAAACACACAACAATACAACAAACCAGGAAAACGAGTCACGGATATAAGCTAGTGTCGACCGATGCTACATCGGTGCCAATCGATGCTCCTTGACCTGGTGCCGATCGATGCCACGATATGGCGCCGATCGATGCCTCACTAGAAAGTGTCGACCGATGCCACAAGGTGCGATCGATGCTCCTTCTGCAACCATGAACTGCACGACGCGAAAACACGAATTCCGAGTCTAATCACTCCAATTTCGTCCCCAAACTCGCCCAGATAATACGCAAATCTGCAGGAACTCAAGAACAACACACCCAAACAAGCAAACAACAATAACAACAAACAAATCACCCAAATACAAGAGATCTCATGCTTAGATCAACCATGGTCAAACACTCACCTCTTTCCAAGAAGATTTAGACCAAAGGAGACGAAATCCTCACTCCTAGCAAGCTTCTGGCTCCTTCCCAGCCTTAGATCTCCCAAGAACAGCAAGAAATCTCACCAATCTCTCTCAAAAGCTCAAGAACACTCTCTCTTTTGTTTTTCTCTCAAAAACGGCGACTACAGACCAAAAACACGACCTCCCCTCTTTTACACTCGATTTAGGGATTCCCTAAACCAACCACGCAAACCGGACAATTAAAATCGAACCGACCAAACCGGCTACAACTGGTGTCGATCGATGCCCCACAAGGAGGTGTCGATCGACGCCCTCACCAAAATACCAGGAAAAGGTTTGCGGGTGTTACAATTCTCCCCCACCAATCTAGATTCGTCTTCAAATCTCGAACGACCATCAGCCAAGGACTCCCGTGCAACCATCTCCATGGCCTGCACCCCTCCGACTGATCTACAGAAGGTCACCTCTAGGTGATAGTCTCACGCTCCAGGCGTCATTTGCTCTCGACTTTTGGACTTTCCTTTACTCATAGGCATAAACCTTGAGTTTTTTATTGGCTCCTCATCAGACCTAAGTCTGCATGCCAAATGTTGGCTCCTCATCGGGCCTAAACCCGCATGCCATAATATATAAGGAAAAATCCAACTCGTCTCTCGGGTTGCCACCCTACAGCGCGCCCCCGGATCGTCATCCGAAGTCGATATACCAACCATATTCCCAAGCCACAAAGTCTCTGAATATGGCAGTACTAGGAGAACCTAAGCCCTCCAAGAGTAACGAGCAAACGATTCTGAATACGACTGAGTCCTATCCCTATCTAGGTTTCCTTCCCGTGGCTCGCGTAAAACATCCCAATGTCCTACCAGCCACATATCCCCTCACCGGGATACCCCATGACCACACAAGGATCATATACACGCCACAAGGGACGCCACAAAGGCCAACAAAATGTCCTAACGAGGACCGCCACCAAGGCCAAAACAAATGTCTTAAAGAGGATCGCCACCAAGGCCACTCGTCCCGAAAGACCGTCACAAAGACCATCTATCCCGAAGGACCATCACAAAGACCATCTGTCCCGAAGGAACGTCACAAAGACCATCTGTCCCGAAGGACCGTCACAAAGACCATCCATCCCGAAGGACCGTCACAAAGACCATCCGTCCCAAAGGACTGTCACAAAGACACTCTGGCTAAAACAGCCCGCCACAAAGGCCAACAATTGGCTAAAAGCCTGCCACAAAGGCCACACAATGTCTAAAAAGACCGCCACACACAGGCACACTGACTCGAAAGTCCGCCACAAAGGCCACAAAAGCCCCTCCAAGGCTTCCCACCGCTAAAATGGACAAATTCTGACTCCCGCAAAACTTTCCATATTTAGCACTTTCCATTTTTGGAAGCTTTTCACTTTTGGAAACTTCTCTTCACAACCCCGCCTCACGGAAACTTTGTACCCCAAACACCACCTCATCTTGTTACTGAGTCGCACAACCAACCACCCCAAGCGAGCGAGTAACAAGAGAGATGGGCTGGAATACTCCATTCCCGCTCCAGCCACGGATTACAGATGGGACCAGGCTAAACAAGCTCAAGTCGCGGCTTCCTTCTCATACCACTTCTTGAAGCTTGCCTTCATCTTTGCCTCAGGCTCCCAAGTCTGCTCCTCAACACCATCACAGTCCCACAAGACTCTCATCAAAGGAATCTTCTTCTTCCGAAGTTCCTTGATCCTCCTCTGGAGAACCCTCACTGGTCTCACCTCCACAGTCATATTAGGGTCTCGCCTCCACAGTCATATTAGGCTGAAGATCCTCAGGAATCTTAGCCAACACCTGCTCACCCTCACAGAGACACTTCCGCAACATAGACAATGGAAAACCTTATGGAATGCACGCATAACCTCAGGTAACTCCAATCTATATGCCACTGGTCCAATCTGCTCAATCACTCTGAATGGACCCATATACCTCGGACTCAACTTAGTCTCTGACAATGACCTGTTCGGACCCCGCAACATAGCCATCTTGAGGTACACTCTGTCTCCTACCTGAAACTCAAGATCTCTCCTCCTCTTATCAGCATAACTCCTCTGCCTATCCTGAGCCTCCTTCATGTTCAGCTTGAGAACCCGAATCTTCTCTGAGGTCTCCTGAACAAAACTAGCACCAAACATGCTCCTCTCCCCCACCTGAGTCCAGCATAATGGTGTACGACATGGTCTCCCATACAAAGCCTCATAAGGAGCCATCTTAATACTCGCCTGATAGCTGTTGTTGTAAGCAAACTCTACCAGGTTCAGGTGATCTGCCCAATGGCCACCCCAATCCAACACACACATCCTCAGCAAATCCTCCAGCGTATGGATCGTCCTCTCAGACTGTCCATCTGTCTGGGGATGATAAGCTGTACTCATATGCACCTTAGTGCCCATCTCTGCCTGAAATGCCTTCCAGAACACCGAAGTGAACTTAGAATCTCTGTCAGACACAATGCTCGCTGGCACCCCATGCAATCTGACTATCTCTCTCACATACTTCTTAGCCAAGACCGCTGCTCCATCAGTCTTCTTAATGGCCAGAAAATGTGCTGACTTAGTCAACCAGTCCACAATGACCCAAATAGCATCAAAGGTCCGTGACACTGGCAATCCTACCACAAAATCCATGGTGATCATATCCCACTTCCACTCATGAATGGGTAAACTCTTCAGTAACCCGCCAGGAACCTGATGCTCAGCCTTCACTAGCTGACACACATCACACTTTCAAACCCAACCCGCTAAATTCTTCTTCATCCCGACCCAATGATAGTACCTCTTGAGATCACGGTACATCTTAGTCGCTCCTGGATGAATGGACAACTTGCTCACATAAGCCTCTCTTAGGATCTCCTGTCTCAACTCCTCATCCTTGGGCACACAAACCCGACCGTGCACCAAGATAGTACCATTATCTGAGACCTGATACTCTGAATCCACATCCTTAGAGGCATTCACCAGCCCCAAATCCTTCTCCTGAGCCAACCGCACCCTACTCAGAAGATATGCTCTATCTACTGCTTCCAAACCCAACGGTTCCTGTGAAACAGCACACAAGCTCAAAGCACTGATCTCCCCTACCAGAGACCCCATCTCCTGCTCCTGAGCCGAAGCTACCCTCTTCCGACTCAGAGCATCTGCAACCGTGTTAGCCTTACTAGGATGATAGGCTATCTCCAAATCATAATCCGCCACAAGCTCCATCCACCGCCTCTGTCTCAAATTCAGCTCAGGCTGAGTGAATATATACTTTAGGCTCTTATGATCTGTAAACACCTGTACCTTTGCACCATAAAGATAAGATCTCCAAATCTTCAGGGCAAAAACTACATCACCCATCTCTAAATCATGAGTAGGATAGTTGCCTTCATGCACCCGCAACTGCCGCAAAGCATAGGCAATCACCTTCCCATGCTGCATCAGAACACACCCCAAACCAACTCTAGATGCATCTGTATAAACCACATAGGGTTCTCCCTGCTCAGGCAAAGCCAACACTAGCGCAGTAGTCAACATCTCCTTCAGGCTTGCAAAGCCTTCCTCACACTCTTCTGACCAGACAAAAGGAACATCCTTCCCTGTCAACTTAGTCATAGGACGTGCTCTGCTTGCAAACCCCTGCACAAACCTCCTGTAGTAACCTGCCAATCCAAGGAAACTTCTGATCTCTGTGGCATTCTGCGGTCTAGGCCAATCTCTGATAGCCTGAATCTTCTCTGGATCTACAGAAACCCCCTCTGCAGAAACAATGTGACCCAGAAAGCCCATCTCACGCTGCCAAAAACTACACTTGCTCAACTTGGCAAACAACTTCTGCTCCCGCAGCTTCTCCATAACTGCCCTCAAATGCACTGCATGCTCCTCAGGACTCTTAGAATAAATCAGGATATCGTTGATGAAAATGATGACAGATACATCCAGAAACTCCTGAAACACACTATTCATCAATCTCATAAACGCTGCTGGTGCGTTAGTCAATCCGAAAGGCATCACCACAAACTCATAGTGCCCATACCTCGTCCTGAAAGCCATCTTCCTCACATCTGCCTCATCTATCGGTATCTGATGATAACCCGACGCCAGATCCACCTTAGAGAACCAAGTAGCACCCCTCAACTGATCCAACAACTCATCGTTCCTAGGAAGAGGATACTTGTTCTTCACAGTGACCCGGTTCAAACCCCGATAATCGATACACAACCTGAAACTCCCATCCTTCTTTTTCACAAACAACACCGGCGCTCCCCACGGTGATACACTAGGACGGATGAATCCCTTATTCAACAGATCTTCTAGCTGCTTCTTCAGCTCTGCCATCTCCGCTGGAGTCATTCTGTAAAGAGCCTTGGATAACGGTGCCGTCTCGGGTTCCAGTTCAATGGTAAAAGGATCCAACCGAGATGGTGGTAATCCCTGCAAAGACTGAAACACATCCTCAAACTCCTCCACTACCGGAATATCGCTAACTGTAGACTTCCCCACTGACTCTAGCATAGATATAGTAACCAAATAAGCCTCACGGCCCTTCTCGATCATCTTCCCAGCCTGAATGGCTGAGATCACGAGACTCCCCGAAGTCGGTCTAATACCCTGGAATACCAACTTCCCTCCTGAACGCTCAAACTCCCCTCTACTCCGATGGCAATCCAAGTGCACCCTATGTCGATGTAACCAATCCATCCTGAGAATAACGTCAAACAGCTCCACTGGACTGATAAGCAAATCTGCTGGCCATGACTCTCCTGCGATCTGAATATCAATTCCTCTAGCCCGTCCAATCACTCTCAGGAACTTACCTCCCGCAACCCTGACAACTCCTGCACGCTCTCCAGGATCCCCGCTGATCCCCGCACACTCTGCACACTCTAGAGTAATGAAGCTATGCGAAGCTCCATAATCAAACATAACATGGGACTTAAACCCGCCCACCAACAAGGTCCCTACACAAACCTCATGTGTTGAGAACCTAACACTTTATCACAGAAAACATAAAATCTGACCCTACTAAAATTCACAAAGATTAAGTACCAGAAATTATACCTGTGATCGCCCCGGCACTGGTTCCACCAGTCTCCACTGTCGTGTAAACCCGAGGCCCCTGCTCAATCCGTGCCACCTGTTGACCTCCAGGCTGCACCTGCTGCAACGCTGCCACTGCTGCCGGCTGCAACTTGGGACAAAAAGGCCTGATGTGCCCTTTCTCCCTACAATGATAGCATACACGGGCCGCTACCGACGGAGCACTCCTCTTGGGACAACTAGCAACCTTGTGATCCTTGCTCCCACAACCGAAGCAACTCGCACCACTCGGCCTCTGCATAGCCTCCCACTTCCTCTTGGTTCCCTGTGCAGGCCTATCGCCCCTGCTCGAACCACCCTGCTGCTGAGCCTTACTAGGCTGAACTGCTGGAGCTACCGCCACTGACTATGCCCGAATATCCTCCTCAATCTCTGCTGCAGTCTCAACCAGCTTTGCACGCGTAGCATAATACCTCCCTCTACAATGAACTCTCAAATCATCACGTAGAGCCCTCATAAACCTTCTGACCTGAGCCTCCTCAGGCTCCATAGCCCGACCCCCATAACACAGAAGTCGATTGAACTCCAAGTCTAGCTCCCGCACTGACCGTGTCCCCTGAGATTACTGAAGGAACTGCACCTCCAAACGATCCAATGCCTCTCTAGGAAAATACTTGCGGTTGAACTCCAAAACGAAGTCAGCCCAAGTCATCTCGCGCTGCACCCTCCTAGCAGCCACAGATCTCCACCACAACTTAGCATCACCACTCAAAACGTAGACCCCTATGTCCACCCAGAACTCCTCATGACATCTCAGAGTATGGAAGTTACGTTCCACCCTCGTCCTCCACGCATCCGCGCAGTAGGATCTACACCTCCTGAAAACTGCTCAGTACGCAACCGACCCATCTCTGTCAACATGCTGAGATAACGAGCATGGACCCCCACATCCGCAGCCATTGGCTGCCGCTCCTCCGCCACCACTGGTGGCACTACCTGAGCCGTAGCCGGTACCACTGGTGGTAACCGCTCTAACACCTGTGCTAGCAAAGCCGCAACGTCAAAATCAGGGACTCCACCCGCTGGGACCCCCACACCCGGGACCCTAACATCACGGGCCACTGGAGCATCAACACCGCCCCCTCCTGCCACACTCACGGAATCCCCCAGAACATCCTGCGACTCGCCAACACCCTCAGCTGTCACACTCTGGTCCTCGGTCTCACTAACCACTGAGGCTCTGCCCCTACCACGACCACGTTCGCGACCTTGACCAGCTACAGCCTCACCTCTAACCATCTGCACTACCATGAACAGAAGGCTAAGCAAACAATCACTAATTAACACAGAAAATAAAAACTCACCGTGGAATCACAAGTACGCTCGAAGAGGATGTTCTAGGACTCCATGCCACACACAATTAACTAACTCGCATAATCAATCAAGCATGCAAATCCCAAACATCTACAGCACAAAGCCTAGTAAACCCAAACCTAGAACCGTAAGGGCTCTGATACCAAAATGAAACGACCGACCTTTTTTTTTTTTTAATAAATAATAAATAATATATAAATAAATAAACTACAACTAGTGGTCCTATACCCACTAGCCACCTAACCACATTCACAATCAACAGCGGAATAATAATGTAACAACCCGTCCCGTGGACCCCACTAGCCTCACTGCTAGCCGCCCCAACGGACTGTCTGTGGACCCTGCTAGCCCACTGCTAGCCGGCCCAACAGACTCCAAGCTGGCCCTGCAGGGCATCGATCCTAACCCCTCACTGGGCAGATCAATTGGTGACAACTTGTCCTGTGGGAAGGTTGTTAAAGGGTGGGGACCAGGGTTCGAGGAACGCCTGGTGCACCAATAACCTACTGTGGATTTGGATGAATAGTTCCATTTGCCCAGTGAGGGGTTAGGATCGATGCCCTGCAGGGCCAGCTTGGAGCCTGTTGGACGGCTAGCGGTGGGCTAGCAGGGTCCACAGACGGTCCGTTGGGGCAGCTAGCGGTGGGCTAGTGGGTTTCGCGGGACGGGTTGTCACAAATAACAACCAATATCCAGTAATAATCAATAATAATCCAACATCAATCCAATATCATAGCATAACAATAACCAAATACCAAACAACAAGAAACAAGGAACCAGCAACCTAGCAATGTTTCTACTGACTCAACTCTAGCAACCTAGCAATGCCAGACAACATCCAATCGAGTCCCTAGAACATCCTCCTCTTCATTGCCTTTGATTCCACGATCACACTTTGCCTTTACCTGCACACCACAAACAACAATTGAGATGCGTAAGTATTATCACAAATACTTAGTGAGGCCGTCCTCCCATCTACTAGGTTATACACACAAGCATTTGAGACCCTCATATTCAAGCAACAAGCAAACACACAACAATACAACAAACCAGGAAAATGAGTCACAGATATAAGCTAGTGTCGACCGATGCTACATCGGTGCCGATCGATGCTCCTTGACCTGGTGCCGATCGATACCTCGATATGGCGCCGATCGATGCCTCACTAGAAGGTGTCGATCGATGCCACAAGGTGCCGATCGATGCTCCTTCTGCAACCATGAACTGCACGACGCGAAAACACGAATTCCGAGTCTAATCACTCCAATTTCGTCCCCAAACTCGCCCAGATGATAGGCAAATCTGCAGGAACTCAAGAACAACACACCCAAACAAGCAAACAACAATAACAACAAACAAATCACCCAAATACAAGAGATCTCATGCTTAGATCAACCATGGTCAAGCACTCACCTCTTTCCAGGAAGATTTAGACCAAAGGAGACGAAATCCTCACTCCTAGCAAGCTTCTGGCTCCTTCCCAGCCTTAGATCTCCCAAGAACAGCAAGAAATCTCACCAATCTCTCTCAAAAGCTCAAGAACACTCTCTCTTTTGTTTTTCTCTCAAGAACGGCGACTACAGACCAAAAACACGACCTTGAGTCGTTTCCCCTCTTTTACACTCGATTTAGGGATTCCCTAAACCAACCACGCAAACCGGAAAATTAAGATCGAACTGACCAAACCGGCTACAACTGGTGTCGATCGATGCCCCACAAGGAGGTGTCGATCGACGCCCTCACCAAAATACCAGGAAAAGGTTTGCGGGTGTTACAGAAAGGGCGACATGTATAATATTTTTATTGGATAATGAGATTATGGATATTTTTTTCTCATCTTATCATTTTGCATAATATGATTTTTGAGTATGAGCGAGATACATATGCGCAATATTAGACCGATTATAATGAATCTGAGGCAAGTGGTTCTAGTACACTATAACCATTCCTTACCGAGGTGTTACTCTGTGACACCCTAATTTCAAGGACATGCAGAGAGATCTAAAAGAATTGAATTGACCACCTATGTCACCAAAGTGCACTTATATTTTCGGTCAAGAGTACTGTAAGAACTCTAGAGTTAAGTGTGCTTGTGCTATGGTAGTTTCAGGATGGGTGACCTTCCGGAAAGTGATTATTAGAACTGCGCGAGTGAGGAAACAACACATGGAAAGATCATGAGGTGATATGTAGGGATGGTAAATAAGTCCTTAAAGCCTCCTGGATGTAGCAAACCGACCATCGGATATGAATGGGCTCACGGACCAGTGAGAAAACGTGAGGCCCATTAAGAAAGGTGAGCTTATTGATTTGAAGTGGACATGGAGCCCACTGAAAAGTGGTGGTCGAAGCGATACATTTGCATGCTAGATGTGAATTACATGATTGAAATATTCATCATGAATTGCAAGCATATCTTGTCAAAAACATACGAGCAAAATTCAGAATGTTCTGTGATTAAAGAGGTTTTTAAATTTCTGTGTGTGATTTAAGTTGAGATTATCATACTAATTAAGTTATGTATGTTTTATTAGTTGTCTTGTTTGCTTCTATTTTTTTTTTGCATTTGAAGTTTGTGTAATTTTTTAAATAATAATAATAAATTTAGTTTTGTTATATAAATAAATTAGATAGAAATATAAAATAAAACAAAAACCAAGTCCAATTTTTTAAAAAAATTAATGTAACTTCTATTAAGTTTTATTTAATTTAATTACAATTATGATTATAAATGTGTAGTTATCAAATTATATAAAATATAAGAATATAAAAGTGACAGTAGTTAGGTAAGGTTTTGAATTTGATTAAATAAAAGGAGATGTTAAAATTGAACTGAGTATTGAATGATTAGGTGAAAGAAAGAGAAGATAATGTAGAGTGCTAAAAACTGAGGTATAAGGTGTTTAATGTTATAACTATTGTACATGGTTGTCACATCCGTGAACCAAACAGTGTGTTTTGGGGGTGGATGTCGATCAACACCAGGGGGAGTGTCGATCGACACCAGCAATTCCGGTTTTACCAAGTTGAATTAAATTATCATTTGGGTCGATTTGGTTTAAGTGGAATCTCCAAACCACGTATTTAAGTGAAAAATCGACCTAAGTCGTGGGTTTTGGGATTGTTGGTTGCTGTTTTCAGAGAGAAAAAGAGAGAAAAGAGAACGCTCAAGAGTTTGGTGGTTTTTTGGGGAGATTCTTGGCTTGTTTGGGAGATCTGTTTATGTGGAGGATAGATCTAGTGCAAGGGGCGAAGGAGAAGCTTCCTAAGGTGTGGGATTCATCGTTTTTGGGTCAGATCTTTTTGCAAAAGAGGTGAGTGCATCACCATGGCTGATCTAAGCCTGGGATCTCCGTTGTTTTGGCTTGTTTTATGTTGTTTCTGGTGTTTTCTTGCTTGTTTGGGTTGCTACTTGGTTCTTATAGATTCTTGTGGCGTTTGTTCAAGTTTTGGATGGATTGGAGATGGATGGAAGCGGAGATTCGATGTTCGGTTTCGAGAAGATCGTGTATGTGGAGTCGGTGTGGATCGACACTAGGTGGGTCTCGGTCGACACTAAGGATGTGTGTCGATCGACACTGAGAGGTAGTGTCGGTTGACACCAGCAGCCAGTGTCGGTCGACACCAGCAATCAGTGTTGGTCGACACCAACTTGTCCGACACTTGTTTCTCTGGTTTGTTGTGTTTGTTGTGTTTGCTTAACATTAGAATCTCAGTTGTTTGTGTGTATAGCCTAGTAGATGGGAGGATTGTATCACTGAGTGTTTATGACAATACTCATGCATCTCAATTTGTGTTTGTGGTGCAGGTAAAGGCAAAGTGTGATCGTGGAATCCAAGCGGTGAGGAAGAGGATGTTCTAGAGGCTTGATTGATTGTGGTCTCGCTGTTGTTAGGTTGCTAGAGTGGAGTCGATAGAACATTGTAGGATGTTGGAATTGATTATTGACTTTGTTGGTTTATTGGTTTATTTATTGTTGGATTCTTTGATGGTTTAATGGTATTGCTTGGTTATCCGCTGTTGTTGGTATATGCTAGGTTGTTAGTGGGTATGTGACCAATGAAGATTATAATTAATATATATATATATATATTAATTATATATATATATATTAATTATAAAAAAAAAGAATGGTTGTTTCATTTTGGTATCAGAGCCCTTACGGTTCTAGGTCTAGGGTTCAATGTAGCTTTTGCTATTGATGTTTAGGATTTCATGCTAGAGTTGATTATGTGAGTTAGTCAATTGTTTGTGGCATGGAGTCCTAGAACATCTTCTTCGAGCCTACAGTGTGATTCCACAGTGATTTTTGTTTTGTGTACTGTTTAGATTGCTTGCTTAGCCTTATGTTCATGGTAGTGCAGATGGTTAGAGGTGGTGTTGTTGGTGGTCGTGGATGCGGACGTGGTTGTGGATGCAGACGTGGTCATGGTCGTGGTAGGGGCATAGGCCCGGTGGTTAGTGATACCGTGGATCAGAGTGTGACAGCTAAGGGCGTCGGCAAGTTGCAAGGCTTCCAGGAGGGGTCCATGAGTGTGGCCGGTGGAGGTGCCGATAGGACCGTAGGCGGCGGGAGAGTCGATGTGGGCGGTTTCGGTGCCGGGTTGGCCGGTGATGCTAGGGTTCCATGTGCAGGAGTCCCAGTAGGTGGAGCCTCTGGTGGAGGTGTTTACCTGGCGGGCTTGCTAAAGCAGCTGTTGGAGCGGTTGCCCGGAGTTGGACCAGCACAGGCTCAGGTGGTCCCACATGTGGTGGCAGAGGTGTATCAGCCAGTGGCTGCGGATGCAGGAACTCATTCCTTTTATGTGACCATGCTGAGGGAGATGGGTAACATCGGTACGGAGCGGTTTTCTGGTGGTATTGACCCTACTGTTCCAGATGCGTGGAGGACAAGAGTGGAACAGAAATTCCAGTCACTCAGATCTCTTCAGGATTTTTGGGTGGACATAGGGGTCCACAACCTGATTGGTGATGCTCACGTATGGTGGAGATCAGTGGCTGCAAGGAGGGTGCAGAGGGAGATGACTTAGGCTGACTTTGTGGAGGAGTTCAACCGCAAGTACTTTCCTCGTGAGGCACTAGACCAGGTTGAGGTGCAGTTCCTACAGTTATCTCAGGATACTCAGTCGGTGCGGGGGTTGGACTTGGAGTTCAATCGGCTTATGATGTATGGGGGCCGGGCGATGGACTCCGAGGAGGCTAAGGTCAGGAGGTTTATGAGGGCCCTTCGAGATGACTTGACGGTCCACTGCAGAGGGTAGAGCTATGCTTCGAGAGCCGAGCTGGTTAAGATCACAACTGTGATTGAGGAGGATATCCAGGCACATGCAGTGACAGTGAGTCCAGTAGTTCAGCTTAGGAAGGCTCAGCCTCCTGGAGGTTCCGGCAAGGGCGGTAAGCCTACGCAGGGAACCAAAAGGAAGTGGGAGGCTACTTAGAGACCGAGTGATACGGGTGCTAAAGGTGAGGTAGCACGGACCACAAGGTGATCAACTGTCCGTAGAGGGTCGAGTAACGGGCATTGACGGTGCAGCGGTCGGATACTCGAGTGTGCTACCACTGCAGGCAGACGGTTCACATCAAGCCTCGTTGTCCCAAGATGCAGCAGATGGAGGTAGCAGTGGTGCAGGCTGGAGGGCAGCCAGGAGTGCAGCTGGGTGTGCAGCCGGTGGGACGGATCGAGCCGACGCCGCGTTTCTATTTGACTATAGAGATCGGTGGCACCAGTGGAGGAGCGATCACATGTATAACTTAGGAGACTCGGACTTGGTAAATACAGTAATTCAGATTTTATGTTTGTTTTGCCTATGATAGAATGTTAGGTTCTCAGTACATGAGGTTTGTGTAGGGACCTTGTCGGTGGGCGGGTTTACGTCCCACGTCTTGTTCGATTCTGGAGCAACCCGTTGCATCATTACCCCGGAGTGTGCTGAGAACGCCAGTATAAGAGGAGATTCCGGTGAGAGAGCGGGAGCTGTCATGGTTAAGGGAGGCAAGCTCCTGAGAGTCCTTGGCCGAGTGAGGGATGTGGATATTCAGATCGCAGGGAGTCGAGGCAGGCAGATTTGATTATCAGTTATGTGGAGTTGTATGATGTCATTCTGGGAATAGATTGGTTGCATCATCATAGGGAACATCTAGACTGTTACAGGGGTAGAGTGGTCTTTGAGCGTCCAGAAAGGAAGTTGGTTTTTGAGGGGGTGAGATCGATTTCAGGGAGTCTTGTGATCTCGGCCGTGCAGGCCGGAAAGATGATCGAGAAGGGACGTGGGGCCTACGTGGTTAGAATTTTGATGCTAGAGTCAGTAGGGCAGTCTTTGGTTGGAGTCATTCGGGTTGTGGAGGAGTTTAAGGTTGTGTTCCAGTCGTTATAATGGTTACCACCACCTTCACAATTGAATTGGAAACGGGGACAACGCTGTTGTCCAAGGCGCCTTACAGGAGGGCTCAAGCACAGATGGCAGAGCTGAAGAAGCAACTGGATGATTTTTTGAGCAAGGGTTTCATTCGTCCTAGTTGTTCACCGTGGGGAGAACCGGTGTTTTTTTGTCAAGAAGAAGGATGGGAGTTTCCGCTTGCATATCGACTATCGAGGTCTAAACCAGGTCACTGTGAAGAACAAGTACCCTCTCCCGAGGATTGATGAGTTATTAGATCAGTTGAGGGGTGCTACTTGGTTCTCCAAGATCGACTTGGCATCAGGTTACCATTAGATCCCAATACATGAGGCAGATATGAGGAAGACTGCCTTCAGGACGAGATATGGGCATTAAGAGTTGGAGGTGATGTTCGTTCGGTTTGACAAACGCGCCAGCAGCATTTATGAGATTGATGAACAACATGTTTCAGGAGTTTCTGGACGTGTATGTCATCATTTTCATCGACGATATCCTGATATATTCCAAGAGTCCTGGAAAGCATACAGTGCATCTGAGAGCAGTTCTCGAGATGCTGCGGGAGCAGAAGTAGTTTGCTAAGCTGAGTAAGTGTAGTTTCTGGCAGCAGGAGATGGGATTCTTGGGTCATATTTTTTCTTTAGAGGGAGTTTCAGTGGATCCAGAAAAGATTCAGGTCATCAGGGAGTGGCCAAGGCCGCAGAGTGCCACTGAGATCAGGAGTTTCCTGGGGTTGGTAGGTTACTACAGGAGATTTGTTTCGGGTTTTAAGAGTATGGCACAGCCGATGACCAAGCTTACATGGAAGGAGGTTCCATTTGTGTGGTCACCGGAGTGTAAGGCGAGTTTTGCAAGAGCAGAACGAGTTTGCTTGTGTTTGTTTTGTTTGCTTAACATTGGAATCTCAGTTGCTTGTGTGTATAGCCCAGTAGATGGAAGGAGTGCCTTACTGAGTGTTTATGACAATATTCATGCATCTCAATTTGTGTTTGTGGTGCAGGTAAAGGAAAAGTGTGATCGTGGAATCCAGGCGGTGAGGAAGAGGATGTTCTAGAGGCTTGATTGATTGTGGTCTAGCTGTTATTAGGTTGCTAGAGTGGAGTCGATAGAACATTGTAAGATATTGGAATTGATAATCAACTTTGTTGGTTTATTTGTTTATTCATTGTTGGATTCTTTGATGGTTTAATGGTATTGCTTAGTTATCCGCTTTTGTTGGTTGATGATAGGTTGTTAGTGGGTATGGGACCACTGAAGATTATAATATAGAAACGGTTGTTTCAATAGTCTAAGCAGCTTAGGCTCTACATATGTGCTGGAAGTGCAGTTGCACAGGATCCACTCAGTTTTTTTTTTTAATGAAATTGGGTAAAAAAAACATTTCTCTCATCCATTTTTATTCCTAGCTCAAGGTCCTCAAAATTTTTGAGCAGGACTTGGGTGTATGTCAGTGGCCGACGTTTATAATGCTTTTCAACAGTCGCACGGCGATTGTGGAGGTGGGTGGAGGTATTCTGGTGGCGGGCATGCTGACTTCCATAACCGTTCGACGCCGCCGTCAAGGAGCTCTGACACATCTTCTGACCGTACCTCAAGTGCTTTGGTTCCTCCGTGCGATGCCGCAAAGAATGTCGCACCCGCACCCACCTCCACCAAAGTAGAAAGAGTCATTTTTGTTGTTTTATATATGTTTGTTTGTTGTGTGATGTTTATTTGTTTGTTCCGTGATGTTTGTAGTAGGTTTGTCTGTTTGTATAGTAATCTTCCTGCGGGTGCTTGTAAAAATCCTTTAATTAAAATATAAAACTAGTGGCACTTTTTATGTTTTAGGATCCCAATGTTTTTTAAAACATAAAATCAAATTAGAGTTCTCCATTTCGGGAACATGATTATGGTATTGACCTTTTTGCACTTTGACAAATGTTGAAAAACTTATTTAATAGATCTGAACATCAAATTGTAGTAGGGTTTTTCCATTTTCGATGGTGATGCTTGTAAATGACATTTTTACCTTTTGGCAAAAATAAAAAATTTCTTTTTTTTCAAAAATGTTTATAAAAATATCCTATCACCGACATCTCACATTGTATGTGTGAGTAAAAACCCTCAATATCTTAAAAGAGTGAATAGACTCTGATTAATATGAAAAGAAGAAACATAACTTGCATTTACAGCCCCTAAGATAATGGTTTCTACAATGATAATTACAATATGTCCGATAATGGTTTTTATAGAGATGGAAAAATATAAACTTTGGAGTGTATAATTTGATTTTTGACTTAAATTATAATTTATTGCTAGGATATTTAAGATCACAATCTTTTTTTTTTGTCAATAAGTGGGACACAACAGGCCGGCCCATTAACCAAAATTCATACATTCGTAAGGAGCAGGACTCGATCCCTGGTGTGATGGTGTCTTGTGCATTAATGACTTACCATTAGCCACTGTCTCGTGAAAACTAATATAGATATATTTGGAAAAATATTTCTAAATTTAAAATAGGGAAATTACCTAGAATATTGCACAAAAAGTAGGTTTATTACTAGACTAACACGTTGAGATTTCTGCCTTACTAGAATAACACATAAAAGTTTGCAAATTACTTCTATATCTGAGTTGTGTGTTTTATTACGATTTATGTCATTCTCTTTTAAAACGAAGATCTTAAAAGGGGAAAATAAAAAGATCATAAACCTAAGTCGATCCCTTGAATCTTTGTGTTGTTTGTCTTACGATTGTTGGGTTGAGATCAGCTATTTTTAGATAGCTTGCGGCGTGAAAAGAATCTGTGTGGAGGACGTTTGGCTGGAGGACCACTGACGGCGAGTTGACGGCGAGGTGGTTTGAAATAGAGGAGGAGGGAAATAAAGCGATTTGGTCAGAGGTAAATTTCTATATCGTGGTTTAGTCTCTATTGCTTACTGTTTTCTTATACCCGAGTATTACATAGTAGGCCTTGTATATTGTATGTTAGTTTTCTGTATGTTGTTGAGCTCTGTTTTTCGGAAGATATTTGTGTGACTTCATGTTGCTTCGTTGCTAATCTAAGCAACAAATATTTTGTGATATTGAATTAATAACTAAACTAAAGCTTATGTCGTAGATATGGGGTCAAGCAAGAGGTATCCAAGTAGGTTGTATGGGGTTGGTAATTTTCCACTGCCGATGAGAAGCATGCACCACGATTGTAGTTTGTCCAATCTTGGTGGTTTGAAAGGCTTTGTTGGTGATGAGGTGTATGACAAAATAAGAAAGAATTCGCAGCTGGGAGTTCTATTGGATCTAGCCGAATCTGACTACCTGTTTTGTGGGAAGACCATCCATTATCAATTGTCCAATCAATTGGCAATAAACATTCCTTCGGAGGTATGGTTTTTGGTTGGAGGAAAGCCGCTGAGGTTCTCTCTATATGAATATGAAGAAATTAGTGGTTTGAATTGTGAGAAGATTGATGAAACAGAGTTTGAAGTCGATCATACACCTTTATGGGCGGCTTTAAAGGTGAAAGCTTTTAATGGACCCAACTGGGAGGAGCTAGTTGAGGGTTTGAGAAGCTGACGTGGGTGGTCTGATGAAATGAAGACGCGGATAGCTCGGTTGTATCTTGTTCATGTTGGAGTGCTTGGTTTATCAAGGAACAGTTGGATTCCTCTGGAATACGCTAAAAGGGCGTTGAATGAAGAAGCATTTGAGAGTTTTCAATGGGGTAGGGTTGGATTCAAGAGTTTAGTTGATTCCATCAAAGTCCTTGGGTTACCTAATAATGCTTATACCCTCCATGGATGTGTCCATGTATTGCTTATATGGGCATTTGAGAGCGTGAAGGTGCTGGGGGCTAGCTACGGGAATGTAAGAGAAGGTGTAGATTTGCCTCTGTTAAGGTGGAGAGGAGGGAGGCCAAGGAAGGATATCGAAGCCTTCATATCCGGGAGCAAACTCCTTAGTAATGGGGGGGTATGCCTTCAATTTACGTATACATTATTTGTCTGCATTTTTTCTTTGTGATAGATTATTAAAAGTTATGGTATCTGAAATGCAGCTTCAAGTGAAGCATTTAGTACCTAAACTTTTGGAGTTCATATATCCAAATTGGCCAGGACAGTATTGTGTGTATGGTGTAGGAGAAGGTTTGAAGAAGAAACTGGATAATCTGCTGTTAGACGTGATCAATGGTGAAGTGGATGAAAGAGAATGGGATTGTGTAAAAAAAAGGAAGGGGGAACATACGAAGAAGAGGGAGAGGAGGCAACATGTTGCAGGGGTAAGTGACGATGATTTCCTTGAAACAGCCCCAACCAGCATCTGTAATGTCCCCAATAATGCGAAGGAGCAGAAAGAAAGTGTTGGGGACAAATGTTCAGCAGAGAAGGCGTCTGGAGATAAGCATTCAGGTGTGTAGGGTGAAGATGGTAGTGGAAGGTTATTTACTATGGTTGAAACACTAGGGGCGAAAATGGATAATATTCAGATATCGTTTTCTAGAGCAATAGCGGAAGTTGTGTTCAAACTTCAAGGTATGGAGAGTAGGATCGGTAACTTTGAGAGTGACGTTCAACTATTGAAGAAAGTTGTTATCAACACAACGGATGGAGGAGCGCATACGCAAGGACCTCTTACATTAAGAAATGACGAACAAAAAATAGAGGAGGTATGATATGCGTACCGTATTGATAAAATTGTTATTATATATCTATTGTTCAGTATGAAGTCTTTGTATTTATCTATTCGAGGAAACAATATCAATTTCAGTTTTGTGAAGTTGTATAATTTTGTAATTATTTTGATATATGATTTTTTTCGTACACACAATTTAGCAATTTGTATACTTTGTCTCTAGTTTAACAGCGTCATATTATATTTCAAATGTCTTGTATATAACGTCAAATACATGTCTTTTGTTTCAAGTCATGGCTATATCAGATAAAGCATTCGGACAAGGATGGTTATAAAGTTGCTAGTTGTGTTAGGAATCCGTTAGCCATTAAGGATAAGGTCATGTGGTCTGGGAGTATTAAAATCGAACAAGAGGACAGTGTAGAGCAAATTCCAAAGCAGAAGGTAGACAGTGTACAGCGTGTCAAAAGAGTACAGAGTTGGGAGACAGAGGAAGGCGATAAAAGAGCAAAGTATAATGACAAAGTTGATGGAGCAGGTGCTCAACCCGTTCCTATTAATGTTATCCATCCGGTAAGTGGTGGTAACCCTGGCTCGTCGGATCGAAAGTGCAAATCTGTTGTGGATTTAACAAAGGGGACCAGCAGTCCTGCATCGTCTCATACAGTGAAAGATAAGGAGAAAGCCAGGTATTTTGCATATTTGTTACAAAAGGTGTTTCCTCCATCAATAGAGCTTGATCTTCTATTAGTAGATCCAGTGGGCACCAACATAGGGTTAAACCCTAATGACGAATCAATGCGAGCTGCATTAATGACCCGACGTGAAAGCCACATTGTAGTCCTATCTCCCGCAGTGTACGATCCTTTTAGTGAGGCAAGTCCTGAGAAAATTGCAAAGCTGATGTCCTTCCTAACAGATGATTTGTAAGTCTTCATTTAGAGTTGTATATAATTAGTGTCTATATTCGGATTTGAGGACTACGATCTATAACTGATTTGTTAATTTTGGTATTCAGGGCTAAAGTACCTTGCACTGGAAATGCCAAATTTTATTTTCGCCTCCTGACCCCTAAACAATTGTGGCCAACTACAACATTCGGCTGGTTATGGGATGCGGTAAGCTTCGTAGCATAACATTTGACGCAGTTAACTATGGTATACTAATGCCTGATAGATGTCACTCGTGTTGCAGCACATGGTTACATGTATGCATATGTTCCGTATTAGGGGGACGCAAACGCCATCCCCATATAAAACAGATCGTATTGCTTTTCTCGATCCTTTGTTTGTTAGTATGTGGGCATTCGAATTCCCTAAAATGGAAGCCTCTAATCAATGGGTTTTTGGAGAAGGTTATTTTGAGACGTACGTGGGAAGGCTGCCAAAAGACGGAATGACAAACAAGGTGTGGGTTGACGATGTAGACACCCTGCTCTTCCCATACAACCTCGATAACAACCATTGGGTAGCCATCGAAGCTGACTTAGTCCAGCGGAGGCTAAGAGTTTACGATAGCATAAACAGCGGTAGAACCGACGAGAGTCTACAAAAGAAGTGCAAACCGTTCGCAAAAATGATCCCACGCTTGATACAAGCATATAACCGGAGGTACAAAGATGAGCATATCGGGGCGGCGGCATTTAGTTACTACCGGGTGAAAACACTCCCACAGAACTATCAACAAGGTGACTGTGGTGTGTACACGTTGAAGTGCTTAGAGTGTATAGCTCTTGGAGTAAATTACACAGGCCTATGTGATGCGGCCATGCCTTCTATTAGGATGAAACTTGCTGCAGACGTGTTTGATGAGGTCCCAGACCGAGACTGCTTTCTCCAACTAGATGCTACGTCGGAGACAGTAGATTATCTGGAAGCTGAGTTCAACTCGGGATCAAAAAGTTGAAGAGGTTCCATGTACATTACCGGAGCAGTATGATTTTGCAAAATTGAAGATTGGTTTTACGCGTGTTGCTAATAGAAGATGCGTGTTTGGTCATTTTTTTTGGTAACATGTGGGATTTGAGGATGTCGTTCTTAGATTTTCCGAGGTCTGGTCACTCACATAGCTCCTATCGGTTGATTGTAAACCCTCTTCAGGTGTAGTGTTTTTTGTATATTGGAGGGTCTAGATATGTATCATTATGACGTCTTTCTAACCATTATTAGTATATGTTAGGCCTTTATCAGATGTGTACGTACCATCAGCTAAGTAACGGCCTTATTATGGTCTCTGTACACACGTACGTATATTCATATGTGTACGTACCATCAACTAAGTAACGGCCTTAGTATGGTCTGTGTACACACGTACGTATATTCATATGTGATCGTACCATCAACTAAGTAACGGCCTTATTATGGTCTATGTACACACATACGTATATTCATATGTGTACGTACCATCAACTAAGTAACGGCCTTATTATGGTCTGTCTACACACGTACGTATATTTATGGTCTGTGTACACACATACGTATATTTATCAGTGTACGTACAATCGATTTTCTAACGTTATAGACTTGATTTTTAGGTCCATGGTTGGTGCTTAGTTTCTATCCATTTTGAGCACACTAACTTGTCCCTACTGGCAATCCTATGATATGATGAGCGTGATGTGATTAAATTGTATTCAAATTCAGCGAACCATAATCATCCTAACAGACTGTTACGGATCATATGGACCACCTGTGTGAAAGTAATAAGTACAACCAGGAAGAATGTTTATTCGCTACTTAATTTATCGGACCAATAGCAGCTTCCTAGACGTCCATCGCGAACTTCTTTCGGAAATTGTCAATATTGTTGTCGGTGATCTTCAAGCAAGCAGTCATCGGTTTGCCCATGCTCAACAGTTCTAAAAACTTCATAGTAAAAGGTCCACAATCTCCCGTCCTCAAGTTTTGTCCTACTTGGCTAACCCTTTCAGCGGTAAATGGATCGAGAGGGTAATTGACATCGATAACCCTCTGAAGTAAGTACGGTATCATCTCACACACCGGCTTGATCCGGGACATTGCAAGAGTTTCTCTGGAGGAGGTCATCAAAGGATCGTAAATGGAAACATGTCTCTTTATAAGATTTATGCCCACTCCTACCCAATGCTTAGATTTCCAGTTCATTGGAGCATATATAACGTCGACATCTGTAACCCACTTCAACCTTGGTTCGTGGTGCATCCTTTCCCCATTGACGATGTCAATGAGTACTTTGTCCCATCTGAAATTCCGTTTCGCCGTGCTCCTGTTGAATGCTTGGAACCTTCTTGTCAACTCGTAAAAGAGAACGGAGTCCAAAATTACGGTCCTTTGTTTTATCATTTCTTCTCCGTTTTTGTGCCACAACGTTAGGGCAATCATCTCCATGTGCTGCAGATGCAGTTAAACGCAAACTCGGGTGTCATCTTACTTTTACATCCGAACCCGTCTTTTGTATTTTGCGGTTCTGGAAGGTTGGAATTTACGAAGGTATGTTCGATTTGATAGATCAGATAAGGAAACCAGCCTTGTGAAACCATATACAACTAATTTTGTAAATGTTCTGAAGGTGCTCCTTGCCTTGTCAACACAACCGCCTCTTCGCTGTTCTATATAAAACCAGATTTCGAGGGAATGGAACATCACAAGGAGATGTAAGCTCTTTGTTTTCCTACTAAAATATCTAATTGTATTTGTTGCTACTGTCAAATACGTTAAACACTTTCTATATTTACCGCAGATCTGAAAATGCTGGACGTTACTATATAGAACATATAATGGAGCACGTAGGGGAGAATGCAGTACCTTGAGAATAAAGGAACTAGATGGGCGAAAGGGAGAACTCAGGGAGTTTAGCCTATTTATTTAAAGAACCGGCACAGATCTATGCAATTTATTAACTTTTTTTTCCCCGGTTTGTTTGTACTTTTGAGTGAACCCAATGTTACGCTGATTATGGATAATATATGGTTATGTTTTGTCAACAAAATATAAAATTTAGTACTCCGCAATATATGTACGTACATAACAATAGTTATCTACGATAAGTGAACATGTCAACACTATCCAAACATCGCATTATGTCCTCTCTAATGGACCATATAAAACCCACAAACAGATATATTTCGCTTTAAAAAGCTTCTTATTCAAACAGAAAACCGTTTGCTTGAGATTTCTAAAAAGCCCACACGAGTAATAGACCCATCTAGGGCAGCCGGGAACAATTTCTCCAACAATTATAGTTAAACAAAAATGTGGGCTTAGAAATTAAAAAGGGCCATCATAAACATGTTACAAAAAGCTATGTTGGCACTTAGGAAAAATGAGTATTATCCTCACGCCAAGAAAAGATAACACGTCTATTGTCGCCCATGCACTACGTATTAGCTGGACATGTTGTACGGTTGTAGCCAACCTGTTGACACTGAGAACAAGCATGCTGTTTGCGGGGCCGCTTCGTCTCCAACGCAACCTCGACAAAAGACTTCCTCCTCGTCATCTTTGGCCTTCCTGGAGGATTCCTAACAAAAGGCGGTTTACATCTGGACGGTGTAATATCAGTAGGAACGATGCAGGATGTATCTATCGGCATTATCGCCTCCGCATACCCACTGCAGAGGCTGTCTCTGCGGAAGTATGGATGGTGCTGGTTTATAACTGATATGTTGGCAGTATATGCGGCTGCGATAGCATGTACGCATGGCATCCTCTCTAGATCAAAACGCCTACATGAACACCTCTTATACCTCAGATTGACAACATGTGTTGAGTTACCACCACTTACTTCAAATCGATCTTCATCAATTTCTTGAACCTTTAGACGCCTTGACTGTTCAATACGTGCCTATGAGTAAATCAAAGCGTAAGTTCATATAACCAAAATAACACAACATATCCACTAACATTTTTCATGCCTTTCGTTAACATATATATCGATGGATATGTTAATGAATGTCACACCTGTAAGAGGTTCTCCACTCCTTTGGTGAGTAAAGTTGGCATTGCGGCAGCTTGTTTTCTCCTTGTAGCAAACCAACGTGTCAACATATTCCGAACAGCTTCTAGTAACTCTACAATGGGATAGGCTCTGGCAGGATTCAGTACTTTGTTTAGCAATTCTGCAATGTTGCTCGTGGTGAAGTTGTACCTATCACCAGGAAAGTGCGCCCTGCTCCACTTGGTTACATCTGCACGAACCAAGTAAGCATGCAGTTGCGGATTCGCTTCTTGAATTTGCTGGAAGATTTCTTCGAAATCAACTACACGGTACGCTGCAGCTGCTTTTTTTACCAGCCAGAATGTTTCGCTCCCACTAAATCTCAGGATAATATTCTTGTGAAGATGATAAGTGCAGATTCCTCGACTTGCCAGGGGGTACACTTTAGCGATAGCTTTACCAATAGATTTATGCCGCTCAGATATCAGTGCAAGCTCTTCATCATCAGGAATTACACTACTTAATTGAGTAAAGAACCATTCCCACGACACGTCGTTCTCTGTATCAACAACCGCATACGCCAGAGGGAAAATATTAAAATTCCCATCTTGTGTTGTCGCTATCAGAAGAGTCCCTTTGAATTCACCTTTCAAAAAGGTTCCATCTACAACTACAACTTTCCGCATATACCTGAAACCCTTAATGCATCCAGCAATCGCAATGAAAACATACTTGAATCTGTCTTCTGCATCAACGACCAGTCTAGTAAGGATCCCCGGATTAGAGGACCTCAGCCTGTATAAATATGCCAGTAATTCAGCGTATCCACTTTCAGGTGTACCCCTATAATACTCCTGCGCCTTTATAAGTGTACGATGTGCCTTCCAGTAGCCAAGCTATTATATGAAAATAGTCAGTAAAAGACATCAGCACTAAACAATATCAACTAGATCGAATTATATATATGTGCAGTGCAGGCCATAGAATCAACTAATTTCTGACAAACTCAACAAACTTAAGCTACGATCTGTTTGTACACCCTATAAACAAGTACACTCACAGAGCCAACCATAAAACAAACATATTAAAGTATTCCAGTAGCCAATCTGTACACCATATCGTAGGTTGAGCCCATCTCCAACAAGATTTGGCACAACAGAACTTTCCACACCACCAACATAATCCTTGTATAATTGACCTAGGATTGGTGGTTTAGCATTACGGCTACGGCCATATCGTTCCGTAACAGAGCAAGTATGTTCACGACAATATCTGCGAATATGAAACACCGGCGAATCACCCATGGTTGAAGCCCGTATTCTCCATTTACAACCTTTTACCCAACACTCAACGATTAACAAAACAGGCGTTGAATATCGAACATTGTAATCATATTTATCTAATACACTCAGCACCCTCAACCTTGCCACCAACGTTTCTTTGCTATCAAACTTATCCCCCACAGCAATATCACCACCTCCGTTTTCTATTTTGCGAACCTCCTTCTCAATTGCATCAGCTGCAGAGTTAGTCTTGCGGGTACGGTTATTTGATTCTGTGTTACACACATTTTCCTCTATACAAGACCCACCCCCAGGTCCGTCGTCCAATGATTCCTCTGCTTCATCCGGGGAGAAGTTGGAGTACAGCAGATAGTCTTCATCCCTTGAACTTGCACCATCGCTGTCGTCACAGTAATCAAATCTACTGTTGTCCTCGTCATCTGCTTCATCTTCATCTAGATCATTTCCTACATTATCTTCACCGTCTTCCTTCCGACTCTCGTACTCATCATCTTTCTCTCCCATTTCCTCTGCCACGCTTACGAAATCATCTACAACGACTTCAGGGGTCTTGGGTGTTGGTTATGGGGTTTTCGGTTTAACTTCCTCGAACAAGGTTTCACCAGATTTAGCTTCGATCTCAACGCATAGCCGGATGAGTTCACTCCTATGCTGTTTGAGAAAGTTTTGAAACTGCCGACCATTCGAAACAATCACCGGTGGCATATAACATCCGGTTTTTTATATCTATCTAACATATAGCTCAACTTTATGCAGAGGTTCTTTCACAGAAACCAAAGTCATCGTACACCATAGCAGTAAAGTCTTCAAACTTTGTTTCTTTATCGGCAACTATAATCCTGCACCCTTTCCTAGTATCAACATCAAACAACCATCGCTTTTTGTCTACCCTCCACCTCCCACACGCCAATACGATATCTTGCTCTTCCATGGATGAACCGAGATCAAAGATTAAAGAAACTGAGTAGGCAAAAGACGTTTGCTCCGGCAGACAAACAGAACACGATTGATGAATCTACTACAAACACCATAGATCGGAAGAACAGTAAAGGTGTTTAGATCTTCTTCCAATAAGTCTATCGCAACGCTCGACTGTCTTTGCCAGCTCAAACAAATTCATGTTATTCTGGTAAGACTTTACAAATTCGTGTTATTCGTGTCAATCTTGCTTACTAAATCTACCACGGACAAGAAGCCTACCACAACACTACGAAAACTTTTTCAAAAAACAAACAAAGTATACCAAAAATATCTGTAAGGAGAGAAGGCTGTTGCATAAATCTGTCGCAACAGGCCATTAGTCTACCATAAATATCTTCCCACCCTGTTACGTTTGCCGCTACACGCGCTTAAAACAAAAGTCTATCATCAAAGGGAAATTCCTCTACCAACTTAATCTAACGAATCGATATCATGGACGTCGACCGATAAGTGTACCAACACTACAACTAAGTGTACCATCTACAGTGACCGATAAGTGTACCAAGACTACAACTAAGTGTACCAAAAATATCTGACGTACACCTTTAATCAGTCCACGTGTATAAATCTACCATCAAAGGATCGGTAGACTTAGTCCCAACTTCCAATGTTTTTTTTTCTAATGGCATTAGCCGTAATTACGTTTTTTCTCAACACTAGTTTCAGGGGTAGTATAGGTACAATGTGTTAGTCTAGTAATTACAAACAATTGTATGTTATTTTTGTAATAAGGAAGCTTTTATGCAATATTCTAGTAACTCACCCTTTAAAATAACCTAAAATCAAATATATTAAATCTAATTGGCAATAAATTTTTTAAAAATCATTTAATATAGTGATAATATTGGTAGTAACAAATTACTAAATAAGAGGAGCGAGATTAGCAATAATTAATAAATAAAGATTGATTCGACTAATAAAGATTTTAATAAAGACGTTTGGGGAACGAATACTAAAAAGGAGGAAAATAGGATCTGCGTCCTTCTATTCATGGTCCGAAATTATAATTCCTAAACCAATTAATATTAGTCTCTTAATCATGTGTTTGTCTACAGGTCTTGATAATTTGAGATATAAATACCCTTAATGACTCGATTTCAATGACTAATTTGAGTGGCACATTTCTTAATTATCATGTGTAATTTTAGACATTTTCGAAATGTACTTCACTTTTAATAGTATAAAATTTGGTTTATTTTGTTTCTTTATTTTAAAGAATTTAAACTTTTAAAAAACTTCAAAATATTATAAATATTTAAAGTTTATAAGATGTTTCAATATTATAAATATTTTAACAATTAAAAATTTAAACTTTTTCAAAACTTTAAAATATTAATAACAAATTTAACTTTTACGGAGTTTCAAATATGATTAATATTTATAAATTAAATTTATAAAATTTTAAGCTTTATATGAACCGCCAATCTCTTAAATGTAAATGGTTAAAATCTTAATAAATATCATAATAAATCCATCAAATATTTATAATACAAAACAATAAATATTAAAAATTAAGATGATATATTGTAAATTAAAATATCTCGAGACAGGTTATATTGCTGGACGGGTTTTGTCATATTGATATCAATTTAAAATATCATTAATTCTATCGTATACGACTAAAACATCATTTCATTATTTGGCTAACACTACCGATACTAGAGAAATAGACATATCTAATTTAATTGATTAAATTCATATTATGTAATAAACTAATTATTCCGCAGTATTAAGTGGGTTAGACCATAAAATTAACAATTACTATACAATTATAACACAAAAAAAAAAGCAAAAAAAATTAACAAACAATCTATACTAAGAAAAAGTAGAAGCTATAAGCTCTTAAGGCTGTCCACCTAGGATTTAAAACCTCCAATTGTAATAAGATATGTCACTCATTAACATGTTTTAAAGTTTCCAGAATTTTCTATATTAAGAATTATTTTAAAACAACCTATCAAGATTTGACATGTCTTCATTAACATTTTTTAAAAATTTCCAGAATTTTTAGAAAAATGACAATTTTAAATTTATGGAAATAAATGAACCTATGAACAATATCCCACATCGGCTAGAAATTTTTTAGACAATGGTTCAGAACCATTATAAATAAGATTAATTTGCTTCCAACAACGAATGAGCAGGAAAGCTTGATTTATCAAGCGTCCAAGTTTAAAAGTTTTATTCGGTTTGATCCGGTTTTTTATCTGATCAAACTAAAACTTCAAAAAGTTTCAAAAAAAATCTTAAAATTTTTAAAATTTTTAAAACTGTAAATATTATAAATATTGAAACTTTTAAAAGTTCTTAGCTTTTAAAAAGTTTTTAAATTTACAATTTTTAAATTTAAACAGTTTCAAAATATTATAAATATTGAAACTTCTTAAAAGGTTCAAATATTATATTTCGAAACCTTTTAAAAGTTTAAAATATTATAAATATTGAAACTTCTAAAAGTATTAGCTTTTAAAAGGTTTCAAAATATTATAATTTTTAAATTTTGAAAATTTCTTAATATTTAAAAGGTTTTAAAAAAATTATAATTTATTAATTTTAAAATTTTAAAATATTATATATATTGAAACTTGAAAATTTTAAAAGGTTCAAATATTGAAAATATTTAAACTTCATAGAATGTTTTAAAACATTACAATTACTTAACTTCCATAGAAATTTTCAGATATTATATCTTCAGATATTGTACATAATATTTAAAATAAAAGTTGAAGCTTCTAAGTCTGTCCACCTAGGATTTAAAACATCCAATCGGAATTCGACATCTCACAAAATTAACATTTTTTAAATTTCCAGAATTTTCTATATTAAGATATTTTTAAAACGACCAATCTCGATAAGACAACTCAATATTTAACATTTTTGAAATTATGTTAAATTTCTAATTTAAAATACGTATAAATAAGTGTATTTACAACGTCCCACATCGGCTAGAAAATTTTAGACAATGGCTGAAAACCATTATAAATAAGACTAATATGCTTCCAACTGTGAATGAGCAGGAAGCTTGATTTATCAGGCGTCCAAAATTTAAAAAAAAATTTAAAAGTTTAAAATATTATAATTATTAAAAAATTTAAAAAGTTCAAATATTATAAGTATTAAAACTTTATAGGATGTTTAAAAATATTATAAAACCTCCATAGAAAGTTTAAAATATTATAAATATTTAAACTCTATAAGAAGTTTAAGTATTATTAATATTTGACTCTCAAAAATTTAAAACATGTTTTTATGTATGACTTTATAGATGATTGATATTTTTTATGTAAAATTATCTTTTGGGTCAAAGGAAGAAGGATTGAGATCGCTAAATCTTGATTTGATGTTGTTTGAGTTAATTTTTGAGGTTTAAAGAAGAATGATCGATGACAAGCACAAATGTTTTATTAGCTATACATGTGTTCATATTACTTTTTTTACAAGTAATTTGCAATTTTGTAATATTAAGGATTTTGTTTTGAAAAGTTTTAATACGTGTAGATCTAAAACCGAGTAAGTATACAGGTGAAAGTATCAATTATTGGGTGCATATAGTGACTAAGCTGGTCCGTAAAATTGCTCAAATTTTACAAGATAAGAGGCAATGATTTTGGTATTAGAGTTTGATGGGTAAACATATTGTGTGGCAGTCTTAAAAAAAGGTTTTAAATGATTATTCAGCGGAAAAATATGAGGAAGCTCATGAGGAAGAGGAAGAAGATGAGTATAATGAAGAACTGGACGGTAAAAGTAACGATGATATTTATCATAAAAATTTGACAATAAAAATGATGAGAAAGAATATGAAGAGTAAGATAACAATGAAAATTAAATCACGAAGTCATAGATGGTGGTGGTCAATTAAATATAAGAAAACAAGATTAATTCATGATTACAAAAATATTTTGTTTGTCTGATGGTCAAAGAAACGGTTTAGGATATGCTAGGTCACCAGTTCGATCTGCCTCGCCTGGACGTCCAATTAATTTCATGATTCTTTTGATCAGATTTGAATTTTTAACCCAAGTGACTTTTATATTTTAAAAAGTAAAAATTTTACCAATCAATTGTAATTTAAAATTTTATATAACCTAATATTTCATAACTTTATCACTCATATATAATTTTTACAAAAATATATCAAATAAACCCACGCGTAGCGTGGGTTCAAAACCTAGTACAACAAATAATTTTAATTTTTGGTAGTAACAAATTACTAAATAAGAGGAGCGAGATTAGCAATAATTAATAAATAAAGATTGATTCGACTAATAAAGATTTTAATAAAGACGTTTGGGGAACGAATACTAAAAAGGAGGAAAATAGGATCCGCGTCCTTCTATTCATGGTCCGAAATTATAATTCCTAAACCAATTAATATTAGTCTCTTAATCATGTGTTTGTCTACAGGTCTTGATAATTTGAGATATAAATACCCTTAATGACTCGATTTCAATGACTAATTTGAGTGGCACATTTCTTAATTATCATGTGTAATTTTAGACATTTTCGAAATGTACTTCACTTTTAATAGTATAAAATTTGGTTTATTTTGTTTCTTTATTTTAAAGAATTTAAACTTTTAAAAAACTTCAAAATATTATAAATATTTAAAGTTTATAAGATGTTTCAATATTATAAATATTTTAACAATTAAAAATTTAAACTTTTTCAAAACTTTAAAATATTAATAACAAATTTAACTTTTACGGAGTTTCAAATATGATTAATATTTATAAATTAAATTTATAAAATTTTAAGCTTTATATGAACCGCCAATCTCTTAAATGTAAATGGTTAAAATCTTAATAAATATCATAATAAATCCATCAAATATTTATAATACAAAACAATAAATATTAAAAATTAAGATGATATATTGTAAATTAAAATATCTCGAGACAGGTTATATTGCTGGACGGGTTTTGTCATATTGATATCAATTTAAAATATCATTAATTCTATCGTATACGACTAAAACATCATTTCATTATTTGGCTAACACTACCGATACTAGAGAAATAGACATATCTAATTTAATTGATTAAATTCATATTATGTAATAAACTAATTATTCCGCAGTATTAAGTGGGTTAGACCATAAAATTAACAATTACTATACAATTATAACACAAAAAAAAAAGCAAAAAAAATTAACAAACAATCTATACTAAGAAAAAGTAGAAGCTATAAGCTCTTAAGGCTGTCCACCTAGGATTTAAAACCTCCAATTGTAATAAGATATGTCACTCATTAACATGTTTTAAAGTTTCCAGAATTTTCTATATTAAGAATTATTTTAAAACAACCTATCAGGATTTGACATGTCTTCATTAACATTTTTTAAAAATTTCCAGAATTTTTAGAAAAATGACAATTTTAAATTTATGGAAATAAATGAACCTATGAACAATATCCCACATCGGCTAGAAATTTTTTAGACAATGGTTCAGAACCATTATAAATAAGATTAATTTGCTTCCAACAACGAATGAGCAGGAAAGCTTGATTTATCAAGCGTCCAAGTTTAAAAGTTTTATTCGGTTTGATCCGGTTTTTTATCTGATCAAACTAAAACTTCAAAAAGTTTCAAAAAAAATCTTAAAATTTTTAAAATTTTTAAAACTGTAAATATTATAAATATTGAAACTTTTAAAAGTTCTTAGCTTTTAAAAAGTTTTTAAATTTACAATTTTTAAATTTAAACAGTTTCAAAATATTATAAATATTGAAACTTTTTAAAAGGTTCAAATATTATATTTCGAAACCTTTTAAAAGTTTAAAATATTATAAATATTGAAACTTCTAAAAGTATTAGCTTTTAAAAGGTTTCAAAATATTATAATTTTTAAATTTTGAAAATTTCTTAATATTTAAAAGGTTTTAAAAAAATTATAATTTATTAATTTTAAAATTTTAAAATATTATATGAAACTTGAAAATTTTAAAAGGTTCAAATATTGAAAATATTTAAACTTCATAGAATGTTTTAAAACATTACAATTACTTAACTTCCATAGAAATTTTCAGATATTATATCTTCAGATATTGTACATAATATTTAAAATAAAAGTTGAAGCTTCTAAGTCTGTCCACCTAGGATTTAAAACATCCAATCGGAATTCGACATCTCACAAAATTAACATTTTTTAAATTTCCAGAATTTTCTATATTAAGATATTTTTAAAACGACCAATCTCGATAAGACAACTCAATATTTAACATTTTTGAAATTATGTTAAATTTCTAATTTAAAATACGTATAAATAAGTGTATTTACAACGTCCCACATCGGCTAGAAAATTTTAGACAATGGCTGAAAACCATTATAAATAAGACTAATATGCTTCCAACTGTGAATGAGCAGGAAGCTTAATTTATCAGGCGTCCAAAATTTAAAAAAAAATTTAAAAGTTTAAAATATTATAATTATTAAAAAATTTAAAAAGTTCAAATATTATAAGTATTAAAACTTTATAGGATGTTTAAAAATATTATAAAACCTCCATAGAAAGTTTAAAATATTATAAATATTTAAACTCTATAAGAAGTTTAAGTATTATTAATATTTGACTCTCAAAAATTTAAAACATGTTTTTATGTATGACTTTATAGATGATTGATATTTTTTATGTAAAATTATCTTTTGGGTCAAAGGAAGAAGGATTGAGATCGCTAAATCTTGATTTGATGTTGTTTGAGTTAATTTTTGAGGTTTAAAGAAGAATGATCGATGACAAGCACAAATGTTTTATTAGCTATACATGTGTTCATATTACTTTTTCTACAAGTAATTTGCAATTTTGTAATATTAAGGATTTTGTTTTGAAAAGTTTTAATACGTGTAGATCTAAAACCGAGTAAGTATACAGGTGAAAGTATCAATTATTGGGTGCATATAGTGACTAAGCTGGTCCGTAAAATTGCTCAAATTTTACAAGATAAGAGGCAATGATTTTGGTATTAGAGTTTGATGGGTAAACATATTGTGTGGCAGTCTTAAAAAAAGGTTTTAAATGATTATTCAGCGGAAAAATATGAGGAAGCTCATGAGGAAGAGGAAGAAGATGAGTATAATGAAGAACTGGACGGTAAAAGTAACGATGATATTTATCATAAAAATTTGACAATAAAAATGATGAGAAAGAATATGAAGAGTAAGATAACAATGAAAATTAAATCACGAAGTCATAGATGGTGGTGGTCAATTAAATATAAGAAAACAAGATTAATTCATGATTATAAAAATATTTTGTTTGTCTGATGGTCAAAGAAACGGTTTAGGATATGCTAGGTCACCAGTTCGATCTGCCTCGCCTGGACGTCCAATTAATTTCATGATTCTTTTGATCAGATTTGAATTTTTAACCCAAGTGACTTTTATATTTTAAAAAGTAAAAATTTTACCAATCAATTGTAATTTAAAATTTTATATAACCTAATATTTCATAACTTTATCACTCATATATAATTTTTACAAAAATATATCAAATAAACCCACGCGTAGCGTGGGTTCAAAACCTAGTACAACAAATAATTTTAATTTTTTGTTACAGATAACTTGCTAGTACATATTAACATCATATCACTTTCAACGCCGATTGTTTTTGGTAATCAAATTCCACATTGTTCCAAAAGGGGAAACAAACTTTGAAGTTATATTTTTGACAAATTACAATCACAGACAATCAAAGAAGGCAAAATGTTCATGGTTCGACTATAATCTTCCCAGTAGCATGGCCATCAATACTTTTGGCCCAAGCATCCTCGGCTTTGCTTAGAGGGTGCTTCGAGTCAATCACGGTCTTCATTTTCCCTTCTTTCACTAGATTCACCAAAAACTCCAAATCCTCAGCTAATTTTGGGATCAAAAAGAGTGGCACATATTGCTTCTTCGACATGGTTACTTTCTTAACTGCATAAGTCCATATGGCACTAGGCCCTGGCGTGATATCTATCACCTTCCCGTTTGTGGACAAATTTGGTTCGAATGTCGAAAATGGGATACTGGTTGCGCAATGGATCACAGCATCGTATTTCTTACCCGACGGACTCATGAGGGTGGCTCCTTCTGGAGTCTTGTAGTCGAGAACCTCGTCCGCTCCTAAAGATTTGACAAAGTCTATGTTTCGGGATCCACATGTGGCGGTGACATGAGCCTTCCCAAGCTTTGCCAACTGGACTGCATAGTGGCCAACCCCACCAGATGCTGCTGTGATCAGGATGTTCGCCTGCTTGCTTGTGCCATCCAGTTTCAACCCCGCATGATGAGTTAGAGCATAAAGAGCTGTTAGACCTGGCACAGGCATAGCGGCTGCTTCAGCTGATCCCACTTCTAGGGGCCTTTTCACGGTCAGTTTCTTATCTGCAACTACGAATTCAGCAAGTCCACCTCCAGTCTGAAAACAACATAAACCAATTACTTTTCATGTTTTCAGGTAATTGAAGTAATAGACTGGAACGTTATTGGTTTGTATACAAAAGATAAAAAAATACTTACCGGATGGCTGAGAATCGCAACAACTTTGTCACCCGCCTTTAAATTCTTGACTCCTGTTCCAACCTCAACGACCTCTCCAGCAACATCAGTAGCTGTTCAAGGTACAAACTATCAATTATTAAAAAGCCAAACTCTTCTCTTATATATATACAGAGATATAATTCATCAAAGCAATATTAGAATACCAGGAATGAAAGGGAACTTGCGGGGCAGAAAAGGCCGAACCGTTCCTTTTTGAATTTTCCAATCGATAGGGTTTATACTAGTAGCTTCTACTTTTAGCAAAACCTCGTTGTGCCTTGGTGATGGTACCGGGACTTGGACATGCTGAGAACATATAAAATAAGCTAAAAAATTAAATATCAGCTCAGAGGGACGAAAAAACAAGACTCAACCTTTAAACCGGCAGCGCCACCGCCGTAAGAGTCATACTGAAGAGCCTGCATGAGTTTTCCGGCCATTAGTACGCAGTAGAGTTCTTGGCTTTATGTGGAGAGGCTGAAGGGGCCGAGTAAAACTTGGAAAAATAGTTGGATCCAAAATCTCAAAGCTATTCTGTGTTGAAAGGAAAGTTTTAAAGAGGTGATGGAGAAAGTGTTTTGAGTATTTGAGAGAGTATATTAGAAAGTATATTACTTTGATTTTAGTTTGGAACAACTTCACAGAATCTTGTTACAAATGAGAATAGGAGGATGTATTTATAGCCTCCAAATTACAAAATATCTAAATCCTTAATCTAAGACTATTCCACCATAATATCTAGATTATATTATTATAATTATCTAGATAGTTCAAATAAAATATCTAAACCTTAAAGGAGGTGGAGATTTTTTTAACTCTAGATAAAAATCTAGAACTTGGATTTGGCCTAGTCATAAATAACTAAACTTGATTTCAAAATTAAGTGATTCAAGTCTAACTTTCAACTCTATGCTTTTTAAAAAGTCTTCCTTGATCTCAAACATACATATACATTTTAAAATTTGAATAACAAGACTTTTGGTGGTCTCATGTAAACAACGTACAATAGAAAAATAATTATTATGGTTGAAATGACAATGACAATAGGAACGCAAAATTTTTAAATTCACTAGTTGGCTAGTTAAGATTAGAAGATCATCTGGAAAACATAAATGAGCGGATAGTGATTCGTAATTAAATTTCCCTTCCTCCTGCTGCTTTGGTTTCGGAGGACAGATAGGGAGAAATAGGATATCCTTGGACAGATAGGGAGAAATAGGATATCCTTGGACTTTCTTAGGCCTCTTTTCCCTCCGAGATACCCTTGGACTGTTCCATACTTCCATTGTAGCCAATTATGTGAAGTTAGGAGTACAAATGCAAAGAAAAAGAAACCAACCTTAATAATGAAAATCTAGGAACAAAAAAACGAGTTCAGATTACAGAATTGATCCTTCAACAACATTGGTAACATTGCAAAAGTTTGTTTTAAGATCTTCTCTTGGGAAATGTGGGTTCTTCTTCTGTTACGATCATACAACTCCATAGCTAGCAGACAATGTTTTAGCATCAGATACTAATAAATGTACTCAATCAGTTTAAGGAAAAAAGACAGTGAGTGACAGTATCTCTCCTAGACTCATGCCCACAAAGGAAAAAATGAAATCCCACAAATTTTTCAGCTAAGCAAGCTATCTGAGTATCTAACATGAACTGGGACAAACAACACTGAATTCTAATGAAGACAATGAACAATAAGATGATCAATGCAACACAATGAACACTAAACTTGACATTGAGCAAACTTTTAATGAGGCTTCAAAACCAAACAACAAGTAAAAGCAGAATGTTTTATACCCAAACAGCAAGCAAAAACCATTAAAGCTCATATCCATCTCGTCAAGTTCAGCCAAAACCATTAAAGCTCATATCCATCTCATCAAGTTCAGCCAAAACCACCACTAAATCATAAAGTAGAGATTAAAAAACAGGAGGACCAGCCAATCGAATCAACCATTAAAGATCAAAAAAGAGCTTAGAGCATTAAAACAGAGCACACTTTATAAACATAACCCTAGTTTTTTTTTTCAAATCTTCTACGTCACGTTTCCTCTTTTCCACTTAAGCTCTTGCGATAGGGCCACCAATGTCTTCGTCCCATCCGTCCGTACATGCCACTCTCAAGTCCAATGCTCGCACAACCGCTAATAACAGGATTTTCGCCACAGACCTCTACTCCGCCTCCCTCTCGGAAGAAAATTAAAGTCGGAGAAACCAAAGTCACTGATTGTCCAAAACCCTTGTTACGGATCCTGTTTCTGATCCCACAAAACCCATATCAAAGTCTAGGGTTTTGAGCCAAGGGTTAAAATTTGATTTAATGAAGAGCAAAACTGGACTGCTAAAAGAGAAACCTTGTGAGTTCGATCCTGAAATAGTGTGTTTGATCTGATTTCAAACGAGAGTGGCCACACATTATTATCACTAATATTCTATGTAACATGTTATCGCCACTAATCCTGATGATTTACTCGCTACTGTCTATCTCGCGGCGAACCAGATCGCCCCTGCTCATGAAGGACTATGTTAAGAAATCTCTCACTCACTACTCAGATCAACGAACTCCCAACCTCACAATCTCTTTCCAGTGTATCGCAAACGCTTTGAATCAAAGAGAAGAAACGAAACGAAACAAAAGGAACAACGAACACACGCACAAGATTGTTTATCCAGTTCAATCAGATCGATGTGATCTAACCTACGTCTGGGGCCGAATCAATTCCGCAATCCACTATATCAAAGATTGTACAAAATACAGAAACAGAGCAGAGCTCAACAACAATGGAGTCTCTCTCTCTCAACAACTTTCTATTACAAGAGATAAGAAAATGAAACGACGATGGTGAAGAGATAATGATCTGCTACGATTAATACCAAACACAGCGTTTATATGACTAAGCCTCTCTCGCGAAAAGAGTATTAGTCTTCCTCTTCAAAACCCCGGTTCAATAACTTCCACCAAACCAGATACTGATTTCCACTAACCAGCAACTAAACCAGCTACTGAAATTGAATCAGAAACCATACCTCTTAACACTCCACCTTGATCAACTTTCATACATCCTCTAGTGAACTGCACAACTTGAATTTAACCTCCGGCTTCATAATATTCAAATGATTACTCGATCAGCTTTAGAAACTCTAAAACTTCTGAACTGGTATACCTTTGGTAAGCATATCCGCAGGATTCGAAGATGTATCAATCTTCACAACTCCTACTTCTCCAGCTTCGATCACATCCCTGATAAAATGATACTTCACGTCTATATGCTTTTTCCTCTCATAGAAAGCATTGTTCTTGGACAAACATATCGCAGACTGTGAATCACACCAGACAGTAGCAGCTGCTGGCTTCAAACCCATGTCTTCCAGCAAGCCCCTAATCCACATTGCTTCCTTGACTGCTTCAGTAAGAGCAATGTACTCTGCTTCAGTGCTTGATAAAGCCACTATCTTCTGCAAACTCGACCTCCAGCTCACAGTGTTTCCACCAACCGTAAACACATACCCGCTAGTAGATCTTCTTCTTGTAAGATCTTTAGCATGATCTGAATCGCAAAAACCATGAACATTAAAGTTCTCTCCTTTTGTGTATACTAGACTTAAATCAGTAGATCCTCTCAAGTACCTAAGTACCCATTTGACTGCTTCCCAATGATCTTTTCCAGGTTTACTCATGAACCTACTGACCAACCCAACTGCATAAGCTATATCAGGTCTTGTTCCAATCATAGCATACATCATACTACCTACTGCACTTAAGTAAGGAGTAGTCTCAGTGTAAATACACTGACTATCATCTTCAACAACCGACATACTGAAATGAGCACCAATTGGCGTATCTACACTCCTACAATCTGCCATCCTGAATCTTTGCAACACCTTTTCTAGATATCCAGACTGAGACAGAGTAAGCGTACCATCTTCTCTGTTCCTTGAGATATCAATAACAAGAATCCTGCTGGCAGCTCCCATGTCTTTCATCTCAAAAGTTGAGCTCAGAACATCCTTAAGCTTCTGGATTTTCGTCTTGCTCTTAGCTGCCAACAACATGTCATCTACGTACAAAAGTAAGTAGACATACTCACCCTGTTTCACCTTCTTGACATAAACACATGAATCATGCTCATTCCTCTTGAATCCATTTTCAATCATAAAGTCATTGAACTTTCTGTTCCACTGCCTCGGAGCTTGCTTTAAGCCATAGAGTGACTTCTTCAACAAACAAACTTGATCTTTATTTGGATCCACCACATATCCTTCTGGTTGCTCCATGTAGATAACCTCATCAAGTTCTCCATGTAAAAACGTTGTTTTCACATCCATTTGCTCCAATTCCATGTCTTCATCTACCACCTTTGACATTAAGATCCTGATTGAAACATGTTTAACAACTGGTGCAAAAACCTCATCATAGTCAATACCTTTCTTCTGACTGAACCCTCGAGCCACCAATCTAGCCTTATACCGGCTCGCCTCAACACCTGGAATTCCCGGTTTATACTTGTAGATCCATCTACAACTTATTACAGACTGATCCTTAGGTCTATCAACTACATCAAAAGTTCCTGTTCTTGATAGGGACCCCATCTCATCATCCATACCGGCATTCCATTTCACCCAATCTTTATCTTCTTTAGCTTCGTGATAACACTGTGGTTCTTCAACCTCGATCTCTTCCGCAGCTACCAAAGCAAAAGCAAACTGAGTATAATCTGCTAATTTCTCTAGCACTCTCGTAGGTCTCTTCTTACGACCTCTAACCAACTGATAGTTCCTCAAGTCTATCGCATGTATCAGTGGTTCTACTGTATCCTCATCTGATTCTACATTTTCAATACCACTTACGACAGTAGCTCCACCTTCAGCTGAACCCGATCCAGCTTCTTTAATCGTTGTTACCTCAGTTTCAACTGAATCTGCAACATCCTTCACTTTATCTTGAAACACTTGCTCTCCTTCAGTCTTGAGATCCTTATAAACCAAGCATTCATTAAACACCACATTCCTGCTAATCACACATTTCTCTTCCTCTAACAACCAAATTTTGTAACCTTTAGTACCCTGAGGATAACCAATGAACACACCTTTAAGAACTCTGGGTTTTAACTTCCCTTGATCTTGATGAACATAAGCTATTGAACCAAACCTCCTTAGATGCTTATATCCAGGTTTTCGATTTAACCAAAGCTCCTCAGGAACATTGTGATCAACAGCTGATGCGGGTGATCTATTCACCAAGTAAGCTGCTGTTGCGGCTGCTTCAGCCCAGAATGGCTCACCTAGACCTGACTCATCGAGAAGGCACCTTACCTTTTTCATAATGGTTTGGTTCATCCTCTCAGCAACTCCATTTTGTTGTGGCGTATAAGTACAGGTCTGATGTCTCTCTATCCCATTCTTCTTACAATAGTCATCAAACTTCTGATTGCAGAATTCCAAACCATTGTCTGTTCGCAGCACCTTGACCTTCTTACTAACTTGATTCTCTACCAAATCCTTCCACTCATAGAATCTATCAAAGGTTTCATCCTTAGTTCAAAGAAAAATTAGCCAGACTTTCCTAGTCTTGTCATCAATGATAGACAAAAAATATTGCTTACCCGAGAGAGAAGAAGTAACATTTGGAGAACCCCACAAGTCAGCATGAACATATCCCAAAGCATCCTCTGTATTATGTCTCCCAACATTGAAACTCAGCTTCTTTGACTTTCCCATCACACAGTGCTCACAGAATTCCAGCTCAACAATATCCTTTTTTTCTAACAGTCCTTTACCCGTAAGAATCTTCATATTGTTCACACTCATGTGACCCAGCCGACTATGCCACAGATTGGTATCATCACTTGTTCTCCCTTCTGCATTACAGCCCTCGCCTAGCACAGTATGTCCATCAAGAATATATAACCCGTGTACCAAATTTCCTCGCAGAGCTGTTTTAGATTCCTTGTAGAAACAAACCCTGCCATCTCCACCTTCATGCTTATAACCGAGCTGATCCAAAGTCCCTGTGGAGATAAGATTCCTTCTCAAACTTGGCACATACCGAACATTCTTCAACATTCTAATAGAACCACCATGCGTGTTGATCTTGATGGTTCCACTCCCTTTTGACTCAACAGTGTGGTGGTCCCCGAGAAGTATCGTAGTAGACACCTTTTCATTGAACTCAGTGAACCAATCCTTCCGAGATGTCATGTGATAAGTACAACCGGAATCAATAACCCATTTATCCTTGGCATCTTGATCATTCATACTCAAAGCTTCCGAGTACACAAGCTTCTCAACGAGAACACCAGCTTCTCCATGACCTTCACCTTCAAACTTTCGCTTTTTAGCATAACAATCCTTTTTAACATGTCCCTCCTTCTTACAAAACCAGCACACAACCTTCGATTTAGAGTTAGACCTGCTCCTGCTTCTACCTTTTGATCCACCCTGTTGTCCCCTGGTTTGTGGTCTTCCTCGTTCATTCGTAAACAAGGCAGCAGACGAACCAGTGTTGCTTTCTTTCAACTCAGCCAGCTCTCGTTCCAATGACTTAGCTGACGAGACTACATCTTGAACTGAAAGGCTTTTGTTGCCATACTTAAGCGTATGCTTAAGTTGGCTATAACTCGATGGTAAAGAATTCAGCAGCAAGATTGCTTGAACCTCTTCCGTTACCTGAATCTCCAAGCTCCCAAGTTCTGCAACGATCTTCAAGAAATCATCAACATTCTGATCTATCATGTGTGTATCAACCATCTTGAATGAGTAAAAGTTTAACTGCACATAGATCCTGTTTGGCAACGAAGTCTCCATGTACAACTTGTTCAGTAATGACCACATCTCAGCAGCAGACTCACAATGATTTACCTTCCTAAGTACCTTATCACCAACGTGATTGATGATGATGGTGAGAGCTTGCTGCAACTGATCAATCTTGACCGGATCTGGAACTTTTTTCGATTGCAGCAATGATCCATCGGAGGATTCATCTGCGGAAGCCATCTTTTCCTCACTCTTGGATAACAGAACTGTCTTTGTCAGATCGAACTCAGTGAGGATGCTCTTTAGACCAAGAACACCTAATTGCGCCAGGATCCTTATCTTCAAAAGCGAGAAGTCGCTTTCTCCATCGAACACCTTGATCTCTACTCTTGTTGTTGTCGCCATCGATCGGATCTTGAGTAATCGTTAAACCCCAAGCTCTGATACCAATTTGTTAAGAAATCTCTCACTCACTAATCAGATAACCGAACTCGCAACCTCACAATCTCTCTCCAGTGTATCGCAAACGCTTTGAATCAAAGAGAAGAAACGAAACGAAACAAAAGGAACAACGAACACACGCAAAAGATTGTTTACCCAGTTCAATCATATCGATGTGATCTGACCTACGTCTGGGGCCAAATCAATTCGGCAATCCACTATATCAAGGATTGTACAAAATACAGAAACAGAGCAGAGCTCAACAACAATGGAGTCTCTCTCTCTCAATAACTTTCTGTTACAAGAGATAAGAAAACGAAACGACGATGGTGAAGAGATAATGATCTGCTACGATTAATACCAAACGCAGCATTTATATGACTAAGCCTCTCTCGCGAAAAGAGTATTAGTCTTCCTCTTCCAAACCCCGGTTCAATAACTTCCACAAAACCAGATACTAATTTCCACTAACCAGCAACTAAACCAGCTACTGAAATTGAATCATAAACCATACCTCTTAACAGACTAGAATTAGGAATTGGTGATTCTTCCACTATCAAAGCATTCTCAGAAGCTTTTGGTGAAACTGTGGAGGAGGTTCGAAGCAAAGCAAGGTATATAATAAGTTGATTAAATGAGGCTGTGTTTGGTGGACTGTAAGGGTTATTTCTTTGGAGTTCTGTTTGATCACTTAGCTTGTCTGTTTTTTTTTAGGAACTGGGATGACTTTTGGCATGTTGTAGAATTGCTTGCAGCAAAAGGAAAGCGTTCGTCTCAGATTATGTTGTTCAAGCCCGAGCCACTGACTGTTGTCAAGGTTCTAGATAGGTTTCGACAAATTTTGGTTATGAATGAGTGTTTTTTACAATCAACCTTCTTTGTCTTAACTCCAAATCGCGTGTTAATCATCGCAAGGAAAGTGGAAAAGATAGTAAGAAAAGGAAGAAGAATCGAATGTCGGCACTTCTCATGGCAGCAACAGACAGTGAATCTAATTACCTAACTCAGTTACTTCAGGTATTAGGCGGATCAATCATCACAAATGTACTTGTTGCTAGCTGTTCCTTATGGACTTTATTACATTGCAGGGGAAATTGAAATTAGGGTTCTCAGGTCCTATTGTATTAGCTGCCTTGGGACAAGCCGCTCTTTATATTCAAGAGCACTCAAAGCCGGCCACCTTCAAATTCCAAGTCTTTTTCAGAAGAGGTCCATGTTTTTTTTTAAAAATATATCAAAAATGATCCTGAGCTGTGTGAGTAACAATAGATTTATCCTTCTGCTTCTGTTCTTGTAGGCTGCAAAGATTGTTAAACAAGTATTCACTGTGTTTCCTAACTATGACATTATTTTTCCCGCTCTTCTAACCGGTGGTGTGTCGAATCTTCCTGAAAACTGTATCTTAACACTTGGTGTTCCAATTGGATCCATGCTTTCAAAACCTATTAAAACTGTAGGTGAGATACTGAATAAATTCTGGGCAATGTTTTCACATGCAAATACAAATATGACGGAGAACGAGCACAGGTACAATTATAATTCAATGAATGTTATCCCTAAAACAATGTTATTTTATGTTATGGCTTAGCTATCAATTACTTGTAGATACATCACATGGAGGATGATTCATAAAAAATTTACAATAGAAATGGTAAAAGAAACACTGACAAGTATGTAAGTGTATGTGGGCAAGCTCAAGTTGAAGATGAAGTTCAGGAAGCTGTACAAAATATATCTGCACAAGCTTCTGTCTCGGCACAGACATCTGATGTATGCTCAAGCCTCTGTCCTACAAAAGAGCATCAGAGGCTTGTTGATTTTGTTCGTATGTCTCGGTTTTGAAGATTTGTGAAGATATACTTAAGGCACGTTTTGGGATATTATTTGGAGGTAAAGCACGAAGAAAAAGGAAGCTTGAAGATATTTAGAAGATTTAGTGGGATTAGGAAATATTCGTTTAACAAAGAATAAAGTTAAATGGAATATTTCCTCTTGATTTTAGGAAAGTTGATAGCCTTGGGAGAGGCACAAAATCCCTTAAATATAGAGGGTCTAGGACTTAGAAACTTATCTCTTCAGAACGTAAAAAAGAGAGAAAAAACCTTGTAAGCCTTTTGGCATCTTTGAGAGAAAAGGGTGAGGGTTTTGTTTCTAAGTGAGAGTCCTGGGTGTAGATCATTTGTGTTGATCTTAAGGATCTCTTAGTGGGTTGGGAATAGATTGGGAACAAGCTAAGAGAAGATCTTAGGGTTGTGTAAGTCCAATATTGAACACTAACTGTAATTGTGTTCAAGAAGTATTTCCAACAAAGATTGAGGACGTAGGCATTTGCTGAACCTCGTTAAAAAATTTGTGTCTCTTGTCTCTTCTACACTAACAAGTGGTATCAGAGCGGGCATCTGTGCAAAGTCTAACTCAACTAACGGGTGAAGATCTTGGGAAGAAGAACATGGAGGCACAATCAATGTTATTCATGGCAAACGACTTATTGATGTTAGATCCAAATCAATATGGGATGTGGAAGGTGTTGATGATGCATAGAATTAAAGGAATTCATGAAGATGCATGGACAGCAGTTGAATGTGGATGGGAGTCGCCGAAACAGGCTGTTGTAGATTCTGACGGGAATCAGGTGGCTGTTGAAAAACCCAAAACAGAGTGGTCAAAATCTGACAAAGCATTGTCCACACTCAATTCACTGGCACTTTCAGCAATATTTAATGGCATTCGCAGGTATCAGTTCTCATTGATTCAAGGTTGTACATCTGCTAAAGAGGCTTGGGAGATTCTACAAAATATCTTTGAAGGTACAACAAGTGTGAAACGCACAAGGTTAGATATTCTTGCTTCTGAGTTTGAGAACCTTAGGATGTATGAGTTTGAGAACATTACTGCTTTTAGTGGTAGAATATATGCTATTGCGAATAAAGCTAGAGCTCTTGGAAAGAATTACAAAAACAGGAAGTTGGTCAAGAAATTGTGGAGGGGTTTAGCTCATAGATATCATCCTGTGAAAATTGCGATGGATGTTGCTCTTGATATAGACAATATGCCTTTTGAGGAGGTAGCCAGTCAATTGCTAAGCTATGAGTTGCAGTACTTATCGTCTGATGTAGGAAACAACACACAAGGGATTGATGTTTGTTCAGTCTGTGATAGTGAAGAGAACACAGAGGCTCGTAAAACAGAAGAACTTGAGAGTCTTGTGGTGAATAAAGAACGCAAAAGTTTGAAGATTACAGGCAAACAGAAAATGAATAAGGTCCAGTGTCATGTTTGTCAGGGCTTTGGTCATTTTAAATCAGATTGTCCTTCAGTGAGGAAGAAAGGGATCAAGAGTCTGCATTCGCCAAAAAGGAAGAAAAACACACAAAAGCCTCAAACAAAAAGGTCAAAGTTTGTTGCTCTTTGTGGCTAATTGAAACTTGCTGTTGATAAGTTGGAACTAAAGTCTGATAATGGAACAACTTGTTGTACGGATCAGGACTCTGAGCCACAAGAAGAAGAACTTAAATTGTTGCTGAATGATCAGATCAACACTCTGAGGAAATATCTGATACAGAGGGAAAAGGAAAATCAGAGGCTTGTCACAGAGAAGAATGACTTGGTAAGCAAAATTTCAAATCTGGAAGAAGATCTAGCTCTGGAGAAAGTAAAGTCTTGTGATTTAGAAAAATGTTTAGAAGATCAATTAAGAAGCATCAAGATGTTGAGCAGAGGAACAAAGGATCTTGACAAGATTCTGACAATCGGTAGAACATGTAATGTCAGATGGGGTTTGGGTTACCATGGAGGTGATTCTGGTGCAACTACTCAGTTTGTTAAAGGAGAAACTTTGGCTTCAAAATTTGTGGATTCAAGTCTCTGTATATCTCCATCAAAGGTCCGAAACGTGTCTGTCAGCAAGGAGACAGGTGACAAACGGCTGAAATCTTGGCAGGCGTTTGTACACGACAACTTTAAGAGAAGAATGATTGGTTGTTGGTATTGTAGGAAACCTGGTCATATCAAAGCTCAATGCTACAAGTTCTTGAAGAGGGTAACACAAGTCATGATAAGGAAGAAAAATTACAAAGAGGGTCAAAGATTCAATCAAGTTTGGATCAAGAAGCATGATTTATATTGTCCTGAAGACTACACAAAACATGCATCAAGCGACAGACGTTTGTATTCTAACAGTGGCTACTCAAGGAATCAGAGAGGTGTTCAACGCAAGAAACAACATCTAAGACATGTGCATGAGGAATTCCAAGATTCCGGTCAATGGAAAAAAACGTTAGAGACCGAGATGTTGAGCCAAAAGATGTCGTCTCACAGACCAGATAATAAGAAGAAAGACAACTATCTGTTTGACGACTGATCAAAGTCATGTGCTGATGGTTGATATTTCAAGATGTTGTGGCAAGGTAAACTTGAGCTTTTAAAGTTTTTTAATGAGTTTTACCACTCAAGCAGGGGGAGATGGTGTAAGAAGAATATGATTTCTTATTATGGGGGAGTTTCCAAGATGTTGTTTGATTTTGGAGGAGTCTTCAAGGGGTTGTGTTATGGATTTCCAGGAATCATGAAGTGTTGTGCTTGAGTTATAAAACTCAGTAAAAAAGGGGGAGATTGTAAGTGTATGTCGGCAAGCTCAAGTTGAAGATGAAGTTCAGGAAGCTGTACAAAATATATCTGCACAAGCTTCTGTCTCGGTACAGACATCTGATGTATGCTCAAGCCTCTGTCCTACAAAAGAGCATCAGAGGCTTGTTGATTTTGTCCGTATGTCTCGGTTTTGAAAATTTGTGAAGATATACTTAAGGCACGTTTTGGGATATTATTTGGAGGTAAAGCACGAAGAAAAAGGAAGCTTGAAGATATTTAGAAGATTTAGTGGGATTAGGAAATATTCGTTTAACAAAGAATAAAGTTAAATGGAATATTTCCTCTTGATTTTAGGAAAGTTGATAGCCTTGGGAGAGGCACGAAATCCCTTAAATATAGAGGGTCTAGGACTTAGAAACTTATCTCTTCAGAACGTAAAAAAGAGAGAAAAAACCTTGTAAGCCTTTTGGCATCTTTGAGAGAAAAGGGTGAGGGTTTTGTTTCTAAGTGAGAGTCCTGGGTGTAGATCATTTGTGTTGATCTTAAGGATCTCTTAGTGGGTTGGGAATAGATTGGGAACAAGCTAAGAGAAGATCTTAGGGTTGTGTAAGTCCAATATTGAACACTAACTGTAATTGTGTTCAAGAAGTATTTCCAACAAAGATTGAGGACGTAGGCATTTGCTGAACCTCGTTAAAAATTGTGTGTCTCTTGTCTCTTCTACACTAAAAAAGTACCCCGATGTTATCGAGGTAGACTTTTTTGGTGTGTTACTTGTTGAAAACGTTAGCTAGAAGCAATCTTTTCTTTCTACTGAAATTAGTGTAATGTTCTCTATTCAGGTTAAAGAAGCCCTCTGTTCAATCTTTTATTTTGGATTGCGAGGTTGTTGCTTTCGACAGGATAAACAATAAAAAGAATCGTTCCAGGTAACTCATAAGCAAATAGAAGACTTGTTATTTTCAGTTCTGTCTTAAGATGAAGCTAGCTACTTTAACTATTTGATGCTATCTAGGCTTTTATATTTCTTGTATTTTTTAGGATTTGGGTACCCGAGGTCGTAAAAATATGAATGCCTGAGATATCAAGGTTCCAGTATGCATCTTTGCTTTTGACATGTTATATCAAAATGGCCAACAACTTACCAAGGAGAATCTTAGTTAATATTTGCCGAGAGGTGAGCCATATTAGAACTTTTTCTTTAGTTTCAGTTAAGTATATTTTGTGTAATCATTTATATGCAACTTTTTTCTAATTGAAGCTATATGTCAAAAAACCTTGTGTAGTGTAAAAGGTTTTCTTATTCATAAAGATGTGTAGGTTGTGCCTCATATATGATTACAATATTAACCTAGTTACGTAATTGGAAATAACCAAACTATACAGCAACTATATATTAATTACATAGATGAGTCTGGGCGCCCGAATACCCAGCTTGAGCAGAAAACCATAATCAAATTCTTTCCGACTAAGAGCTTTCGTAAGAATGTCACCTAGCTGAATCTTAGTCGAAACATATTGAGGAGCAATAACACCACGGACAATCTCAGCCCTAATAAATGACAATCCGATTTAATGTGTTTAGTCCGCTCATGAAATACTGGGTTCTTACTTATATGAATGGCAGACTGATTATCACAATGGAGTGGCACCTGAGCAGAACAATCTACACCCATAGAGATATGTACTTCGTGCAACCATAAAATCTTACAATCTCAGCCATAGCACGGTACTCCGCTTCAGCTAAAGAAAAAAAGACCACATCTTGCTTCTGTGTTTTCCAAGAAATTGTAGAACCACCACGTTGAATAAACCAAGTAGTGAGTGAGCAGCGTGTCAAAGAACAACTATTGTAGTCAGCATCACACCAAGCCATGAGTCGAAGTTCCGTACCAGCCCCAAGAAGAATACCTTGATCCGGGTTATTCGTTATTCTTGAGGTAACAAATAACCCGACGAGCAGCCTCCCAATGTTCCAGCTTTGGAGCTTGCATAAACTTGAGATAATATATGAATAGCATACGAGAGTTCCGGTATATTAACATCAAGGTAAATAAGACGGCCAACCAAACATCGATAACGAAAAGGATCCAATAAAAACTCACCACCAGTCTTGGCCAATTGATGATTCTGTTCAATCAGATGAGAGACTGGTTTGGACCCATGTAAACTCGTATCGAAATTATATCAAGCGTGTACTTGCGTTGAGAAAGATACATACCCATCGAATTATGAGCAACTTCATTGCCCAAGAAATATTTAGAGATACCAAGGTCGTTCATATGGAAACACGAGCTTAAGTATTCTTTAAAATCGGTAATGACCTGAGGAGAACTCCCTGTAACTATATGATCATCAACATAGACAAGCACATGAATATGTCTTCCATCGATAGCAAAAGTGAACAAAGAGTATTCTTTTAAACTTTGCTGTGGATAGCTTGGAAAACAAACAACGGGTGCTTGTTTGAGACCATAAAGAAACTTGTATAGACGACAAACTTGTGATTTATCGTCAGCACGAAAACCCGGAGGAAACTGAATAAAGACTTCTTCATCTAAATCACCATGAAGGAAATCATTGTGCACATCCATTTGGTGAACTTCCCACTCCCGAGAGACCACAACTTTCAAAAATGATCGGACCATAGTCATTTTACACACACTGGTGCAAAATTCTCCTTGTAATCAAGACCCGCAGTCTGATTGTTGCTAAGAACAACTAAATGAGCCTTGTAATGCTCAAGCGTGCCATCAGACCTATATTTCAGAGTAAACACCCATTTGCAACCAAAAGCTTTCTTACCAGGAGGTAAAGTCTCAACCGTCCATGTACCCTGATGTTCAAGAGCAGTTATCGCAACACAAATTGCTTCACGCCAATCTCATCTACGAATGCCTCAGCATACGTACGATGGATCACACTGGCATTAATTACAACAAGAAATGCTTGATGATGATCCGAGAACTGAGAACTATTGACATAGGAGTCTATAGGATACCAAGAAAAATCAATAAAATCACCATCAGATTCCAAACGAGTAGTATTAGTCACGTAACCATCAAGACGCTTAGATTTAAATTTTTGTCAGCATCCTTTCCTGTAGGAGCATAACCATCATCCAAAGAAATTATAATCTCATAAGTTTCAGCAGAAATATCAGTAGGTATAGGCTCCAAAACCGCAGGCGACAACAAAGGGGGAGCCACACTCTCCGGTGAAGACGGAGTAGCTCCAACAATTGAAATATCAGCAAGTGGACTTTCTTCAAGCAAAACAGTCGTAGGAGGAGCCAAAACCTTATCAACAAAATTATTCTCGTCATCATGTATGTTAGGTAGAGGAGGCAATGTATTCAGCGGTGATGGAGACTTCGATTGAGCAAGAGGAAACGAAAACTCAGTCTCAATAAAGACAACATCTCGAGATGTTGAAATAACACCATTGTCAAGGTCATAAACCTTCCATCTCGTCTTCCCATAAGGGTAACCAAGAAAAATATATTGACTGCTTTGAGTAGCAAATTTATCACCACCATGGCGTTGGTTATGAACATAACATAAACAACCGAACACTCTCAAATGGTTCATAGGCGGTGGTACCTTGTAAAGAATCTCGAAAGGATTCTTGCCATGTAGAACCATCGTGAGCGTTGTATTAATTAAATATCATACCGTAAGAGCACAAAAAACTCCAAAACTCCACCGGAAGCTGAGCTTGAAAACGCAAAGCCCTTGCGACATTAAGTATGTGATGTTGCTTTCGCTCCATTTTGTTGTGGAGTACCCACACAAGAAGTCTCATGAAGTATCCTTTTTCTCAAAAATATCCACCTAGACTTACAAATTCAGATCCATTATCACTTCTAATAGTCTTCACATTCCGTTCAAATTTTCATTCAACCAAAGAAATAAAATCACGTAGAATGGAAGCAGTTTTAGACTTATTTGGAAACAAATAAATCCACACGGCCCGAGAGTAATCATCAACAATCGTTAGAAAAAATCGTTGATCCACAAATTGTCGTTGTCCGATACGGACCCCATAAATCAAAATGAAAAGCTCAAAAACCACCGAAGTTTTATTAATGCTCAAATGGAAAGAATCCTCTCTTTGCTTAGAACGAATACAAATGTCACATGTTTGGAATAAAAAAAACCTACTACTACTAGAATATGAAAATTTCAATATCTCCATGGTCGTAGATGAGGGATTTCCCAAACTAAGATGTCACACATCCTTAGGTTGCCGGTCCAAAGCTTGTGTCACTGCTGTAGCAGCTATCCCTCGAAAAAAAGAAAGACCATTCTCCTACTCACCTGATCCAATCACCGTCTGAGTGATGCGGTCCTAAACAACACAAATCTTATCAGATATCTGGAAGATACAACACATCTCCTGTTAACTGAGAAACCGATATAAGATGACATTGCAATCTATCAACAAAGAAGACATTGAGTAACCAGAGATAAGAACCAAGAGAAACTGTTCCTTGCTTAGTAGAAACAGTAAACCGACCGTCTGGTAATTTTATAAACATAGATGCCATATCACAAAAATCCAAGAGAAACTCAATGCTTCCCATCATATGATTTGAAACAACTGTGTCAATAATCTAAGATTCAAGAATAAACTTACCATAAAGTTGATATTGGTAGTCGCTTTTCTCGCACTGAGCATATCCTTTAGCTTTCGCCATTCTTGATCATTCAAACCTTTAAAACCCACACGATCAGTCTCTGTAAGTGTAGTAGTGCCCGCAAAAACTGGCTACAAAGTCTCGACGTGATTAACCTGTGCTGGCTTTGGCAAAGAAGGTGATACACGACGATCCACACTCAAACTTCCAGAACCTCCATGTTGTGTAGTAGGAAGCTTGGAACGTGGTTTATCACCCTACCTCCATGGATAACCTATCTTGTGAAAACAATGATCAGCAAGATGTCCTTTCCGACTACAACTCATACATATGGCAGAAGGATCTCGGAGTTGAGACGACAGAGTGGAACGTGAAGCTGCTTGAACAGAAAAACTAGCGCCTTTGTGGCACTCGTTTCGTTCTTCCAATAAGAGACCAGCTCGTTTTGACTCCTCATCCTGTGAAACAACCTGATCTGATTCATCAAATGAAGGAAGTGGATCCCATGACAAGAGTGAAGACTTCACAGCACCAAAAATATTTTCATCAAGCCCCATCAAAAACTGATGCAACCTATCTTCTTCTCGTTCTTTTGCAATTTCTTCAACTGTTTTTGCCCATTGAAAATCCGCAAGACTTGTCCAAAGCTTTGTAAATTTCCCATAATATGCCTCAACCGCGAGTCCAATCTGTTGACAATTCGCCAATTCAGTTTTAAGACGTTGTACTCTTTGTCCATTCTTCACCAAGAATCACTTTTGTATATGTGTCCAGAGGTCATAAGTGAACTCATGAGGGGAAAAAGAGCTGCTCAATTCAGGTGTCACCGTAAGTCTAATCCACGACACCACCATGGCATTATCTGCCCACCAATCTTCTAAGTCATCCGAGTCTTCAGCAGGTTTAGGTATAGAACCATCAGCAAATCGAAATTTCTTCCATATATGCTCGCAAAGCAAGACGAAGATTCATCACCCACTCATCATCATTAGAACCATGAAGTTGTGGCTGTGAAAACAGCGATTCGGGATTATCTCCAGCAGAGAGATCATACGGATCAATCCGACGCCTTGTCGTTTTTTGATCTGTGCTTTAGAACCCAAGGACAAAGTAGAACCAAGCTTAGAAGATGATTCATCTTCTGTCATGATTCCAGAAGATGTATACCGACAGAATGATCGAGTATACAAAGATCAAAGAAAAAGTAGAGAATCTAAGCAATGACATAGAGGATCAAAGAACCTAAAATTTTAGGTTTAGCTCTGATACCATGTCAAAAACCTTGTTTAGTGTAAAAAGTTTCCTTATTCATAAAGATGTGTAGGTTGTGCCTTATATATGATTACAATATTAACCTAGTTACGTAAATGGAAATAACCAAAATATACAGCAACTATATATATATTAATTACATAGATGAGCCTGGGCTCATAATACTATACGGTTCATTTGAAGAAGATCCTGGGTATTTCCACTTTGTAACGACTCTAACATCTAGTGATACCGATGAAATACAAAAGTTTTTCGACGCTTCCGTTGATATATCTACACTTATTTGTATCTCTAATAACTTTACCGCCTTGTCATCTTTAACGTTATGTTATTTCGGTGAAGGTTTAGTCATTAAATCATTGCACTCGGATGCATCCTATGAGCCTGCAAAGTATAATTGGCTAAAATTGAAGAAGGACTACAAAAACAGGCAATAATACTCTCTTTTGATCTTTAACAAAAAAATAATACTCTGTTTTACACAATTTTGTTAATTGACGATGAGTCCTTTACTGACACTAGGACTTACTTATATATGTAGCATTGGGGACTCTTTGGATCTTGTACCAATTGGTGCAAAACATGGAAACGGCAAACGCAAAGGTGACAACCATTTCAAAGGATCAAAATATATTATTAAGTGATACATTTTGACCCTTCATATTTTATTAACAAAGTTATATGCATTTGTAGGTTTACAGGATTTGGTTCATTTTTACTAGCTTGCTATGATATTTATAAGGGAGAATATCAGAGCATTTGTTATCTCGGTCAGTCTTATGCACCTTGGTCCTTGGCATTTCATTTCTTATTGCAAGTTTCTTAAATCTTGGTTTTAACAGGTTTGGGCTACTAGGTAATGGACTGTCTGAACCCGAGCTACAAGAGTTGTCTTCTCGTCTTTGCTCTAAAGTGATTGCTAAACCACAAGTAGGATATTTATAATCTCTTGTCTCTGACATCTTTTTTTTTTGCTTCACTATCATATATGTTTCTTGGTTGAGTTCTTGTTAACTGTAATGATTCAAATATCCAGAAAAAGTACCAAGTTAAGGGCAGCAATAGCATCAAACCAGATGTTTTGTTCCAGCCGACTGAGGTAGAATATATGCATACATGATTAAGGTCTTGGAAGTGAGCGCACAAGAAGTGACAGTTAGCCCTGAGCATCTTGCAGCTATAGGCATTGTGGACCGTGACAAGGTTTTAACATTATCTGACTTATTCTCATTACCAATCTAGTTGTATACTGGTATGATATATCTTATTGTTACCTATTTGAGTGATTCCATTTTGGTTTGGCTTAAAAGGGATTTTCTCTATGCTCTCATATTCTAGTCTATGTACGGGATGACAAAGAGCCAGAGGAAGCAACATCATCTCAACAAGTCAAGACTTATCCTAACCACACTCATATATATATGTTTTAACATTGGCAAGACAAGGCTAGGCTGCTTTCTAAGTTTTAACTTTGGCTACATATTTTTCAGATTGCTGAGATGTTCCTAGCTCAGAAACACAAATCATCAAAGTAATCAGGACGATGAATAAACAAATTTTGATCTGGTCATCAGAGCATAATGATGCACTTCGTGAATTTTATTTATTTTATACAGTATATCTTCAAGAATATAACATCTATACTAGTATTTTTGCAGCAGTTTTTGCTCAAAAATGCTTTTGGAAAATTTTTATTTTTAATAAATTGAATTTAATATTAGTTACCAAAAATTCAAAATTAATTATAGGTAAGATTTAAAAAATAAGGAAATTTTTCTACCTCATTCAAACATAAATATATGATTCCCTTTCATTTTTTATTTGAATTTATATTTAAATTATCTTGAATGATTCTATAATACATTTGGTTAATAAAAATTGTGATTTTTTTCTGCATATGATGGAATACAAAATTTTAAAAACGGACATATATTACTCAAGAGATGAATAAAAAAATACGGGTACAATATCCCACATCGTCTAAAAAAATTGGGCAATGGTTCAAAGTCATACTATAAAAAAGACCAAAATGATTCGGAATACAAATGAGTAGAAAATTTTGATTTATCAGGCATCAAACTTTAAAAACTTTTCTTTGGTTTATTCCGGTTCTTTATTTTAAAGTTTTTTAGAAGGTTAAATATGAAAATATTTAAAACTTTTAAAAAGTTAAATATGATAAATATTATACTGTAGATACACAATAAATATTAAAAATTAAGATGATATAGTGTGAGTTAAAATATCTCGGGACGGGGTTATATAGCGGAACGGGTTTTATCGATATTTATATAAATTAAAAAATATCATTAATTTGGTGTTACAGAGGTAAAACATCATTTCATTACTAAGTTAACACTGTCGGTATCAAAGAATAGACATATCTAATTGAATTGATTAAATAAATATTATGTAAAAAATAAATTATATTGCGGTATTATACGGTTTATTTAACAATTATTATATAATTATAACATATTTAACCAACAAATAAACTTATAATTTAAATATTTTAGTTATAAATAATTTTGTCTGCCGTGTACCGCGCGGGTCCTAATCTAGTACTATAATATATTTGCATTAAAAATATGTAACAAGCTAATTCATGTGTTGTAGCATTACCTTCCTATCATGATTCTTGGTAAAGGAAATAATCTTGTGTTAGGAAAAGTTATAGATCATATCTTATTGACTTTTCTAGCTATTTACTTTTCAATATTATTAACGTCTAGTTGTAGAACACCTATAAAGCATTTCAGATTTATAAGGAAGAAACGAAACGATGAAGAATAAACGTTGAAGTTATCAAAACAGAATAAACATTAAAAAAAAATCATTTTATGTAGAATCAAACCTACCAAAGCAAAACATATATGCACACATAAAATTTCTAGAAAGGCTCTCAAACGATTTTTCAATTTAAAGGCTGCATCAAATGTAAAAGTGTTTTGTTTTATTTAATAAATTTTACATTCATTAAAAAATATATATAATTAGACTCTTGCTAAAACGTTAGATTACTATTTTGATAAAAATATAACTATATTTAAAATCCCTCTTTTAAAACGCGGCCGCCTAGCTGCCCGTTTAATCTCTGATCGGAACAATACCACCGCGATTAGAGCAATTTGGTCTAATAAATCATTGACCGATTTTATACTGATTAGGTGTTGAAAATCGGCTGAATAACCGATTTAATAACCAAAAAATTCAACTAATACTTATTTGTAAGGCCTTATAATTTGAATGGTCTTGAAGTTGTGACCACCCCCTTCTCCCATCAACCGATGTGAGATATGGGAACTTGAATTATGACCTTTTTATTTGTTTCTTCTCTCTTTTTAGTGTTTTTTCTTTTCTCCTTTTTACCGTAATTCTTTGTTTACATACTAGTAAGACTATGTTGTAAAAAAAATATATATATATAATAGTAAAACTTTTGTAATTATAAGACTTGTTTCTTCATTATAAATTTTTACCAGATGTATATTTGTTAGTTAAAATTATAATTAATAATGTCTAAACATATCTGTACATATATATTTGACATAATCTATAAAACTAATGAATTATATTTAATTTAATATAATACATAAAACTAGACTTCGATTAAATACTATTTAATCCCCGATATCTTTGCTAGGCGCTAGGCCCAGCACCTAGCTATTTCTTAACCAAGGTTTATAACAAAGGAACTAAGGAAGGAGAGCACCTCCATTAGTAAGATCTTTGAGGGGTCTATATATCCCCTTGATAATCCAATATAGTTTAAATTTGTAACAAAATTTTAAGTTATATAAATAAAAGTCAAACTAATTAAAAAATGTGATGTGTGAAATTGATATTTTAAACATGTGTCAAAATTTAAACAATATATCTTTATAATTTTTTTTCTTCACTTTTCTAATTTTTATTATAAAAACGCTCTTAAAATATTTTCAAAAAAATACTATAAAACTAATCATAAATTAAGTCTTTTCTTTTGGATTTAACGGGATCTGGGATAAACGTCTAAAAAATCCTACATCTATTTAATTTTGGTCTATGGAGATATATGGGTCTAAAACCCATATCGATAAAAATTAAAAGAAAATTTGAAAGTATTAGATCTTTTAAGTACTTAATTGTAAAGTTAATACTATTTGATTGCTGATATTTGTTGCTACTAAGATTATTTGAAAGTACTAGTATTTGGGTGTGATATGTGTTTAGCGGTGTGATATTTGAGTTAGATTAGGGTGTGATATGTGTTTTTTTGGTGGATATTTTTATGTGTTTTGTTAATTTCTCTTTAAATATTGTTTTTGTGCATTTTTTTTTCCTGTCATCCGTTGGATTGATTGTTTTTTTTTTTTACATTTTTTCTATACGTGGTTGTAGTTCCTTCTTTTTTTTTAAGAATACATATTTAATGAAATAAAATATGTGACGAATGTTTGTCAATGCTTTTGTGATTGTTTTACAAAGTTAGTAAGTTAGTAATTTTTAATAAGGTTTTATATTTACTTACATTTGTGTGTTTATTGTTTTTTAGTGTTACATTTATTGGGCCCAAATATTCGTTTAAGCCTTTAAAGGTAGTGGTCTTTTGGGTCTAGAGTAGGTTTTATTGATTCGAGGATGTATTTATCCTTTTAGGAAATAACTCGTGTCTTGTAACTTTGTTTTTTATTTGTTTGTCGTATATCGCTTGTTGAACGGAATGATGTGTATCAATATTTTGATCTAAAGGATAGTAGAAGGCTTGTAGATCTTATTTTGATGGGCATACTTCGTTTTGAAGCATCCATTGTATCGATACAAAAAAACTTAAATTTTCTTCGCGTCTGTGGGGTGTTTTCATCTTGGCTTCGCATCGCTGATGAGTAATTGGTTCTCTCCTGGTTAGTTCGTTGAACGTATGTATTAATTGGTTCTCCCATGTGTACCTTTGATTCTCTAATTAATTAATCGACTCTTTTAAGAAGGTAGTTGTCTGGATTTACAGTGTTTTCTATTTTGCTCTATTAGAAATTTCTCCTCTTTTTGTTGGTTTATGTTTGCGTATGTATTGATTATGAAATAGTACTGGTTGTGCTGTTTTTTGATAGTTTTGGGGAGCTTTTGTTTTGGCTCGAGTTCATTTACAAACATTGATGTTATATGGCGAATTAAATGTACTAATCTTACTTGAGCGTCTCTTTTGTGTTTCACCAGTATCTGCATCTCTTACCTTTTTTCTGTTTGGTGATAGATGTGTCAACCGGTGCCAAATGATGTTTATTCTGTTTTAGTTTCGTTACCTTAATCTTGTGTTTTTTTAATTCATTTCTTATATAGGTAAAGACCATTTTGCTAATGTATTTATCCTGGTGTTCATAGTTGTTCATAATCTCTGTTGAATTATGTTGGTATGCTGCTCTATGGATTTTTAAAAATTTGTTTTAATCTTTGATTTCTTTTCAATTATTTGAGTTTGTACGCATAACCATAATATATGAAAAAACAACTTCTAAAGAACTCTAACAGTGGAAATACTAGCAATTATTAAAGGACGATAACATTCATAAACCATATTGTCGATCCTTTAGCTAAAAGAAGAAGACAAATTTGATCATTTGTTTCATTGTTTGTAGTAGCAGCAGTGTGGGCATCTATTTTCCATGTCATTGAGGTTATAGATGATGGTTGGTTGAGCTTCTGCCAGTGTAGTGTAGTAGCATTGTAGTTTTGGCACATTGACTCTGTGTAAGGACTTGTTGGGTGAAGATGTAGGCCATAACGGAGGCTCTTGCAAAGTAACCAAAGGTCTTGCTGATAAATTTGGCGACCTCAGGGTTCTCGATACCTCTATTTGTGAAAATGCATTCACAGGTATGGCAATTGGAGCGGCCATGACTGGTTTAAGACCTGTCATTGAAGGTATGACCATGGGTTTCCTCCTCGTCGCCTTCAACAAAATCACCTACAACTGTGGAATGCTTCACTACACATCCGGTGGTTAGTTCACGATTCCTTTTGTCATCCGTGGGCCTGGTGGTGTGGGACGCCAGCTTGGTGCTGAGCATTCACAGAGGTTATAATCTTACTTCCAGTCCATCCCTGGGATCCAGATGGTTTGCTTGCTCGACTCCCTACAATGCCAAAGGCTTGATGAAAGCTTCGATAAGAAGCGAGAACCCCGTGATTCTTTTCGAACACGTTCTGCTTTACAATCTCAAGGAGAACCCCGTGATTCTTTTCGAACACGTTCTGCTTTACAATCTCAAGGAGAAAATCCCAGACGAAGACTACATCTGTAACCTTGAAGAAGCTGAGATGGTTAGACCCGGGGAACACATTACCATCCTCAGTTACTTGCGGATGAGGTACCATGTGATGCAGGCAGCAAAAACTCTGGTGAACAAAGGGTATGACCCTGAGGTTATCGACGTCAGGTCGCTGAAACCATTCAACATCCACACGATCGGAAACTCAGTAAAGAAAACACCGGGTTTTGATCGTGGAGGAGTGTATGAGAACCGGTGGGATTGGGGCAAGTCTTACTGCTGCCATTGACGAAAACTTTCATGACTACTTAGATGCTCTGGTGATGCGTTTGTCTTCTCAGGACGTTCCTACACCTTTATGCTGGTACACTGGTACACTGGAGGAGTGGACCGTGGTTCAACCAGCTCAGATCGTGACCGCTGTTGAGCAGCTTTGCCAGTGAATTCATACTAATCCGGTGAACCAATATTTATCATTTACATCTCCGTTTCCTTTCTCTTTAGATTAGCTTGTTAAAGAATTTGTCCATATGGAAATTGGTTTTGTTGAAGTTTTATCTCCTTTGTGTGTATTGGAATATTTGTTTTGTAACTCAGAGAATGTTTCGTTTGTTAATTAACCTCCCACTTTTTGACACTTACATTCCAAACGAAGATCTTTAACATTAGAAATTATCTTTACATTTAGTTATAAAATATAAACACATACACAACTCATTTCTTTGTGAATCCAAACAAAGACTTTATTACAATAACCCCATGATAAAAAAGAAAAAAAAAAAAAAAACCAAAACCTTCAGTGTACCTATAACCAACCAATTTACAAAAATGAAAAGTAAAAGAAACCCCTAGAGAAAGTTTTTGTATTCCAAAAACGATAAAACAACAGTTTACAAAAAAAATAATAAAAAGACAAACATTGTATTTCTTTATATTACCACTTGGCTGATTTACGTTTAGCAACTCTTCCTGTATCATTCAAGAAGGAACCAAAAGTCTTGATGACTTCTTTGTAGGTTGGCCTTTTGTAATCCACTGCTTGCTCTATGACTCCTTCCAGTTTTGCACATTTCCACTCCGCAAACTCTGAATCCGCTTCATTGTTTGCTAGATTAATCTATCTTTCGTCCTCATCATTTCTCAATCTCACTAAAAACCTGTGTGGGATTCATTAAGTTTCAGAACAATGAGCCACATTCTCTTCTTTGGCTGAATTAGAAGACTTACCATTTCTGAGCTTGACTGTGCCATTCACCTTCCCAGAGACGGTTAACCTTTGCTTTTACTGCTGGTAGGAAATCATATGTTAACCAAATTGGGACCTGTGTTTAGACATCGAAGACAACAAATTTTGTAAATCTTCTGATTCATATTGGTTTTAGCATTGTTTCAAGTGTTGAATAAGTGACCTTAGAGACGATTTCAGCTTAAACGACTCTAGTTTCTTCTTGTAACTCTCTCATGGCTGCTGACTTTGGATCCTCCCCATCTTCAATGCCTCCTTATAACCACAAATACTTTCAGTTCGACGATCTAGCAGGCCAGAGCATTCTTCCGACGATCTGTTGGTGAAGATGGCCAGCTTTGAGATTTGCGAATGAAACGAAAGTGGAATCTATGTTAGTCAAGAGTAAAGTAAGAGACAAAGTATAATCTTAGAAGCAAGAAATTGTAAGCGCTAACATTATATAGGACTGAAACTTATGACAATTGAAGAAAGAGTAGTTGGTGTTAAATTTAAAGAAAGATCATTGAACGGCATGAATGAAATTCGCCTTTTCTTGTTCAGCCTGTGTGAGAGATGGTTGACCACAAGCGAAAGTCTGAAGAACAACAACACTCTCGAATCAGCTAACCATAAACCATTTAATAGATACCATCACTAACCATGTAATCAGTCCAATGAACGTTACTATGGAGATGAAAGACAGGGAAGGCAGTGAAAGGGTGTGGAGGAGTGGCGAACATTAATTTCATATCTATGCTTTCGATAACACAAAATGGAAGAATGTAGAAGGGAAGGGATGGTTGAGGTGGAGAACGGCGGAATGGAGTTTAGTGGGGAGAGGTTTAACTTCTGGGACAAAAAAAAAAAAATATTAATAATGATTTAGGTCTTTGAAAAGATTATGCCAAAAAATAAAAGGAAAAAGATTATTGGGTAATTTCAGAAAATTTAGACTCATTAAACAGATGGAGTGTCAGCAACAAAAATGAAAAAAGTAACTTTATATATATTAACTAAATTAGGACCCGCGGTACACCTCGGGCAAATTATTTATAGCTAAAACATTTAAATTATAAATTGTATTTGTTGGTTAAATATATTATAATTATATAATAATTGTTAATTTTATGGTTTAAACCATATAATACCGCAATATAATTTATTTTTTACATAATATTTATTTAATCAATTTAAGTAGATATATATATTCTCTAATACCGACAGTATTAACAAAATAATGAAATAATGTTTTACTCGTGTAACACTAAATTAATGATATTTTTAATTTATATAAATATCGATAAAACCTGTCCCGAGATATTTTAACTTGCACTATATCATCTTAATTTTAAATATTTATTGTGTATCCGCGGTATAATACTTATCATATTTAACTTTTTAAAAATCTTTAAAATAATAAACTGGAATAAACTAAATAAAATTTTTTAAAGTTTGAATGCCTGATAAATCAAGTTTTATACTCATTTGTATTCTGAGTTATTTTGGTCTCTTTTATAGTATGACTCTGAACAATTGCTCAATTTTTTTAGGCGATGTGAGATATTATACCTGTATTTTTTATTTATTTATTGAGTAATATATGCCTGTTTTTAAAAGTTTTGTATTACGTTTTTTTGGTAAGGAAAATTTTTTTTGTATTACATCATATGCATGAAAAATTCACAATTTTATTAACTAAATGTATTATAGAATAATTCAAGATACTTTAAATATAAATTCAAATAAAAATAAAAGGGAATCATATATTTATGTTTGAATGAGGTAGAAATATTTTTTTATTTTTTTAAATCTTACTTATAATTAATTTTGAAATTTTTGGTAACTAATACTAAAATTAATGCATTGAATGTTAATTGTTTCCAAACTGCCAAAATACTAGTATAGATTAGATCTACTAATAATATTTACTTTTTTAGAGAGAATCTTGCCAAGTTCATGCAATGATTTGATGTCTCTAGATTCCATTGAGTAAAAGTCAAAGATTCAAAAGTTCAGGTCCGAATGTTGCATCCGATTCATCATCCACCGACTCTTGTAGACAAAGCTACACAATTCAATTCTTCTTTGTTTCTTTCGATTAAATAATCATATCCATTAATTAATTAGGAGTTATCCAATGACATCTCATATGGTCACATCCTTGGTGTCGCTGACTCAACTTTTCTTAATAGAAGATATTATTTTTATTTTATTTGTTCCAGAAACAAATACTGTGTTCTGTCAGAAAATTACGGCGAAATTCTTCTCTTATACTTTACCCTAAAGTTAATTAAGAGTTTTATTTAATCTTTGATTCACATTTCATTGTTAAGTACATACTACTTATCTACGAAGACTTTTCATGTTTAGTAACTCTTATCAATCGGAATCTTATTAATTAATCGCATTAACCTCATAACGGTTTCTTGATACGTATAACGAATGCGGAATCTACGATCAAGAATTATGGTTATCAAGATTCTTCTATTAAATGATATCATAAATTGTAATTAAAATTAGAAGATGTCACAATAAAAGGAAAAAAACGAAAAACACGTAAGGTTGACGTCAACAGCAAAAAAAGCCACGTGATTTTTGGTGTGCCAAATTACAATGTGAAAGATAATAAGCTATCTAACTTCAAGTTTGGCTATCAAAAGTTTATAGTTTCTCTCTTCAAAATGATAATCAGCACTAAGCCTCCATTTTTTTATTTAACCAAAAAATATTAATAACCTATTTTGCTAATTATATTTCTTATGTAACATTTAAATTGAGCTTAATAGAATCTGGTTGATTTATTTCATTAACCTTTTTAATTGCTTCAAATATGAAATTTTATATTCAAAGTTATCAATTATAACTTAAATAAGTTCTGATATAAATAGTAAAAATTTCAATTTTATTAGAATCAAAATTGAATTAAAAGTTTTAAACTACAGTAATTGAATAAATAATACTTTATGTTTGTAGATTTTCATTTAAATATAGATTAATCATATTAGATGATAAAACATAAAAAATGAAAAAATCTGAAATGACTTATCCAGTCAAACAAAAATTTAATTTTCACTTTTTGAGAAGATTCTCTACTAATTCTTGATTATTAATTTCCGGATTGTATTCCAATTTTAAGAAAAAGTAACTTATGTTATGATATTATCCAAATCAGACATAAAGATAGAAACATATATTGACATCTATTACAAAGTTTACCACATATGTAAACACACACTTAAAGCCTTTGTGTGTCTATAAATACTTGTTGCAATAACACATACACACACAAACCCCAACACACAAAAACGCTTGTCAAGAAAAAAAAAAGAGAGAAACCCAAATAACCAAAAAGAAGAAAGAAAACAGAACTCTGTTTATAGTTCAAATGGCAAACCGTTTCCTCCGACCAAACCTCGTCCGCCGTTTCTCCACCGTGAGCCCCGTCGGTCCTCCAACCACCGTCATCCCGGAGATCATTTCCTTTGACCACCAACCAAAGCCAGACGTTGACCTAGATCTCTCCGACCAATCACGACTCTTTGCTTCTGTCCCAATCTCCAACCTCATCCGCTCAACCGCAGTTCTTCATGCCACGGCTATAGGCCCTATGGTTGATATTGGCTCGTGGCTCATGAGTTCGAAACTCATGGAGACGACCTTTACACGCGATTTGGTCCTCGGTATCGTGAAAGGAACATTTTACGAACATTTCTGTGCGGGTGAAGACGCCACCGCGGCCGCGAGACGTGTGAGTAGCGTTTATGAGTCAACAGGACTTAAAGGTATGTTGGTGTACGGCGTCGAACACGCCGAAGACGGTGCCGCGTGTGATGAAAACATTCAGAAATTTATTGAAACCGTCGAAGCTGCTAAAACCCTACCTACGTCTCACGTAAGACATTTTCAATCCTATTTTATTATTCTAGTCTCAAAGATGTCACGTTCTAGACTTTTTCTATGCATTTCTCCATTTTCCCTAGAAAAAAATCTCTTCATTTATATTAGTTTTTGTGTTTTTTTTGCTACCATTCCATTATTTTAATACAGATCAAACATGTTAGTATATATAATATAACTATATAGGATAGTCAATTTTGTGCCAGTCGGATCTACAAACAAACAACCATACATGTTTATAAGTGTGTAGGCTTAATAAATGGTGAGAAATATGGTCAATTAAACCCAATAAAATGCGATGTTTACATTTTTTTTTTTTTGATAATTTGACACTGAACTACCTCCACGGCTCCACCTATTCGATTTCTTTCATTAACAAAAAACTAGTTGATGATCCCACTAGATTTTTTTCCTAGATCTGCCACCACAAAAACGTGAAGTAACCGACCAATGAAAAACCTTAGCAAGAATAAATATCTATTATATATATGAAGTATAGTTTTAGTCAAAAAAAAAACAAATATGGATTAAATTAAATTAGATTAGAGAAAAAGGCATATACCTTAAAAAGCCAAAAAGAACACCAACTTGTTAGCTGTCTGATTTTTATTAAATTTTTGATAACTAGTTCTCTTCTTTTTATATAACGACTTGTCTACATATTAAGATTTTTTTGGTAAGTATGAAACAACAATCAAAGCCACGTCGGTTCCTAGTCAGACTTGCAAGTTAACACGTTAATCACGCAATGAGGACATATTCGTCAATCTGAATTGTCAACTACACGCATAGGAATATTCTCTCCTCGCTTTATTACAATAATCCCGGTTTATACCGGTTTCAACTACTAATCAAGTTTTATTGTTTTTTTTTTTTTTGAATAGTTAAGCTCAGTGGTGGTCAAGATCACAGCGATTTGTCCAATGGATGTCTTAAAACGAGTTAGTGATTTGCTCCGTTGGCAATACAAGAACCCAAATTTCAAACTTCCATGGAAACTCAATTCATTCCCGGTTTTCTCCAGTTTAAGTCCTCTCTACCACACAACCACTGAACCGGAACCATTGACCGTAGAGGAAGAACGAGAGCTTGAGAAAGCTCACGAACGCCTCAAATCCGTCTGTCAGAGATGTCAAGAATCGAACGTACCGTTACTAATCGATGCCGAAGACACTATTCTCCAACCGGCCATTGATTACATGGCGTATTGGTCGGCGATCATGTACAATTCCGATAAAGATCGACCTATTGTTTACAACACGATTCAAGCGTATTTGAAAGATGCGGGAGAGAGAATGCATTTGGCTTTACGAGAATCAGAGAAAATGAAAGTTCCTATTGGGTTTAAACTGGTGAGAGGTGCTTATATGTCTAGTGAAGCTAAGTTAGCAGATTCCTTGGGTCACAAGTCACCGGTCCACGACACAATTCAAGATACACATGATTGTTACAATGAATGTATGAGTTTCCTTATGGAGAAAGCCTCAAATGGATCAGGCATTGCGGTCATTCTAGCTACGCATAACACTGACTCCGGTATATATATTCACAGTTCACCCCTAGTTTCTATGATGAAATTGTCCCTAGACATTGTTATACTAATGTTTTTTTCTTTTTCTTATTGATATCCGTGATAGGTAAACTAGGGGCAAGGAAAGCAAGTGAGCTAGGAATCGATAAAGAAAACGGGAAGATCGAGTTCGCACAGCTTTATGGGATGTCAGATGCGTTATCTTTCGGATTGAAAAGGGCCGGTTTCAATGTGAGTAAGTACATGCCATACGGGCCGGTCGATACTGCGGTTCCATACCTTATCCGGCGGGCATATGAGAACCGCGGTATGATGTCTACAGGTGCTCTAGACCGCCAACTTATGAGGTAACTCAGCGGGTTAACACTTTGGTTTAGTCATTGATATATAGTTTCGGTTTAAATCGCAAGTTAGTTTGGGAAACATCGTTTTCTTCCTGGATTTTGGTCTTAACAATATGGTTTGTATGTGTCTTTTTAGGAAGGAGCTTAAGAGGAGACTTATGGGCTGGTGAAGACAGGAGATAAATGTGCTTCAATCATGAAATTTGGCAAATTTAGATTCTAAAAATATATATAAATGGAGTAGCAAAATATCTTGCAGCAAGTTGATCACAAATGTCTAAATCTTTCGTGATCAATGAAAATGCAATTTGCATATTTTATTTTCTGCTTAATCAAAATATTTATATTTATATTTTTATTTATGATTAACTATCGTTTTTGAAGTGTGTTCTTCATGAGTTCATGAGACTTCCAAAAAAATTATAAAAGAAATGTATCATACACATCCAAGCACATAAGAAGAGAAATGATCATAGCAAAAACATATTGACTAATTTGAAAAGTTAATTGGATTTGATATGTTTTATATATATTAGTGTTGTCAAAAATAGTAAAATGATCGAATTTAACCTGTATTAAAGTATCACATTAATTTTATTTCAAATATTTAATAATATCAATTCAAACTCGTCCTATTCCGTCATGCAATATAATCCCTCTATGATATTTAAAACTTTTAATATGTTTAAATATTAAAAATTAATTTTTAATTAAATTTAGTTATATCAGTTATAATATTTTAAATTTCTTAGAAATTGAAAATTACTATATACGGTAAAATCAAACAGTTCAGCTCAAAAATCGAATTAAATCATATACAAACTTTAAATTTGGATGATTATTAAGTGAATTATTAAGCTTTTGAAATGTCAATTTGTAGTGCACACCTAGGTGAAATTGTCTCTTTGTGATAGTGTTTGACAATCTCTAACGCCAACATAACATTCTCCATCAACAACCTATTTTTGATAAGGTCATTTTCAATAATATCCCTTTTATGAGATTGAGTCAAATATTTCCTTAATAATGTTGTTTCGTGACAAAACATGTTCGATCTCAAAGTCCAGTTACGACCTGCATTGATTCGATGTTTATCGCTACGGGTCGTACTAGCTCGACGTTTGTCGTGAAGATCCATATCGACATAATCTTTAAGAGAGTATAGAATTATTTATTTTTATATACAGAATTGTCATATTCACAATAAAATTTATCTATTATAATATATATGGTTAAAATTATGCTCAACAGTTTGCCTTCACTCTCTATTTTTCTTAGTAAGAACTTAGAGAGTAGTATAGACATATTGTATCATTTTAAATCATAAATATAAAATTTAAAATATGCATAAGCCAAGACATACGACGTTTTCTTGCACTTGATTTTTACCCATATTACTTTAAGCCCTTGTTGATTCATTCTCTACCTTCCATTAACGATGTCATGATTCACATTGTGATCTTGTAGTTTTGTAGTCTTGAGAAGATGTTTATCCCATGGCAAGTCCATGGAAAGACATTACTGTTAGGAGCGCAAAAATCGAATTGACAAAATATGCGAATTATATTTAAATTAACAAAATCAGAAACGAATTACAACATCATAATATAAAGCAGTAAATAAATTACGGAGGCGAGATATGATATCTCTTTCCTTAATTCAATAAATCGGCCGTAAGTGCTTTCGGACAATCACGATTTATGAATCCCAGGATACAACCGATCACGAACTATTACCGTAGCACACCAGTAATAGAACTCAAGCGAACAGATCTACGTTATACTCTCGAGACTACTAAACTAAGAACTTACTTGGACTAAGCAAGAGAGAGGGAGAGAGAGATCTTCAGAGGAAGGAGTGTTTATGTTTTTGTGTGTGAAAAATAATGAGAGGTTATGCCTCTATATATAGTGGAAGGAGGGAGCTCTCAAGAAAATATTCAGTGAATATTCTCGGAGTGCTGTCCAAGTTTGCTTGGAGTTCACACCAAGTCTTTCCAAAAAATTAAATGAGCCTACAGCAGTCTCAAGAGCCAAAAAGCCCAAAAACCCAAAAGCCCAAGAGACCACAGCCCGCGTCCGAGACCAGCCCGGCCCGGCCCGCCCTGCGTCCGGCCCGTCCCGCATCCGTGCTCGGCCCGGTTCGGTTCGGTTCGCGTGTGGTAACCTTCCCTCTTTCTTCTACACACTTTTGAAACTAGAAGAGTGTAAAACTATATATATATGAGTGAAAAATCAATCATATTTCCGATGTGGGATATTTCCCAAACCATCCCAAGTAGCTCACTTCACACTCTTATTTCTCATTCAAATCAACTCCGTTTTGGACGTATGAGTATACCATCTTGTAGTACTCGTTACCAGCTTTCCATTGCACTATCGACCAGACAATTCCGATTAGCCATTTGGCCGGAATTTGGCCGGAAATTCACCGGAAAGTCATTGTCCCAAAACCTGCAATTTTCTGAAACTTGTTTCTGAAAATTCAGTTCCAACAATCCCCCACATGAATAGAAATAAGTCTAAACATATGACGACATAACTAACCCTATAGACTGACACTACTAGCTAGACTAGACAGACCTTCGAGAGTATATGCGAAAACTAATTGTATATGAGTTGGTGGCGTTTTTCAACCTTGAACCGACTCATTGTTATACCTGTCGAGTTTACTCGGCCAGTTGGTGAACATGATGTCTTGAACCATCCGGATTTGTATGTAAACTTAGACAGCAGGCATAACACAGCTTCGTTTTCTCGTAGAACGAGGTTCTCTATTGTGTTCATTGTGGCCTTGAACATGCCTGGTTAATCATGAGTGAACTTGGAGAGTATAGCCTCATATAATCTCCTAGAAACGGCCCCATTTCACACTCACAAGTTGATTTATATAAGCTGCTTGTATTTAAAGAAATATCCTATAATTATTTCAAATATTTTACAAAGCTACATTTCAAATCATTAAAAGCATATGCTTAACCTCTAACATACAGGAAGCACTTTACATCACTCTAGGAACTGGGAAAAGACAAAAGTCTTCTAGTGCTTGTAGCAGATTCAGCTTGATTTAGTTGTCCCTTTGAACCTAGGTCATGGGGTCTCTAATCTGAGTAAGTGGGGTTACCATCAAACATCCTCTTAAGTCGTAGGCTTTAAACCCATTCCTCTTGGTGATCTTATAACTTGATCTCGCGCCAAACCTTTTGTAAATGGATCCGCTAGGTTTTCTTTCGTATTGATGTAATCAATCGTAACTACACCAGTTGAGATAAGTTGTCTAACAGTTTTATGTCTCCGTCTGATGTGACGAGATTTGCCATTGTAATGGGTATTCCTTGCCCTGCCCAAAGCCGATTCGCTATCACAGTGTACACGTATTGCAGGCACAGGATTCCCCCACATTGGGATGTCTTCCAAGAAATTACGAAGTGATTCAGCTTCTGACATAGCTATCTCCAAAGCTATGAATTCAGATTCCATAGTTGATTTAGCTGCCAGAGTTTGTTTGGAAGACTTCCAGGACAATGCTGCACCTCCAAGTGTAAAAACATATCCACTTGTGGATTTTGAGTTTCTCGAGTCTGCGATCCAGTTGGCATCACTGTAACCTTCCAAAACTCCGGGTTCTCTACCATAGTGCAAGCCATGATCTTTGGTATAACGTAGATAATCCAAAACTCTAGCTATAGCCATCCAAAGCTTATGTCCTGGATTACTTGTGTAGCGACTAAGTACATTTACAGAGTGCGCTAAATCCGGTCTTGTACAGTTTGTCAAGTACATTAGACTGCCAATTACTCTTGCATACTCCACCTGCAGCACAGGTTCACCAGAATTTTTGGTTAAGTGAATTTCAGGATCCTCTGGAGTTTTTGCAGTCCCATTTGAGTAATGCTTGAATCGATCAAGCACTTTTTCAGCATAGTGGGTTTGAGACAAGATAAGGCCCTCATCAGTTCTGATGATTTTTATCCCCAAAATTACATCTGCTAAACCCAAGTCCTTCATGTCAAAATTTTTTTGAGCATGTTTTTCGTTTGAGTTATGATGTCTTTGTTGCTGCCAATAATAAGCATATCATCTACATATAAACATAACAAAATGTACCCTGATGGAGTAGTTTTGTACTATATGCATTTGTCACATTCATTAATGTGAAAACCATTAGACATCATCATACTGTCAAACTTCTCATGCCACTGCTTAGGAGCCTGTTTGAGTCCATATAATGACTTCACAAGTTTACACACTTTGTGTTCTTGTCCTGGAATAACAAATCCCTCAGGTTGTTTCATGTAGATTTCCTCTTCTAAATCTCCATGAAGAAAAGCAGTTTTTACATCCATTTGATGGATTTCAAGTTTTCTCAAGGCTGCAATACCTATGAGCATCCTGATCGAAGATAGTCTTGTTACCGGTGAATAGGTATCAAAGAAATCTAAGCCTTCTTTTTGCCGAAATCCTTGCACTACAAGCCTAGCCTTGTACCGTTCAATATCGCCATTTGGTTTTCGTTTTATCGTAAAAATCAATTTACATCCCAAAGGCTTAAATCCTTGTGGTAGATCTGCCATCTCGTAAGTATGATGTTGCATGATAGAGTCTATTTCAGTTTTGACTGCTTCCTTCCAATAAGGTGCATCAGGTGTAGACATAGCTTCTGCGTATGTGCTAGGTAGATTTTCAGCTAGAAATGCCATCATTAGAAAATCATCACCAAACGATTTACTTTTGCGAGCTCGTTTGCTTCTTCTAGGTTCCAGTTCTGTTTCTACAGAAGTAGTACTCAAAGTATTGCCAGCTTCCAAAGTCGCTGCATCTTGTTGTTCACGAGTCCGTTTTTGAGTTTTCCTACAGGGAAAAATGTCTTCAAAAAATGAAGCATTTCTTGACTCCATAACTGTATTCACATGGATATCTGGAATATATGATTTATGAACCAGAAATCGATATGCACTACTGTTATGTGCATATCCGATGAAGATACAGTTTACGGTCTTAGGCCCAATTGTGACCTTTTTAGGAGGTGGTACAACCACTTTTGCTAGACACCCCCACACTTTGAGGTATTTGTACGAAGGTATTGTACCTTTCCAAAGATCATATGGTGACTTGCCAGTAACCTTATGCGGTATCCTGTTGAGGATGTAATTAGTGGTAAGCAAAGCTTCCCCCCACATGTTCTGGGCTAACCCAGATTCCTGCAACAACGCATTCATCATCTCTTTCAGAGTTCGATTCTTTCGTTCCGCTACTCCGTTAGATTCTGGCGAGTAGGGAGCGGTTGTCTGATGTATAATGCCTTTTTCTCTGCAAAATGCATTGAACGGCTCATTATATTCTCCTCCTCTATCACTTTAAACTACTTTTATAGTTTTCTGAAGCTGATTTTCTACTTCGAGGGTGAACTCTTTGAATTTTTCCAGTGCTTCATCTTTGCTATGCAAGAGATATACATAGCAATATCTTGTGCAATCATCAATGAAGGTAACAAAGTATTTCTTACCACCTCTAGTTTGCACATACTTTAAATCACATAAGTCTGTGTGAATTAAACTTAGAGGTTCGGTTGTTCTTTCAACGCATGGTGAGGGAGTTTTAGTGAGTTTGGCCTGTACGCACACTTCACATTTTTCTTGGTTAGTTTTGAATTTCGGAATCAAATTCAAGTTTTGCATTTTTCGCATTGTTTTGTAATTGACATGTCCTAAACGTTCATGCCAAGTAGTAAACGACTCAACCAAGTAAGCAATAGGGTTTTCTTTCATTTCAGCAACAGAAGCAGAAGCTACAATTTTTGGATGGACTGTCGTTACAGACATTTTGATCAGTCCACCCTTAACAAAACCCTTTCCCAAATACATCCCATTTTTCTTAAGAACTAACTTATCAGCCTCAAAATTGATGGAAAAACCATGCTTGCTTAACACTGTTCCAGAGATGAGATTCTTCCGCATATCAGGTACGTGCTTCACGTTCTGGAGGGTGAGCTCACGATCAGAAGTTAGCTTCAGAACCACTTTGCCTTTACCTTCAATCTTGGACACCGCCGTGTTGCCCATAAAAAGCTGCTCATTTGACTTGTTCTGCACATAGGTGGTGAACATGGTCCTATCAGAGCATATGTGTGTGGTAGCACCAGTGTCGTAGTACCACTCCACTGGGTTGTCTTCCACCATGTTACATTCAGTAACCATCGCAACCATGTCTTCTTCAGTTAGGTTTGCTTGCAACTTGAGATCTTTTGCTTTGCTTTTGCAAACATCAGCCTTGTGTCCAATCTTACCATAATGATGACACTTCCCTTTGAACTTCCTCTCAAGGTTGCTCTTCTTGAAGTTTGGTCCAGATGACACCTTCAATGGTTTATGAGGAATAGAGATCCCTTTACCCTTGCCTTTAAACTTGGCCTTATGCTCAGCTACATGAACATCATGCCCTTGGCTTTGAGCATCCGAATGAGCTCCACGATTGTTGTCCTCAACTCTCAACCGACGGATGAGATCATCAAGAGACATTGCCTTACGCTTGAAGTTAAGGTAATGCTTGAAATTCGACCAGCCTGGTGGTAGCTTCTCGATCAAGCAATTCGTTTTGAAGACATTGCAGATCGACATCCCTTCCAAATCGATCTCCTGAAAGATGCGTTGAAGAGCTTCCACTTGTTCCATAATTGGTTTGGAATCCACCATCTTGAAATTCAGGAACTTCGTAGTTGAGAATTTCTGCATCCCAGACTCATCAGTCTTGTACTTGGTCTCCAAAGCTAGCCACAGTACTTTTGAAGTCTTGTACATACTGTAGAGGTCATACAGATCATTGACCAAACGGTTCAGAATCTGACCTTTGCAACAGTAGTCTCCTTGAGCCCAACTATCCATACTTCCAACCACATACACGTCAGTGTCACCTTGTGGAAGCATTGGTGGATCCTCTGTGAGGTACCTTTCTATGTTCATGCTGGCCAAGTAGTAGCGCATCTTGTTTTGCCACGTTTTGAACCCAGCTTTGCCATCGAACTTATCTGGCATCATCCCTTGGGAAGCCGAAGGTGGTATCCCCATGTGGATTGATCCATTACCGAACAGATTTCGGCGCACATTTTCCATACTCGAATCGGTAAGCTTCGTCTTTTCAAGTTCTTTAGCAAGGCGTAAAGCCAACTCCGCAGGAGTTTCAACAGGGGTTGCAGGAACCCTATCACCGTCAACGTTGTTGGTGTTGTCTCCAGACATTTTTCTGTTTCACAATAAACAGATCTGATTAATATATTAATCAAACAATTCAAGTAATTAAATTACACTGAATTAGTTTTGCAAACTCGCTTAACAAGCGTTCGCAGAAACTTGTTTCACAAACTCACTCAATTAAGAGCGTTCGTGGAAACCAGAGAGAGTAGAGAAGAAATAATTAAAGTAAAAGCGTTTTTCAAAAACTTTCCGCGTAAGCACCGAAAGATGAAAGCAGAAACAGTTTTTCAGAAGATTTTGAAATCGTTTTTAAAATAAATAAAAAAATTCAAAAAATTCTCAATCCGTTTAAAGCGATAAGCAGAAAGCGGATTTATTGAATTAAGACTGTTAGGAGCGCAAAAATCGAATTGAGCAAATATGCGAATTATATTTAAATTAACGAAATCAGAAACGAATTACAACAGCATAATATAAAGCAGTAAATAAATCATGGAGGTGAGATATGATATCTCTTTCCTTAATTCAATAAATCGGCCGTAAGTGCTTTCGGATAATCACGATTTATGAATCCCAGGATACAACCGATCACGAACTATTACCGTAGCACACCAGTAATAGAACTCAAGCGAACAGATCTACGTTATACTCTCGAGACTACTAAACTAAGAACTTACTTGGACTAAGAAAGAGAGAGGGAGAGAGAGATCTTCAGAGGAAGGAGAGTTTATGTTTTTGTGTGTGAAAAATAATGAGAGGTTATGCCTCTATATATAGTGGAAGGAGGGAGCTCTCAAGAAAATATTCAGTGAATATTCTCGGAGTGCTGTCCAAGTTTGCTTGGAGTTCACACCAAGTCTTTCCAAAAAATTAAATGAGCCTACAGCAGTCTCAAGAGCCAAAAAGCCCAAAAACCCAAAAGCCCAAGAGACCACAGCCCGCGTCCGAGACCAGCCCGGCCCGGCCCGCCCCGCGTCCGGCCCGTCCCGCATCCGTGCTCGGCCCGGTTCGGTTCGCGTGTGGGAACCTTCACTCTTTCTTCTACACACTTTTGAAACTAGAAGAGTGTAAAACTATATATATATGAGTGAAAAATCAATCATATTTCCGATGTGGGATATTTCCCAAACCATCCCAAATTGCTCACTTCACACTCTTATTTCTCATTCAAATCAACTCCGTTTTGGACGTATGAGTATACCATCTTGTAGTACTCGTTACCAGCTTTCCATTGCACTATTGACCAGACAATTCCGATCAGCCATTTGGCCGGAATTTGGCCGGAACGTCACCGGAAAGTCATTGTCCCAAAACCTGCAATTTTCTGAAACTTGTTTCTGAAAATTCAGTTCCAACAATTACATCATGACACAATTCGTTTTTTTCTATTGCATGCTGACAATGTTGCATTACGACACAGTGTTGCATCGTGACACTATTTTGCGTCGTGAAGATGTTTCGTATCGTGACGATGTTATACATCGTGAAGCTGCTTCATATCGTGACGACATTTTACGTCGTGAAGGCGTTTCGTTCCGTGACAAAGTTTTAGTTCTGAAGGCGTTTTGTATTGTGACAACGTGAGGACATTCTGTATCGTGACGATATTTTACATCGTGAAGATACTCCGCGTCGTGACGATGTTTTGCTTTATTATTGTGTTTTTTTTACGAAAGCTTATCATATCCACGATGTTTCACGTCGTGACAAAATTATGCTATCATGACAACGTTTTGCAGTCACGAATTATATATACATATTTGTAGTTTATGATAAAGTTGCATTGTAACAACATTCCATATCGTCACGATCTTGCACTGTGACAATATTTGCCATGTATCAAGTTATTTTTCTTTGTTAGCAAAAATTTTACTGTCAAATTCATGTATCTTTTATCCACTCATTAGGTGGATATTAGATTCTTTAAATTACCATTGGGACGTCTCGCTAATAAGCAGTTGCAGTGAATATTTCGCTTTTAGGTAATTACCTGATTTTCATAGCGAGCCTCGTGTTTGCTAATGAGTGGCTTCATTACTATACACAGTAAAAAACTTTAGGATCGTGTCATGCATTGTAATTATTGTTTATCTTGTATCGTGACAAGTTTCACATCACATGACATGAAATTTTCTTGTGACATGTTTATAACTCATGTTCATGACATGATTTTTAAGTTTTAGTAGAGAGCATCTTGAAGATTTGTACATTAAATGTCTCACTATAAGATTCTTGTTAACGAGTGTTTCATTGTCAAGCTTTTCCATCTTGTACCCAACCAGCATGTGGATACCAGATTCAAGAAAATTTTAATGACGAGCGTCTAGCTAACAGATTTCTGCATTGAGTTCTTCGTAACAAATTTTTTTGTTAACGCCTGCTTCCGCAAAATGTTAGCAATGACTATCTTGTTGAAAAATTCTTCCTTGATAGGTAAACGCTGATGAAATTTTTATGTTTGTCGATTCATTAGCGGTAGCTTCCTCATGTGTAAGCATTTTTCTATTTTTTTCGTCTTGAGCCCATGGCTACCAGGTTTACGAACTATGCTTACAAGATAGTTAGTTAGTTACTATATTTTTGTTTCTACTATCTTTAAAGCTAAAATTCATTTATTTTATTGAAAGTGTCTATCAATGTTAGAAAAGAAGCAAAATTAAACACAAAAATGGATAATAACTTATAAAACTTAAAAAAACTTGATATCACAATGTCATAAAAATTGAGACGTCGTCGATGTCTTTATCATGTTGACGATTTGTGCTACTCACTTTCACTTTTGTTTACAGTTTGATGAGTGTCCTCGCTATTGCTTAGGTTGCCAGTGTTTTCGCTTTGCGGTGTTTTGGAAGACTCATCATCTCGAGTCGTTCTTTCATTCTGTATTGCACTTTAATATAATTGTGACAACTGACAAGTGTCAATGTCGATAATGTGTGTTTTCTTCCCATTTTATTTGTGCCCATGCTCGCTAGAGCACATCTTCTATGGTTTTGCAATGATACTTTGTAAATTCTTTGTATAAGTCACCATCATGAAGTAAATCTCTTTTAAATGTCGAGGTGGCAGCATGTTGCAACTAGGTATTGGTACCTTCTCCTTGTTAAAACGTCCCACATAGGCACACAATGATTTACCTTTCTCTTGTCGTATTTCGTAAAGATCATCAATTATTTTCTTTAGTTCCTGCTACTTACGAACTGCTCCACCAAAAGATCCACCAATGAGGCGAACAAATATATTCAGCTGTTTGGCAAGTTGATAAACCATTGAAGTGCAGTCCCCGTAAGGCTTGAGTCAAATCCTTTGCACATGGTAGCTTCTTGATATTCCTTTTGAATGGTTGTCGTGAACATTTGTTGCATGTATTGTGCTATGTGATTATCCGGATCAGATGTTCCATCATATATCTGCATGGTTGTAAACGTGAATTTCCTTGGCACCCTAGTGAGCAAGATTTCATCAAAGAAAGGAGTGTCTGCATACAAGTGTAAGTTACTCTTTTGGATTGGTTGAACTACACCAAGTATTCGTTCGATCATAGCTTTCAAATCTCCAACATGTTTGTTGAACATTGCTTCCAAGTAAGCAAATTATCCGTGCTCGATTCCCAACAAACGTTCAGGGTTCCCTGCTCCTTGTTGATTTAAGTTTTCCTCTAGAGTGAGATTTTCACGAGCATCTCTCGTGTCATAGTTTCTTTCGTCATGTTCCTGACGTGGAGTTTCCAACCGTCCATTCACTGTTGTGGTTGTTTGAAGATTAACTCTAGGTGTCGCGTTAAGATTCAACATCAAATTAACTTGCACAAATCTAGAGCTTGCTTTAGTAAACACTCTTCCTGCTGTTACCAGCGAAGCGTTCTCCTCCTGTAGCTTTGCGTTATCTGCTTTGATCTGTGCAAGCTTTTGTATAGCATCGTCAAGCTTAGTAGTCAATGCTTCAAGTTGAGCAGCAACTTCACAATTCACATCAATGTTAGTCGTATCACCTCTGTTTCCCGTCATCTCACCTCTGCTCCATGCAGGGTTCCCCGCTGATATATCATGGTTTTTACGGTTTTTAACCATGATATTAGTGTGCTTTTTGAGTCTTTTAATTTGTTTTCTATGTTATTTTAGAGTATTAACAGGTTTTCTAGGATTTGGCACGGATGGAGCGAAGTGAAGCAATTTGGACCATTTTGGAGCATTAATCCGGAGGAAACAAACTAGGAGTCGAATCAGAGTGATGGTGTCGATCGACACCTCTGCAGCTTAGTAGACCAGATCCGTTGGTTGACAACACTTGTCCACCCAAATTATGTCCTCTGCTCTCTTAGTGGACCATGTCCACTTGGTTGACAACACTTGTCCACCCATATTATGTCCTCTGCTCTTTTAATGGTCTCCTTAGTAGACCAGATCCGCTTGGTTGACAACACTTGTCCACCCAAATTATGTCCTCTGCTCTCTTAGTGGATCATGTCCACTTGGTTGGTGATACTTGTCCATCAATGACATGAAACCATTTTCTCCACCTTAAGACCTGATGACGCATGTACCGATCTTATTGAGAAATATCATACTTTGCTTTGAGGAAAGCATATTTAGTCCACCGGATCTGGTCCATCAGAAAAAAAATTGGGTTAGATATCAGATCTGATACACTAAAATTGTATGGAAAAGGAAACAAACAGAAGATACTCAAAATTGAGAAAATGTTATACTCAACCTTGTGGGGAGCATCTCCATAACAGAACAAAACACACTGTGGGTTAGATCAAAATTGTGTTTTAGAAAAACAAAAATTAGTTTGAAGAAAGAAAGAAGAAAGAAAAAGAAAGAGAGATGAGAGAAGATGAGAGATCGAGAAAATGAGAATATAAGGGAGAGAAATGAGAGAAATATAAAGAAATATAAGAAGGACAGTTTTGTCATTTTCAATAAATCAAAGTGAGACTATGGCATTTTAGAAAATATTTAATTGAAAATGGCATTTTTCTTAAAGAAAGTTACTGTACATGGCAGATATGATAAATTTCTCAAGATTCAACATCGGATTAACTTGCACGTTGTGAAATCTAAAGCTTGCCTCAGTAAACACTCTTCTTGCAGTTACCAGCAAAGCGTTCTCAATTCCTGTAGCTATGTGTTATCTACTTCAATATGTGCAAGCTTCTACATATCATCGTTCAGCTTAGTAGTCAAAGTTTTAATTTAGGCAGCAACTTCACGATTCACGTTGATGTTAACTAATACGTTAGCAATAAGAGGTTTTGTTAATAATAAATATTCATGGATTCCGACTAACTTTGCTGCCAAAAGCAAAATAATTTCTTTTTTGTCCATTAACAAACTCTAGGGAAAAAATGTTACAAAATCTGCCACTCCAAAGTTCGAACTTGAGACACTGAAGGAGAGTAAAAACGTACCCAACCACTATACTAGCGCAGCGTTTTCAAAATCAGTGCCTCTTAAGACCATCTTTATCCCAGCATCACTCCTGTGTTGCTCAAGATATTATATTTTAATTATTTTTTTAAATATTATTATATATTTAAATAATAAAATTGGAAAAAGTTAACTTATCACATGTTGACACATGTCTGAGAATCGATGCTATCGTTGCTAAGAGAAAGACCGTTTCTCAATTTTTCTGTTACTTTACTATTACTTTTTGATTTATAATTGAGAGTACTCCTAAGAGTAACTGCCACTGGAGATGCCCTAAGGCATTTTTACTGAGAGATGATAATTAAGAGAGTTGGTGTTAAAAAATTAATAGAATGATGAGTAAGAAGGGAAAAAGAAGAGAATAGCTCCTTATATTGCTTATACAAGAAATGTTTTTTCAAAATAAGTAGACAGCTGTTATTTTTTTAATGGTTACTATTAATAAAATACAATAAATATATATATTTGATTATAATAATAATTTTTTATTTAAAAAAAATCGTTACAGCGTTACTGCTATTGAAGTTTGTTTTAAATCGTTAATATAATCTGGCGCCTAAAGCCATTACTTTACAAAAACAACTCACTTGTTTTGACCAAAAATAGTATGTTTTAAATAACTAGATTTGTGTATTTATGTATTTCAAATAATGATATTGTGACTTTTTGACTAAGTCATAATCTGAAACAAACTAAAATTATTGATTACAAATATGAAAAGGCTCATTCACGGTTTTTCTTTTTTCACCCCGGAACCGCAATATAAATAATTTAGTTTTTATAAAAATATATAATTTCTAGTCACACTGATATAAATTTTCAATAATTTATCGATGGTTCGAATATTTTAGAATAACAAAAAAGAAAAAAATTGTTAAATTTTTTACCCAATTCGAATAACTTGACAATTCAAGTTTCTTTTTTTTTTTTGGTCAAACATTTCATTTTCATTAGAATAAAGAAGTCTCAACCTCTAGCATGAGAGGAAATACATCCAAAGCAAAGGAAATAAAGGCAACATATGCCAAAAAACACTATCAAAAGGTGGTTAAACAAGGGATAGATAAGATACAAATCATAGGAAGAGAACATAAGAAACCAACAAAAGGATACAATCTCAACAGTTTCTTGATAGATCGCATCTATAATAGCCGGAAGGGCTACAATCTCTATGACATAGATAGAGGGGACCATCAGCCGGGAGGAGGAACCTTGCAATACCGACAAGTCTTGATCATCCAAACCTATCCAAACAAGAGGGAGTTTCGGAAAGAGAAAGAGGAATTGAGGCTCTGCCAAGGAACCATCAAACCAAGAGCATCCCAATAAGCAAACCTCTTTAGCTTGAAAGTCTTTGCTGAAACCACAAGGAGGAAACAAAGCCTTCAATGACACTAACGCTAAACAGTCAGCAAAAGCTGAACGAGAACAGTCTTGAACAACAACCCTCGCTTCTACTTCAAGCAGAACAGTTAACACAATGCTCCCTGTAACACTACCACTAACAACGAGTGAAGTATATGGGAGGATAAAAGGCTCCATAAAGGAGAGATGAGAGCTACAAGAGCCCCGATGAACCAGGTGAACTGGTCGGTTGTCTAGACTCAAAGAACTTTGTCCAAGCTACCACAAGACAAGTTTGAGCCAAGCCAAATCGAGATAGAATCTGCATACTGCGGTAAATGATCGCATCAAAGCAATAAGAATGCTGCAAGAGAGCACTAAAGTAGACACATCAGTATCTAAGCCCATAACTTCATCCAAATTCCACAAAAACAGAGCCACAAACTCAACCAACATCCAATACCTTCCCATCTTAGAAGAAGATTTAGAGGACAATTCAAGTTTCATTTGCATAAAACATCAAAGGGAAACTTCAAGGAATTTGCGTGTGGTCCCAAAAATACTGTAGAACTCATATAATCAATAACACTATTTTCCTAAATGTTTCTAGAGATGTTAAATGAAAGATCGAAACTTACACTAATTAAATTCACCGGAAGAGTTGCCTAAACAATGGAAATATAAAATGACAAATGCAACTGGACAAAGATTCCAATCGAAACAGAATCAAAACCTCGATGAAACCTATTAGCTTTGTTTCCAGCAAGATGGACAAGGCTTACTCAGTGGCGGATTTAGAATAAGTTTCAAGGCTATTAGCTTTGCTTCAAGGCTTACTTCAGTGGTGGATTTAGAATAAGTTTCTAAGAGCTTCTCCAACGGAGACTTTTAGATGAAACTTTGAGAAGCTCTTATGCCAAATGTAATTAAAATTAAATCAAAAATGGTAAATATAACAACAACCGCCTCTTATTTAGGAGGTTCAAGAGCCGCCTCTTAATAGCGACGTGTCACTACATGGTTGGTTGGAACTTTTTTTTTTTGTCCGATCTCATCTCTCTCACGATGGCAAGTTCTTCTGACTTTGCTCGAAGAGATCGGCCAAGTGAAGAAGAAGAAGAGAGAGATTCTGTGAAGAAAATATCGAAGCGATCATTGCCTAGTCTTATCTTTCTATTTTTCGTAAAAACAGATGAGAGTTCAGATGACACTCCTGGGGAGAATAAAGCAGCAATGGATTTCATAAAGTGGCTATTTGACAACACAATCGTTAAGGCCACAAAAGTGTTTGTGAAGATTACAAAGGTTAGGAGCGAGCTTTTCAATAGTTACAATGACGATGGTGTTAACAAGAAGGGGAAAGATGCCAAATTCAACAATTGACTCGAGGAAAAGCTGATGACTTCGGTCCTCCTCTCCATTGTGGTCGTACTGGTCTTCTGATTTCTAGAGTCTGTACTTGCAACATTTTTATTTTGAAATTGATATTTCTTCAAAAATAAAAACCCCAATAAGAGTTTTACCATTGGAGAGGATAGTTTTAATTAACCTTCTAAAAGTTCTTATTTTTAAAAAGTACACAGTTTAATCTTAAAAAAATTTAAGAGACTCAAAATAATAACTTACCAATGGAGATGCCCTAACGAGGCCAATGAATTATAAGTGATTTGAACCTATGATAATAAGGTCAATTCAAGAAACTTTAGCTCCGCCATGAAGTTCCTTATTTTTGGTTGAATTTGCTGCTTTTTCTTAGATAATTTGATTTTGTTGAGGTGCAAGATTATTTGATTATCATTGATTTACGCCTTTTAATAATTAAACAACATATCTCACGATAAAGAAACATTAAACATAGAATAATAAAATGAAAAAAAATACTAAGTAAGGAACGCGGACTAAAGAAAGTAAGAAACGTGGACTTATCCATACGTATGTATTTTAAATCGATTTCGTCTATTAAGTCGTAATTTGATTATGTTATGTTTAGCTAGTTTCGAGTCTCATTGAGTACCAGTGGATCTTGAATCCGGTTAAACCAAGCTGAACCAAATCAAAATTAAGAAAACTATGCTAATTTGTTTTACCAATGTCAATGTTAATGATAACATGTTTTATCCTTGTCCGGTAAACATATGTTACCAATTTCTTACCAAGGCAAAATTAATAATTTTTATGCTCTGTGGTGGTAAATTCTTCTCGTAAACTTCAAATGAGTTTGTGATTTTACTTTTGAAAGTAATTTAAGATAAAAATCTGTGCGCTACGCCGCACGAATACTTTCAAGAAGTGGATTAAACTAAAGAAAAGAAGAATAAACATAAGATACTAATTCAGTATATCTTGAATTAGCCTTACATATATAACACGATTGAAGAATCTTTTGCTTAGTCTAATTCTTGTTAACGATTATAGAATCTATATATCTAAATTAATAGTTCTCTATTAACTTTTTACAAGAAGAGAACACGTGCATGGTAGTATCTCTGCCAAATTTACTAATTTAGGTAAAAGTTACTCATCTATTTTTTTTTCAGCTTGAAACCAATATGCTCGTAGTCAAGTATACTTCTTAAATATAATTAGGGGGAAGGGAAATTACAAGCTAAACACTGATAAAGCACAGAAATAGGTTATCGAGTAAGTAACAGAAAAGAAGATGAGATACTATACAGAAGATATTGGGGTTAAAGGGTGTGAAAAAAATCAGAGGAAGGAAGGAACAAGAAGAGAGACGATGAAGAAGAAGATAAACATTTGTTTTAGTTGTAATTCGATAAAGCATTCCAAAGCTTCTTATATTCAACAAGCCCGTAAAAAGCCTACCAAACTCCGTTACGTTTATAACAAACACACGGACAAAACTAGAAAAAAAAAAAAAAAAAAAAGCGAAGAACCACCAGACCTTACGTTCACTTGTTTAGGAAGTGCTGATGCGCATAAGCAATCATCAAAAGCACAACAAACCCGATGGAAGCGTACACTGGTATTGTTGGTGTAGGAGCGATAATGGAAGAAATCAAGACGGTAACAGAGCCGACTCGATCCAATTTCCAAGCCATCCTTGGATATGTCCTTGCAAATACCGCATTTGCAGCATAATGGGCCTCCGATATACATATTGTCTAGTAGTTACCATATTGTATAGATTTAGACTTATCATATCAAAGGGAAAACCCTAACCAATTGTATGTATAAATACTACTCTTAAGCGAATCAATACAGCAACACTTTTAGCCGATATTTCATGGTATCAGAGCAAGCAACTCTGTGACCTAAACCTAAATATTTTTTTTCTTCTCTTCTCGCCGCTGTTCACATCTTGACAGCCGCCTCTACTTCTCTTTTCTACGTCGGTGTAGCTTCTACTCTTCTTCATTCTCTGTTACGATGAGTTTGATCCCAGGTGCTACTCCTTCCGTCTATACTCTCAACGCATCTGATAACCCAGGTGCTTTGATCTCTTCCGTTGTTCTGAATGAACACAACTACTCTGAATGGGCTACTGAGCTCATGAATTCTCTCCAGGCCAAACAAAAACTTGGCTTTATTGATGGCACCATCCCAAAACCTACGACAGAACCTGATCTATCTTCATGGAAAGCTGCTAACTCCATGATTATTGGCTGGATTCGAACCTCTATCGATCCCGCCATTCGTTCTACCGTTTCTTTTGTCTCCAACGCTAAGGATCTTTGGGCTAGTCTCAAACAGCGGTTCTCCACTGGCAATGGTGTTCGACGCCAACTCCTCAAAGATGAGATTTCCGCTTGTCGACAAGATGGACAACCTATTCTCGCTTACTATGGGCGTTTGACTAAACTATGGGAGGAACTGCAAAACTACAAGACTACCAGGGCGTGTACGTGTGCAGCTGCTCCAGACATTGCTAAAGAACGTGAAGATGATAAGGTTCATCAATTCCTTTTCGGGTTAGATGAACGGTTCCGTCCTATTCGCTCCACCATCACGGATCAGGAGCCTTTACCAGATCTGAATCATGTGTACTCTCGGGTTATTCGTGAAGAACAGAACCTCAATGCCTCTCGCTTGAAGGATGCTGGTAAAACTGAGACCATTGGATTTTCTGTCCAAGCCGTACCATCTCTGTCTTCGCCACAGGTCGCTGCTGTCTCTGCTCCTCGACCCCGCGACCGTTCTTCCTTGTCTTGCACTCATTGTCATCGCCAGGGACATGACATCAGCGAGTGTTTCTTGGTTCATGGTTATCCCGACTGGTGGCTCGAACAGAATCGCCACGATGGTTCCTCCAACACTATGGCTCGCGGCTCTCATGGTCGTGGTACCAATAACCGTGGGACTACAACTCGCGGTGGTCGCTACAACTCTTCTGGCAATCGCGGTCGTGGTCGTGCCAATGCTGTCAACACCCGCTCTCCTTCTACGTCCACTAACTGGGCTTCCGATTCTATTGCTCAGCTGATCTCTCTCCTTCAAGCACAACGTCCGAACACCTCTTCTGAGAAGTTGTCTGGTAAAACTCGATCCACTGATGTTATTATTGATACAGGAGCCTCACACCACATGACCGGCGATTTACGTTTACTCTCTAATGTGGTTGATATTGTTCCCTCGCCGGTCACCAAACCCGATGGGTCTGCTTCTCGTGCCACCAAACGAGGCACCCTTACGCTCAACGATCAATATGATCTTCCTGATGTGCTTTTTGTGCCCGACTTTAACTGCACCTTAATCTCTGTTGCTAAGCTTCTCAAGCATACTGGTTGCATTGCTGTCTTTACTGACACCTTATGTTTCTTGCAGGACCGTTTTACGAGGACTTTGATTGGTGCGGGTGAGGAACGTGAGGGGGTGTATTATTTTACGGGTGTTCTCGCGGCTCGTGTTCACAAGGTCGTCAAAGAGTCTTCTTCGGCAATCTTATGGCATCAACGACTAGGACATCCTTCTACCGGTGTTTTGCTTTCTTTACCAGAATTTCTCTTTCTCGTTGTGATCTTGATGTGCTCAAGAGTTGTGATACTTGTTTTCGTGCTAAACAAACACGTGACGTTTTTCCAACCAGTCTTAATAAAACTACATCTTGTTTTGAGCTTATACATTGCGATGTTTGGGGTCCTTACCGCACACCGTCTTCTTGTGGTTCTGTCTATTTCCTTACTGTTGTTGATGACTTCTCGCGATCTGTCTGGACGTTCCTCATGGCTGAAAAATCTGATGTCTCTCGTTTACTACGTAATTTTTGTGCCATGAGTGAACGTCAATTTGGCAAACTTGTCAAAACAATACGCACTGACAACGGTACTGAATTTACATGTCTCACATCCTTTTTCCAAGAGAAAGGCATTCTTCCTCAGACTTCGTGTGTGGATACACCACAACAAAACGGCCGTGCTGAGCGTAAGCATCGCCACATCTTGAACGTTGCCCGTTTGTTGCTGTTTCAAGGTCATCTTCCTCGCAAATTTTGGGGAGAGAGCATTCTTACTGCCACTCATCTCATCAACCGCACACCCACACCACTTCTTCATGGTAAAACTCCGTATGAGGTGCTGTTCGGGACTCCTCCTTCTTACTCCATGCTCCGCACTTTTGGCTGTCTCTGTTATGCTCATTACCGGGCCCGTGACAAAGATAAATTTGGTGAAAGGAGTCGTCGTTGTATCTTTGTTGGTTACCCCTATGGCAAGAAAGGTTGGCGCCTCTATGACTTAGAGACCAACAAATTTTTTGTGAGTCGTGATGTTAACTTTCAAGAAACGGTCTTCCCTTTTACTACACCGGATACTGTTTCCTCTGCTCCTACGCCACCATACTCTCCTCTGTTTTCCGATGATGATTGGGTTTTACCACCGTCTGGTCCGTCTTCTTCGCTGGTTCCTCCTTCTCCCGCTCCGGTTTTGTTGGTACCCGATTCATCCTCTGATCATGTGGCTCCTCCGTCTCCTACTACAGCTCCTACATCTCCTACTACGGCTCCTACACCTACCTCTCCTACCACGCCTTCTGCGCTCTTGTCTACGCCTCCTATCTTGCCTGTGTCTTCTCCTGGATTACCGGAGTTACTGGGTAAAGCTCATCGTATAAAGCGACCTTCTGTTCTTCTCAAGGACTTTGTTGCTCGTCATGCCACTGCTTCTACAAATAATACATACACCCCCCAACGCTTCTTCTTCTGGTCTCACTGATCCTAGCTCCTCCACAACGGTCTGTGGTAAGATTCTCGACGCTATTCCTATTTCCTTATCTGATAAAGAATTTTCGGATATGCATCGTGTTTTCATGGCAGCGATTACCGCTGGTACCGAACCTACTAGTTATCACGAAGCTTCTCTCATCAAGGAATGGTGCGATGCTATGGGTTTTGAAATCAAGGCTCTTGAGGATAATGAGACTTGGGAGATCACTACTTTACCTCCTGGCAAGAAAGCTATTGGAAGCAAGTGGGTGTATAAACTCAAGTACAATTCTGATGGCACCCTCGAACGGCACAAGGCTCGATTAGTTGTTCTTGGTAATCGACAGGTTGAAGGGTCTGATTTTACTGATACTTTTGCTCCCGTTGCAAAATTGACTACGGTCCGGTTCCTTCTCGCTGTTGCCTCTGCAAAACACTGGGAAGTACATCAAATGGACGTTCATAATGCCTTTCTTCACGGGGATTTAGAGGAAGAGGTTTATATGAAATTACCTCCTGGCTTTCATACCGCTGATCCTACGAAGGTATGTCGCCTTCGCAAATCTCTTTATGGTCTTCGACAGGCTCCACGTTTTTGGTTTGAGAAACTTGCTTCGGCTTTGCGCACGTTCGGGTTCAAGCAGAGCTATCCCGATTACTCTCTCTTCTCCTTCGTCCGCAATGGCATCATTCTGCATGTACTGGTCTACGTCGACGATTTCATTATTGCTGGTAATAATCTCGCCGAGATTGACCGGTTCAAAACATACATGAGCAAGTGCTTTCATATGAAAGATCTCGGCAAGCTTAAGTACTTCTTGGGTATAGAGGTTTCTCGCGGGCCTGACGGTATCTTCCTCTCCCAACGTAAGTATGCTCAAGACATCATTCAAGAGGCTGGTCTACGTGGAGCCAAGACATTTGCTACCCCGGTTGAACCAAATCATAAGCTCGCTTCTGCTACAGGTCCGGTTCTTAAGCGACCCGAAGAGTACCGTCGTCTTGTTGGTCGCCTTATTTATCTCAGTATTACTCGTCCGGAACTCAGTTACATTGTTCACATTTTATCTCAGTTCATGCAGACACCTCTTCTCCCTCATTGGGAAGCTGCCATTCGCGTGGTTCGGTATCTTCAGGGCTGTCCGGCTCAGGGAATTCTCCTTCGTTCAGATAGTGTTACTTCTTTAATCGCCTATTGTGATTCTGACTGGAATGCTTGTCCTCTTACTCGACGGTCCCTCAGCGCTTATGTGGTTTTTCTCGGCTCTTCTCCGATATCTTGGAAGACTAAGAAGCAACATACTGTTTCTAACTCTTCGGCGGAGGCTGAATATCGTGCCATGGCCTATACTCTTCGTGAAATCAAATGGTTACGTCAACTGCTCGATACTTTTGGGTTGTACACTTCTCGGCCTATTCAACTATACTGTGACAGTCAGGCCGCCATACACATTGTGGCTAACCCTGTCTTCCATGAACGCACGAAACACATTGAGTCCGACTGCCATCAAGTTCGGGATGCTGTTCAAGATCGCCTCATTACTACCGAGCATATCTCTACCAAAGATCAGGTTGCTGATATTCTTACGAAGGCTTTACCACGTCCTGCCTTCGATAAGCTTCTGTCCAAGTTCGGCGTTCGTTATCACCCACCGCCAACTTGAGGGGGGGTAATGGGCCTCCGATATACATATTGTCTAGTAGTTACCATATTGTATAGATTTAGACTTATCATATCAAAGGGAAAACCCTAACCAATTGTATGTATAAATACTACTCTTAAGCGAATCAATACAGCAACACTTTTAGCCGATATTTCACAGCACCTAAGAGAAAAATGCCTATGAGGATGAGCCCAGACATAAGTTGGACTCGGTCAGAAACTTTGCTGGGATCTGCTCCTACCTGCGCGAAGATAGAGTTGAATTCAAGACCGGCACCGAAACAATATGCAAGAGCCGACCAGCTAAGTGCGTCCATTTGATGAGGCTCAGGTACTGGATTGGCGAGGTTCAGCGGATGTGGGGGAGCCAGGTTGAGGAAAGGATGGCTTTGTTCTCTCGTCAGAAGACGAGACGACCGTGGGAAAAAAGATGGTGGTGGTGGTTGGACGTCAGCTGCTCCACGTGACCGAATCTCATCCACGAAGGTAGTAAGAAAATCCCACAACGACATATCATTAGCCTCGTTGAGGAAAGAATTTATCTGTTCTCTCGTCAGAAGACGAGAAGACGGTGGGAAAAAAGATGGTGGTGGTGGTTGGACGTCAGCTGCTCGATGTGTCAGAAGCTCATCCACGAAGGTACTAATAAAATCCCACAACGACGTATCGTTAGCCACGGCTTTGTTAACGGAACCCCCAATGAAAACTCCGTTAATCAGTTCTGTCACCAGAACGGCTAGGTTCGGTCTGTCATGTCCTTCGTAGCTCATTGCCATGTCAGAGAAGAAAAACTCCTTAACGACATCGGGAACGTTGATTCCGGCGGAAACATCACTGACGTGGATGGATTTCTTCGTATCAGCGAACACGAAACCGGTGCCGGCGCCATTGCAGGAGAGATAAACACAGCCATCGTCGGAGGTCGAGAGACGGCCTGCGAGTGAAGGGAAGTGGGAGAGTGTACGGGAGAGAGAGTCTTGGCAGTGAGACTGAAGCGCCTCTTGAGGGACGTTAGGGCACGTGATGAAATATCCTTTCCCCATGTAGTGGCTAGAGAGCACATCAATGGAGAGCTTCAGTTTACGAACGACGGTTGATTTTTTATCTGGAGAAACTATGCTTCTTGAGATTCCGTCCACTGTATGTCCAAAAAAACTAGAGATGATGTCCTCTGTAAAACGACATGGCTCTATCCCACCGTTACTAACCTGCAACATAAACCAACATAAATCTTGAGTCCATTGAGAAAAATTTAAGAAAAGACATAAATCAATATAAATCTTGAGCCCATAGATCCAATATCTAGCATCCTATTTTGAGATAAATTTAAGAAAAGACATAAATCAACATAAATATTGAGTCCATAGATCCAATATCTAGCATCCTATTTTGAGCAAAATTTAAGAAAAGCCATAAATCAACATAAATCTTGAGTCCATAGATCCAACATCTGACATCCTATTTTGAGAAAGAAAAAAAGAGATCTGTCTGTGTGTTTTTTTTTTCCGATTTTAACTCCGATTTTAGGTAAATTCCGGGCGGAACACCGGCGCCTTAATTAATGGAGTAAACTAATAAGTCTCCTTGCTATATACTAAAACACATGATCAAACTGAACAATACCAAACGTTGGTTTACCTGCTCGAAGCCAGAAAGGTCAATCTCCGCTCGACTGGGTCCAGGGAAGCCCCGGAGATCGATCAGAGGGATGGAGTTGCCGGAACTCTCCATATGCGACAAGTTTTGACGATCGGAGATGGGCCGGATCACGTAGTTGTGAACGGAAGCTTGCAGAAGTCTTGCAGAAGCTGATGTGGGTATGTAATGTTAAGAGATGAAAAGTAAAGTAACAAATATGATCTGTGTGTGATGTGTGCGTGTGATGAGTTACGACGGGTCCTGAGTTATGTGTGATGTGTGCGTGTGAGTGACGCAGTTGTGATGTGAGAGTGAGCCGGCAAGGCGGCAAAGCATACAAAGCGAACCAAGCACTTGATATTTATTAAGATATTTGTTAAACCAAAGTTAACCATGTTCACACTTTCGCCTAAGTCGAATCTGCAATCACATAACTCACACAACTTGGTCGAATTTGAACTACGGTAATTTATTCATACAATATATAATTTTCTTTGCTTATTCAACGTCACTTCTTGCAAAATTTTATCAATTAACTAGATCAGGACCGTCCGATGTGTGAGTTTAATGTTTTGTAAATAAAACTAGATTTAATAAAATATATTAAAATTTATTGTACATTATTTATAATTTTTTTTTTGTTATAATACACAGATTTATATCCATATACAAATCTTTTATGTATGTTGCCATTAAAAGTGTATTTTTTATACCTAAGTATATTGTATGTTACAAATATATTATTTACCACCACCTAGAAAATGTCTATATGAACAAATTAAGTCAACTATTATATGTCTATTTACTTTCACTTTTGCATAGTTTATCACTAAAATTGTTGGCTAATAGAACTTTTTGAATAAAAAATAAATTACATCACAATAGTGTATAACTAACCATAGAGAGAACCGCGCTTCTGTCCTCCTCCCTTATGGAGAGGACCTTGCGTCCAACCTCCTCCACCATGGAGAGAACCTTCGCTCCGCCTTCCTCCATTGGGGAGAGAATCTTGCGTTCAACCTCCCCACCTTCCCCCCTTAGGGGAGATAACCTTGCATCCAACCTCCTCCACCATAAAGAGAACCTAGGCTCTGCCCTCCTCCTGTGTGGAGAGAACATGTTCACGTCTTTTAGCTATCTCAAAGTGGCTTGTTCCAGCAACTAATGAAACTAAAGACCCTTTTCCAACGTCACAAAATCTTTTGATAATAATTAATGTTAAAATTTCCAATATATTTTATGGAAGTTCTTTGACACACCATGATGTAGCCTCTTTCTCCAAGCTCTTATGGATCTGTCAACATTGATTTATGTTTTTTCAATGTATCTATGTTTGTTGTAGGCTTGTGTTTGATTAGGCTATTTTATCCAACCATTAGGTTGATAACCTTCTCCCCTTTATCTCCTTTTGAGATTGAACGAATGGTAACAATTATGTTTACACAAAAAAAAAAGTCTATGACCAACCAACCAAGGTTGAGAAATTTGAAAAAAATTTGTTAGGGGTAGATCCAACCCCAACAAAAGGGCCCGGCCCAGGAAAAAGCCCATAAATATCCCTTTCGAGAGAGAAGGATATTATGGTATTTTTCCTAGACGAACCGACACGATTTCCTATAAATACGGGCGTACGGCCTTTAGAAAAGGGGATCGAAGAAAAGCAGGAGAAGTCGTACAGCAAGTACAAGAGCTTAGCTCGTCCAAGCAAAAGTCAACGGTTCTAAGCTCATAGCTCGAAGAATCGACGAGAGATCAGCTCGTCTACTATCCTCGTCTACTTTTGTAACCCGTTTAAGTCGCGTTGTAGCCCGTCTTTTGTGTTTCGACATCGATATAATAGAAGAGAACTTCGACCCTCTTTGACCGAACTAAACATACTAATTGTGACCGAAAGGGACATCAACAATTTGGCGCGCCAGGAAGGGGGAGCCAAGTCAAAGTTTTCTAAAAAATTGAAGAACGGACCTACACCGACTGGACGAGATGACAATAATTGACAAGGAAAGAAGCAAAGAAGCAAGCTCGTCGGGGGGAACGATCACCCCGGCAACGGATCAAGCGGAGTAGACAGTCCTTCCCACGCCGGACGCTCCAAGAAAGACCGTGACAGTAGAAAGTCCGGAGACCTTCGTCATAGCTACAAATTTGACGACCCCTGCGACCGCAGAGGCACCACAGGCGCCGACACAACTTTCTTTGCTCAACAATCAGCCCGTCTCTAGTATAGACGAACTGTTCCGAGGAATCTTAACACGCCTTGACCAGCAGGAAGAGCGAACAAACAACCGTTTGGATGCACTCACTGCGGCACATTTTAACTCGCAAGATGAAATCAACCATCTCAACAACGCTCGGCTCAACCCAGCAAACTTCACTTCGCTAAGAACAACGCCAGGGTCGTATGTGCAAACCAGCGGGTTAGGATGTAATCCTGCCCAGCACCCTATCGAGCGGAATAACGATGTAACCGATCTAACGAAGGACGCCGAGCTAAAAGAAATCAAAGAGCAAATGAAAGAAATGGCCGCAATGATTCAAAAAGCAACGGATAAGGCGCCCCAAGTCGGACTTATGCTCGAAGCAACACAGCGAACTCCATTCTCTCAAAGACTCGCTACGACGACGGTCAGACGGGCAGTCAAGCCACGGTTGGGTCACTATGACGGAACGGTCGACCCGCGAGATTTCTTACTCACCTTTGGCGTAGCCCTCGGCCCTTTACAGTTCAGCCCGGCGGAATACGATGCTGGAGCTTGTCAAGTTTTCGCCGAGCATCTAACAGGAACCGCATTGAGCTGGTTCTCGAGACTCCCACCCGGATCAATTGATAGTATCAGGGAGTTGATAACCGAATTTTTGAAGCAGTTTTCTGTTTTGTTCGAGGATAAGAATTCCCATGCCGACTTATACGCCTTAACTCAGCACAAGGGAGAATCACTTTGGTCCTTTATAGGGCGATTCAAGGAAGTTTACGTCAACATTTCAATTCCGGACGCTGCCGCAATTGTCGCACTTCGAAATGCGCTAGTGTATGAATCTCGGTTCAAGGAAAAGCTGTCTTTAACGCACATCGAGACCGTAGCCGAGGCATTACTCCGAGCTGCAAAACACATTGGGCTCGAGGAAGAGAAAGCTATCAATGCTAAGAAGCATTCTCTAGAGGCAAGTGCGATGCCAAAACAGCCAGTAGCCGCAGCTCCAAAAGTTGACTACGCCGAGCCTCGACAACATTTCGTCAAAAACCAAGATCGAACTCGCCGAACCTTTGCGATCGGCGAAAACAAGTATATACGGAAAGAGGGAGGTGAAAATAGTGCAACCCCGTACTGCGATTACCATCAGAGTACCACCCACGCAACTGACGAGTGTCATTACCTCCAGAAGGTCTTAATGGAGCGATACAAGAAAGGAGCAATAGTCGTCGATCCCGACAGAAGCAAGACAACCCGACCTGGACGAAGCGACGCCAAGCGCGCCGAATATATCGCTCGAAAATTTGTCAAGGATTCAAAGGTACTAGCAGACCAAAGCGAAGACGAGATGGAAATTCAGAACCTACTCACCGAACGGCGCGAAGACAGCGGTAACGAGAAACGACCGCATACAGACCGTAAGCCTGACCAACGTCCTCCGACGATACGACGAATCAACATGATAATGGGCGGGCTAGCCGGATGCAACGATTCGGTCAGAGCGATCAGAGATTATACTAAGAAGGCTGAAATGACGAAATCTTGGCCGTCAAGGTTCGAGGCTGAAGGCATGCCAATCACTTTCGACGGAAAAGATCTAGAAGGCTTGGATTTACCGCATAACAATCCATTGGTCGTCGAACTCTTGATCGGCGAAAGTGAGGTGACGAGAATATTAATCGACACTGGAAGCTCAGTCAACGTCATCTTCAGAGACGTATTAGCCAAAATGGAAGTCGGGGAACGGGACATTATGCCAGAATGTCACTCTTTAACGGGCTTCGACGGGGATCATCTTATGTCCGTCGGCACCATCACCTTACCAATCTTCGTTGGGGGGATAGCCAGATACTTCCGGTTCGCAGTTATCGACAAGCCAACGATCTACAACGTCATCCTTGGAACCCCATGGCTCCACAAGATGAAAGCCGTCCCGTCAACATATCATCAGTGCGTTAAGTTCCCAACTTCGAAAGGAATATACACACTGCGTGGCAATCAGCAAACCGCACGGGCCTGTTTTCTGATCGAGCATAAGCTTCGTACAGGAAAGAAATTATAGCAATCAAAGCCGCGGGTCGGCGACAGCAGCACGTCACCGACAGACGGAAAGCCGACTGCCGTCCAACAGGGTGTTGCCACGGTCGAAGAGGTGAGCCTAGACGAGAACGACAAGAAACGATGCGTCAATATCGGCACAGAGATAACATCCGCCATGAGTTGATACTCTTCCTCAAAACCAACATCTCAACGTTTGCATGGAGCGTGGCTGACATGAAAGGAATCGACCCAAGTGTCACGACCCATGAGCTCAATGCCGACCCAACGCATAAGCCGGTCAAACAGAAACCGCGCAAGTTAGGCTCTGAAAGATCACAAGCAGTGAACGACGAAGTTGACAAACTCCTCGGCGCCGGGTCAATCATGGAAGTAAAATATCCAGAGTGGCTAGCTAATCCGGTGGTCGTCAAAAAAAAGAATGGAAAGTGGCGAATTTGCGTCGATTTTACCGACCTTAATAAGGCTTGCCCAAAGGATAGTTTCCCATTGCCAAGAATCGATCAGCTCGTCGAAGCGACTGCAGGCAACGAGCTGTTAACCTTTATGGACGTCTTCTCTGGTTACAACCAGATTCTAATGCACAAGGACGACTAGGAAAAAACATCATCTATCACAGATAGAGGAACGTACTGCTACAAGGTCATGCCCTTCGGCCTGAAAAATGCGGGAGCGACGTATCAACGATTAATCAATAAGATGTTCGCCGAGCAACTCGGCCGGACTATGGAGGTCTACATCGACGATATGCTCGTCAAGTCACAGCACACAAAGGATCATATCACTCATCTGCGACAATGCTTCGATACCCTCAACAAGTATGGGATGAAGCTTAACCCGGCCAAATGCACATTTGCAGTCAATCCGAGGAATTCCTTGGGTACCTGGTAACCAGACGAGGCATCGAGGCAAACCCGAAACAAATTAAGGCGATCATCGATCTACCACAACCAAAGAACGCCAGAGAAGTACAACGATTAACCGGACGGATCGCTGCTCTAAACCGTTTTATATCCAGATCAACCGACAAGTGTCTACCATTTTACCAGCTTCTCAAAACAAAGGGCAAGTTTGAGTGGACCGAGGCCTGTCACAGTGCGTTCAACGAGCTAAAGAACTACTTATCGACCCCACCGATCTTAGCAAAACCGGAGCTCGGCGAAATCTTATTTCTTTATATCGCGGTCTCAGAGTCGGCCGTCAGCGGTGTACTCGTTAAAGACGATCGAGGAGAGCAACGACCCATCTTTTATATAAGCAAATCACTCGACGACGCGGAAACTCGTTACCCGACAGTCGAGAAGATTGCTCTGGCAGTCGTCACGTCCGCAAGAAAGCTCCGACCGTATTTCCAGTCGCACACCGTCGCTGTCCTGTCCAACCAACCTTTACGATCCATACTGCACAGCCCGAATCAATCGGGCCGACTAACAAAATGGGCAATTGAACTTAGCGAGTACGACATCGAGTATCGAACTCGTCCAGCTGCAAAGTCCCAAGTACTCGCTGACTTTCTGATTGAACTACCGCTTGGGGAAGCCGAACCAACACCCACTGACCCGTCAGATGACCGGTGGACCCTACATGTGGACGGAGCATCCTCTCATCTTGGGTCAGGAATAGGAATTCGGCTAACTTCGCCGACCGGAGAAATTTTGGAGCAATCCTTCCATCTCCGATTCCAAGCAACCAACAACGTCGCCGAGTACGAAGCACTCATCGCCGGTCTAAAGCTCGCCAACGGAATGCAGATCATGCGGATAAGAGCTTTCTGCGACTCTCAGCTCGTCGCCAACCAGTTCAGTGGAGAGTATGACACCAAAACGCTTCGACGAATTTGAGCTCATCAAAATTCCCAGAGGAGACAATGCCCCGGCTGACGCTTTGGCAGCACTCGCTTCAACATCGGATCCCGACCTTCGGCGAATCATCCCGGTGGATAGCATAGATACGCCGAGCATAAGCGAAGCGTATCCCGAGACTTGCCTCGCACTCCACCAGCCCAATGAAATTAGGACGACTTATCGAACGATGAGGTCACACCGAGGATGCGAACCAGCCTCAGACAGCGACGCAACAGATTGACGAGTCGAAATCCGAGCATACTTAGCCGATGGCGACGTACCAACAGACAAATGGGCTAAACGAAGATTAAAAGCCAAGGCCGCCCAGTACACCTTAATGAAAGATCATTTGTTACGATGGACGGCGGCAGGAGCCCTTTTGCTCTACATATACGGTGACGATACCGAGCGCGTCATGATGGAAATGCATGAAGGGGCCGGACGAAATCACTCAGGTGGCCGAGCCTTGGCACTGCGAATCAAGAAGCATTGCCATTACTGGCCAACGATGATATCTGACTGCGAAAAGTTCGTTGCCAAGTGTGAAAAATGCCAGCGACACGCCCCCATTATTCATCAGCCGACTGAACTCCTGCGAACCGGAATAGCTCCTTACCCTTTCATGCGCTGGGCGATGGACATCATTGGCCCGCTACCAACTTCAAGACAAAAGCGATATATACTCGTCCTTACCGATTATTTCACCAAGTGGCTCGAGGCCGAATCTTACGCAAATATCAAGGCGAGGGACGTCCAACTCTTCGTCTGGAAATATGTAATCTGTCGCCACGGTCTCCCGTACGAGATAGTCACTGACAACGGGTCGCAGTTTATTTCCCTGCAATTCGAAAATTTTTGTGCACGATGGCGAATCAAACTAAGCAAGTCGACGCCGAGGTATCCGCAAGGAGACGGCCAAGCCGAAGCTACCAACAAGACTATACTCGATGGCCTAAAGAAAAGACTAGATGCCAAGAAGGGTGCCTGGGCCGACGAGCTTGACGGAGTACTTTGGTCCTACCGAACGACCCCAAGGACATCCACTAACCAAACCCCATTCTCCTTAGCCTACGGGATAGAAGCGATGGCACCCGCTGAGGTCGGCAGTTCCAGCCTCCGACAAACAATGCTCGTCCAAAACACCGCACTTAACAGTCAGATGCAAATGGATAGACTCGACGAGTTGGAAGAAGAACGAGACAAAGCACTCCTACGAATCCAAAACTACCAGCTCGCCGCAGCCAAGTACTACAACAAGAAAGTTCACAACCGGCATTTCGACGAAGGGGACCTCGTCCTCCGTAAAGTCTTCGAAAATACTGCCGAACCAGATGCCGGAAAAATGGGAGCCAATTGGGAGGGTCCATATCTAGTATCCAAGGTCGTCCATCCCGGCGTATACGAACTCTTAACAATGGGCGGCAAACCAGTGCCGAGATCTTGGAGTTCGATGCATCTCAAGCGCTACTACTACTGAAAATCACCAAGCGAGCTCGGCTATATCCAGCTCGTCCTTTCTATAGTTTAAATAAACATGTAAATGTGAACTACGAGCGGCTTGATCCCTCCTGATCGGAGGGTACCTAGGCAGTCTCATTCTACGGGACACAGCCGCCAATAATATAAAATTTCTTTTTCAAATCATCGTTTGCGAATTATTTTAGTCATTACCCTTGCCCGGTAATGACCCGACGTTCCGACGTATTATTCTAAGCCGAGTCGCAACTCGCATAAAAAGGGTAAGCCGACTATTAACGGTCGCCCCTGGTTATATTAAGCCGAGTCGCAACTCGCACTAAAGGATAAGCTAACTAATAACGGTCGCCCCCGGTTATATTAAGCCGAGTCTAACTCGCATAAAAGAGATAAGTCGACCATCACGAGTCGCACTTTTTAAAAAAAAAAAAACAACAAAGGCGACGTTAAAAAAATATTGGAGTCAAGTAAAAAGTAGAACTCTCAGGAGTACGAAATTTGATTTATTTAAAGGGGAGGATGCAAGTCTGATGTGGGCGCCGACCCCATTACGGCACAAACCAAAAAAAAATATAATAAAAGGAGAGGAAAGAGCTACAACAACGGAAAATAAGTCATTCAATTCCTAGATCGGCATTGGAAGGCTCGTTAAATTCCAACCCGCCAATTGTTGTCTGCCAATAGCGGCATAATTCTTTCACATCCTTCAGCAGATCCATCGGAACAGCCATGCCTCGCCCAACCATGTTCTCGAGGTACGCACAAATCCCTTCGACGCGACTACTTTCGCTAAAATAGTGGTTTGTGCTCTCCAACTGCGTCACGTAGCGGCGAAGCACGTCGACACGATCACGACAGGTTTCGATCTCCTCTCATTCTTCAAACGGCCTCCGACCAAGGGTATCAAGGTCGCCCTGCTCAAGTGCGGGAATTACCACTTCCGCACATAAATCTTCGCGCCGGGTGCGTTCTTCCACCAAACGATCCCATCGCCACTTCGGGAAGAAAAACCCTTCGTCGATCAGCGGTTCAAGACATTCAATAACCCCGTCAACACGACAGAAGTCGTAGTAACGTTCAAACGAACGACGGGTGGCAATGACGTAAGCCCTTAATCGCTGAATGCGAGCGTTATAGTAGTTAAGTTCTGATTGAATCACCTCGTCGGATCTAACGCCGAGCTGTTCCCACGCCCTGCGCAACCACGCCGATCTTGTCGTCACCGGCATTAGAGCAACTCTCTTCTTCCTACAAAAACAACAAACTCACCAAGACAGGATTGAAGGGAAACACAAAGACTATTTATAAGACGGGGAGCACAAGTCCTAACAGGCGCAAGTTCCCAAAACGAAAAAGGCATTCAATGAATCCAATAAGCAACGCTTCGAAAATTAAAGCATTAAATGAGACCCTCAATTAATGCCCCCAAAAGGACGAATAAAGTTTTCAAGGGAGCCGACCCCTATACACGGCGCATAAAGTACGAGGGAGCCGACCCCAAAACACGGCAAAGGAAAGATAGTACGAGGGAGCCAACCCCTCAACACGGCGATAACACTGATCACGAGACTAGGCCAGCAACCGGAGACTCGCGCCCAGGAGTGGAAGGACGAGGTAACCCTTCGGCAGAACAGTCCGGAACCTGCTCCTCGACTCCATTAGAAGGTTGGTCGGTGACTTGCACCTCAACTCCGTCTGAAGGGCGATCGTCAACCCGCTCCTGCTCGTCCAGTTCTTCACCCCCGATCTCCCCACTCTCCGACCTCTCATCCCCGCCCTCATCAGTATGACCCTCCGTATTCCCGCTGATTGGGGAAGCGATCCAAGTCGGAATTGGGGGGAGAGGCCCGGCGAAAATCTGAGACAAGTCAAAATCAGCCTCGGAGATGTCAGGCAGATCAAACTCTTCAACCTCGCCCTTCAGCTGATTCATCACGGCCACAACCTGGCCCTTAAGCTCCTCATCAAGCAAGGAAATTCGACCCTCGGCGACAAGCGTTTCAAGCATTTGAACGTTCCCAACAGCTTGGTTGTATTCAAGGAATTTCTCCCGCGACGCTTCAACCGCTTCGGCGTGGCCTTTGTGCTTCGATAAAAGCCTCTGCACGCGACCGGCCACCTCGTGAAAGGCATTGATTCGCTCATGGTGCCCATATTCATCACGCCGATCCCTGAGCCTTCTCGTCTCCGAGCTAAGGGTGAGCTTCAGACCATTGCAGGAAGCTTCGGACTCCTTAAGCTTCGTCGAGAGAGAATCCCACTCTTTGATAAGCCCACTCCGGTGATGTTCGAGCTTGGCCACAAGGTCGCTAAGCCTCTGGTTGGACCGAACTGCCTCTCCCAATTGAGCCTCGAGTCGCTCAATCCTCTCATTTGACGCTCCTGAACGTTCCATGTCTCGAACACGACGTTCGTAGCGGGTGGCCATGCGGTTAATACACGCAATAAACTGTTTAAAAAAAAAAAAGTTTAATACATTCAAGGAAGATCTGCGAAGCGAATTGATTTAACCGACGAACCTCAAAAGATGCTTGAGCAACTTCGGTGACAGCGTCGGCCTCTTTCATCCTCTCAATAGAAGGGAGACGACCTTCGCCATAATGAATCTTCCGAAACAACTCGGCACAAGACTGCGAGTCAGATGGAAAGGGACGAGCTCCATATGAATGAGCAAAATCCCAACTGAAGTCGGTCGGCTTCGACTTCTTCAGTGGGACAGACGGCTCTTGTTCAGGGCCATCCTTCCTTTTATGCGACCTTTGTGGAGGGTCGGCAATGCGACCAGAAGTCCCGTCCACCTTCCTCCTTGGAAGCGTCTCCTCAGGGCCGGTGTGGCGGTTAGGCGGGGGGGACCTTTGATGCATCCGTGAAGGATCATCCACAGCTCGACGAGGGGAAAGGGGGACCTTTTTGGACGAACCTGCAGCAGGGGGATCGGAACCTCGACGAACATCCCGACGGGGAGCCGACCGAGACGACGGCTCTGAAGCTTGGCGATAGCGAGCGGATGCATTAGGGACGTTCAAGTTCAGTTTCCCCATAGTCTCAGCTAAAAAAAATAATAAGACGGGGACAACATCAAAACAAAGCTTGCAACGTATGTATGTACTACCAAAAAAAAATATAATAAAAAAAATATAGTACCTCTTGGTCTTCGGTTGGATGCTGACTTCCGTGGACGATCCTTTCTACCCTCGGTTCCCGGCCAAACGAAGGGGCAACGGAGCTTAATCGCGTCTATTTCGGCTCGGAAAGAAGAAGGGTATGGAAGCAAATACCTCGGAATAACAACTGCAAATTTTTAAAAAAAAGGAGGGGGGGGGGTTAAGAAAAACCAAAGGAAGCAAGTGAAGATAACTAAGCAAGAAGGGTCGGCTACCGGGTGAAGGGTTCCACCCAGAAAACCAAGGGATCGACGGATCCTCCATAACCCCCGCTGCAACTTCCAAAAAGAAATACGAGCCTTTCCAGTTATACGTTTTACCCTTGGCACCCTCGACGAGCGTCGTCTTCTTTCCCGAGGCTACGTAATAAAGCCCGAGAGTCTTCTCCCGACTCGATGGATTCAGACACGTCAACTCTTCAAAGTGATCACAAGTAAGCTTGACCCTTGCAGCCTCGGCCATGATCGAAAGACCGACAGCATTTCGAAAGGTCGCCGGGGCAAATTGGGAAACAGCCGCCTTTCGACGAGCAAAATACGTCATCAAAAAAGACGGAAGAGGAAAGGTGAGTCCGCACTCGGTGAAGTATTTCTCCGAAAGACAAATAAAACCAGAAGGTGCATCCCAGGGACGTTGAAAGGCGTTCGGAATCAAAATCTTCGGCTTCGTGTTCAGTTTCCTGGGACAATCCGCAACAACTGTCACGTCAACTCTTAATTTCCCGATACGAACTGCGTCAACTGCCGCATCAATTTTTATCGACGTCGCCGGCATATGATTGAAGAGATTCTCGGTTGGCAAAGGGATGTCGTCCAAGTTAGGGAAAGACGGGCCATCGTTCAAAGGCTCGTCTATCAAGGAGGGAGTCTTGAAAGTGAGCCCTGAGGAGCTAGGGACTGCAGATCCAGGAGCAAGACGACGCTTTATCTCTTCGAATCGAGCCGCATCCGAATCCGTCGAAGACGAGTCAGAGGATCTTAGAGAACAAGCTCGACGGCGAACAGATTTGGTAGAGCCGCTAGATTCAGAAGTCGTCGCTCGTCGAAGGTGACTTCCGGCAGAGGGATTGGATGACTCGGATGAATTCATAATGAAAAAGCGACGACACACTAAAAGCAATATAACGATGAGATAGAAGAAAGGAAAAATACATGAACGACGGGAGCACCAAAAACACGAGAAGATAACAAGATTAGAGAGGAAGTGATGTTTATAGGGGAGGAAAGAAGAATCCAGAAACGTCATCATTGCAGCACGCGCTCAATGACGATACAACTTCCGGATTTCACGCGCTTCAAGCACCGAACGCGACGATCCGACCCTCAACGTTGGAAACCGCACCTTCACGCGCTACTCTGTATCATCCCACGCGCGGTCCTTCGCCTAAAGACTACGAACTAGAGGCGAAGGGGGGGACTATTGTTAGGGGTAGATCCAACCCCAACAAAAGGGCCCGGCCCAGGAAAAACCCCATAAATATCCCTTTCGAGAGAGAAGGGTATTATGGTATTTTTCCTAGAAGAACCGACACGATTCCCTGTAAATACGGGCGTACGGCCTTTAGAAAAGGGGATCGAAGAAAAGCAGGAGAAGTCGTACAGCAAGTACAAGAGCTTAGCTCGTCCAAGCAAAAGTCAACGGTTCTAAGCTCATAGCTCGAAGAATCGACGAGAGATTAGCTCGTCTACTATCTTCGTCTACTTTTGTAACCCGTTTAAGTCGCGTTGTAGCCCGTCTTTTGTGTTTCGACATCAATATAATAGAAGAGAACTTCGACCCTCTTTGACCGAACTAAACATACTAATTGTGACCGAAAGGGACATCAACAAAATTTAATTTGACATTATTAATAAAATAATAGAAAATTATAAGAACAGTAATATATGAATCTCAAATAATTCAAAGATGAAAATATAAATTAAATAAAACAATCTAAACTACTACAATAAATTTTAAAATACATTATTAGAAAAAGAAGATGCATATCTTAATCTTCTATTTTTTTTTTGGAGCAACATATTAATCTTACCTATTCCAAACTGAAAAAATAGAAAGTAGGAGTATATTTTGATTTTAAAAAATAAGGAAAATTTGCTTCCATTAAAAAAGTTTGACCAATAGAACAAAGTTGAAAGCAATATTTATGAATAAATTATTTTTTTAGATGAATAATATGAGACGATCTATGTTTATATAGAAGTGAGTATTACATTTTTTAGAATTAATAATTTTCTGTATATTTTTCTTAATCCTTTTTCTAATTTATGAGAAAATTAATTTCAATGAGCCAATTGTTTTTTTAAAAAATTATTGCTTCCCACTTTCTTGTAAGATGTACTATCACGAGAAGAATGCTTTCTATTTAGTTGATCAAGTGTTATATAATCTATGTTGTTGTATTGCATTTGTGTATTCATTTTTTTTATGCTACCTGTCCTGCAAATTAATATAAATAATAGTAACACCGTGATAAATTTGTTAATCTCAATAACCTTAGTTATTATGCATAAGAAACTTTGTTAACACTTCAAAGTCAAAGATTGCATAGTATGCATTATAAAATTGAGAAACGAAACAAAATTCAATGAAACGGCGACGAAAACACGCGATAATATCTAGGAATCTTTTTATATAGTTGCTTCGATTAGACAATAAACAAATTTCCTTCGAGACTTGTTCAATAATGATGATGTGTCAAACAAAAGGTTAATAAAAGACAAAGAATAAAATTTTACCAAGAAAAACAAAGTTAGTCGAAATTATTTTGTTTGGTGAAAATTATGTCATCATCTATTCGCTTGTATAAAGAGGTGTATTTACAATCCTTTTGCTTTTAGGATTAACAAAAATTTTTTTTTATATAATAAGATTACAATTATCTTATGCATCGTTTTACAAAATTTGACACGTGACACGATCTGATGAGTTACTTTGATATGTGATTTCTGATTGTTAAAATTGACACGTGTCACGATCTGATGAGTTATTAACTTGAATATTTAGTCGTTAAAACTGACACGTGTCACGATTTGGTGAGTTTTTAACTTTGATCTCTAATCGTTAAAACTAACACATGTTACGATCTGCTGAGTTACTAACTTTGAGAACCAAACTTTATATAATAAGATCTCTCTCGGGTTCGTCTGAAACTGGATAGTTATGTTGGGTACAAACCAACGTCCCACATCGGAAGATTAGAAAAGAAGTTTCTAATATAAAAGTCAAGTCCAAACCTACTTAGTATGAGGCCTTTTGGGAAGGAACCCAATAACAAATTCGTGCGGACTTTGCCATCTCGGTCCAAACCGGACAATATCATACTAATGGGGACTTGACTTAGGCTTAGAAAGCCCAACAATTGATATCAGAGCCAGGTTGAAATTTCTAAGCCCAACAATTGGTATCAGAGCTAGGTTGAAATAGATGGACCTAAGAAGTGGGTATGGGCTTAATGATTAGTGTGGGAGAAGCCCTTCAATGTGACACGATAAGAAGGGTACCTTGCGAATAAGGAAGCATCGAGTTCTTGGTGACAAGATTTCGTTGAAAGTCAAGTCCAAACCTATTTAGTGTGAGACCTTTAGAAAAAGAACCCAATAATAAATCTGTGTGAGCTTTGCTATTTCGACCAAAAACAGACAATATCATACTAATGGGACTTGACTTGGGCTTAGACAAGTTAGACAATTTATCAATCTTGAGTCCATTGAGCCAATATAACTATGCTTCTTCGTCCTCGTCCGGCTTTGCTTTGTTGTGAATCCACTTACCAATTGCATCCACTTACCAATTGCATCCACCACCGTAGAGCTTTATCTTTATCTTGCAGTCGAATTTAACCATTTAAAAAATAACATATTAATATCTTGTTATATAAAATTTTAGCTTTAAATTTGTTAATTAATCCAGTAAAAATTATTAGTATGTGCAGATTGTTATTACTTTAGGTGGAGCCGAATTTTTTACTTTGACCATCTTTGGGTGAAACTCAAACCACTTTGCTACTTACTTTAGAAAATTAATTGAATAACATATCTATATAATATATAATTTATAATATAATGACTTAATGAGTTATGTGTGTGACGAGACAATTATTCTTCTCGTGTATTAAAAAAGTTGGTAACACTTGCGCGTAACAGTTGTACTTTTGAGTGAAAAGTTGTTGACTTTTGCATGTGTGTTCTTAATAAGAAACCGGGTACGATTCGGTTCACTTACGGCATAAAGTGATATAACGATCAAAACAATTCAACAAAATATAAAGTGTTGTAAAACAAGAGGATTCGAAGTAATCTCTTATTCTTATTGATAGAGTTGAACCGAGGTTACATATATATAGTAAAGTTTAGATCTTATCACAATGGGAAATACATAAGAGTTAGACCGACATAGACTAAGGCTTATAGCCGACGGGCCTTGGTCGATGGGCTTCAAGTCTTAGACAGCCTATGGACCGTGTATAGGCTTGGTTATGGAGTCCATCCTTAAGTGGTTTATAACACTCCCCCTTGGATGACATAACCATGCTGATGCTAAAGGATCGATGCAATGTGCTTGGGGATGCTGCCTCATTAAAACCTTACCAGGAAAATCCAGTGGGACAAAACCATGGTGAAGGAAAAAGAGTACATCACACATTGCTCCCCCTGTTCTAAGCATCCCTGAAGTCCTTAAGTCTCCGCATCCCAATCTGGTGCATGAGCTTCTTGAATGTTGTTGTCGGCAGTGCTTTGGTGAAGAGATCGGCTGAGTTGTCGCATGATTGAACTTGCACCACTTGAACTTCTCCAGTCTCTTGTAGTTCATGTGTGAAGAAGAACTTCGGGAGAATGTGCTTCGTCCGATCTCCCTTGATGTAACCTTCCTTGAGCTGTGCGATGCAGGCTGCATTGTCTTCATAGATAACGGTTGGCTCTTTGTCTTCGACCATACCGCAATCCGTCCTGATATGTTGAGTCATCGACCTCAACCATACACACTCTCGTCTGGCTTCATGAATTGCTAGGATCTCCGCATGGTTAGACGAAGTGGCCACAATACTTTGCTTCATAGAACGCCACGAGATTGTCGTACCACAGTGTGTAAACACATAGCCGGTTTGAGACCTTGAGTTGTGCGGATCCGATAAGTAACCTGCAGCAAAATCAACTAAACCTTCCTTGTTATGGTTAGTATAAAATAAACCAAAGTCTGTCGTTCCTTGTAGGTAACGCAGAACATGCTTAATACCGTTCCAGTGCCTTTTAGTCGGACAAGAACTAAATCTTGCTAGGAGGTTCACGGCAAAACATATGTCTGGTCTAGTGTGGCTAGCCAAGAACATTAAAGCTCCTATAGCACTGAGATATGGCACTTCAGGACCAAGAACTTCTTCATTGTCCTTCTTTGGACCAAATGGATCTTTATCCAAGTCAAGGCTTCTCACAACCATTGGGCTGGTCAATGGGTGAGCCTGGTCCATATTAAACCTCTTGAGTACCTTTTCAGTATATGCCATTTGATGCACAAGGATTCCATTATTTATGTACTCAAGTTGAAGCCCCAAACAGAACTTAGTTTTACCTATGTCTTTCATTTCAAATTCTCTCTTTAAATACTCTACTGTTTGGGCGATTTCACCAGGGGTTCCAAGTATATTTAAATCATCAACATACACTGCTATAATAACAAACCCTTTGTTTGCAAACTTCTTAATAAAAATACATGGACTGATCAGGTCATTCCTATAGCCTTCTTTAGTTAAATACTCACTTAATCGATTATATCACATTCGACCACTCTGTTTCAGTCCATAAAGGGATTTGTTCAGCCTAATGCAATACTGTTCTCGAGAACCACTCTTATCTTTGAGCTCAATACCCTCTGGTAATCTCATATAAATTTCATTATCCAGTGGACCATATAAGTATGCGGTTACAACATCCATTAACCGCATATCTAGTTTTTCTCTTATAGCCAGACTTATTAAGTACCTAAATGTTGTTGCATCCATCACAGGGGAGTATGTCTCCTCATAGTCTATTCCTGGTCTTTGAGAGAATCCTTGTGCTACAAGCCGTGCCTTATATCTCACGATTTCATTACTCTCATTTCTCTTCCTTACAAAGACCCATTTATGTCCAACTGGCTTTATATTAGGTGTTGTTCTTATGATTGGACCAAACACACTTCTCTTCTCTAAAGAGTTTAACTCCACGTCAATGGCTTCTTTCCATTTTAACCAATCTTTACTTTGAGTGCACTCTAATATAGACGTGAGTTCATGATCCTCATTTATCTCAAGTGCTACCTTGTATGCAAATATTTCATTGATGTCGACATCCTTACGGTTCCATTGAATTCCAGACATGATATAATTTATTGAGATCTCATTATTATAAATACCATCAGGTCCTTGAGGTTCAGCGTCCCAAACCTCATTTGGTACCTTAGGATTTGCTGCGGCCATGTCTGTTAATTCTTTAACCTCGGTTTGTTTTGCACATTTCTTAGATTTCCGAGGGTTCTTATCTTTGGAACCTAATGGTCTACCTCGTTTCAAACGTGGCTTAGACTCTGTAGCAACTTGATTGTGTTCCTTTTGAACATCAATACATACTGGTGCATTACAAGCTGGTATGTACGATTTTGTTACTCTCTTTGGGTCAGCAAAAGAATCTGGTAATTGATTAGCTAGCTTTTGCAAATGAATAATTCTTTGGACCTCTGCATCACATGCTAGAGTCCGAGGATCTTGCCAATTTAAGGATGTTTGATTCCATGTTAATTCCTTAACCAGCTTGCTAGTCTCACCACCTAACATAGGGAATTCGGACTCAACAAAGTGACAGTCCGCGTATCTGGCCTTAAATAAATCTTCTGTGGTCGGCTCAAGATACTTTATAATAGTGGGAGACTCATATCCAACATATATTCCCATCCTCCTGTGAGGTCCCATCTTAGTTCTCTGTGGTGGAGCAATAGGTACATAAACGGCACACCCGAATGTTTTGAGATGGGATATGTCTGGCTCATGACCCGTTAATAGTTGGGATGGTGAATATCTGTGTTCACAAGATGGCCTGATGCGTATAAGTTCTGCTGCATGTAAGACTGCATGTCCCCAAGCCGACACAGGGAGCTTCGACCTCATTAGCAATGGCCGAGCTATCAATTGTATCTGTTTAATGAAAGATTCTGCCAAACCATTTTGTGTATGGACATGTGCCACAGGATGTTCCACACTCACCCTCATGGACATACAGTGATCATTAAATGCTTGGGATGTAAATTCACCAGCACTGTCTAGACGTATAGTCTTAAGTGGAAAATCTGGAAAGTGTGCTCTTAGCCTTATAATTTGAGCCAACATCCTAGCGAAGGCTAGGTTTCTCGTGGATAACAAGCAAATGTGTGACCATCTGGTTGATGCATCGATCATAACCATAAAATATCTAAACGACCCACAAGGTGGGTGTATTGGTCCACATATGTCACCTTGTATCCTTTGCAGAAAGTTTAAAGTCTCTTTATTGACCTTTACAGGTGATGGCCTTATGATAAGTTTCCCTTGTGCACATGCTACACACGTGAGATTTTTAGGGATAACTTTTCTCTCTTTAAGAGTGTGCCCATTCGAATTCTTAATCAATTTACGCATCATGTTCGAACCCGGATGGCCAAGCCGGTCATGCCATAGAGTGAACTGTTCATTGAACATTTTATTCTTTGCCAAATTAGCTCCTATCGTGTTAATCTTAGCATGGTATAAACCAGTGGCTAGTGCAGGTATAGTCTCTAGGACCTTCTTATGCCCATTCACGATTTCAATAATGTATATAAATTCTTTGTTTCCTTCACCCTTTGTTTCAATATGATAACCATTCAATCGAATGTCCTTAAAGTTCAATAAACTTCTCTTAGAGCTGGGTGAGTACAAGACATCACTTAGTTCAATATGTGTGCCATTAGGTAATAATATGTGAGCTTGGCTGTAGCCTTCTATTAAGCTTGCTATACCCGCAAGTGTACTAACATTGGCACTTTTCATTATGAGGTTTATGAAATATCTCTTGTCCTTCAATATTGTGTGGCTGGATCCACTGTCCACCACTAGTACACTCATGTCCTCGGCCATTTCTATATAGGACAATTATTTGTGTTTTGACTTTAATAAGACAATCGATTATATAAAATAAAATCTTTGAATTTAAACCAAAATAATTATCCAATACATAACCGCAATTTAAAGCATAAAAACATAGAAATTAAACCAAAGCAAAAACCAAAATTTAGTCATCATCCTTAAGGCAATCGGAAGTCTCATATGCTAGTGAATCATCATTCTCATGGTCGAAGTCACCTTCACCATCGAGATGCACATAGTTGGCTTCTGGGTTCTTTTTCAAAATCTCTTGATATGCATCAATAAGATGCTTGGGTGTTCTGCAATTCTTGGCCCAATGGTTAGACATACCACATCGGTGACAAACCGATTTAGCCTTGAATTGTGGTTTAAAGGACCCACGGCCCCTACCACCACGGCCACGGCCTCCACGGCCATAACCATCAAAACGGCTAGCTTGGTATTGTCCACGACCACCACGGCCACGGCCATAGTGTCTTTCTCTGTGGACATAGTTGGTCTCGGCTCTTTAGGCTCTATAGGATTTTTCTTTGCCAAATCAACCTTGTGTGCTTCTGGTAATGGGGCTGTACCATGAGGTCTCATAGCACTATTCATCATCAACAGCTCATTGTTCTGCTCATCTAGCAGCAAACACGAGATTAGGTCCCCATAGGTTTTAAAACCCTTTCACGATACTGTTGCTGAAGCAGTATGTTGTTAGTGCTAAAAGTAGACAATGTCTTCTCTAGCAGCTCTTTCTCGGTCACCTCAGTACCACACAACCTAAGGAGTGAGACAATCCTAAAAAGCTCTGAGTTATACTCATCCACAGATTTTTAGTCATGGATCCTTAGGTTTTTCCAATCAAATTGAGCCTTTGGTAGGAGCACCGTCTGTTGGTGTCCGTATCTGCGTTTAAGCTCTGTCCAAAGGCCAAGAGGATCTTCTATGGTGAGGTACTGATTCTTGAGACTCTCAGCAAGGTGATGGTGCATATGCATAATGGCCTTGTACTTTTGTTTGTCAGAACAGTCATAATCTTCCTCAACGCATTCAAACAAGTCCTTTGACTTCAGCATGATCTTAGTGTCCAATGCCCATTGCAAGTAATTGTCTCCAGAGGCATTCAAGGCAGCATATTCTAGATTGTTGAGCCTTGCCATCTGCATAATACAGAAATAGACATCCTTTCATTAGCATGCGGTAATAAGAAACCGATCCATGCAATAAATATTAAACTTAGGTCATGCGGTATTGGAGACCGAAACATGCCTTAGGCTATGCGGTATTTGAGACCGAAACATGCCTTGCCTTTTACTCATTATTTTCGGCTTTGGTATGCATGGAAAACAAACAAACCTAGATAGAAACTAGCATGCAACAATTTACTTTTTACTAGATAGAATTTCCTTTTCTTAAGTTTTCCTATTCCAATTAGGATTATGACAAGTTTTAGTAAATATCTTAAGTTTTAGGATAATTACTAAAATTTATTTGGAAGTTATCCTAACAATTTTAACAACCTAAGAACAAGTCTATGTGCTCGAGTTTTATGTTTCATGCAGCCGAAAGTTTACAGAAATCATTTATGTTACAATCGATTCATAATTTTAAGCAAGGTTCGATTTTAGTCTTAATGATATATGCAATACATGAAACAGTCAAGCAATAACAACCAACCAAATTTAATCATGATTAATAGGTTCAATTTGCAATCAATCTAACAACCCTAAACATCACATAATCCGATTTTAAAGTTTTACAGTTTAGGGATCTTAAGCTTTTGCTAGTTGGTTTGTTTGCTTGTAGATTTCTTAAGGTTCCAATAATTTTTAACAGATCAAGTTCGATTCATAGGTTCTAAGAGGGTTTGATCATTGATTACTTTTCACCGATTGGAGTCTGACTGGATATGAACCGGGAGCTAACAGACCTCGGTTGTACCTCTCCCTCGATCACGAACCTCGGACAGGAATCAAACAGAACATAAGCAGGAACCGATCACGACACGAGCAGGAACCGGACAGGACTCGATCACGAACACGAGCAGGAACCGGATCTCTCGGACAGAATCACGAACAGAACTCACCCGGGACCAAACTCGGATGTATCTTTGAGCAAGAACCGATCGCCGATAGTAACTACGAACAAGGGAAAGAGGCGGCGGTTTTAGGGTTTTAGGGTAATGGTTTTTCTCAGCTGGTTTAAGAGTTTCGTGCTGATAACGTGTTGTAAAACAAGAGGATTCGAAGTAATCTCTTATTCTTATTGATAGAGTTGAACCGAGGTTACATATATATAGTAAAGTCTAGGCCTTATTACAATGGGAAATACATAAGAGTTAGACCGACATAGACTAAGGCTTATAGCTGACGGGCCTTGGTCGATGGGCTTCAAGTCTTGGACAGCCTATGGACCGTGTATAGGCTTGGTTATGGAGTCCATCCTTAACTGGTTTATAATATAAAGTAAAATAATAGCTAAGTTTTTGGTAGCAAAATTTCATCACTCCATGATTAATTGGAGAGCAAACATTTTTTTTCTTAAAATTTCTAGTGTTATATAACTTAGGTTTGATAACATAGGTAGAAAATGAGTGCCCCTATGACAAAGAACTCTGGGTGAACAAACCCGGTACAATAACTAAAAGCTACAAAAACTGCTCTTAAAAGGTAAAGTTTCGAAACCACCAGAAGCAAGTCTTGGAGATTCCCTTTCTTCTTTCTCATAAGCCATTCTAGCTATTTTGTTGAATTGTTTTACTTTATATTTTGTTGCTCCTCTTGAGTATATTTTATAGTGTTGTCTACTATACCAGATTATCTTATATATATACTAGAATAGGATATGTGCTATAGTACGGGTTAAAATTTCTTTTATTTATATTATAATTTTAGAATATAATATAATTTATATGATTATTTTTAAAAGTTTTTTTTGGTTAAAATATTATGCAATAAAATTATATGCTAAATATGATGGCTTGAAAAAAATAATTATTTTGTAAGTTTATATTGTTAATTTTGTAATTTTATGTATGAGAAATGATTATGTTTGTTGTTTGTTTTTATTTTAATTTTTGAACATGTTTGGTGAATGTGTTAGATTTTATTTTCACTGCACAATAAGATGATTAAGTGTAATAAATTGTCAAAATTTTATTCCTTTTTATGCTTAACAATATATTTTATGCTTAACAGTATATATTTTGTAACAATAAATTGAATACTAAAGATTTTATTTTGGAAATTGTATAAATCATTAGAATATTTTCTTTAAGAGAATTATTTTGGAATTCTTTGGGATATTTTTAAGTATATTCATATAGCACATAGATTGACCAGTTAATCTATAACATTTTTGTGTAACCAATTTATATTTAATCTATAACTTATTTTGTAACCAACTTATAAAAATTATATAGTATACCAAAAAAGTTTATGTACTTCCGTTTTATTATATATGGTATATATATATATTGGAGAACAAACATATTGATGAGCATTGTAGAAAATTCAACATCATTGAAATCACCATATATACAAATTATACAGTATAATTGATCCAAATCTAAAAAAACTTTTGAACAATAAAATTGTAACATCTTGACAAGCATATCTTGAATCTCTTTATCGGGATGAATTTTTTCTTCGTCGTAATGGAATTTGTTGAGATCAAGGACGCACCACTTTGGAATTGAGATCAGTAATCTCTTTTCTACAATGCTCATCATCAAGGACGCGCCAGAGGTCACATATGCAGTCTTGGAATTCTTCCGATCAGGACAACTTCTCAACCAATGGAATGCCACTACAATTGTTCTCACTCCCAAAGTCCCAAACGCCTCTACAACTTCAAAGTTTAGACCTATCTCCCTCTGCAATACGGTCTACAAAATCATCTCAAAGCTACTGGATGATCGGCTTAAGGCTCTTCTCCCGACCTTGATCTCTTCCGCTCAATCAGCTTTCCTTCCAGGTAGGCTCCTAGCGGAGAACGTTTTTTTAGCTACTGAACTTGTGGAAGGCTATGGCAGGAAAAACATTGGTCCGCGAGGTATGCTTAAGGTTGACTTAAAGAAGGCTTTTGACTCTGTCAAATGGGTTTTCGTAATAGCCACAATGCGTGCCCTGCACTTCCCGGATCATTTTATAACCTGGATTTCTCAATGCATCTCCACTCCGCAGTTTTCTGTCTCAGTCAATGGTCAATCCTCTGGCTACTTCAAAAGTGTGCGAGGACTGAGACAGGGTGACCCCCTCTCCCCGTATATATTAGTTATGGCTATGGAGGTTTTCAGCAAGCTCATGAGCTCATCATTCGCCGCGGGGTTCATCAAGTATCATCCAAAAACGGAAGAGCTTGACATCTCCCATCTGATGTTCGCTGACGACGTTATGGTTTTCTTTGATGGCTCTCTCTCTTCTCTTCAGGGTACCTCTGACACTATGGACCTCTTCGCAAGCTGGTCGGGGTTGCGAATGAACTGTGACATACTCAGCTGTTTACAGAAGGTTTGGAGCTATTTGAGGCCGCTACCTTGCATGATCTTGGTTTTTCCATTAGTCGACTTCCAATCAGATATCTGGGACTGCCACTGATGAGCAGGAAACTACGGGTCTCCGAATACTCTCCTCTCATTGACAAAATGACCAAGACCTTTAAATCCTGGGCTGTCTCGTCGCTATCCTATGTGGGGAGGCTACAACTGATCAAGTCTGTTATCTATGGCCTCATAAACTTTTGGGCATCTACCTTTATCTTGCCGAAAGCGTGCATTAAAAAAATGGAGTCTCTCTGTTCTTGTTTCCTCTGGTCTGGCACTATAGACAACCCCCATGGTGCTAAGGTCGCCTGGTCAGACGTCCTCTTCCCTAAAGCAGAAGGTGGACTAGGTTTGCGAAGGATACGCATCTGGAACTCAACCCTGTGCCTAAAGTTAGTGTGGCTCCTCTTCTCTGGAAGTGGCTCACTTTGGGTTGCGTGGAATCATCATCACCACATCAAAGGGAAGAGTTTCTGGTCTCTGAAAGAGTCTACTCGCTCTCCTTGGAACTGGCGATGCCTCCTGCGCTTGAGGCATATTGTTGAATCGTTTGTTGAATGCAAAGTGGGGAATGGACAATCTGCAAGCTTCTGGTTTGATAACTGGCCCCCTCTTGGTCTTCTAATTAAGGCTCTGCAACATCACGGTCCTGCAGTTTTGGCGATCCCCATAAATGCGACTATGGCCATCGGCTGCAATCTCGTTCATTGGAGCATTGTCAATAATCCTCCCCCTCTGGTGCAAGATTTGCAGGACTTTATTTCCTCTCTCAGGTTCAGTCCTCTACATGATGACTTATACAGCTGGGTTCTATGTGGCTCTCGAACTCAAGTTTTCCCGACTGCAGCAACTTGGAACGCCATCAGACCGCGACGGCAACTAAAGACTGGGCACAGGCTGTTTGGTTTAAAGGAGCCACTCCAAGGAATTCTTTTATAATTTGGATCGCAAACCTCAACAGGCTACCAACGAGGGATAGACTTGCCTCTTGGGGATTGCAGATCCCCCTCCTCTTGCGGTTATGTGCAGACTTTGAAGAAACCAGGGACCACCTGCTCCTCTGGTGTGGATACAGCTCGTAGATTTGGAGGTTTGTCCAACTGAGACTTCGTCTACAACCCTATATCTTCATCTCGTGGGACTCTTTCCTAGCGTGGATGATGATGACATCAGACCAGGCTCCTACCATCCTTCGCAAGATCGTTGTTTAAGCTACGGTCTACCTCCTCTGGAAACAGCGAAACAACATGGTGCATAATGGCTCTCTCCTTCCCCCATTGACACTTTTCAACGATATTGATAGGGAAGTCCGGAATACCGTTATTGTGAGACAAAACCGAAAGTTTTTGCAGGAATCTTATGGTTCTGTGGATCCGCTAACTCTGTGTTGTTGACACCAACACTCTATTTTGTAACCCTTGTTTTTATTTTTTTTGGCAAGGTTACATTCTATAGGTTAATCTTTTGTATAACCAAACCCTACATATTTTAATATGATATTCACATTTTTTCAGAAAAAAAGAAATTATCTTGGATATTGAAGGCTACCAAGGTAATGGTTACGTAGTTTGGTAATGTAAAGAAATGAAATAAAAAAAGGGACAAAGATGAACATGGAGGTGTGATGTCAGTAATAGTGACGTCATCCATTTAAGTCCATCCTCAAACAAAATAGGAGAAACAACATGGGTTTAGAAGGGAAGAAATACCAAACCTCATGAGCAAAGGTGCAGTCGAAAAAGGTATGCTGCATGGATTTTCTTTGATTGGGTAAACTATTTTACATTTACGGTATAATTTAGAGGAGGTAAAATTTAGTATTAAGGATATATGGTTTATTTTTTAAATGTTGAAAATTTAGTTTTGTGGTATTTTTGAGAAAAAGTATATGTTTTAATAATATTAAAAAATAAAACTATAAATAGTATTTTTAGAAAAAATTATTTTAGTGGTATTTATGACAATTTTAATATATTTAAATATCAAAATGTACATCAATCTTATTATTTTATGTATTTTAATAACAAATTTTACATTTGAACCAAACAAAACACCATTGCGAACCGTTTGTCTCTGAGGCGATAGACAAGGGCCAAGGTGATCGTGCCTTTTCATATTCGATAATTCTTTCTCCATCATCACTAAAGTGAACTACGCTGGTCTCCAATGATGTATTTTGAAAAGTCGGCAAACAATAAGTATAAGAAGGTTCCGGCGATTGAGAAATGAGTTAATATTTCTATTTTAAAAATCGTTAGGCGTTAGTCAGGGAGGGTCTAGCAATTAATCAGAAAATCGGATTTGCGTTTGTATCTAATATTATATATATAATAAAATTGTAACATATTCGTAAGATTCAAACCTAGTATAATGGTTTGTGTTTGTATTCAAAACCAATCGAACCTGAATTTGATGACCAGAAACTCAATTTTGTGATTTTTTAGCTTTATCAATTTAATTAATGAGGGGCAAAATAGTCCTTTTAAAATTAAAGGAAATTGAAGAGTAAAATATCATTTACCAATTAAAAAAAAAAAATTATGGGTCAAAGATTTGATTAAAATCCTTGTTTCTGTACAAAATATCAAACTATGTTGCCTCCATCATTATTGTACACTACAACATTCAGTATTTTCGTATTTCTCTTTTTTTGTTAATCCTGACATTTTTGAACGCGATTTCATAAGTTGATCCAATCTAATCTTCCAAGGGAAAGGAAAAAAATATTTCTTTTTTGTTTATCAGCCTGAAATTGTCAATTACAAAATTTGATCATAAAACACATTCATAATATTGCTCCTGAGTTTCATGAGGCTAAACCCACATTCAAAAAAAATACTCATGTTGTTCCATGTGGGTTATCTTTTTTTCTTGTTTCTTAGAAAGGCTTAAACCTACGAGCAGCTCGAAGTTGTTGTATTCTCTTCTTGTCTTGCTCAAACTTACTCTGAAGCGCCAAGATTTCTGTCAACAAACAAGAAACACACAAAACCAAGAATAAATCTATCAGAATAAGGGCAGACAGATCAAAGGGCCACTTGTAACTAGGGGTGCGTATAAAATCTGATTGGAGCCAAACCGAAACTGACACAAAACCAAGTTTGAAGCCTTGGATATAGAAAAAGCCAAGACTTACCGTTGCGTTGTGCTTCTCGCCTTTGGAAACGGTAGAAACCATGAGCGACGGGCTCACTCTGTTTCTTCTTAGCAATCTTATCCTCCACCGCAGCCTGCGAGAAAGATCCAACGGCTGTTCCAGTTTCAGTTTCGGTTGTCTTTTTCCTTCCTTTGTGATGCACGACCACAGTCCATCCACCTTCTGCAGCTTTAGCTTCTCTATCTTTTTTCTCCTGTTCAACACATATGACAGCATTAGACAAAAACAGTGTACTCACTTAGATAACAGACATGTACGCTCAAAAATATAGGACGGAAAGAAGAACCTGTTCAAGGCGCTCTTCGTGAGCAGTCATAAAGTCATCGATTCTCTTTTGCAGCTCGTCTAAACCAGGTCTACTCTCATAGTAATCAGTAACCCACTCTGCAGTAGTTTGAAAGAGGACTTATCAAGTTAAGGCAGAAACAGATTCAAGAGTGTTCAGGCTTATCTGACTAATATCCAGCTAACTAATGGAAGAAACAGCAATCATTCATACTTTTCATTCCCCTTGTGCAATCCTCATCGCCTGAAGAAATTTCATAAACATCTTCCTCCTCTTCAATTTTGTTCTCTTTCGTAGAGGTAATGTCAATCTTTTTGTTCTTCTTCGATTTCTTAGACTTGCCTACAAAAAAAACGACTTACTTTATTAGAAAAACGATGACAGCACCAAGCAGCTCTGTACTACCGGTTACTTATTTCAGTTCCACGACGGCCATGCCAAACACAAATAATATTCATATAAATCTCACATTAATATCATATGATAGAGTTAGATAGACAGTAAAGTTCACATACTGCTAAAAGAATATATTACACAAAGACTTGAAACTAGCTAAGGTTCTTCATGCAAATGAATGAGTTAACTACATATGATTAGACAAGCCTGAACTACTCACCTTCTCTTTTCAGATGATCATCTTCGACTGAAGCGCTACTTATTTCCTCGGCCTTCCTTTTCTTCTTTGTCTTGTTCAATTTTCCCTTCTTTACTTTGACTTTCTCAGTTGGAATAGCTGTAACAAGAACCAAAGATACTAAACTCAATACCAGAACCTAATAACTGGGTAGTAAATTCAGATTGCTCTGCCAAAAATAAATTAAAATTCACCTTCCAGATTTGGTTCGCTTATATCAACATTGCCTTCTTTCTCTTTTCTCTTCTTCATCTTCCCACTGACCTTCCCATCAGCTGGAGAGCTATCTATTTCCTTACTCTTCTGAATCTTCTTCTTCTTCTTTGTTTTGAGTTTCTCACTTGAAATAGCTGTAAGCCAATAATAAAAGGTACTAAATTCAACACCACAACACATCTTATAACACTAAGAATATCTAATGCCATCAAAGCCAAAACATTCACCTTGGAGCTCTGTAGTCTGAGCACCTTGGAGCTCTGTAGCCTGAGGATCCTCGCTTAAGTCGACATTGCTCACTTTCACTTTCTTCTTCCTCTGAATTTTTTTTCCAACTCTCTTCCCATCAGTCTCTTCTGCATTGACTTTACCCGTCACTTCAATTAGACAAACAAAAATTTACAAAAGCAACTAACTTCAGCTGCACAAAGATTAAACCCTTTGTAATTGAGTTCAATGTCATTCCAAATTAAAGCTCTCAAAGTTTCGAAATCAATTACGCTAACTCTAAGAACACAAATCTTAGTACACATAAAACACTCATCAACACAAATACAATACAGTGCAAACTCTTATAAGGTCTTACCTCACAAATCAATTCAAAAATCGTGAAACCCAATTAAGCATGAAAGAAACAAACAAAAGCGAGAAAATTAAATCCTACCTTGGTGAGGATTACTCTTTTTCAGCTTTCGCGTCTCTTTCATCTTCTTTTCTATCGGCGTCGACGCTATCGGAAAAATTGGGATTAAGTCAGGGCACGACGATATTAAAATTAGGGTTTTGTGAGGTTTTGAACTGAAGCAGATACAAGGGTAAAGTCGTTAATAGCAGCAAGACGGGAGGACATATACGTATTTCTCATAACCCGGTCCGTTCTCGGTTTGATTCAGTTACATTCGATTCGGTTCGGTAATTAAATTTATGAACTCGGTTTGGTTTCGAATTATTTTGATCCGAAAGATTCGATTCGGTTTCCAAAACGTATTTATCATAAACCGGTCCATACCCGGTTATTACAACACAATCGACTCAGTTCCGGTTTTAAATTCGGTTGTTTACTCACTATTGGTAAATAATCCGGTCTGGTTCTACTAATGGAGAAATTTGAAACGGTTTACGGCTTCTCAAACTCGTTGCTGCACATGAATCATCTCTGTTGCTGCAACACCTGAGCAACAAAACAACAATGGTGAATTTGTTGTCTGCAAATGGAGAAGCCTTGATTGCACAAAGCATCTGTGGAGCTGTGTTGAAAGGAAACTGGAAAAATGTTCTGAAACACAAAGTTGATTCTGGGTTATTGAAATCAGCGATCATCACTCAGGTAATCTCAGAGCTTTCTTTGTATTCTGGTTACGGCGGACCTTCTCTTTCATGGAGTTTTTATACCTGGACTGATTCGTTACCAAGTTGTAAGCATAGTTTACAATCATCTTGGAGAATGATTTTGATTTTAACGAAACACAAGCATTTCAAAACTGCACACCAACTGCTCGATAAATTGTCTCAGAGAGAGCTTTTGTCATCTCCACTTGTTTTGAGATCTTTACTTGGAGGTGTTTCAGAAGACCCAGAAGTTTTATCTCACGTTTTTAGCTGGTTGATTATATATTATGCTAAATCCGGGATGGTCAGTGATTCTATTGAGGTGTTTGAGCAGATTAGGAGTTGTGGATTGAAGCCTCATTTGCAAGCTTGTACTGTGTTACTGAATAGTCTGGTTAAAGAGAGATTGACTGATACAGTTTGGAAAGTTTTCAAGAAGATGGTTAAGTTAGGTGTTGTGGCTAACATTCATGTGTATAATGTATTGGTTCATGCTTGTTCTAAATCCGGAGATCCTGAGAAAGCTGAGAAATTTTTGAGTGAGATGGAAGAAAAAGGTGTGTTTCCTGATCTTTTTACCTACAACACGTTGATCTCGGTGTACTGCAAAAAGGGTATGCATTATGAGGCTTTATCTGTGCAAGATAGGATGGAGAGAAGTGGGGTTGCTCCTGATATCGTCACTTATAACTCACTCATACATGGGTTTAGTAGAGAAGGTAGAATGAGGGAAGCGACAAGGCTGTTTCGGGAGATCAAAGGAGTTGTTACTGCGAACCATGTTACTTATACTACTTTGATTGATGGGTATTGTAGAATGAATGATATAGATGAAGCTTTGAGGTTACGTGAGGTGATGGAGTCAAGAGGGTTTACTCCTGGAGTCGTGACCTATAACTCGATTCTACGTAAGTTATGTGAAGATGGAAGAATACGAGAATCTAACAGGTTTTTGAGTGAGATGAGTGGGAAAAAGATAGAACCTGATAATATCACTTGCAATACTTTGATCAACGCATATTGCAAAATCGGGGACATGGTATCTGCTGTGAAGGTAAAGAAGAAGATGATTGAATCGGGGCTAAGACTTGACATGTATTCATACAAAGCATTGGTTCACGGGTTTTGTAAAGTGCTGGAACTGGACAATGCAAAGGAGGAACTGTTCTCTATGCTAGAGAAAGGCTTGTCTCCAGGATATTCAGCCTATTCTTGGCTCGTTGATGGATTTTACAACCAGAACAAGCAAGAAGAAACCGTAAAATTCCCAGAGGAGTTTGAGAAAAGAGGTCTTTGTCCTGATGTTGCTCTATACAGAGGATTAATAAGAAGGCTTTGTAAGTTAGAACAAGTGAATTACGCCAAAGTGTTATTCGAGTCAATGGAAAAGAAGGGTTTAGTGGGAGATAGCGTAATATACACTAGCATGGCTTATGCGTATTGGAGAACAGGGAATGTCACTGAAGCTTCTGCTTTGTTCGATACAATGTATAATCGACGGTTGATGGTAAACTTGAAACTGTATAAATCCATCAGTGCCTCTTACGCTGGTGATGAAGATGTTTTGAAGTTCTTTTGGAGTCACGTAGGTGATAGATGTCTTATATCGAAGAGTATTTTACAAGAAATGAATAGAAGTGAGGTCTTGTGAAGTTAACTAGTGAGTGCCTGTATAAGCTCAGTACTGATCATGTCAATGTTGAAATACTTGGTTAGACTTTGGAGTCTCTTGACCTTGTAGGTGACATATCAGATTTTTATGAAGAATCATTTTCTCACCTAATGCTTTCAAGAGGGTTTGAGTTTCCTCTGAGCAATTTTAATTGGATTCAAACTTCAAATCCTAAAAAGATGCAATCCTTGTAATAATAAAGCTGAATTAATCAAATCAAAAAACAGTACCAAAACTAAAGAGACGAGATCATAACAATCATTAGAATGAGTCAATCGAGCTAAAAATATCCCATATAACTCTGATCTGAACTAAATACGGATTAAGTCATTCTAATCTCCACTTGATCCGGAACACCTCATAATACCAACTCTTTAATGACAAGTGTCAGAAAATGAAAGCTTCATGGGAGCTATATAAACAATGGAACCTTTGGAGGAAACACTTCACTCAATTCAAATCCTACAATCTCACTTTAATTTGAAAACAAAACTTATCTTTCTCTTAACCAAGCTATTTGAAAATGTCAAGCAACCAGAACATTAGCTTCCAAGCCGGCCAGGCCAAAGGTCAAACTCAGGTAATCCTAAATTACTTCAACTATAATATTATCACAAGAGCTGATCCATAATTAATAGGGATCTCTTCAAGTGAAAAAAAAAAAAAAAAAAATTTAACATGCATGATAATATAATTATTTGTTATAAACTGGTGTTCAGGAGAAGGCTAGCACCATGATGGACAAGGCTAGCAACGCTGCCCAATCTGCCAAGGAGTCCCTCCAAGAGGTTTGTAAAATCCATCTAGTATTCATGAATTAGAATAGATCCCACCTAAATAAAAATATTAAGTAAGTATTCTTATGTAAATAATAACTTGGAATTAAATTGTTTCATACAGACGGGCCAGCAGATCAAGGAGAAGGCACAAGGAGCTACCGAATCAGTGAAGAATGCCACCGGCATTAACAAATGAAGACAGTATCATTCCATTTCCATGATGCAACTTTTTTTTGACGAATAAAAACAATAATTCATTTTTTGAACCTAAAGATTAGGTTTAATAGTTTGATTATTCAGACTGTTGTTTTTAAAAAAATATTTATTGCTACTTGTAATGGATTTTGCTTCTGTTTTTTTTTTTAATCTCATGATCATGTATTCTTTGTGATCCTTTCTCATTTTTGGATTTCTTTCATAAAATAGCATATAAATTGAAACATTATTTAATTAATTATGCAATTTTTAGTTAATTTGCTTGCCTGAAATCAAACCACCCCAAAATTTTATCAAAATTAACCAAACTAAATTAGTTACAATTTTTTTTTAAAATCAAGAAAGTTAAATTACAACGAAAAAAACTAACTGAAACCAAAATAAACCGAATTGTCATCTGTAAAACTCCATGCCGACTCTGATTATACCAAAACAAAATTTCTTGTGGTTTTTAAAATTTTGCTTTCGTTACAATCAGAACCGGCCTAATTTTTTGCGGGTGACAATTTGATTTATGACTTAGTTTTGGTTAGCTCTTTTTTCTTTTTCTGTGATTGTACCAAAAAAAAAAAAATAGTTTTGGCTCTAATTGTACAAAAACAAAAATTTACACTTTGCAAATTAAGACGAAGTTAGAAAAATTATTTTCGTCACTTATATAACAAGAAAACTACCGTAATTTTATGTCTTGTACAAAAACTCGATAGAATCAATATCAATTCACATCGATATATAATAAGAAAATATGTTTTTTTTTTTGATAAACTGATTATAAGATAATAAGAATAAGAAAATATTATCTTCACAAACACAAAGGACATAAGGTTGATAAGAAAAGCGAGACAAGAATTTCTCAAGTGTTCAAGAAAGAATAAATCCTTTTAGGACTAAAACTCAGAAGGCAACTTGGCATCTAAAAATACTGTGCAAAACCTTTCACTTTATTTATATTTATAATTATAAATAAAGCCCACAAACTCGAGAAGCATAAAGTGGTGAAATAGGCAGGGAAGATCAGATTTCAAGCTATCAACGAGGAAATGAGTCTGGATAGCAATTCAATGGTCCCAGTTAACTCCGGGCTAGAGAACTTGCACTCTCCTGTTCTCTCTAAGATTTGTGCGTGGGGCGTAATGTTTGGGCTCTTGGCAGTTTCATTGATCGCTATGGCTTATGCTTGCTACCACAAGCAAAACGCTTCGAATTCTTGCATCGAAGAGCAAGAGAAACAAGGAAAGAAGCAAGTGTTGAAGCCATTAGATATGGAACCAAAGATTGTTGTTATAATGGCTGGTAATGATAACCCTACCTTCTTGGCTAAGCCAACTAAGATCAATGCATGACTGATATTGTCTCAAATGATAAAGTTTAAAATCACTAGATTAGTGTTTTGTGTTTCTTTTGTTATGCTTGTTAATCGGGTTCGATGCACAGGACGCCACTATTTATGTATTCCTTCACTAGTATTCTGCTGATTTCTTATTTAAACTCGATTAGTTCGGCTTTAGATGATAAACATTTGTTGTTATTTAGATGATCCTCCTTTGAACATATTGGAATGAGAGCCGATATTTATATGACAGCTAAGCACCGCTATTTTTTTAACAGAATCCTTTTAGATGATTATGAACATTTATAAGAGAAAACAATTGTCAATACATAAACATAAAGGATCATCTAAATAACAACAAATATTTATCATCTAAAGCCGAATTAATCGAGTTTAAATAAGAAATCAGCAGAATACATAAAAAATGTGACAATACCATAAAAAAAAGGCGACAAAACATAACCTGTCTCATGAGTCATATATCAAACAGTAGAAGCAATAGCACACACGAATTGATAAGCTTCAAGGACTGTAAGCAAAAAATCAAACCACTCAACCTTGCCCCAAATCTCTTCATCTCAGCACACCAAAAATTATCTTCTCTTCATACATAACCTCTCTCCGGATTCATTTATCAAACAGTAGCAGCAGTAGCACACACAAATTCATAAGCTTTAGGGACTGTAAGCACAGAGTCAAACAACTCGACCTTGCCCCAAATCTCGTGATTGTTGCGTTTGTCAAGCGTGATCTCGGCACACCAAATCATCCTCTTCTCTTCAGACTCACTTGCAAGAAAATTTTGGTCCCACAAAAGCATCAAGTTACCACCATAATTCACCAATCTAATATCACTATCACTATCAATTTTCTCGCATCAACTTCATCATTATTACTGATAAGATTGTCGAGCCACATAAATCTAGTTTAAAAGGATGGTTTAAGGACTTATAATAAAGAATAATTCTCTTTATTTATTCATCACCAAAAAAAATAACTCAAAACTTTGGTCTCTCTCAATCTCTTAAACACAATCTCTCAAACTCTCTCCCAAAACTCATAAGGCTTACCACACCTTGGTAGCTCTATATATATAAAAATCTCAAAGACACTTTTCCAAAACCAATTAGGAAATATAACTTATTTAGATAACTCCTATACTCAAATATGTATATTTGAATATCTCTCAAACATACTTAGCTTGGACTTTAAGCTACTTCAAGCTTACTCCAACATTCTCCCCCATAAGATTGAAGCCACTGTCACTTACATCTTGAATCCCAATGAAGCTCCTCATTTTCTTGAACTTGATGTTGGATAAGCTTTGAACCTTAAGGCCCAAGTTATTCTTACAATGGACTGTTAAGAATAAGAGAGAAGATAAGCTCAAGGAATATTTAGGAGTAATCTAAATATTGGTGTTTTCCTAATAGGTTTAGGATTTGTGTTTTCATATAAAAGGCTATGTTGAGTTGTGACATAAGCCATGAGTTTGAGAGAGAGCTTTAGGAGTGTTTAGTTTTGAGAGGATATTTTCTAAACACATTAATAAAGAAAGTTGTTCTTTATATTTGAAAGTTCTTACTTTTATTCCTTTTATTTGGTATCAGAGCTTGGTTTGAATCAATCCAAAGGACCGGATTTTTGATTCAACATGAGCGAACTGTCGACGAATACTCGACAAAAGGACGTTGAGAAATCAGTCTCGATTCAATGTCCTCAACTCACCTCTTCAAACTATACAGTTTGGTCAATGAAGATGAAGGTGATACTCCGAATTCAAAAGGTTTGGGAAACCATTGAACCAGGCTCTACGGATGAAGATAAGAAAGATATTGCAACAGCCCTGCTGTTTCAGTCAATCCCTGAGTCGCTTATTTTTCAAGTTGGTGATCTTGCCTCACCTAAAGATATTTGGGAATCAATTAAATCGAGAAACATGGGAGCAGACCGTGTTAAGGAAGCTCGATTACAGACTTTAATGTCTGACTTTGAGAAGCTACGGATGAGTGACTCAGAGAAAGTCGATAGTTTTGCTGGAAAGCTATCTGAAATCGCAACACAGGCAACATCACTTGGACAACCGATCGATGAACCCAGGCTGGTAAAGAAATTACTCAACAGTGTGCCAAGGAACAAGTTTATTCATCTTGTTGCCTCTCTAGAACAAGTATTGAATCTCAATACTACTAGTTACCAAGAGATTGTTGGTAGACTCAAAGCCTTTGAGGAGAGAATACAAGGAGAAGATAAACAAGATGACACACAAGGAAAGTTGCTGTTTACGGGTTCTGACTATCAAACACAGTCGAACTATAATCAAAGTTTTAACAACTTCAGAGGAAGAGGTCGTGGCCGTGGTGGCAGTGGCTATAGAGGTCACGGTAGAGGACGAGGCAGGGGAAGATACAATGGACAGGATCGAACTGATGGATACACAAATCAAAACCAAACTCAGGAAAAGAAAGAGAAGGTAATAACTTGTTTTAGATGTGACAAGATTGGTCACTATGCCTCCTCTTGTCCCGAGAAAACACAAAAACAGCAAGAATCGAACAAGGTCGAAGCAGAAGAAACAGAGAAGGCTGATCAAACTCTGTATATGCATGAAGTTGTGTTTTTAAATGAAGACAAGCTTATCCCTAAGAACTACAGCAGAGAAGAAGGCATGTGGTATCTAGACAATGGGGCAAGTAATCATATGACAGGACAAGAAACTTATTTTTCAGAGCTTAACAGGAACATAAAAGGACAAGTAAAGTTTGGAGATGGTTTGTGTGTAGACATTGTTGGGAAAGGATCGATTTTGTTTGAAAGCAAGAATGGAGAACAGATTCTTGTGTCTGATATTTACTATATCCCTGACCTCAAGAGTAATATACTGAGTCTAGGACAGGCAACAGAGGTAGGTTGTGATGTCCGTATGAGACGTGACTATCTCACGGTACATGATCCAAGCGAAAGACTGTTGGTAAGAGTCATGCGTTCTGCTAATCGTCTCTACAAGATCAATCTCAAGATAGGGAGACCGATCTCATTGCTATCTCGACTTGATGACAATACCTGGAAGTGGCATGCTAGGTTAGGACACATAAGTTTCAAGACAATTAAGGCAATGTACCTGCAGAATATGGTTCATGGCTTATCGGATGTAAGAGATGAAAAGCTGCTATGTCAATCTTGTTTGGTTGGTAAGCAGACTCGACACGTATTCCCAAAAGCCACTCAGTTTGGTCCCATATCTCCAAACCACTTGAACTACTACATGCGGACCTGTGTGGTCCCATATCTCCTGCAACTCTCGCAAATAACAGGTATATATTTGTGATTATTGATGACTACTCAAGGTACATGTGGTCCATCTTGATTAAGGAGAAGAGTGAAGCTTTTGGAAGCTTCAAAGGATTCAAGAATGTAGTAGAAAGGGATCTTGGTAGGGTTATCAAGACTTTGAGAACTGACAGGGGGGGGGGGAGAGTTTACATCAGGAGAGTTTAATGATTTTTGTGAATCTGTTGGAATCACAAGACATTTAACAGCTCCATACACCCCTCAACAGAATGGTGTGGTTGAGAGGAGGAACATGACTTTAATGGAGATGACAAGAAGTCTTCTTAAAGGTATGGAGGTGCCAAACTATCTTTGGGGAAAAGGAGTCCGTCATGCTACTTATTTGATAAATAGGGTGCCTACGAAAGCTCTTGACAATATGACACCCTACGAGAGTCTGCGAGGAAGGAAGCCTAATATAGAACACTTAAGAGTGTTTGGCTGTGTTGCGTATGCAAAGGTTGACAATACGCTTCTAAAGAAGCTTGATGATCGGTCAAAGCCTCTATTACACCTTGGAATTGAGCCTGGATCGAAGGCTTATAGATTATTTGATCCCTCTACTCGAAGAATCACTGTTAGCCGAGATGTGGTGTTCAGTGAGAAAGACAAATGGTCGTGGAGTACGACTAGAGATAATGCAAATAGGGAACCTGGTATGTTTTACATGCGATGGGGAGAAGTAGAGGATATTGGAGAAGGACCAGTAGTAACTGAAAACAATGCAGAGAATGCAGGGGGAGATGAAACAGAGAGTGTTACATCACAAGAGAATGTAGACGATCATGAGGGTGATGTCATACAAGAGATTCAGCAGCTGCCTTTAAGAAGGACTACACGTCAGACTCAAAAGCCAAAACGGTTCGAAGACTATGTCATGCTAGCAACAATCGAAAGTGAGACACTTCTTTTCTTAATAAACAATGAACCGAGGTACTACAAGGAAGCTAAAGATCAACAAGTGTGGAGAATCGCGTGCAGAGAGGAGATAGAGTCCATCAACAAAAACAAGACATGGAATCTTGTTGATAGGCCAAGAGGAGTGAAGGTAATTGGTCTTAAATGGGTATTTAAGATTAAAAGGAATGCTGATGGATCTATGAGTAAGCACAAAGCCAGGCTTGTGGCAAAAGAGTATGTGCAAGAGAGTGGAGTAGACTTTTGTGAAGCATTCGCTCTAGTGGCACGTTTGGAGACTATTCGACTTTTGATTGCTTTAGCTGCAACAGATGGATGGGAAATCCATCACTTAGATGTGAAGACAGCCTTCTTACACGGTGAATTAAAGGAAGACGTGTATGTAGATCAGCCTGAAGGTTTCGAGATCAAGGATCAAGAACACAGAGTTTATAAATTGTCTAAAGCTTTGTATGGCCTGCGACAGGCTCCAAGAGCTTGGAACACAAAGCTGGATCAGATTTTGAAAGAGATGGGTTTTAAAAGGTGCGTTAAGGAAGCTTCTGTGTATCGAAGATCAAATAATAGTGAGTTGCTCTTGGTTGCAGTTTATGTCGATGATTTGTTGGTGACTGGAAACAATCTTTCGGCTATAATTGATTTCAAGAAAGGTATGTCTGCAAAGTTTGAGATGACAGACCTTGGTAAACTTACGTATTACCTTGGTATTGAAGTGAAACAAGAGAAAGATGGAATTACAATCAAACAAGAAGGATATGCGAGAAGGATATTAGTAGAGGCTGGATTAGAAAGCTGCAATCCGACCTTGATACCGATGGAGTTCGGACTGCAGGTATCAAAATCTCTCGATGAAGCAGAGATTGATTCCACTCGATATAGAAGATTTGTTGGTTGCCTAAGGTATTTAGTACACACTCGCCCCGACCTTGCGTTTGCTGTTGGAATTATTAGCAGGTATATGCAGAGTCCACTCAAGTCGCATGGTGAACTTATGAAGCAAATTTTGCGATATCTAAGAGGAACAGCTTCATACAGACTGAAGTACAGGCGAGGAGGATCAAAGGAGCTTGTCGGATTCAGTGACAGTAGTCACAATGTTGATCAGGATGATGGAAGGAACACAACTGGTCATGTGTTTTTCTTTGGAAGCACCCCTGTTACTTGGTGTTCGCAGAAACAGGACACTGTTGCGATGTCATCATGTGAGGCTGAGTTTATGGCTGCAACAGAGGGAGCTAAGCAAGCGATTTGGCTTCAGGATCTCCTAAGTGAAGTTACAGGTTGGAAGAGCAAGCAGATCATGTTGTATGTTGATAACAAGGCAGCTATAACACTCACAAGGAACCCTATTTTTCACGGCAAGAGTAAACACATTCACAAGAGATTTCACTTCATTCGTGAATGTGTTGAGAGGGAGCTCATTTATGTTGATCACATTCCTGGAGCTGATCAGAAGGCAGACATACTGACAAAGGCATTGGCAAAGATTCAGTTTGTGGAGATGAGAAGTTTGCTGGGAGTTCACGATGTTACAAGAGAAGATTCAAAGCTTAAGGGGGAGACTGTTGGATAAGCTTTGAACCTTAAGGCCCAAATTATTCTTACAATGGACTGTTAAGAATAAGAGAGAAGATAAGCTCAAGGAATATTTAGGAGTAATCTATATATTGGTGTTTTCCTAATAGGTTTAGGATTTGTGTTTTCATATAAAAGGCTATATTGAGTTGTGACATAAGCCATGAATTTGAGAGAGAGCTTTAGGAGTGTTTAGTTTTGAGAGGATATTTTCTAAACACATTAATAAAGAAAGTTGTTCTTTATATTTGAAAGTTCTTACTTTTATTCCTTTTACTTGATTCTTCCAAGTGCCTTTATTAAGATATCCACCATTGGGATTGTCACCTTCTCACATGTTTCTCCGATGACCTTATCAAATAGTTCTTGAAGCCAGTTTGCTTCTTTAGATGCTTTAGTGACAGCCATAAACTCCTCCTTACACAAAAAAATGTCACCGTCTCTTTCTTTGTGTTTCTTACGGCTCTGTTCTCTCTTATGCTTGCGTATTGTTTTTTTTTTCTTTCTTTTGCTTCGTCGCTCTTCCTTTAATTTTAAGTCATCGCCGACTTGGATACAGAGAATACCATAAGCTTAATTTGAATGGGCCAGGAAATGTGATTAAAGCCCATAACTTCACAATCTCCGCCATGGGCTTTTGTCAACTTCAACAAGTCCAGCCCATGAACCTTTCTTCCTCTCTTTTTTCTCCAACGATGGAGACGATCTGACGAGACTCTTCTACTCCAATTCTGAAAAATTGAACGCTATTCCGACGACGACAACTCCGGTCACCTCCATGTTCGCCGGAGACTTCTCCGACTCTACACCCAACACCTAAGAATCCTCTAAGGCTTCTCTTTACCCGACGAAGCCGCCGTTTTTCTCTTCCTCCATGGCAAAACCGAATACCGATCGCTGCAACTCCGGTACCTATCAAATTCTTCTTCATCTCTACTATGACGACTTCAGTTTGATTTCTTCTGGGATTACAAATTTTCTGAAGTTTTTCAGAATTTTGATTCTTCATTTCACAGCTTCTCGGATGAACAAACGTGTGTTCTTCTTCTTCTTTGATGAGCTTTAGTAACCTTTGAAACAGTGATCATCTCCTTCACACTTTATCACTTACGATTTCATAAACCCGTGAAATCATGTCTTTGATTTCATAAAACCGATCACTCTCCTTCACGGCTCCAAAAACTCCTCTAGGTAACTCCATGAACCCATTAAAATGGTGCCTGCGGTGTATACGACACGTTATCTTCTTCTTTGCTAGTGAAATCAGATGCAATTTCTACCACAAATCCTTGTATCTCCGGTGATTCCTCTATCACCATTACCCTCTGTAATCTCAGGTATTCTCAAGCTCCTCTTACCAGCTCTTCTGAGATTTCTGATTTTTTTTTTTAAAGAAAAAGTATGAAATCTTAACTCTTGATTCCCTGATTTTCTTCCTCCGCAGCTTCTCCGTTGAATCACCATCCGTGTTCTTTTGCTGCTCCGATAAATGCAGGTAACTCTCTCACAGCTCCACCTAGAATCAATATCTCCTTATTGCAATTCCAGAACCTTAACTAATCCACTTCCTCGGATTCTTTTACCACTAGAAACTCCACCTGAAGCTTGAATTTCCTTCTCATAGCTTCAGAACTCCACATGTAACTCCATTTCTCCTTCTCTTTGTGTAACAACTTGTTTTTTTCCTTCCTTACACATGATTCTACCTCACATAATGAACTCACCTAAATCTTTTCTTCTCTTTTCTGCGAGGTCATTGACTTACCGGAGTTACCTGGAGCTGCTTCTTCAATTAGTGGATATTAAGAAGCTCACAGCCACGCTGGAACTTCATACTAGGTACCACTTCCTTCTGAACAACTTCTCGAATCTCGCTTGTGTTGTGTGAAACTTTGGTAGTGTCACGTCCCATTTTTTGTGAAAAACTCTTCTCCTTTTGTTCTATCTCAAATCTCATCTTAGTAACCATAGAACACTTCTGTAATGATCTCCGAAACGATTTGCCTTCTTTTCTTTTGATCAAACATTTATCACCATCACGCATATCTTTCTCTTCTTCATCATCATTGAGTGTGTGTCCCAATAACACATTAATCCAAGCAATGACACGACATGAATTTTAATCCTCAGATTCTTCTCTTTTTCTTTTTATTTCAGCAGCTGCAGACTCTAGATACGAACACGATCTCTTTATTCGCTTATATGAACTTTGCGAACAATTTCTTCTTGACATGTTCTCATCAATTTCCCAAAAGGATCTTTGTGATTCTCTGTCTCTCTTAGAAGCATCATTACATAATAATTTTAACTCCTCTTTTGTACTCTTTCTGGGACTGATTTAATTTCAACAGACATTGACCCAAATTTCCAACCAATCGAAAAATCTCCTTCCTTTCTTCATCTGTTATCGATTCACGGTCTCTGTACCAGTTGTAGTCTCTGTAGCAGCTCATGTTGTAGATGTGATTTTTCCACCATAAACAAAATAGGAATCTGAGTTTGAAGGCTTTCCCTTGAATCCAAGACCATGTCGATCTGTTTTCCCAATGTTCAGAAGATGATCCAATTTGTCTGTACCACTATTAAGCATTCTTAAATTCTTTTGAGTTTCTTGAAGTCTGATTCTAACTTGTAATGCTTCTTCTTCTTTCTCTATTGCATACTTTTGTGCTCTAACAATTTGAATCTCTAACATGACTTTCTCTTTAGTCAGCACTGAATTTTCCTCAATCAATTTAAGCCAATGCTCATACAATGCTTTGTAATTTCCAGCAAATTTTTCATCACCGATGCTTCCTGTCATGCTCTCATTTTCTATTGCAGGTTTTGCTGCAGTTATAGGTGCTGCTGTAGGAGTTCTTGTCATATAGCGAGAATATCCACTACTAGTAGCCCCATGTTCTTTTGTCACAATTGTCATATTGCACCGAAATCCAAACTTTCCTGTACTTCCTGACCTTCTTGATGTATCCTCATCCAGATCAGATTTTCTTGACATACCTTTTGATGCATACAGATCAGATTTCTTTACCCATATTTGACTACGATATCCATTCCACGAAAATTTTCCTTGACGTCTAAGTTTGTTTACTTTTTCCCAGTACTTGTAGCAGTAAGCTCTTATGTGTCCTTTCTTTCCACAAAAGTAACATCCAGTTTGTTTGATTGTATTACTCTCTGATTTGTCTTGTACTTGTTGAGCGACATCTCCTGACACAAACTTGATTTGTCCTGTGTTAGATCCTTCTTGTCCAATATAACCTAATCCTCGGTTAGACTTGTCTTGTACTTGTTGAGCGACACCTCCTGACACAAACTTGATTTGTCCTGTGTTAGATCCTTCTTGTCCAATATAACCTAATCCTCGGTTAGACTTCTCTATTCTTCCATAACTCAATATTTTATCAAGAGTTTTAGTCCCAGCAAACATGTGAATCTTCTTGTGTTGTTGATCAAGCTCTGATTGTAGTCGGGCTGATATTTCCTTCTCATTACGTAAATCCTTCTCTAGATTGTCTACTTTAGCAGCAAGAGCCAGCTTGTCTTGCATCAATGTCAGACTCCTTTGATTGATTTTCTTCTCATCCTTCAACTCATTCTGCAGTGATTCAACGAGTGCATCAAGGCGAAGTTTTTCTTTTTCCAAAACTTGATTCTCCTTTCCAATATTAATCAGTGCCTCACGAACTTCCTTGTAGCTTTCAACAAGGTCGTCTTCTTGTTCTTCTTCTGAATCAGATTTTGAAATTTCTTCTCCTTCTGAAAGATCTTTTCTTCCTTCCTCCTTTGTTTTTTTGATAACATTAATATCTCTCATACTTTTGATTGTAATCGAAGAAGCTTTTCCTTCTCTTCTTTTAGTCACAATGGCAACTTCCATCATAATTCTCTCTCAGGATCACGGAACATGTAGCTCTGATACCAAATCTAGTTTAAAAGGATGGTTTAAGGACTTATAATAAAGAATAACTCTCTTTATTTATTCATCACCAAAGAAAATAACTCAAAACTTTGGTCTCTCTCAATCTCTTAAACACAATCTCTCAAACTCTCTCTCAAAACTCATAAGGCTTACCACACCTTGGTAGCTCTATATATATAAAAATCTCAAACACTTTTCCAAAACCAATTAGGAAATATAACTTATTTAGATAACTCCTATACTCAAATATGTATATTTGAATATCTCTCAAATATACTTAGCTCGGACTTTAAGCTACTTCAAGCTTACTCCAACATTCTCCCCTTAAGCTTGAAGCCACTGTCACTTACATCTTGAATCCCAATGAAGCTCCTCATTTCCTTGAACTTGATTCTTCCAAGTGCCTTTATTAAGATATCCACTTGATGATAGAGTCTGCAGCTGCTGAAATAAAAAGAAAAAGAGAAGAATTTGAGGCTTAAAATTCATGTTGCGTCATTGCTTGGATTAATGTGTTATTGGGACACACACTCAATGATGATGAAGATTAGAAAAGAAGTTTCTAATATATAAGCCAAGACCAGCTCCAATTAGTATGAGGCCTTTTGGGAAGGAGCCCAATAAGAAATCTGTGCGGGCTTTACCACCTGGGCCCAAAGCGGACAATATCATACTAATAGGGGAGTTGGCTTGGGTTGGAAAGCCCAGCAATTGGTATCAGAGCCTAGGTCGAAAAGTGGACCTAGGGGAGTGGGTGTGGGCTCTATATTCGGTGTGGACGGTTCTCTCAAAAAGATGACATGATTAAGGGTGCCTCAAGAATACTTCAGGAATAAAAAGGGGTACTGGAGCCTGAGTACCTGGATTTCGCTGAAGGGGAGGCCATATGATCGTGGTACATGGTTTGAGGGGAGGTTTGTTGGGATACAAACAATGTCCCACATCTGAAGATTAGAAAAGAAGTTTCTAATATATAAGCCAAGACCAACTCCAATTAGTATGAGGCCTTTTGGGAAGGAGCCCAATAAGAAATCCGTGTGGGCTTTACCACCTGGGCTCAAAGCCGACAATATCATACTAATAGGAGAGTTGGCTTGGGCTTGGAAAGCTCAACAATAAACTCCCCACTAGAACTATATAAATAGAAAATGTTCTCAATAATACAAGCATAAACCCATGCCTCATTCATACCAAATCCTACCACTTCCCTAGTTATATCCTTTAGCTTTATAGCCATAACGTGTTCCCGACTGTAAATCTTTCCCTGCAGATCCTGTAAAGCCGAATTTTTGAGCGGCTGGGGCTTCCAAGTTTGAGTCTTTTTGCTGAAAACTTCTTCAATACAGTTGAAAGAATCAGGATTCTCGTAGCTTCCTGGTAAATACATTTTTCCATCAAGTCGAGTATTGGTGTGAGCCAATCTCATGCTTGAAGCTTCGAGCCAAGTGTGAGTTCGACAGTCAAGGAAAGAGACGTTAGAGGAGCAAGGAGGAGCAACATCGATTGGTTCTTGGCTACTAATGGCGTAGAGACGAGAATCAACAGGTACAATTTTATAACATTCCACAGAAGGAGGAGGAGAGTTGATGATTGGGATCGGAACAAAAAAAAATATTCCTTCTTCTGTTTGTTCAAAAAAAAAGAAAAAAAAGAAAGAAAAGAAAAAGATTCCTTCTTCTTCTTCTTCTTAGGTTTTGGGCAGAGAGTGAACCAACGAGGGTTTGAGTCAAGAGAGAATCGTAAGCAAAGATAGAAACAAGTCTCGGTGAGGGCTAAGAGATATCGAGTCTGGTAAAGCTCTAGTGAAGCAATGAAGGAACGGAAGGTCTTGGAGACTAAGGAGATAGTTCGGTAATACATTCTTGATACACGGGCTAAGATGCTCACTATCAAATCATCTGGAAGTGAAGATATCGACTTTGACATTGCTAAATTTGCCACTAGCTCAACGATTTGTCTCTTTGCTTAGGGTATTTGCTTCTCTCGTATCCTCTCATAGTTTACTTCTTAATTCATTAGTTGTTTGATTTGTAAGGGCGACCAAAAAGATTGATTGGGCCATTTTCTAGTGGGCCTAACTAGTTTTGTTCAATTAGAAGTTTTTTTAACTCATTCGTTGATACTTCTTTTGATTATTTTTATATTATTTTTTTATATTTACAAATGCAATGTCATTAATCAAATTTTCAATTTTCTCCCTAAATTTTAGTTTATCAGATACTTAGATCAAATAAAATAATCTACTACAAAAGGGATAAAACACAAATTTTAATTATTGTTTAATATGTGTAAATTCACAACAAGTAATATTAAACGGAAAGAATGCAGTAAACCTCTATAAATTAATAATGTTGGGACCAAGATATTTTATTAATTTATAGTGATATTAATTTATCTACAAATTAATAATAATTATTTTATAGTATAAATTAATAATTATTAATTTATAGATATATTTATAATTGTTTAAATTTTTTAAAATTATGAATTGAGACAATTTTAGCAAAATAAGATTAGATTTTCGGATGTTGTAAATTTTATGGTTTAGGAATTGAACTTTATGATGTGTCTGCATTTTATAGATTTTAACCATAGTTTTTACACTTGTCTTGAGTCTTTTGTTAGGTCCAAGTGTGCTTTTAGAGTCTTTTTAGCCTTTTGTGAGTCTGTACAGGTTTTAGGCTACTTTGGAAGGAAACTGAGTGTTTTGGGGATGAAAACAAGCATCTGGAGCTAAAGTTGGTTGAAGACCGATCGGACTAGTAAGCAGATGGAGCAAACGCAGAAAAGCATCCGAGATCGGCTGATCCACATTTAGGATCGACTAGTCCCGTACCGAAGCAACATTTCCTTTTATGTTTTAAATCGATTTTTATGGTTTTATTTTAGTATTTAAGCACGAGGCTCGGCCTTTAGAAAGACAATTTTTATTCTACGCAGCTTTTGAGTACTTGTAAGCTTTGGGAGAAGATCTCTTATCCTTTCTAACTCTTTGGAGAAGAATTCTGAACCCTTTTATTTCTTTTTGCAATTCAAACATGTTTCCCTCATCTTTGATTTGCTGTTCTTTTACTTCTATGTCTGAGTAGTTTTACTTTTGGGTTTCAGGTTTCAAAAAGGGGTTTTTTGTTATCTAAACTTAGGTTTTTAGATTTGGGATTGATCTTATAGTTCTTCATCTATTGTTATTCTTAATGCTTAAGCTAGATTGATCACCTAGATTAAGATCTTAGTTTTAATTCATCGTGGCACCAAAAGTGTTGTTGAGTTGCTTGAAAGAAACATAGGTGAGCAAGGTGGACCTTAGCCAACGGAAGTTGAAGTTGAGGCACCTTGTGAGCAAATCAAACTTGAACTTTAATGCTTTCTTGTTTATCTAGGTTCAAACGGAAGTTAGGCTCTAGTTATTTCTTTGCAAAGTTAGCTAATGCTGCGGAAGTAGGTTAGCTTTATAATTGTGATTTGAGTTCAAGAACGGTTCCTAATGCATTCCAATCTATCATCTAATTTCATGGTTGTATCCCCTAACTGATTCCCTACGCCCAATATCTTTCTTTCATTTCAAAACCTTTGTTTATTTTCTGATTTTTAATTGATTACTTCAAACACAAAATTTCTTTTGCCTTAGCGATATTTGGTCTATATAATTTCATAGTGCATTGCTTGGTCTCTGGGGATTCGATCTTAAAGTGTTACGACGACACCACTAGATCGTGGTTGAGTGCACATTATGTTTTAATTGACCTGTTGATCAATTTGGCACCGTTTCCGGGGACCAAACGTTGATTTTGAAATTTTAGATTCACGTCTAGTCTAAGGTTTATTTTACTTTAATTTACTGATTTGTTCTTGTGTTCTCCTCTTTCGTCTCAGGTGCATGCAAACAAGAAGCCACAAGCCCACTGATTTGCGTAACCTGCAAAACAAGGAGTTAGCACAGCTTGAACACGAAAACCGCAAAGCAAGAGCCCAGATCAATGCTATGGCTGACGGAGAAGAATCAGAGGTTCGTCAAAATCCTCAAGTTGCTATTGTTCAACAGTAACAGAGGCAGGACCAGCAGGTGCGAAACGAAGTTGAACCAAATCCACCAGCAAGGCAAACCACCTTGAGGGACGAGGATGCTCACAATAGGCTGTTTGCGAATCGATCTGCGATTCAACCACCAGCACCTGCGAGGCAAGACTATGAGATAAAACATAGTCTAATCAATCTAGTTCTGAATCGTGTGTTTAACGGTCTGCCGTCAGATAGTCCTCTAGACCACATCGAGGCTTTTGAAAGACTGACTAGTACGATGAGGTCCAATGGTGTCCCTTACGACTACCTCATGTTGACATTGTTCCAGTTTTCTTTGGCGGATAAGGCACTGAGATGGCTGAATCTTCTGGATCCTGGATCGATCACCACTTGGGCACAATGTAGAGCAGCTTTCCTGAATCACTTCTACACCAAACTGCAAAGCAAAATCACTACATTCTCTCAAGGAGGCATGGAGACATTTTGCGAGGCATGGGAGAGGTTCAAGGAATATCTGAGAGACTGTCCTCACCATGGTTACACCCAAGAGAACCTGATGAACATTTTTTAAGGGGGTATCGAACAGAAATACCAGATGGCGTTAGACACAGCTAGCAGAGGAGATTTCTCCACCAACACCACAAATGAGGCCAATGCACTGATAGAAAATCTTGCGGTAAGCAATAGCAACCATGGCACAGACTACAATCGTACGGTGCGGGTCAATGCTGTCGAAACTGATGCTATTAAGGACCTCACAGCCAAGGTGAATCTCCTACTGAAAAGGAATCACTAAAATGTTAACTTGTGCGAGGAACAAGTCGGGGGTATGCAAATTTCGGAGCTGAGACATACCTTGAGGGTACGGAGGAGATGAACTACATAGGAGGACAAGGAAAGTTTTAGAATCGAGGCTTTAACCAGAATTTTAGAAATCATCCTAACCTGTCCTATAGAAGTAACAATGTTGACAATCCTCAGGATCAGGTCTATCCACCGCAACCTCAGCACATCAATTTTGCACAGGGCTTCCAAAACAAGGGGACATGTTTTGGAGGATCGAATTTCCAGCAGAAACCTCAAGTCAACAACTTCTCACAAGGTTATCAAGCACCTCCACCGCAAGCCGTAGCCCCGCAAGAAAGCAAATTAGAACAAATGATGCATGTCTTGACGGAAAATCAAAAGAAAAACATCACTGAGGTGAATGTCAAGATCGACAGCATGTATTCAGAGCTGAATGGAAGGATAGAATCATTAAACACTCACATGAGAGTGTTAGAGAACCAAGTGGCACAATCTGCAGCGAGAGTCAAGGCACCTCCAGGAACACTTCCTGGGAAAAACGAGGCTAATCTAAAAGAATTCTTGAATGTCATCACCCTTCAAAGCGGCAGGGAACTGAAAGAACCACAGCAGAAAGAAGGGACTGATCGATCCAATAACAAGACCGGCCAATCCACGATAGAAGAACAGAAAAGCAACTCTGATGAGGTTCCTAACAAAGCTACTGATGGCATTGAAATCTTTGGTACAATTAATGCTGAGGGAGGACAACCCTGCAAACCTCAGTCGCAATATGTACCCAAGCTTTCTTTTCCCACACGTTGTAAGTCAAAGATACAAGAGCGAGAGTACGCAAAGCTGAAATCAGTGGTAGGAGAGCTTCAAGTCACACTCCCTTTCATTGAGGCAGTCCGGAGGGTTCCATCTCTTAAGAAGTATATGAAGGAGATCCTCACCGATAAGCTCAGTTTGGAGAAAGAAGTAATGTATCTCACGCAGGAATGCAGCTCAATGCTCCATAATCGAATGCTAGAAAATTATGGAGATCCAGGACCGTTTACTGTGCCTTGCACAATAGGAGATCTTAAGTTCAACAACTGCCTCTGCGACTCAGGGGCAAGTGTGAGCCTGATGCCACTCAGCGTTGCAACACGACTTGGTCTATACACCTTCAAGCAGACCCAAGTCACCTTAGTCCTCGCTGATCGCTCTACCCGATGTCCAGAAGGGGTATTGGAGAACCTACCAGTTCAAATTGGGAACTGCTACATACCCACTGACTTCATCGTTTTGAAACTCGACGAGGAATCCCAAGAACCCATTCTACTTGGAAGACCTTTCTTGGCCACGGCTGGTGCAATGATAAACGTCCAAGAGGGAAAAATTGATTTGCACATGGATGATTTGGTTTTGAGATTCAACCTGGAGAAAGTGGCTAAGAAACCTACAATCGATGGCCAAACCTTCTAGATTGACACCATAGGAGAAATAGCTGATGAGATCTATGAGGAAGTATGTTCGAGTGATCACCTGGCCGTGGCATTAACAAAGAAGGAACTAGAGTTGGGATACTTGTATGAAGAGACTGTGAGGATGGCAGAAAGACTCGATGATGCAGCAAATTCGGAATGCGAAATCCTTTTTATCAATTTGCAAACTGGACTGACCGATCCTGATATCAGATTGACCAATCTGGCTCTCTCTGCGGAAATCACAAACAAACGTAGTGGAACGACCATTCCTATTTCTGGATCAGTTGATCCCGAACTCTGCTCTGAGGCCACAGATAACCAGGAGAACTGGAGCGACTTCAAGGCTCCGAAATTGGATTTAAAGCCACTCCCAGAAGGGCTCATGTATGCTTATCTTGGACCAAACTCCACATATCTAGTAATTATTTACTCTAGCCTGAATAATGTTCAGACCGTACTCTTGCTCTGCGAGTTGAGAAAATATAGGAAGACATTGGGCTATTCCTTGGATGTCATTTAGGTATTTCACCGGAGTTATGCTCTCACCGCATCCACCTTGAAGATCCTTCGAAATCTTCTATAGAACACCAATGAAGGCTAAATCCAAACCTCAAGGAAGTGGTGAAATAGGAGATTCTGAAATTGTTGGGAGCTGGAGTTATTTTTCCAATCTCCGATAGCACCTGGGTGAGTCCGGTCCATGTGGTACCAAAGAAAGGAGGGGTGACAGTAGTCGCAAATGAAAAAATGAGTTGATCTCCACCAGAACAGTAACAGGACATCGAATGTGCATCGACTACCGCAAGCTCAATGCAGCCACCATGAAGGATCACTTCCCCCTTCCATTCATTGACCAAATGCTTGAGCCTTTAGCGAATCACCCCTATTACTGCTTCCTAGATGGTTACTCTGGCTTCTTTCAAATTCCGATCCACCCGGATGATCAGGAGAAAATGACTTTCACTTGCCCTTACGGCACATTCGCTGGCACATTCGCTTACCGACGAATGCCTTTTGGGTTATGCAATGCCCTAGCTACCTTCCAACGTTGCATGATGTCGATCTTCTCTGACTTGATAGAGGATATTATGGAGGTATTTATGGATGATTTTTCGGTTTATGGCTCATCCTTCTCTTCGTGTTTGTCTAACCTGTGCAAAGTTCTTCAATGCTGTGTGGACAAACACCTTGTTCTTAATTGGGAAAAATGCCATTTCATGGTCTCCGATGGGATTGTCCTTGGTCATCAAATTTCTGAGAAGGGGATAGAGGTTGATAAGGCCAAGATCGAGGTGATGTCCAGTCTGCAACTGCCTAAAACCGTAAAAGATATACACAGCTTCCTTGGACATGCTGGATTTTATCGACGGTTCATAAAGGATTTCTCCAAAATAGCTAGACCACTCACCCAACTGTTATGCAAGGACATCAAATGGAGTGGCAGATCACCTTTTTAGGCTGAGGATCGATGCCGAGATTCCTATCGATGACTGGCTCCCTGAGGAGAATGTCTATGTAGATGCAGCATATGAGGAATGTTTCAAGGATGAGGCCGACGCTAAGGTCCTCCAGCAAATCAGCGATGACTCCCCATGGTATGCTGACATCGCAAACTATTTGTGTGCTGCAGAGGATCCCCCCAACTTTACTGGTTATGCGAAGAAGAAGTTTTTGCGGGATGTGCAGCGCTACTTCTGGAATGAGCCGTACCTTTACAAGCATTGTGCCGATGGCCTTTACATAAGATGTGTTCCAGAATCAGAAGTTTCAGGAATTCTTTTTCACTATCATAGATCCAACTACGCAGGTTACTTCGCTACGTTTAAAACTGCGACCAAAGTACTTCAAGCAGGCCTCTGGTGGCCCACTCTGTCTCGTGATGCACATGATTTTGTCTCCCGATGTGATGCTTGCCAGCGACGTGGGAACATAAGCAAAAGGAATGAGATGCCACATAATTTTATCTTGGACATCGAAGTGTTTCATTGTTGGGGGATCAATTTCATGGGACCCTTTCCACCTTCCTATGGGAATCTATACATACTTGTCGCAATAGATTACGTCTCCAAATGGGTCGAAGCATTAGCAAGCCCCACCAATGATTCAAAGGTTGTTTTTAAGATGTTCAAGCATATAATTTTTCCACAGTTTGGTGTTCCACAGGTGGTAATAAGCGATGGTGGGACTCACTTTATCAACAAACTCTTTGAGAATCTTCTGAAGAAGCATGGAGTAACACACAAGGTCGCTACATCATATCACCCTCAAACTAGTGGGCAAGTTGAGATCTCAAACCGTGAAATTAAAAGCATCTTGGAGAATGGTAAACTCAACAAGGAAGGATTGGTCTACTAAACTCGATGATGCTTTTTGGGCCTATTAGACCGCTTATAATACACCTATTGGCACCACACCATTCAAGTTGGTCTATGGAAAGTCCTGCCATCTACCTGTCGAGTTCGAGTACAATTCACTTTGGGCGACAAAGCAGATGAAATTCAACGTCAAGACCGCGGCTGAACGACGCCTGATTCAGCTAAATGAGCTTGATGAGATCCGCATGAATGCATATGAGAGCACCAAAATCTACAAGGAACGCACTAAAGAAATGCATGACAAGAAAATTGTTCCTAAGAATTTTGCTGCTTATGACTTGGTTCTACTCTTCAACTCTCGATTGAAGATCTTTCCTGGCAAGCTACGTTCTCGCTGGTCTGGACCTTTCCGCATCAAAGAGGTTATGCCCTATGGAGCCATTGTTCTATGGAACCATGATGGTAAAGAGTTTACTGTCAACGGTCAACGCCTAAAGCCATATCTCGCTGATCATGATCCAACTGAGGAATCTACCATCCCTCTGATGGATCTCCACGCTGCATGAGCAGCAAGAAAAGTCAGGCTCATGACTTTAAACAAGCGCTAATAGGAGGCAACCCAGTGGGGATTGTTTTGTTTTCCCCTATCTTTTCATGTTTTCCTTAGGATTTTTATTTTGTTTTGTTTTTCTTTTAGGAGTCACCCGCTGGTTTTGGTTTTGAGTCTTCATGGGACAAGTTCAAAATGGAGAAGATGCGAATTCTCATCAAAGAACGTCCCCCAACCATTACGGATCGGCCAATCTGATTTTGGATCAGCCGATCCCCGTCCCAGGTAAGTGAATTCGAGGGAAAAAGAGAAAAGAAGAATGAAATTGGTTTATTCTGGTTATCGGACTTAAATTGAACCGGGTTAAACCGGATTCGTGCCCAATGCCGGAATTTTTAAACCTAATTTCATCTTCTTCCTTCTTTTCTTCCCTCTCGCGACCCCGATTTGGACATCCACCTCTCTCCCTCTCGATTTTTCTTTATTTTGTTGAGGTTTGGATTCAATCCACTCGGATTACACCCTTTTTCATATTCCCACAGTTAAACTCAAAATCGAACAAGGTAAGTTTTTCTTTTTCCCATTCTTTTGTTCGATTTTCGGCAATCTCTAGGTTCAATTTTGGTTGTCCATAATTCTTTCAATTCTCCTACCTAATTGAGCTGCGAATTGATGGTTGAATAGTTCTAGGGAAATTTCGGAACTAGATTTAGGCTGCTGTGGCTTGAATTTAGCGATAGGCTTGCCAATTATGTTGGTTGATTAGGAGAACTTTCAGGTAATTTCAATCCCTCATATTGGAATTCTCTTCTTTTGCAGAAAATGCCTAAAAGACGCCGCAGTGGTAAAGAACCTGCAACTCCTACCAACGAGCAATCAACCCGAGTTTGGAATGATGAGGATGCGAAGGGGTTAAAATTTATGGGTCAATGTAAGATGAAGCCGACTCGGTTTCCTGACCGAGAGCTTTTTGGGAGGATGGCCATGCTTGCTGATTTCGATGAGTTGGTAAAGACCATGTGGTTTGGTTCTTCTGCTGAGAAGGCATGAGACTTACATGAGCGGCTTGCAAGAGATCTTCTGGCCACTGTGAGGGTGAATATGCCTGACGGTCCTGACACGTTGGCTGAACATTGTTCGATCAGTTTCTTTCTGCTCAAGAAGCATTACACCATCACCATGTTCGATCTCTGCAACATTTTTGGTTTCCCTCGAAACAAGCAATGCAAGATGGAGAAGCTCGAAAATAGGTCAAATGTTTGGAACCTGATTGGAGCTGGGAACTATGTCTAACGCGGAGCCAGGCAATCCCGCATTCGCAACCCAGTCCTTCGGATCACTACTAAATTCTTGAGCAACACCATTTATGCTAGGGCTGAAACTAGCACATTGCAGCTACCTGAGTTGTGGATGTTCTTTCACGGTCTTCGTCGGTTCCTGCATCCTCTGACTTCTCCGATCCACCATCAAACTCATGACGTTAACTTTGGATTCTTGCTTTCTAAGGAGTTTGAGCAGGTCTGAAAAGACATGGCCAAAGCAAAGAATAAGAGGATACTCATCGGTAGCTTGGTGACCCCCATCATCGAATATTGTGGCATTGCTTCATCCATTTCAGTCCAGAAGAAGAAGCTCCTTGACCTCAAATACATGTTCACCAGTGAGATTCTTGTGCGTCAAAATTTTGTCTACAGATTTTAGGACAAGGCTGGTAACTTTCCGTACATGCGGATCCTTATGCCATCCTGCACTTCACTTCGCAAGACGGAGAATTGCCTTTGAGCCTCCTGAATTAGCACTATGCGACCTTGACGAGGTGGTTTGGATGGAGGAGGGTGGCTATGCTTCCCGCAAGCCCACACGTAGCACACAGCCGGCAGCTGCCGCAGAGTCCTCACATCCAGCTCGCTCCTTTCCACCGTTTCCTTCCTTCGATGTGAGCCATTTCGCTGCTGACTCGCCTACACAAGCATCTCAATCTGAATTCGAGAGGTGGGTTTACGACACCCAGGGGAAGAACAACCTGCTTCTCACGCGACTGGCTACTTGGCTTCAGGGGCTTGCTCCGTCCTGTTTTGCACCCCCACCGTCGGATCCCACTGCTGCCAGTGACGACGATGACACAACTACTAAGCCTCTTTGTTCTGACCATTCCGTGACCTCCTCGCCTTCTCGCTAGACTGCTACTTCACCACGGGTTATCCTATTTCTAGGATTTTTCTATTTCTCTTTTTGTTGTTGGAGGTTCCTATTTCTTGGCTTTGCTTTCATACCTTGACGGTGTGAAGTAAGTCCGAGGAAGGGATGTCTCCAAGTTACTAATGTCGTTTTCTTTGGTTGTTTTCTTTTGGTTTTTCTTTTATTTGAGTCATTTTGTCGAATCTAAAAAATAACGAAAAATTGGGAAACTATGATCATTTCTAGGAATCTTTTGCTTTGAACTAACACTCTTATGATTGCTTTAGTACTTTTGATTTTTGAATGAAGCTTGGAATGAACATGAGCAGTCTCAACACGCCCCAAAAGACCCTCACCAAGGAGAACACTAAGCTGAACTGATGACTGTCTCTAGCTTTGAAAGGATTTAACCGGATTTAACTTCTTGCCTTGGGACTTGGTATACATCGAACAAGACTCCTCCCTTAAGCAATACAAGATATGCATCTCCTCACAAAGTATGCTTCACCTCTCTCTTCCCTTCATTACTCAATAAAAAAAAAAGAGAAAAGTAAAGAAGAGTTAAAGTAAGGGGAAAGCTTGTCTCATTCATTAGATATAATAGAGTATATATAGGGGATACAACTTGGTGAACAAGCATTAGGTTATAACCTAATAGACTATTAATGGGCCTTAATGGGCATCCACTAAATCATACATAACACTTCCCCTTGGATGTCCATTATAATTGCATAGATGTAAATGCGCGTAAGATGCTGCCTCATTAAAAACCTTACCAGGAAAACCCAATGGGAAAAACCATGGTTAAGAGAAAAAGAGTGCAGCACACATTTACTCTCCCTGATGAGTGCATCCGTCAAGATCCTTGAGACGGTGTAGTCCAAGGAGAGAAACTAATTTCTTGAAAGTAGCAGTTCGAAGCGCCTTGGTGAATAACTCAGCCAGATTATCACTCGAAGGAATCTTCAAGACAATAACATCTCCATTCTTCTGGAGCTCATGTGTGAAAAAGAACTTTGGTAGGATGTGCTTCGTTCTATCACCTTTAATGTATCCTTCCTTCAGTTGTGCGATGCATGCAGCATTGTCTTCATACATGATCATTGGAGCTTCTTTCTCTTCAAGGATCCCACAATCTCTCCGTATATGTTGAACGACAGACCGTAACCATACACACTCACGACTGGCTTCATGAATAGCTAGAATCTCTGCATGGTTAGAGGAAGTAGCTGCAATGGTTTGCTTCATACATCTCCAGGAGATAGCTGTACCACCACATGTGAAAACATATCCCGTCTGTGATCGAGCATTATGAGGATCGGATAAGTACCCTGCATCTGTAAAACCAATCAAATCTCCTTTGGCTTGATTAGAGAAAAATAAACCCATGTCTTTCGTTCCTTTGAGGTAACGAAGTATATGTTTAATCTCATTCCAGTGCCTCTTAGTTGGGCATGAGCTAAACCATGCCAATAAATTTACTGCAAAAGATATATCAGGTCTTGTATGACTAGTAAGATACATCAATGCCCCTATTGCACTTAAATATGGCACTTTTGGTCCAATGATTTCTTCATTATCCTTCTTAGGGCCGAATGGGTCCTTGTCTACATCAAGTGACCTTACAACCATCGGACTACTCAATGGATGTGCTTGATCCATAGAAAACCGTTTAAGCACTTTTTCTGTGTAAGTTGCTTGATGCACAAGGATTCCTTTTGCAAGGTGCTCTATCTGTAATCATAGACAGAATCTCGTTTTTCCAAGATCTTTCATCTCAAATTCTTTCTTTAAGTATTCCAATATATGGGAAATCTCTCCAGAAGTTCCAATGATATTCAAATCATCTACATATACTACAATAATAACAAATCCTTTAGCATATCTCTTAATGAATATACATGGGCTGATAGGGTCATTCTTATAACCTTTTCTTAGTAAATAACCACTCAAGCGGTTATACCACATACGCCCTGATTGTTTAAGCCCATAAAGAGATTTATTCAACTTTATGCAATAATGTTCTCGAGAACTAGATTCTGCTGCCGGTGGCATTTCAAATCCTTCTGGGACTCTCATATAAATTTCATTGTCCAGGGGACCATACAAGTATGCTGTGACTACGTCCATCAAGCGTAAGTCAAGCCCTTCCTTTACTGCCAGAGTAATTAGGAATATAAAAGTAGTTGCATCCACCACATGGGAGTATGTCTCCTCATAATCGATTCCAGGTCTTTGTGAGAAACCTTGTGCAACTAACTGTGCTTTGTATCTCACAACTTCACCATTTTCATTTCTTTTCCACACAAAGACCCATTTATGTCCCACCGGTTTAACACCATTAGGTTTACGGACTACCGGTCCAAACACTTCTCGTTCAGAGAGTGATTTCAATTCAGCGTCTATTGCCTCTTTCCATTTTGGCCAATCATTTCGTAGTGTACACTCTATAATAGACTTTGGTTCATGATCCTCATTGTCATCCATAACATCAAGTGCCACATTGCATGCAAAATTATCATCGACGTCGATTTGCTTTCGGTTCCATGTTATCCCAGACATGACATGATTAATTGAGATCTCATCATTATCAGGTACCTGAATCCTTCTTTGTCATGTCTAATGTCTCTTCTAAGAATCCTTCAGAATTCTTTACATCCTTGGTAACATTATTGCCAATTTCTGCTCCTTTCCTTTTCCGAGGATGCTTATCTTTGGAACCAATTGGTCTACCACGTTTTAAACGTGCCTTAGACTCAGTAGCAGCTTGATTCAGTCCTTCTTGGACATCAATTCTAACTGGAGCATTAACAGCTGGAATATGTTACTTAGTCACTCTATTTGGGTCAGCGAAAGAGTCTGGCAACTGATTTGCTAAGCTCTATAAATGAATTATCTTTTGGACTTCTGATTCACATTCTCTAGTCCGAGGATCATGATAAGATAATGATAATTCATTCCAACGAATTTCTTCTACCAGCTTATTATTTTCTCCCCCCAATGTTGAATATACAGATTCATTGAAATGACAATCTGCAAAACGGGACTTAAACAAATCACCCGTGGATGGCTCTAAATATTTGATTATCGATGGGGAGTCATATCCAACATATATCCCTAACCTCCTTTGAGGTCCCATCTTAGATCGCTGTGGTGGAGCAATTGGAACATATACAGCACATCCAAAAACTTTAAGATGGGAAATATTAGGCTCATGACCCAAAAGCAACTGTTAGGGGGAGTATTTATGATTACTCGTTGGCCTGATGCGAATTAATTCTGTCGCATGCAAAATAGCATGTCCCCAAGCAGAAATTGGGAGTTTTGATTTCATAAGTAATGGTCGAGCAATCAATTGGAGCCGCTTAATCAATGATTCAGCTAAACCATTTTGTGTATGAACATATGCTACAGGATGTTCAACACTTATCCCAATGAACATACAATAATCATTAAAAGTTTGGGATGTGAATTCACCAGCATTATCAAGACGAATTGTCTTTAAAGGAAAATCTGGAAAATGTGCTCTTAAGCGAATCAATTGAGCAAGTAACCTCGCAAACGCCAAGTTGCGGGTTGATAACAAAGATACATATGACCATCTAGTCGATACGTCAATTAGAACCATAAAATATCTAAAGGTTCCACACGGTGGGTGAATCGGCCCACAAATATCTCCATGTATCCGTTCGAGAAAATTTATCAATTCAGAATTTATCTTGGCTGGTGAAGGCCTTATGATTAGCTTTCCTTGTGAACATGCATCGCATGAGAAATCATTAGGGAGAACCCTCTGATTCTGTAATGAATGTCCACACGAATTCATTATTATCTTTCGCATCATTATCAAACCGAGATAGCCTAACCGGTCGTGCCAAACATTGAGACTTTCAGTAAACTTCTGGTTTACTATAGTATTTGCCTCAATTGTACTAATCTTAGTACAATACAAACCAATAGAGAATGTGGGTAATCTCTCTACAGTTTTCTTAGAGCCATGCCATGGGTAATGCTTATGATCTGAAGGTATTCATCATTTCCTTCATTCATAGTCTCAACATGATATCCATTCTTCTGGATATCTTTAAAACTCAAGAGATTTTTCTTAGACTTGGGAGAGTATAACGCATCAACTATTTCAAGTTGCGTTCCCATAGTCAATAACACATATACTTTTCCAGAGCCTTCAATTATATTTGCATTACCCGAAATAGTGCTCACACGGGCCTCTTTCATAATCAGATGAGAAAAATATCTCTTATGCTTTAGAATGGTGTGGTTTATTACGCTATCAACCAAGCATATATCCTCATCATTCATCGTTATTCTAAATACAGAACAAAAATAATTATAAGTTCGAGACAGAACATAGCAAAAATAATAAATTTGCATACATGTATTTCTTATATTATATGGTACACTTATATGCATGTATTTACAGTTTACTATCTTATATGGTATACGTACATATAATATGCGTACATATATTTATTATATACGTACGTGTTATTTAAACAGTGCCGGCTTAGGACATGTGCGAGAGGTACAAGGGCACCGGATCCAAGGGTCCAAAAAAAAAATTTTAAATGTAATTTTTTCTTTTTTGAAGAGAATAGTATATATTTAGGGGGTTTTCAGAAAGTAGTACTGGGTCTAGTTGATATTTGAGCCGGGCCTGTATTTAAATAATAATAACATATACTAAAGTTGCATGCATGTATTTATATTATAATACGTACAAGTATTATGCATACATCTATAATTATACATAGTAGTTTAAATCAACTTATGTAATAGAATAATGATGAAGCGTATGATCACTCAAAAATTTTAAATAATCAATCATAACTCAAATTATAAAATATACTGTATATGATTATAATATAAGCATATGAACGTGTGCATGTATCTACATATGCTAGTGCATGTAAGATATTATATATCATATAATAATGTATATATGAGATTACGTAATATGAGTGCATGTATTACATAATAATAATATGTATGAGTACGTACGAGCACAGGTACCAAATAAAAATAATGATATGCATAAGTAATTTTGTAAAAACAAGTTATATCATGTATCATATAGGTGAGTAATACTAGTGATTAAATAAACAATATAGAGAACGTAAGGTCACGAACACATATAATAAAATCACGAACATAAGATGCAGTATTATAGTAAAGCATCCTATGTTGCGATATGTATAGCAAACGAGCCGTAATCATTGACTAATTAAATAATTAATTGTGTATATAAGATCAGAGCATGTGTACCAGAGACAAGAGATGAGAAACGTTCGAGATCTGGAGAGACAAGACACTAGAGACGTCCGAGGCGGTGACGGCTGCTATTCAACTCGGCGACTAGGGTTTTTTTTTTTTTTCTTAAAATGGTCAATATTAAAGATTCGTACTGATAATATGTTAAAGTAAGGGGAAAACTTGTCTCATTCATTAGATATAATAAAGTATATATAGGGGATATAACTTGGTGAACAAGCATTAGGTTATAACCTAATAGACTATTAATGGGCCTTAATGGGCATCCACTAAATCATACATAACAAGAAAAAAGAAAGACGAAGAAGTGGATATAGGTAATAAAGAAGTGAACCGAAGGTTGTGCGTAAATCCATGCATCCTTCAGAACTCATGGAAACCGGTCCGCAAGAAAAGAGCAAGAGATTGATAAAAAAAGTACAATGATACCCTAGAAAATTAGGGAGAAATCAATCCTTTGGAAGTGAGAAAAGAGAGAGAGGAAAGGAAGCATATGTAGGAAGTCTTGGGCAATAAAAGGTTGAAGGAGTCAATAAGTTCAGTGATCGATATTCCCTCAGCGAGACCACACATTTTCACTAATCTGATGTAAGGAGACAACATTGGGGATGCTGAAGGTTCTTTAAGGTTGTGGAGTTCAGAGTAGGGAGTGTTGATCCTAATCATGGGCAGAGTACAAAAAGTAGTTCTTAATTTGATTTGATGACGAGTGCAAAGCAATGGTTCCCAAGCATTTGTGAGTTTCTACTTTCAAACATTTTCTATGTTCTTGAGAATTTGTCTGTTCTTGCTTGAGAACAAGCAAAAATTCAAGTCCGGGGGAATTGATGTATCTGCATTTTATAGGATTTTAACCATAGTTTTTACACTTGTCTTGAGTCTTTTGTTAGGTCCAAGTGTGCTTTTAGAGTCCTTTTAGCTTTTTGTGAGTCTGTACAGGTTCTAGGCTACTTTGGAAGGAAACTGAGTGTTTTGGGATGAAAATAAGCATCTGGAGCTAAAGTTGGTTGAAGACCGATCGGACTAGCAAGCAGATGGAGCAAACACAGAAAAGCATCCGAGATCGGCTGATCCACATTTAGGATCGACCAGTCCCGTACCCGAAGCAACTTTTCCTTTTATGTTTTAAACTAACTTTTAGGGTTTTATTTTAGTATTTAAGCACGAGGCTTGGCCTCTAGAAAGATAAGTTTTATTCTACGCAGCTTTTGAGTACTTGTAAGCTTTGGGAGAAGATCTCTTATCCTTTCTAACCCTTTGGAAAAGAATTCTGAACCCTTTTATTTCTTTTTGCAATTCAAACATGTTTCCCTCATCTTTGATTTGCTGTTCTTTTACTTCTATGTTGAGTAGTTTTACTATTGGGTTTTGGGTTTCAAAAAGGGGGTTTATGATTATCTAAACTTAGGTTGTTAGATTTGGGATTGATATTATTGTTCTTCATCTATTGTTGTTCTTAATGCTTAAACTAGATTGATCACCTAGATTAAGCTCTTAAGTTTAATTCATCGTGGCACCGAAAGTGTTGTTGAGTTGCTTGAAAGAAACATAGGTGAGAAAGGTGGACCTTAGCCGACGGAAGTTGAAGTTGAGGCACCTTGTGAACAAATCAAACTTGAACTTTAATGCTTGTTTGTTTATCTAGGTTCAAACGGAAGTTTAGGCTCTAGTTATTTCTTTGCAAAGTTAGCTAATGCTGCGGAAGTAGGTTAGCTTTATAATTGTGATTTGAGTTCAAGAACGGTTCCTAATGCATTCTAATCTATCATCTAATTTCATGGTTGTATCCCCTAACTGATTCCATACACCCAATATCTTTCTTTGATTTCAAAACCTTTGTTTATTTTCCGATTTTTAATTGATTACTTGAAACACAAACTTTCTTTTGCCTTAGCTATATTTGGTCTATATAATTTCATTGTGCATTGTTTGGTCTCTGTGGATTCGATCCTAAAGTGTTACGACGACACCACTAGATCGTGGTTAAGTGCACATTAGGTTTTAATTGACCTATTGATCATTGTAATATTTATAAAACATTATTGACAATTAATTACAAATACTATAGACAAATGACTTATATAAATGACATACATAAATTCAAATTTATGAATAATAATATCAATTGTCCTATTTTAATATTTTGTCAAATTATCAAATTGTAATTAATGAATATCTAAAAATTGAAAACTTAAAAAATTTGATTTTTTATGACATGTCATAGAATATTTTAGAGATATAGTTATAGTTTGAAAATACAACATTACAATTGTTCTATAGAAATGAGGTTTAGGAGAAACATACATTATTATATCAGTATATATATGTATATAATTATTAATTTATAATATTATTGGAACCATATTTATATGGGGATTTCAAAAATATTATTATCTTATTATCTTATCGAATTTTGTTAATTTTTACACTGGTTCGATTTGGGATCAACAAAATTTATTAATTTATAATATTTATTAATTTATAGAGTATTAATTTATAAAGGTTTTACTGGTAGCAGCATATCATTTATCATTTTTTTTTTTTTTGTCAACAAAAGAAAATCAGCTCAAACGAGCCAATTTTGAGGTAAAACGTCTACAAATAAAACATGATGCGGAGACACACGCGCCTGGCGTGCTAAGGAGTCCGCGCGTACATTCTGTCGTCGTGGAACGTAGAGCAAAGAAAAGGATGAGAATTCCTCCTTGTCCGTCTGGATGTCATCGAGATATGCTGCAAATGCTGGCCAATCAGTAGGGGAAGACACCATCTTCACCAAGTCTGAGCAGTCAGTAAGGAAAACCACATCCCTGAAGTCGTGGCCAATCATACAGCGGATCGCCCAGAGGAAAGCTTCAACTTCAGCATGCAACGGGGATAAACTTCGCCGGAAATTGGTCGCTCCAAACACCAGAGAGGTGTCTTGTGACGAGAAACAACACCATCCTGCACCTGAAAAAACATCAGAGTCCTTCCACGAGCCATCAACATAACACCGATAACCCGTTAAAGTCCGTGGAACATAAAACATTTATCATTTATCATTTATCATTTATAAAACATAAATTACTACGTTACAAAAAAAGCATAAATTACTACACTAATAAAATAATTTATTTATTATTTCTTATTTTATTTTGTAAAATACTTAAGTTCACTCTAAGGATAAACTCTTTGATTCATTTCTTTTATTTCAACCAATACGTGTCATATATGTGGCACAACCATGTACATATGAAAATTTTGTTCAATCATCAAATCCTGAAATAGAAACAGTGCGAATTGTTTTTGCAAGTGGAGATGTCCATGTTTCGTCCGTAAGATTCAATGATATTTTGGTTTTTTATTAAGTGTTTGTATTATTAAAATTTTCACTTTTGTTTCTCAAATTTTTAATTACTATGATTGGGTTGAACAATTTCACGTTCTACTCTTTATTTTTAATAGTTAACTAGGTGATACCCGTGCTACAGCACGGGATTATATATTTTGTTAGTTATTTTTTTGTAATTTGTATTTTTGTAATATAGTTTTCTATTTTAATTTATTTTCTTTGTTTATATAGTATTTATTTGTATATTTAGGGTTATACAGTAAATTGGAAATCCTAATAGAGTAAGTAGTTTGTAAAATGTAGTTTTTCACGGAAACAGACACACCACAATAGTAGATAGTATGTAGTTTTGTAAGAGAATAGACACTCCGCAATATCGGATAGTAGTTTTGTAAGAGGATAGACACAACCTGCTTCCATGACTTAATTTATAGTTTGATAAAAATACATGTTTTAACGGATTTAACTCAAAAAAATTTTATATTTTAAATTTTTAAGAATTAAAATATTAATATTACTTAAATATTTTATAGACTTTAAATATATTATAATATTTTAAACTTTTGACGGAGTTCAAATATTTATAATAATTTAAACATTGTATAAAAAATTTAAATATTTATAATATCTTAAACTTTTTTAAAAAACGTAAATATATTATAATATGTTTACTTTTTAAAAGTTTAAATATTTTCAAATATAGAACCAAATTAAACTGTTAAATTTGGATATCTGATAAATCAAGCTTCCTGCTCATTTGTACTCAAAACATTTTAGTCACATATTTATAGTGATTATGAACCATATTCCATAATATTTAGTCGATGTGGGATATACACCTTTTCTGTAAATTAGTTTACAACTTTACATATATATAATTTCTGCGTTTTTAATTCTTTCTATCTATACTACTCACAATTAATTACTAAAATTTTGTTAAGGAAATATTATAATATCGGAAATCAAGCAATTTAGTCAGATTTGGTAACTTGAATATTCATTTTTAAAGATTTTAACTGAATCACTAAATATTCCTTTTAAAAGATTATATGTTAAGATTAATCTCGGTAATTAAGGAAATATCCGAATTTTTGGTAATTAAAATTTATGGTTTTCATTTAAATACCTTAAAGGAAAATGAAATCAGAGTGTTTGCCTATAACGAATAACTCTGTTTGGGATCTTAAATAACTAATCTTGAATGAAATAATATACTGGATCCGAAAAATATTATTCTGGAGTACAAACAGATCTGCGGTTTTTTTCCTTCTGTAGTCGGATATGTAAGGATCCGCGTCCCGACCCGGCAATTTTTTAAGTAATCGACCGAGGGTATTTTCGTCATTTAATGAAATCAAAACTATAGGTTAATTAGATTAAATTTTGTGATTTTCTAATCATTTTTAATGAAAAACCTACCAAAACCAAGTCATGGTCCATTTTTACTCTAGAAAGTACTTGTGCTTTAATAGTATAGATAGTATATTTGGATCTAACTAATCTATACTATTAAAAGGGAAGCACTATTTCAAGGCAAAAATGAAACATTAAAATATATGACATAAAATGACCATGTATAAATTAAAAAGCATAGAAGATAAGAAGGACATAGAAGTAAATTTGGAATGTAAAAATCGCAGGATCCTTCTCTGACCCGGGTGTAACTAATTCGGATCATGTTTAATTTATCCGGAGTCAGAATATTAGTAATAGTAGATATAAACAAACAAAGTCTCGGCACTACTATAATTACTAATAGTATATATATGGTACCACGAGTGGCCCAAATGTAATCTATCTATACTATTAAAAGGGAAGCATTATTTACAAGGCAAAATGAATCCTGAAATATATGACATAAAATGATCTTGAATAAATTAAAAAGCATACAATACAAAAGGGACATTAAAGTAAATTTGATAATAAAAATGCACGGATCCTATATGCCCTGGATTAATTCTGTTCGGATCATGTATTAACTGTTCAGAGCTGTTTTTCATACTCCCGTATCCAAACAGAATCGAAACAAGCATCTCTGCAATAAAATTCAAAAAAAGTAAGTAGTTTTGCGTAAACAATTTAAGGAAACAATAATTTTGATATTTATGTATATGTTTAATTTGGGCAATTAATTTCGAAATTGTATATATGTAAACTTATTTAATTTGATTTTATTTTTTGAGATATATCCGGAAACAAGAAATTATGATGTTACCTAATATACAAAATCATCTAAATGTTTATAGAAATAATTTAAATCGGTATTTATTTAAATCGAGCAATTAAATACAAAATTGTATATATGTTTAAAAATATAATTTGGTTATATATTGTGAGATATCTGTAAACAATATTTATGATTTTATATTATGATTTCAAACATATGTATTACATATATACAGTATGTTTAAATCTTGGATACTGAATTAAGATATACATACGTTTGAAACTACTTATAATCATTTTATCAATGCATAAATGTGCGGATCCGAAAACATGTTACAACTAAAGTAAAACAATAGTATTTTAAATATGTTTTTTTTTCTTCAGCTTATCTAGCATAAGCATGTACAAAACAAGAGATAAAAGAATGTTAACTGACACAACATGTATGTGTGATTCTATTAACTGAATGTTTCAAAGAAATTATTTTTCTTCATCAAATACTTTATTTTGTTTTGAATCAAACTATTACGTGTTTGTGTGCTAAATATGTAGGAACATGATTTTGAGGAAATGAGAAAAGAATAATGGGACGGAAACGGGATGGAAGGAGGAATAAGATGAGATTAAAAATTTTCAAAAATTAAAATTCAGGATCATGTTAGAATTAAAATAAATTAATGCTTCCAATATATTATGTAACATATTTTCCAATTTATCTAACACAAAAATGTCAAAAAAATATTCAAAAGAAAAAGAAAAAACATTAAACTATGTTCTATAATAGATAAAAAAAAAAGTCAACCATAGTTATGTGCGGGGTACAGGACATGATGGATTTTATGTCCTGAATTAGACATACCATATTTCTGTTACTATTTTTTAATATAATTGTTTTTACTGATAACAAAAACAAATTTGATCATTTTTTTGTCTAAACCGAATTAAAAATAAATCAAATACTAAACTGATACAAAAAAAGTTTGGATTATGAATGTTAATAACATTTATTAAAAATATGTTTACAAACATAATCTGCATGTACGTAATAAATTATAAATATGTTAGTAAATTTAGTTTTTAAAATCAACCCCGCACGTATGTGCGGGTCTGAATCTAGTTAAGATTAATTTGTATGTCAATAATTATAGTATAATAATATTTAAATGATTTTATAAAAAATTTACTTGGCACTACAGTTATTATTTTCCGTGTTCAGTTTGCTGAGAAGAATATATTTTGTTATAAACCTCTCCAACAACATAAGGATAAATTCTGGCAAAGAGATATGAATATGTAGTTATATACTATGTTAATATGTGATAAAACAAGTGAATGTCTATGGTCGGCATTTTTCAGACGTGTAGTATAATTAAATTATTCATATATTTTCCAAACCAAACAGTTATTTTAAATTCAAAGAAATTATTAAATTGATTTTCTGTTTATTTTTGATGTAACATTACCTGGACACATATATATATGAGTTACAAGAGATAGATTAAGTGAGTCGCAAGGCTTAAAGAAAACGAGTTCGGACCTATACAGTACGAAAGTAACGTGGTCCGTCCATCTCAATATTCTAGCTAACTCATCATTATTCATTATGCCGTTTCTTGAAACTTCCTAGAACATAATCATAGGTACCTTAAAAATTATATTACTATAAACCTACTAAAATAAAAATAATTTAATGAAGCGATTGTACTCGTTTTTTATTTTCCCAATCATAATTCCTACAACTGAAAACACGTCAAAACCAATATTACGAATTATTTACCAATGTCAAATTCAATTTATCATAATTAAATTATCTAAGTTAAACTAAACAATACCAACAAATTTAACATGCAACCAGCAATTCAACTATACAATAAAATAACGACAAAACATAGAAACGAAACCCTAGATCTTCTTCTTTAGATTATCGCCTTGATCTCACGGTCTCCAACGTGATTGATGACCCTAGACTTCCTCTTTCTCGATTTGTTTAGCAACTTTACTCAGTTGGTCAACTTTTGTCATTATAAAAGCTCTTTATACGAAGTGTACGTAACATTTAAACTAACATTTTTCTCCCACTTCCAGCGCATAATAATTATCATATTAACCGCTGACCTGTTCCAACCTTGCTTAAATATGCACATTAAGCAATTTACTATCATCTCTTTCTTTATAAATATTGAAACTAAGACTGCCAACATTTTAAGAGATTCAAGGTCGAAAACATATCTCCACAAAACAAACAGAGTCATGTCAACATCTTCTCAATCGTACCCGATGAGCGGCGGTGACGATCAGCACAGTTACATTCATAATTCTTCATACCAAGTATGTATTGTAATCTTTATATGTTATACATATTTTAACTATGATGATTTTTTTATTCCTACAATGTAAGTACCATATCATGTAGTTTTTGTGAAATATATATATATATATATAAAGAATTACTCAGATGTTATCTAAAAGTTGGTTTATTATTCATATCTATAAATCTTTCGAAAATTACTCAAATGTTTAGTGCCTTGGGGTAATTACAATTTACTCCTTGGATTTTGTTTTTCGATTTTGAGTAAAAAAATAAAAAAAAATACACATCAGCAAATTAAAATACACATCATTTTCGATTTTTCATGTCACTAAACAGTTTTTTTCAGAATCAACACTTGAATTTTTCTTGTTTATGTCAAAGAGGGAAATCAAACAGTTTCCACAGTTCATAACCAAAAAAAAAAAACTCTCTCTCTCCTCGTCTCTCTCGCCGAAACCCTAGTTCCCATTCTTCGTCGTCGTCGTTGCCCAAAACCACCGCCGACGATCTTATAAAAGACATGCGTTTCTTTTTTAAGCTTTTTCTTTGTGGTATTGTTTCCCCAAATGTTGTGAGTTTTGAGAGTCTGTAAAAAACAAGAAAAATTGAGTCTTTTTTGTTTGTTTCTTTAGATTCTTTTCTAAAATGCGGATGTTTCAGCCGTTAAAGAGAGAAGGGTTAATTGGATTTGAAAGTGGTGGTGATGGGCAAGTCTTAGATCTGGATACTGCTGTGAAAGATGGAGTTCTCGGTGGTGTTAATGGTGGTGGTGGTGTTGTTGATGAGAAATTGGATCTGAAGACTATGGTAAAAGAGCTAGATTTACAAGATATACCTTCTGTTTTCATTTTTCCCATCTCCTTAGAGCCGATGCAAGATCCTGTGACCTTGTGTACTGGTCAAACCTACGAAAGGTCCAACATTCACAAATGGTTCAACCTAGGTCACTTGACTTGTCCCACTACAATGCAGGAGCTTTGGGATGATTCGGTTACTCCTAACAAAACTCTTCACCATCTCATCTACACTTGGTTCTCTCAGAAGTATGTGTTGATGAAGAAACGCTCCGAGGATGTTCAAGGACGAGCTATTGAGGTTTTGGGGACTTTGAAGAAAGGTAAAGGTCAAGCTAAGGTTCATGCGTTGAGTGAGCTTAAGCAGATTGGGGTTGATACTGCATTTATAAATTTATAGATGTCACATTAAATATGTCGAAAATCCCCTATATAATTTGGTTTATTTTTTATTTTTTGAGGTATTACCAAAAAAAATAAAATTCTATTAATTATCATAAAATATATATATTGACATGGAAAAATTATAAACTATAGAAATATGCTAATTTGGTAAAACAATTAACATAATTAAACTTAATAAAAAAAACTTATTTTGATTAACTTTTTTTACACAAAAACTTATTTTGATTTTGGTGAGACGGGTTGACATTAATCCTATATAGGGAGTTAAGTGGAATTGTTTTTTTTAAAACACTTTTAGATGTGTAGCAGTAGATAAATGTATTACTAGACCATACATATACCACACGGGTTAAAACCTTAAAAACACTACAAAAATCGTATACTTTGAATACTTATATCAAATACCTGTAAAAAATTATATATTTTTAAATTAATAAAACAATAATAAAATAACAAATAAATGTAATATAAATTTAAAATTTTTAAAATTAAAAATATTATTCCGCGGTGTACCGCGGGTTAAATCTTAGTATATATATATATATATATATATATATATATATATATATATATATATATATATATCTAGCACACGTAATAGCTAATATACATGTGTTGTACGTACAGAAAGCAGTTATAGATGGGGTTGAAGAAAAGGCAAGGCAATACAAGAAAAATTTGATCTCCTGAATCTAAATCCCGATCTTAGTACTTTTACGATTGCAGATTTTGGTTGTTCTATTGGCCCTAACACGTTTCATGCTGTTCAAAATATCATTGATATTGTGAAACTTAAACACCTGAAAGAAAGCCAAGGAATTAGTACTCATGTCACTACAAGAAAACATGGATATGCCGACTACAAAAACAGTCACTAAACAGTCGCAAACTACTTAGTTACGACTGATTGGCGACTGAAATACGTAGTCGCTAAACCGTGCGTCGCTAAAATAATCAGTCGCCAAACAGTCGAGACGGAGCTACTAATTGGCGACTGATAATTGTGGTCGTTCTTCCCTCGCCAAACAGTCGCTAAAGTTGCGACTGAATTTGCAACGCTTTAGCGACTGATCTGGTTACTCATTTGCGACTGTTTTGATTACTGTTTTGTAGCTCTGGGCATTCGGTTATTTCGGGTTATTTGGTTCAGTTATTCGATTTTTCAAAATTTTGGTTTTCTAAAAATTTGGTTCGGGTTATTCGATAATCGGGTTATTTTGGGTCGGTTATTAGATTTAAAATCAATTCCGAAATAAACCTAATTTTTTCTAATTCGGTTTATTCGAATCGAATTAGAACAATTTATGATAATGGACCTTTGAAAATTACAATTACAACCCAATAAATCATGGGCCCTATACAATACAAGTGCCTAAATTAGATAACAAAAAAACCAAGTCCATCAATAATTAGGGTTCATGGACTCCACGTCGCTGCTCTCTTCCAAAGCCGCCGGATCTGCGACGGTAGCATTGATAATGGCATCCGATAGTAAGATCTCCCAGTGAAGAAACCTGTCGAGATCACCTACAATAATCAAAACAAACAACATGCAATTCCTCATCTAAAACTGAAAAATAGGATATCAACAACAAACAAAAAATAATAATCGAGTAGATCTGACCGTGAGTTTGGTGATGAGAAAACTACTAATAGAGAATCCAGCGATAAACGATCAAGAAACTTCGAATCTTAACCACAGATTCGTAGTCGGAGGGAATGGATTTTTTATGACTATGGATTAGGGTGACAAGGCCAACAACGTTTCAACTCTCTCTTGAGGACAAGTGAAAAATAATATCGCGACAGAGGAAAAGAAGATACATAAAAAAGGTGGGGAAGATGAAACTAACAACATAGGAGAATGAGAAAAGGGAACATAGAAGGAGGAGGAAAAAAAAGAGATTAGAAAATGTTAGAACTAGGGTTTTTTCATTTTATATGGTGCGCCTATTAACAATAAGAAATGGGTTTTCATGTTTTGTTACGGCCCAAATTTTGTTAAGGCCCAAATTAATTAAAGCAGTCGCTAAATAGTAGCTTTTTAGTCACAATTTTTAGCGACTGTCAAACTGGTCTCCAAATTAGTCCCAAATTGGCGACTACACTGCGACATTATGCATCAGTCTCAAATTAGCGTCTACTAGGCGACTGTTTTATTTAAGTAGCCATTCAGTAGCAAAACAATCGCAATTCAGTCGCTAAATTTAGCGACTGTGTTTTTAGTCGCAACTTGCAGTCGACAATTCCATGTTTTTTTGTAGTGTGTGCCTCTCGACTTCCAAGTTTGCTTCAACGATCTACCCAACAATGACTTCAACACACTCTTTAGAACTCTACCTCGTTCATTTGAGCAAAAATAATTCTTGGTCGGGGTTCCCGTCTCTTTCTATGGCCAAGTGTTACCAAGAAATAGCATCCACATAGGGCATACTTCATACACGACTCACTGGCTTTCCAAAGTTCCCGAAAACATATGTGACAAGAAATCTCCAGCTTGGAACAAAAATTATATTCATTGTAATAATTTGTTAGAAGAAGTTACCAAGGCTTATACAAGGTCCAGTTCACAAAAGACATGAGCGTATTTCTTAAAGCTAGAGCTGAAGAACTTGTGCCTGAAGGACTGATGATTGCGTTAGGAGAATGTTTTCCCGATGATGTGGCCATGTATGAGACATGGTCGGGTATTGTGCTAGACACCATCTGATGTGATCACGGGATCGGTCCTTCGGCCAAGAACACTCGCAGCCCTCGGACACTACCCGGCCACCACTCGGACGCCTCTCAAACTCTCGGACAACCTGTACTGGCGACCAGGAGCTAGCGTAGGCGACCAACCCAGGATCATCAAGGCGGAGCAAGACAAGCCACCAATGGACATTTAAACCCAAGCTCACCCCCCCCCCCCCCCCCCCCCCGCCCATGGCTCATGGCTAGCATCACCAATGAAGAGCCTTGAGTCTTGACCAGCTTTGGAAAGCTTGATTCGCGTGTCTTCACAGTCACACCAGTGTGAAGACACCCCTAAGCCATTAGAAGGAGCTGTACTCTTTTTCCTACTTTGGGTTTGTCCCATTGGGTTTTACCAAAGAGGTTTTAACGAGGCAGCGACTCTAGTGCATCTCCACTTCGTTCCCACTTGGCTCGTGATCTTGAAACACTTAAAGAGAGACTTAGGAGCCAAGGAAGTGAAGATCCTATCCACGTTCAGCCAATGACGTGGCCACCCTATCCCCTTCCCTTCTTTTCTTTTGAATTTCTTCTAGATCCCTCTATGACCGTTAGATTGGTCTTTGCTTTGCTTTATCTTTGCTTTTGCTTTTTGGCCATGTGTATGGTTTAGATCATGGCCACGTCTCTAGGGTTTTAGAGTCTCCTTATGTAAGCCTCACTATATAAAGGCATCAACCCTCATTGTAAAAATCAGACTTGAAGTATTGAATTAAATTTCACAAGAGAGAATCTTGTTCTTGTCTCACCTCTCTCCTTAATCCAAGTCCGGGACTTGACTACCGAGAAACCCTAGCCGATCTCAAATCAGGTTCGACATCGACTAGTTGACCGTATCACGGGCCGAGCCCTCTCCCTTGTGTCGTCGCATCAAACCACCTTCGCGTCCTTCCCTACCGTATCACGTCCGGTTCCTACCGTTCGTTGTACATTCGCTTCGACTCCACCTTCCTTATCGCATCACCGAGAATCCTTACCGCGTTGCCGAGAGCCGTTCCCGCAGTTTACCTTCAAACTCTGGGAACCGATCTCCGCATCGTCCGTATTGCGACCGCGACTGCTCGACCGAAGCCGAGACCAAAGGCCGGATCTCTCGATCCGCTCGTTCGTTTCACCTCATCTCTCGCTTCCACCGTTTGTTTCCTCACTGGATTCAAATCTCCGAGCCTTGTCCGAGGAAAGCCTCATCTAGTTTCCTTGGCCCTAGAGAGTTTTGTTCCGTCCGTCCGCATCGACCGTCCGTCCGTGCGACTCGGTAGACGACCGCGTCCGGCGGTCACATCAGCTTGGTATCAGAGCTCTAAAAGATCTTGACTCAAAGGTTGTGTCTTTCTAACCCAGAAACTCTTTCTTTTGTTTAAAGTTTCGATCTTTAGCTTTTGTCTTAGTCTAGATCGCTTAATCTTGTTTCCGCTTGCTTAGTTAGTCTTTAGTTTTAATTTGGTGTTTGTGTTGTGTTGTTAGACGTGTGCTTAGGTTGTTTTGTGTTCTTCCTGTTCTTCTTTTTGTTCGTCGTTGTTCTTGTCTAGGACTCCTTAAATCCATAAAGTAGCGCGTTTGCTTTTGGGTTTGTGTTGTGGTCCCAAAAAGTTTTGTTTTTTTTTGTGTGCGTGAGTTTGCTTTTAGGCGCGGGTAGATTTCTTTTTGCTTAGTCATAGTTTGTCATCTAGTGTTGCTGTCCTCAATCATTGACTGTTGCCTAGAAAATATCTTATCCGCCTGCTTTTGACGCGTTTTGCTCACGAATATTCGTTTTGCTTTGACGAGGTACCATCGCCACGTCACGACCGAGCACCGATCGAGCCATCCGCGTATCACCGTCCAGAGTACGTATCATCACCCGCGTATCATCGTCCAAGCCCTTATCGCGTATTGTGTATCATCGTCTGATCACCATCGAGCCACCAGACGAGTCATTGACCCAGCTATCCGTACCGACGTCCGATAACCGTTGGCCGTCCGTACCATTGCCGCACCAGCCGACTGTATCATCGACCGACCCCCGTCGGCCGCCTGTACATCATCGGCCTACCGTATCAGCCACTTACACCAGCTATCCGTACCGACGTCCGATAACCGTTGGCCGTCCGTACTATTGCCGCACCAGCCGACTGTATCATCGACCGACCCCCGTCGGCCGACCGTACATCATCGGCCATCCGTATCAGCCGATCGCGCCGGCTATCCATACCGTCATCCGAACATCGTCAGCTGCGGTACCAGCCGTCCGTCTCAGTCGTCCGTGCCGACGTCCGACCATCGTTGGCCGTCCGTACGAACCGTCCGTACGAACCGTCCGTACCAGCCATCTATATCGTCGTCCGTACCGACGCCGACCACCGATTGTTATCCGTACCGTCGACAAAATCCAACAGTCGTCCGTACCGTCGACAAAATCCGACAGTCGTCCGTACCATCGACGATCTCCGATAGCCGTCCGTACCATCGACCATACTTCGTCCCAAGACCGCGATCAGTATGCAACACTCGATTCCACACTGATCAAGCATGGACTTTGATGGAAACGATTCCGAGTTGGGATCATGGTATGATGAAGATCATGACTTATACCCGGAGCAAAAGGCCACCGAGGATGAGCCGTGGTACGATGAACATTATGGAGCCGATCCGGAGTCAGCGACTACCGAGAACGCATCATGGTACGCAGAGGACTACGAAGAAGGGGCTGACCAAATGGAACATGATCGAGGATCATCGGACTACTATTGGCCATCAATGTCCCGAGCTGTGCGCCATAGCGAGCCAAGGTCGAACCGCTACGATGATTCCGACAGTGATGACTTGGGAAGTTACTACGCACCACCCCGGCATCACCGAGAGCAGCCGGAGAAATACCCGAGTCGCACCCATAGGTTTCCGACCTGGTCACCGTACGCATCGACGAGCAAGACAAGCGCCTACCGCACTCGGAACCAAAGTCTTCCAAGCTGGACACCACGCGAAACACCGGGCCACAAGTCAAGCCGCGGTCAAGACAAAGCCAAGGCGAGCAATGTGGAATCACGGACTAAGTCGAGGGTGCAAGCCTCAAGGAAGCCGAAGCAATCTCCCGGAGCACCAAGTTTCACGGACGAGTTAACCGGTATTCAAGCTCAACTCCGACACCTTGGAGAATTGTTGGACCAAGTCGAGTCATCTTACACGCAAGGAGAGTCATTGCGGCACCAACACTCGGCCCTTGTGCCTTCACCAACGCCGGACCCGCGAGTTCCTTACCGGCCAAAACAAGACGCTTTGACGCGGTGCTGGCCGAACACCGACTCGAACGAGGACGCTGCACCAACGGCGCAAGTTCACCAGGAGCTGAGCTTAGGACTGGAATTCGATCAACAAATCAGTCCTAGGGAAGTCATTGGCCCGGGAGGGATCATAGAGAAGCCAGCCGAGCCTCCAGACCAACAAGTTCATACACTCGGAGGTACAAGTTCGACGTCTCAGGCGGTTTGCGATCAATTCCTTACCGTTTCTGATCAAAACCGAGCTGACACTCAGACGCAATGCTCTGATCATCGCACTGTGCGTGAGTCCTCACCCGATACGCGTACCAAGGCATTAGGCGAAGTCAATGAAGAGTCTTCCCACACGACCAACTTCTTATCCGGAGTTTGCTTGGTGATGGGGAGTGTCAAGCAAGCTAGGCCACCGGAGATGGCCATTGATGGATCTTTTCACTCAGTATTGTTCATGACTACTTCAAGTAGTAAGCTCCAGCTGGGAGTCGCCTATACCGAGCCATCCTTCTCCACTCTTAGCACCCAGGCCGTTACCGCATATGGTCCTATGGCGACGTGTTCATTCAACTTTGGTGCGGATCAAACCTTTGTTTGGCATCCAGGAGAGTCTCAGCAAGCAACCACGGTTCATGAAGGGATCGCAGCGCTCAATACCACTGGCCTTACCGGGGAAGTCTTATCCTTTTCTCTTAAGGCCTTACTGTTTCCTTTTGATCCCGGTAAAGTAAACCGCGGTTGAACCTTTGATGCTGCTGATTTTTGGGTTTTTCCTTTTTGATCCAGGTAATGAGCACAGTTTTGAGGACAAAACTTCTATAAGAGGGAGGGAATGATGTGATCACGGGATCGGTCCTTCGGCCAAGAACACTCGCAGCCCTCGGACACTACCCGGCCACCACTCGGACGTCTCTCAAACTCTCGGACAACCTGTACTGCCGACCAGGAGCTAGCGTAGGCGACCAACGAGGCATCATTCACCCCCACCCCCCCAGGATCATCAAGGCGGAGCAAGACAAGCCACCAATGGACATTTCAACCCAAGCTCACCCCCCCCCCCCATGGCTCATGGCTAGCATCACCAATGAAGAGCCTTGAGTCTTGACCAGCTTTGGGAAGCTTGATTCGCGTGTCTTCACAGTCACACCAGTGTGAAGACACCCCTAAGCCATTAGAAGGAGCTGTACTCTTTTTCCTACTTTGGGTTTGTCCCATTGGATTTTACCAAAGAGGTTTTAACGAGGCAGCGACTCTAGTGCATCTTCACTTCGTTCCCACTTGGCTCGTGATCTTGAAACACTTAAAGAGAGACTTAGGAGCCAAGGAAGTGAAGATCCTATCCACGTTCAGCCAATGACATGGCCACCCTATCCCCTTCCCTTCTTTTCTTTTGAATTTCTTCTAGATCCCTCTATGACCGTTAGATTGGTCTTTGCTTTGCTTTATCTTTGCTTTTGCTTTTTGGCCATGTGTATGGTTTAGATCATGGCCACGTCTCTAGGGTTTTAGAGTCTCCTTATGTAAGCCTCACTATATAAAGGCATCAACCCTCATTGTAAAAATCAGACTTGAAGTATTGAATTAAATTTCACAAGAGAGAATCTTGTTCTTGTCTCACCTCTCTCCTTAGTCCAAGTCCGGGACTTGACTACCGAGAAACCCTAGCCGATCTCGAACCGGGTTCGACATCGACTAGTTGACCGTATCACGGGCCGAGCCATCTCCCGTGTGTCGTCGCATCAAACCACCTTCGCGTCCATTCCTACCGTATCACGTCCGGTTCCTACCGTTCGTTGTACATCCGCTTCGACTCCACCTTCCTTATCGCATCACCGAGAATCCTTACCGCATCACCAAGGATTCTTACCGCCTCGTTGCCGAGAGCCGTTCCCGCTGTTTACCTTCAAACTCCGGGAACCGATCTCGGCATCGTCCGTATTGCGACCGCGACTGCTCGACCGAAGCCGAGACCAAAGGCCGGATCTCTCGATCCGCTCGTTCGTTTCAGCTCATCTCTCGCTTCCACCGTTTGTTTCCTCACTGGATTCAAATCTCCGAACCTTGTCCGAGGAAAGCCTCATCTAGTTTCCTCGGCCCGAGAGAGTTTCATTCCGTCCGTCCGCATCGACCATCTGTCCGTGCGACTCGGTAGACGACCGCGTCCGGCGGTCACATCACCATCGGTGATTGTCTCCTGGATATGGCTACATCGGTAAGATATAAAATTAGAAAACCATTTTCTTAGTTTCTTCTAAAAATCAAAAAGCATCGTAGACAATTTTCGAAGCATGGATCATATATTTTGTTGGATGCTTTTTCATAGGACCTAGTAATTGATAATCATCTGTTTATATTTATTTTCTCTTTGTAGGGAGTAATGACCCACGAAAAGATCGAGTTATTTAGCATGCCCGTGTATTTTCCTCAATATAGTGAACTTAAAAGAGCGATTGAGCAAAATGGAAGCTTTACGATTGAGATGATGGAGAGTACAAGCCATCCATTGGAGGCTATGCAATTAACCAATGACTTCATCACTTCCATGTTTCGAGCCTTTCTCTCAACAATGATACAAAAACATTTTGGAGATGCTGTGGTCGATGAACTATTTAATCAACTTGCTAAGAAACTTTCAAAACACCCTATTGATTTTGAAAAGTGTAAGAAAAATATGGTCTATTATATCGTTCTTAAACGAAAATGAACATTGAGGTTGTCATATTCCTTGTTATGTTTCTTTTAAAACTAAATATATGTCTATTGTAATAGCATTTATCATACTAGCAATATAAGGAATCAATACAATAAAAACGCAATACGTTTCTTTCCAGTGCTTATACATCAGCATTTTGGTGAAATATGAAGCTGACACATCAGCTTATATGTTTACCAATAAAAACATTTCATTAATACAGCTCATATCTCTCAGCCAATAATAATTATTTTTTTTGTTCCAAATCAGTTTTTCCACATTTTTAGAAACTAACACATCATTTAAATTGTGTAACCAATTAAATTATATAAAATAATTGATATATCATGGTTTTTAGGTGTTTTTAGCCATGATATAAGTCTTATCTATAGAATCTTTTTGGTGTTTTTAGAGTCTTTTGAGTTTTTATAGGATTTAACATGGAGGAGAGCTTAATGGAGCTAAATAGGAGGATTTGGAGCATAATCAAGCATTGAGGCTGAGTTACAAAGTTGGAAGACGAAATTTAGAGAGTGCATCGATCGACACACTGATAGCATCAATCGATGCTAGGCCAAATACGAAATTGGAAGTTTTCCCACAAGTTTTGAAGATTTACAAAGTTGCCTCAAAGTCTTCCATATTTGCATCATTGGTCCCTGACCGTGTTTAGGAATATAAATAGGATATTTATGGTCATTGTTTAGACCTAAGCTTTATTTTTCCCTGCAACTTTTGAGAGCAAAACTCTGAGAGATTTTTAGAGAGCTTTTGGAGAGAAGAATCAAGACTCCTTTAGAGAAGATTCATAACTCCTTTATTTCTTCCTTTAATCTCTTAATGCAATTTATTCAGAAGATGTTTTGTGTTTCATTGATTATGTCTGAGTAGATCTGCTTGTTAGGTTTAGGGTTTCTCATTAGGGATTTCATGGATTGTTAGATCTGTTAATTTAGGATTCATTATCTTTCTTGTTCTTCATCATAGGTTGTTCTTAATGCTAGATTTTTTATTAGTCATCTGGATTTAGATCTTAGGATTATTAATTGATATGAGAATATAATTGATTTTCCTGATAAAACCTTTGGTGAGCAAAATTACTTTTTGCAAAGAGATTTGAATTAGTAATTTTGTGAACTTATCTAAATCTGATTTTATTGCTGGTTTTTAACTTGAATTTTGCAAAGAGATTTGGATTTTCGGGTTTTAAAACTTAGATAATATTTGCAGTGAGAACTGATTTATTTTATAATTGTGTTTAGAGTTCAAGAACGGTGCTTAATTATTGAATCCTGCTTGTTTAATTAATTGATCTGATTTTCCATGATTTCCTGAGAATTTTTCTAGGCCTAGCGTTTATTCCTATTGATTTACAACTCCTTTATTTTCTGTTTTTGCACTGTTATTTAAATTACAATTTTGGTTTAGCATAATTAAAAGATTATTAAATCTATTGTGTGAATCTAGAGTTCTTATGGATTCGATCTCTAAGTACTACAATTGATCTCTTAATTTGAGAGAGTAGCTCTAGGGTAAATTTGAGCATATCCAATTTTGGCGCCGTTGCCGGGGACTCTTTGATCTACCATTAGATTTGAGTTTTGATTTTGTCTAAATTTTTCTTTTTATTTTCTACTTACACGTTTTTGTTTTTCTTCTCTTTGGTGTTTCAGGTGTATGCCTAATAAGCCTGACACAAGGAGCAACAAGAATGGTCCAATACTGAAACTTTCAAACCAAGAGTTGGGAAAACTTGAGCGTGAGAACCGAAAAGCAGCCAAATCTTTGAAGATGGTTAACCCAATCATTCTGATGCGAGATTAGGATGGTGCTTTGAAGGATCAAGAGGGCCACTTGCGCAATGAGCAGGGCCAAAAGATTGATGCTGAGGGCAATGTGATTGCTGAAATTGCTGTTGTCGACGAACCAGCTGATGGTGTCGACGGTGTCGATCGACACCAACCAGGTGGCATCGATCGACACCCCCTTCCTGCAGACGGACGTGGAGCTGCCAAGCACGTCCAGAACCCAGTTTGAAGACAGGACCAAAAACGGGACTTGATCAGGGCCATTGCTGACTACAACCGGGCTGATCTTGTGCATGAGAACCGGTCTGCTATTGTTCCTCCACCATTCCAGAGGAATGGTTTTGAGCTGAAGCCTGCTTACTTTCAACTGGTTGGGAAGAGACCTTTCTCAAACCTGCCCCATGAGAAGCCTCTGGACCATATTGAGCACTTTGAGGATCTTGTGACCAGTATCAAGGCTAATGGAGTGACTGAGGACTTCATATTCTACAAGCTCTTCCCATACTCACTTGCAGGAGGGGCATCTCAGTGGTTGAAGCAGTTGCCAGCTGGATCTTTGACAAATTGGCATGATATCAACGTGGTTTTCCTCAACCATTTCTATGATGATGCAATGTCAGATGAGCTGAGAGTCAAGATCTCTTCATTCAAGCAAGGACATGATGAAGCTTTCAAGGCAGCTTGGGTGAGGTTCAAAGCTTATCAGAGGGACTGTCCACACCATAGTTTTTCAAGGGTACAATTGCTAAGTATTTTCTTCAGAGGGTGTGATTGGAAGTATCAGTTAGCTTTGGATGCTGCAAGTCATGGAAACTTCAAGACAAGATTTCCAGAAGATGCTGAAGTTTTGATTGAGAATTTGGCTTCTAGCAATAGCACTAAAAGAGCTGATGCTGAAAGAAAGAGACTGCATGGAGAGTTTGATTCAAACCAGCTAGCTTCTGTTAATGCCAAGCTTGATTCAGTGCACAATCTTCTTGTGGGAAAGAAGTCAGTCCAATTTGCTGCTGAAGTTGAGACATTTGAGCCAGAGCCAGAGAATACAGAGGAGAATGTCAACTATGTGTATGGAGCTGGGTATCAGGGACAAAGATTTGGTAATCAGCAAGGCAACAGACCTTACAATGGTGACCAGAAGCAGCAACAGAACAATGGCTACACAAGAACCTATGGGAACTCATCATATCAGTCTCCACCTCCTAAGAATTCTTCAGAGAGTAGAATGGAAGCCATGCTTGAGCAGCTTTTGCAAGGACATGAGCAATTGACAGTGACATTCAATGGGAAGATTGACAATGTCTACACTGAGCTGAATGGAAAGATTGAAGCATTGAACATTCATGTCAAGAAGTTGGAGAATCAAGTTATTCAGACTGTTGGGCCTGTTAAAAGACAAGAGGAACTTTTTTCTAGAAGAACTGAGAACCCCAACCATGCTTGTAATGCGATTTTGGTGAAGGAAGGAGACGAAGATAGGTTAGTGGAACCAGCATCGATCAACGCCAGCATAACGCATCGATCGATGCAGTCACCATCTACCGAGCCGAACTCAGTCCCGAACGAAAGCATCGATCGATGCACCATCAGCATCGATCGACACACCCCACAGACAGCTCTGGTTTCTCTTCAAGCTCCAAAAATCGATTTAGAGCAAGCTTACAAGCCTAAGGTTCCTTTTCCTAAGCCTAGGAGGTCCAAGCAAGAGATTGAAGAAGCTAGATGCAAAGCTATGATAGACAAGGTAATGATTGAGATGCCTTTGATTGATGCAGTCAAGTTTTCTCCTGGAATTAAGCGGTATGTCAAGAGAATGGTCACCAATGGTTTGAGTCCTGAGGAAGGAGCACTGCTTACAAAGGATGTCAGCTCAATTCTGTTGAAGCAGCCTCCACAGAGGAAGAAGGATAAAAAGCAGGAAGTTGTTGTTTCTAAGGAAGTCAGTGCAGTGTTTCAGAGTAGGACTGCAGAGAAGTTACCAGATCCTGGAAGTTTTGTGTTAGATTGCTCTATCTCCACAGGAAGGTTTCGTCACTCTCTTTGCGATCTTGGTTCTAGTATAAACTTGATGCCACATTTTGTTGCTGTAAGACTTGGGATGACAGATTTCAAGCCAACTAAGATCTCTCTTATCTTAGCTGATCGGTCCAGAAGGATTCCTGAAGGTGTCTTAGAAGATATTCCAATCAAGATTGGAGATTGCATGATTCCCACTGACTTTGTGGTAATATGACAAAGAGCCTAATGATCCTCTCATCTTAGGATGCTCTTTCTTGGCTACAGCTGGTGCCATCATTGATGTTAAGAAAGGACACATATCTTTGAATGTGGATGATTTGGTCATGAACTTTGAGATGGACAAGCTGAGAAGGGTTCCCACTATTGATGGTCAGACTTTTTCTGTGGAGGTTGTTTCTGATGACAATCTGATTATAGAGCTTCAAGAAGACATTACTGCTGGGTATGTCAAGGAGTTGGAAACTATTGAGAAAGTGAACAAGCAAGCTGCTAAGCTTGAAGATTGGAGTGGAAATTGGAAGTTTTCCCACAAGTTTTGAAGATTTACAAAGTTGCCTCAAAGTCTTCCATATTTGCATCATTGGTCCCTGGCCGTGTTTAGGAATATAAATAGGATTTTTATGGTCATTGTTTAGACCTAAGCTTTATTTTTCCCTGCAACTTTTGAGAGCAAAACCCTGAGAGATTTTTGGAGAGCTTTTAGAGAGAAGAATCAAGACTCCTTTAGAGAAGATTCATAACTCCTTTATTTCTTCCTTTAATCTCTTAATGCAATTTATTCATAAGATGTTTTGTGTTTCATTGATTATGTCTGAGTAGATCTGCTTGTTAGGTTTAGGGTTTCTCATTAGGGATTTCATGGATTGTTAGATCTGTTAATTTAGGATTCATTATCTTTCTTGTTCTTCACCATAGGTTGTTCTTAATGCTAGATCTTTGATTACTCATCTGGATTTAGATCTTAGGATTATTAATTGATATGAGAATATAATTGATTTTCCTGATAAAACCTTTGGTGAGCAAAATTACTTTTTGCAAAGAGATTTGAATTAGTAATTTTGTGAACTTATCTAAATCTGATTTTATTGCTGGTTTTTAACTTGAATTTTGCAAAGAGATTTAGATTTTCGGATTTTAAAACTTAGAAAATATTTGCAGTGAGAACTGATTTATTTTATAATTTTGTTTAGAGTTCAAGAACAGTGCTTAATTATTGAATCCTGCTTGTTTAATTAATTGATCTGATTTTCCATGGTTTCCTGAGAATTTCCCTAGGCCTAGCGTTTATTCCTATTGATTTACAACTTCTTTATTTTCTGTTTTTGCACTGTTATTTAAATTACAATTTTGGTTTAGCATAATTAAAAGATTATTAAATCTATTTTGTGAATCTAGAGTTCTTGTGGATTCGATCCCTAAGTACTACAATTGATCTCTTAATTTGAGAGAGTAGCTCTAGGGTAAATTTGAGCATATCAATAATAAACAACCTCAATAATTTTAAATAATAAATGTTTAAATTTATAGCCTAAATTTAAACTAAATTAATAAATCATTTACAACTTTCAAAAATATAATAATATCAAACAAGTATATTAATTATTGTATGTCTATCAATATCTTTCAAAAATAAAGGTTTAAAATTATAGCTTAAATTTAAAATAAATTAATAAATCATTTACAACTTTATAAAAATATACTAATGTTAACCAAGTATAATAATAAAAGCAATCAATTTATATTAGTAAATATAAATATAATACAAAGAAAATAATAATATAATACAAATAGAATCTATACTATTAAAGCAGAAGTACTCCCTAGAGTAAAAATGGACCATGACTTGGTTTTGGTAGGTTTTTCATTAAAAATGATTAGAGAATCACAAAATTTAATCTAATTAACCTATAGTTTCGATTTTAATAAATGACGAAAATGCCTTCGGTTGATCACTTTAAAAAAATGGGTCGGGACGCGGATCCTTAAAAAAACCGAGAATAGAAGGAAAATAACCAGCGGATCTGTTTGTACTCGAGAATAATATTTTTCGGATCCAGTCTATTATTTCATTCAAGAATAGTTAATTAAGATCCCAAACAAACCCATTCCTTATAGGCAAACACCCTGATTTCATAAATTTTAATACCAAAAAATTTGAATATTTACTTAATTACCGAAACATATCATAACAAATTTCCTTTTAAAATCTTATAAAACGAATATTCATGTTACCAGATTTTGTTTAATTCCTTGATTTCCGAGGTTACAATTATGAACTAATCTTTTACGATCAAATTTTCAAAGGAATATTCGTTTAAAAGGAAAAACGAATCAAGCAAGTAAATATATTTTGCGTATATTCCTGATGTCAAATCTTAACTTATAAGTGATAACCTAAATCAAAGAATTTCACTATAAATATATTGAGAACTTTCTATTGGATTATTATACTAAAATAATACATTTTTACTTCGTTACACCAAATGATGGCTCTACCCCTTTCTTACACTCCTTTGAAAGATCTAAAACCATACAAAAACGCTTGGCGTATTCAAGTCAAAATTCTCCACAGTTGGAAAATGAATACCGCTAAACTTGGTGAATCACTCGAACTAATTCTGGCTGATGAAACAGTATGTATTTTAAATATCAATTTATTATTCTTTTGCTAATAGATTAATATCAATTCATTCTAAGAGTATTTTTTTGTTTTATATAGGGTGACAAAATAGGTGCTTCTGTCAGAAAGGATCATATCAATAAGTTTGAATCTGAATTGAAGCCTGGATCTTGGAAAGTTATATCAACTTTTGGTTTGAATCTCTGTACAGCCTACTTGCGTCCTTCTCTTATAAAGTATAAGATCAGTACCAGATATGGTACCACAATTTTTCCTTCTGAAAATGTATCTGATGATCATTACTTATCATTCACATCGTTTGATAGTATACTTGCTGGAAATCTTGACAAAAATCTCCTGCTAGGTAATTTCATAATACATATATTTTGTTACTAATATAGAAGGATGATTTTATTAATAGTTGTATTATTTATATTTACAGACGTTATTGGTCAAGTAGTCAGTTCTGGAGGTTTAGAAGAAATCACAAGTCGTAACAACATTACCAGGAAGAAAATTGAGTTTGAGATAAGAGACACTGAGTAATATTATAAATCTAAATATACATTTTTAGATTTTCTTTGTTCATAACAAAAAATATATATATATATATTTTCATGTTTATACATTATACTATTTAAAATCTAAGAGATATAGATTTTCATGCTTATACGTTATACTATTTTAATATAATCTATGTTTGTTACAATTCTTATTTAGGGATAAACGATTATCATGTACTCTATGGGAAACCTATGCTGAAGCTTTAGATCGTGCTATCAATGATTCAAGTGATGGAATGGTTATGTGTTTCCTACGCTTTGTTAAACAAAATAGCTATAAAGGTAACAGTACGCATAATATTTATACATTTAATTTGTAGGGCACATAATATTTACCAAAAACTATTTTTATAAAACATTTAACTACTGTATCATATTTATATTTTATTTCAGAAAAACGATACATTGAGAATGTTTTTGATTCTTCTATCTTGATGATCAATCCTCAGTTACCAGAGATGGAGGCTTTTCATAACATGTAAATTCAAATAGCGTTAAAATTATTAATCAACAATATGTTTCATTATGATTTGCTATTCCTCTTTTTCATTTTAATCTTCCTGCGGATCAATTGGCTTTAACAATTACCAATTCTGGTGGAAAGAGAGTTTATAACCCGTCTCTCTCCAAGAGTGGTCTTGACTTTCCTTTGCAAATGATCGCTGACGTACTTGCTGAAACAGAGGTATTTTACATTTATTAATAGTCTAACAATATATTAACATAATCCGTTTTGGAAAATGTATGAGTTATAAGCTTAAGGATGTAATATTATTTTGATAGGTAGGAAAATGTAGAATCGCATGTACTATTTCAGCAATCGATACAGATTGGGGTTGGTTCTACATTAGCTGTCGAAAGTGTAATAAGAAGGTTGATAAAGAGGACCTGACAATTAAAGTGGAAGATGTCAAGAAACCAAGAAAACCAAGGTGGAGGTGTGAAACCTGTAACGAGTGGTCCACGTTGATTGAGCCTAAGTAAGTCTTCTAATTATTTGTCATATATTTTGAAATATGAATATTTGTTGGTTGATCTATTAGATGATTAATTCCTCTTTAGGTACAAATTACATGTCTACGTTTGGGGCAAGAGTGGTGAAACCAAAATTTTCATGTTTGATAGTTGGGCATCAAAAATTGTGGGTGTTTCCGCAGCTGAAATCCTAAATGGTTCATTTGAAGAGGTATATTTTTAAATTCCTTGGTTAGATTTTTAACAAAATATGGAATCATTCACAATATCGAATATGTAGATTACGGATCCTACTATGATCCCTGATCAGATTAAGGCTGTGTGTGGGAAGACCTTTCAATTTCTGATATGTATTGCTGGGGACAATCTTTCTGGTGCTAATGATAGTTACAAGGTTGCTAATGTCTGGGAATGCAATAAATTCATGGAAATTAGTAATGAAGCATCGGAAAATACTATTGATAGAATTAGTCTCACCTCTGAACAGGTTTGCCTTTATTTATTAGATATAGTTTCTATATATCTATATAGTACTATCAGAAACATCTAATGTATATACTCTTTTACGTGCAGGCATCACTGATGATTACTAATGGCACTGAGCCTTATGAAACTGATCATTCTTCCAGTTCAACTCCTTCGTCGAAGCGCAAAACAGAAGCCACAGACCCAAACATTGATCAATCATCTACAAGTAAGAAAAAATGTTCCGATCAGTCTACTGATATCACGGAAGATAAAGGAGATTATCCTACCAAGGATTTGAATGAAGTCATTAGCTGTGAAGATGTTGATCACGGAAAACCATAGTCCTACTCCACGTTTGGTTTCCAATTATTTTCACATTTTTCCTTTGAACAATAAAAAGCATTTTTATATGCTTAATTTAAAACTTTGTTGGTTATTTATTTGTTTCAGTTTTTAATATAATTTTGCTTTGGTTATTTATATGGTATTTTTATTGTTTATAATTTATTTGTTCTCAACTTAATTTTGTTTAAGAGATATTTGACTGTTTAGTTTTTTTCTTTACTTTTGAATATTGTACTAAATTATTTAATTTAGAAATCTTCAATATAGTAAAATAAGGATCTCTTTCAACAGAGACATTGATGATGAATAAGACTTGTAAGAATCATAGTTTCAATGGAGTATATGATGATGAAATCTACTTTGAAGTAGCATCAGTTTCATCATGTATCTATAAATGTAAAAGAAATTTATACTGATTCCTATTTTTATTACAGTACATGCGATTAGTAAAAACTGCTATTTAACTTAGACTGTCTAATTTAGTATAAGTACAATATAAATATGAATTAATCAATTATAATGTATAGTTTCGATCAAATTTAACCAATGCATGTATGGATTATACACCAAACAGAAAGTTTTTTGTTATTTTCAAAGTCTTTGCCTTGATTACTTCAATTTCGAACTGACAATAGATAAACCGACATAAATTTTGTAAGTAACTTCCAATCACTCTTCATATTCCTCTTTTCTAGATATATATATATATATATATATATATATATATATATATATATATCTTTTTTTTTGTGCAACTTCAAACTTCATCCACGATAGAACATTTACTATATATCTATTATCTAAAATATTCTAACCTCTCACCTTTCATCATCTTTCTTCGTTCTCCAAAATAATCAAGAACCAAACAAAAAAATGGTTGCATACATAGAGGATTTGAATCCATCAACAGATAGGTTGAGTGTTGCTGTTAAAGTACTGAGGCTCTGGATACCCGAAATCATCATAATGCAGCCTACCTACATATGTTTGATCTTGGTTGATGAGAAGGTAACAATCCATTTATATCCTTCTTCTTAATATTTAAATCTGAAATTAGTTTTTATATATTTTAGTGAACAAGAATTCAAGCTAAACTCCGAAGTCAGCTTTACTTTGATCAGTACATAGATTTGTTGGAAGAAGGACGATGGTTTCTTCTTTACAAGTTCCAGGTTATTGAAAATCAGAATATTTTCAGGAATTGTAACAATTCTTCTGAAATATTGATCACTAGCCAAACTCGCATCACTCCAATCCCTCCTAGATGTCCAGACAATTTTTTCCATCTAATAGATGCACTAACAGTTGAAAATGCAGCAGAAGATGAGAGAAATTGTTGTGTTGGTAAATTTCTTTAAATATACTGTTTAACTTACAGTTTTATAAAACATTATTTCCTTAGATTCATAGTTTTTTAATTTCTTTGCTCATTTCAATCAATTTCAGATTTGTGTGGAACGGTGGTAAGAGTAAATCAACCGCGTCAAATTGTTTTTCTAGAAAATGAAGTTGGATTCAATGGTCTAAAAGATGTTGTTCGCTTTACTGTAATTGACATCAAGTAAGTTAAAAGTTTATAATTTTTTTAAAGAAGTACTACCTCATTTGATTTATATTTGCCATTGAAAATAATACATAGAAGAAACCACTGAAGTTGTCCTAAGTTAATTTGTTTATTGTAAAGTAACGAACAGATTCAATGTATTGCCGTCGGTGATACATGTTCTGAATTTCGTGAAAAATGGGAACAATATGTTGCGAGTCCTTCCTATGCCAGTAAACCAGTATTGTGTCTGCTTATGTTTTGGAGAATCTCTGTCTTTGGAGGTATTATTAAGCAATATATTAGCATTTTTTTTAGATAAGAATAGATCATATATTAGATTTGTCACTTACTTTTTTTTTTTAAAGGTAACCGATGTCTAATGTCTCAAATAAGATGTTCTAAACTTTTACTTGGTAACGAAGCAAGAGCATTCACTACAGATCCTGCACTGTAAGTTCATCTATAACATCTATACTATGACAGATTATTAATATGGAATCATTACTATAAGCTGTTTTAACTATTGTGTTCCTTTATCTTTCGCAGTCTTTGTTTTCATGAATCATCAGACGATGAAGATTATAACGGCTCAGAAGAAGATGAGAGTGATTCTAATGATTCGGTGTAACCTTAAGATTGATCAAGTTTACTATTAATTTCGTTAAAAACTTTCATTTTATTTTTATTTGAATAAGTTCAGCTCTTTGTTGTTTAGATTTTGGACCTATATGTGCGGATATTATGCCAATTACCCTTTTCGAATCTTAAATTTATGTTCAAATATATCTTTTTACCAAATTATGCATAATACCTTCAATTTCAAAGATTATTTTGTCAGAGTATAATTCATAATTGACATATGCATGCCATTAAAAATTTGAACATAATTTACGGTACATCTAAGACCAATGCATGCCATTTATTAAACAGTATGATTTTGATTCCCATTGTTTACCTTTTTTGTTTTCTCTAACTGTAATGATTATGTAACGTTTATATTTCCAATAAGGGTATACGAATATTGACGAAAGATATCAAAGAATATAAGCGGTTATTATATATTTTGCATTATAATTATTTATTCTTAATTAAGAAATCGTCGTAATTGTCAATATATTATTGTAACGATTCGTAAACAACGTGTATTGACTATAAAAGGAACCAATATTTGTCATTTTAGAAGGTACCTTCTATTATCTTTATCGATTCTTGACAAAAAAAAACACCAATCACACAAAATGGCTATTTATGATAGAGTTAAGGATCTTCTCACATGGACATCAAGCCAGAAGATTCAAGTTAAGGTCTTGAGAAAATGGAGGAAGGAGTCTGAGGAAGGTTCCACAATTCATCTAATCCTTTGTGATGTCTTCGTAAGTATCTATACATTATCTTCGTAAATTTATGACTGTTTGGGAAAATATAAAAATTTGTTTTTTCATTAATTGTTACATTTTTTGAATATAGGGTGAAAAAATTGAAACAACAATTTCTCCGGATCTGTTCCAAATTTTCAACAATCAAATTGCTGAAAATGATTGGAAGATTGTTTCCAATTTCTCTGTGTGTTACCATGAGAGACGTCTGAAGCACACTCATAATGATTCATAAGATCATTTTCTCCAATGACACCATCGTGGAAAATTCAGAAGTTGTTTCCAACAATCACTTCTTTGAACTCCAAACTATTGACAGAGTGTTTGATGGATTTCATTCTGTCACACAACGTCCACTAGGTAAGTTTCCAATATTTTAACAAGTTATCTGTACTTAACTATATTTTGATGGATCCATAATATTAATCTAAGAACTATATTCCCGTTTTCTACCATGGTCAGTTATATGTAGCAATGTCAAGAGTTAAATCAAAGTCTGGATTGAAGATGTTGATAACAGATAGTGAGGGAAAACCTCAAACAAAGACAACCAATGTTGTTTTTAAAGAAGTTTTCCAAAATCTTCACTAGGAAATGGAATGGTACTTAATCCCTAAATTCTTGGTATATTATAATTTCGTTTGATTAATATATATGCTACTAACTCTATATTTATTCTAATTTGGTCTACAGGGAAAATACAAGACACGGTTGAATGGGTTAATGAAGGAATATGGTATTTTCATGACTATATGAGTCATTTCTACTGTTACTATTATTATTATTTTATTATTATTATTGTTTACTTTGGATATTAAACATTCATAAAACGCAAATTATTATTATTGATTAGAATCTTAGAACACAAACCAACAAAACTATAGTCCAATATTGCTTTGTGCATAATCGATTACGAACCTACAATCCGATATTGTCGAATATATACCCTCTTACATAGCTACTATTCAATATACTCTTTGTCTGTCTGATTTTGTAAGCAGCTATATTATGCAAAGTATGAGATTATATAAAGCGACTGAATTAGTTTATTACCGATTACGTTTTTATTTTAACTTCGAAAATAAGATAGATAATCTAACTTAGACAAGAAAAAGGTTAAAAAATATTTAACCCTGTGCTGTAGCACGGGTTATCCCCTAGTATAAATTAAGAATAACCACGAATAACACAAAACCAAACTAAAGTAAAACTAAGTATGTGTATATTGACTTACATGGAATTATTATCAAACAAAACATAACAAAACAATTAGATTCTTAAAAAGGAACAAAAAGAAGGAAATAAATAACTTCTCTAAGAACCAAAAAAACTATATAAAATTATGTGATTAAATTTGTATAAACTACAAAATAATACACCATAAAATCAAGCTACACTAATATATCTCCTACAACAAGTAAATAAAATAAAGTTTGAGATTAGTGTTGATAGTGATTTTATATATAAGAACACCAACTAATGATAAATTGAACAATATATAAGTTCCAAAAGTGAAGGTTTTATATTATAGTTTAAAATCAGTGACTTAAAAATTACTTGACAATTAACCTAATCGGTCTGCTAATAATATGAGAAATTGTTAGTAATATAGAAACCATTTTCAAAAATACCATTTTTTGGTCAGTTTCATTTTTGTCCTTTTTTGCATTAGTACAATGTGTTAAACTGATTTGTATATTTTTTTTTGTTTTAGGTTTGGATTCTCTGTTTTACCTTAGGATATAGTTTTAAAGGGTAGGGTTAATATTTGGAGTTTAGAGTTTAGAATTTAGTCATTTTGTATATTGAAAGAATGTATTATTAAAAATAGACAACAAGAGTTATATTTGCAAAAGGGTAATGAAAAAATGGTATTTTGTAAATGTCCCTAATAATATTAAATAATACACAAAGCGAGACTAAAGTAAAAATATGTCTATGTACTTTTACAAATAATAACATTTATAATACTGTATAACAATTATGTTGTTAAATTTATATAAAATACAAAAACAAACACTACAAATTCAAATTACACTAATATATCTCTCACCAAAGGTAAAGAAAAGAAAAAAAGAACATACATTAGGGTTAGTTAGGCTATTTATATAATTAAGTCTACTCGATTTAAAAGTAAACATTTATAAATCATACTAAATTTAAGATTTCTTTATTTTTTATTTTATTAGTGTATTTTTATATTTTACTATTGGATAAACCATAGTTTTACAATTAATCCAATTCCAAAAAAAAAAATTAATAATTCAATATATCTTAAAGTAATTACAAAAAGTATTCCGTGGCGTAACGCGGGTTTAACCTAGTCTTATATAATAAAAGAAAGTTTTTCTCAACTTCTTCTAAAAGCATGACACCTGGTTTATTATATAGCTGACACATGTTATCACATCATTGTTACAACCTTTATTTTTACGTTTTACATACTTATATTAGGCTTAAACAAATTAATCAAAATACAGGCCCAGTAAACTATATTGTCAGCCCCTAAAACCAAACGGCAAAAAAGGATGTCGATCCCACCTGTTCTCATCTTCTCACTTCTTTACCATCGTTCCAGTAGCCTTTGTATTTTTGTATTATTTTATTTAATCATCAATTCTTAAAAATCTCATCTTCTGCAAAACGTAAAAGTCTTTGTAATTATCTATTCTGAACATAATGTCTTTTGTATTAATAGGTAACGTTTTTGTTTTTGGGGGTTTATAACTAAGGAATTTTTCTAATCTTCTCTATAGGTAACGTCTCCCGTTAATGTTTTTGAGATGAAGTAGCAAGTTGAGCCGTAGTGTTGTCTGGTGAATACCTCTTTATTTTTCATGCATATTTGATATCTAATTTCTTTTCACTGTATCATTATTTGAGTTTATAATGTGTATGAACTTCTTTGCAGTTCAACCAATTTTGTTCCTTTCTTTTTTATTTATATGGTGGATTATGGTACATATTTGTGAGTAGATCTGTGAGAGATTGCAGTTGAAACCATATTATATTCTTATTTTTTGATTTTGTCTTTCATTCTTTCTACACCAATGCCCTGTTGAAGAGTTTATTATTTAAAGTAAGAAGAACATAAAAAAATAAAGATAGAGACGAGACAAGGATCACCACAAAAAGACACCCAAAAAGAAGTATACGAAATTTTAGTCTTTATTCATACTGGTTTTTTCTCCCAAAAGATTGCTAAGGATGTCCACAAGATTGCTAAGGATGATAACTAAAATTTTTCACATTAACAATAGCTTCAAATTACAAGGTTAAAAAGTTACTTATTGAGCTGAGATTTAATATATTTATTAGATGATGACATGTACAATTTCCTTTAACTTAAGTTACAAACTATTTATTAGGTGACCTGTGTAATTTTCTTACGACAAAAAAAAAACATATACTTTATAGAACAAAATATGGAATTAGATATTTTAAGAAGAATTTTTTCTCATAACAATCTCTACTTACATGTAATTTTGATGCAGGGTTTGATGTCCAACATCATCAAGAAACGGGTGTCTGTATAATTCGTAATCATTTGGGTTTTGCTTTAGGTTGGGGTTCTGCAAGACTAAATTATGCTGCAACACCATTAGAAGCAGAGGCCAAGGCATTATTAGAAGCTATTAAACACATCTGGCTCAATGGTCATACTTCGATAATTCTAAAAGGCGATATTGAAACAGTAATAAATCTTGTCAAGGGTTCTATAACGAATGGATCGCTAACAAATATACTTCAAGACATCCATTAGGGCTTTGAAACGCAATAATGTTTCTTTTACTTTTATAAGAAGGGAATGTAATAGTGCAGCACACAATTTGGCTAACCATGGATATCTAGATAATGTTTTCTATTCTGATTTGTATTTCTTGCCTTCATGTCTTCAAGAACCTTTATGTAATGATCAAATTTGAAGTAATATAAGTTTTTTTTGTGGAAAAAAAAAATAATTTCTTCAAACTACAAGCTTAAAAGAGTTATTAATTTGAACGTAGATTTAAATTAATATATCTATAATTAGATGACCTGCTTAATTTTGTTTACTTCAATCAAAAAAAATTATTTATAAACTGACCTACTATATATAAAAACAACCATATACAGAACAAAATATGAAAGTATATATTTTGAAAAGATACTTTTCGCGTTTACAATTTCTTCAGATTCAATTATTTTCTGAACAATAATTATTTATTTTTTAAATGTTTTGTAAGACTTTTTCTATAAATACTCAATTAAAAATACAAAGGTAAAAGCTAAGTATATTAAATAAATTTTACATACGTTACAATATATTAAAAATTTTATAATATATCTCGCGCATCGCTGTCCCGTGGATCCCGCTAGCCTCACTGCTAGCCCGCTAGCCTCACTGCTAGCTGTTCCAACGGACAAGTTGCAGCTCAATTGGTGGCAACTTGTCCTGTGGGAAGGTTGTTAAAGGGTGAGGACCAGGGTTCGAGTAACGCCTGGCGCACCAATAACCTACTGGTGGATGTGGATTTCCACAGTGATGGGTTAGGATCGATGCCCTGCAGGACCAACTTGGAGTCCGTTGGGGCAGCTAGCAGTGAGGCTAGCGGGTTAGCAGTGAGGCTAGTGGGATCCACGAGACAGGTTGTTACAGTTATACATATGTAAACAATATACTAAGTTACCCTACCCGCTTATCTAAAGAGTCTTCCATCATCAAATAATATCAGAAAGAGTTTGAGATCAAATAGACAGTCACAAACAAGCTTATATGATCTAATATAAAGCAAATGAGAGCCGATAATTATAAGCGAAAACAATTGTCAATAAACATTCCGCTAAGCAAAGTAGCACGAGACATTTCTTTCAAATGTGACAATACATAAAAAAAGAAGGCGACATAACATAACCTCTCTCATGATTTATATATATATCAAACAGTAGCAGCAGTAGCACACAAAAATTCATAAGCTTTAGGGACTGTAAGCACAGAGTCAAACCACTCGACCTTGCCCCAAATCTCGTGTTTGTTGCGTTTATCAAGCGAGATCTCGGCGCACCAAATCATCCTCTTCTCTTCAGACTCACTTGCAAGAACATTTTGGTCCCACAAAAGCATCAACTTACCACCATAATTAACCAATCTAACAGTACTATAGCTATCAAACTTAGGTAACCCCTCCTCTAAACCCTTTAATTTTCTCCAATTTTTAAAGTTGAACCACTCAAACGGTTGGGTAAGCTTCTAGAAGGTTCAGCCTAAGATTTTCTTAACCAAGTTGGGTTAAGAGAAAAGGAAAAGTTCTATTTAGGATTAGGAAAAGAGTAGTTTTCCATTATCAAAATAGGAATAGGAAGCTAAGTTGAGTTCCCTATAAATATGTTTCATGAGTTGTATCAAACTATATCGAAACACAAAGAGAGTTTGTGAGTTGTTTAGTTTTGAAAGATTTTCCAAACATTCAATAAAGAGAGTTATTCTTTATACAAACTATGTGTGTTTAAGAAACTTTCTTTGGTATCAGAGCGTTAGGTTGTTCATGACCCTGGAACCTGTGACCCGTGAAGAACCGAGACGAAGATCATACGTATGTACAGCCGTCGTCCCCGAGCCATGGCAGATGAAAGCTCAGCACGTCCGAAGGAGTTTACTCCACCATCGATTCAATGTCCCATACTAACTCCCTCTAACTACAAAGTGTGCTCAATGAAGAAGTTTCTCAATAGTCTACCAAGGAACAAGTTCATTCAGATCATAGCATCTCTTGAACAAGTTTTTGATTTACAGAAAACAAGCTTCGCGGAGATCATAGGGAGACACAAAGCCTATGAAGAGCGGATTCTTAATGAGGAGGATCACGAATATACTCAGGGTAAGCTGTTATTTGCAAACTCGCAAAACACTTGGGGTTCGAGAGGCAGAGGACGAGGTAGAGGTGGCAGAGGAAACATAGGACGAGGAAGAGGCAGAGGCAGAGGCAGAGGCTATTCACAAGAACAACGAACAAATCAAGGAGACCCAGACGATTCAAAGGATAAAACGGATCGGTCGAAGGTGGTTTGTTATCGGTGTGATAAGCTATGACACTATGCTTCTACATGTCCTGATCGACAACAACAACAACAACAAGGAGAAGGAAATAAAATTGAGACAGAGAATGCGGATGCAACTCTTTATTTGCATGAGGGTGTGTTTTTGAATGAAGAAAAGGTGATTCCGAAAAACTATGAGACTAGCAACAAAGCAGATGATTTATGGTATCTTGACAATGGGGCAAGTAACCACATGACTGGACACAGAGAGTATTTTTCGGAGCTCAATGAGAACATCAAAGGAAGAGTGAAGTTTGGTGATGGTTCTTGTGTTGAAATTGCAGGAAAAGGAGCGATTCTCTTTCAGAGCAAGACTAGTGAACAGATTCTGGTTTCAGACATCTACTACATTCCCTCTCTTAAAAGCAATATTATGAGTCTAGGACAGGCTACAGAGGTTGGTTGTGATGTCAGGATGGGACAAGACTACCTTACAATCCATGATCCTATAGGAAGATTGTTGGTGAAAGTTACAAGATCACCAAATAGGCTCAACAAGATTAAGCTGCAAATGGGAAGACCAATATGTCTGCATTCGAGTATTACAGATGAAACTTGGAAGTGGCATGCTCGTTTGGGACACATTAGTTTTAAGACTATGAAAACAATGTTCCAGCAGAGGCTAGTACAGGGTTTGCCGGATATAAAAGAAGAGAAAAGATTGTGTGAGTCTTATTTAGTTGGGAAACAAACTCATCAATATTTCCCCAAGGCCTCATTGTTTCGAGCTTCAAAGCCGTTGGAGCTTCTACATGTCGACTTATGTGGTCCTATTACACCTTCAACCTTGGCTAATAACAAATATGTGTTTGTTATTATAGATGATTTTTCAAGATATATGTGGAATATCTTGTTAAAGGAGAAGAGTGAAGCTTTTGCAAAGTTCAAGGTGTTTAAAAGCTTGATAGAGAAAGAGATTGGGAGTTCTATCTTAACTCTAAGAACAGATAGAGGAGGAGAATTCACTTCAGGAGAAATCAATGAGTTTTGTGATACAAGCGGTATCAAGAGAACACTCACAGCCCCTTACACACAGCAACATAATGGTATTGTCGAAAGAAGAAATATGACTCTAGTGGAGATGACAAGAAGCACTCTTAAGGCGATGAAGGTACCAAATTATCTTTAGGGAGAAGCGGTTCACCATGATACTCATCTGATTAATCAGATACCAACAAGAGCGTTTGAGAGTATGACTCCATATGAGTGTCTACGAGGAGTTAAGCCAAACATTGAGCATTTAAAAGTTTTCGGATGTTTGGCATATTCAAAGATTCAAGCTACAAACCAGAAAAAGCCTGATGACAGATCAAAACCATTAGTACACCTTGTTATTGAGCCAGGATCCAAGGCATATTGGCTTTATGATCCAACAACACGGAAGGTTGTTGTCAGCCGCAACGTTGTGTTTGATGAAAGTACGGGCTGGAGCTGGAACAAGACGGAACATGGATCTATGAGAGATCCAGGTATGTTCCAACTGCGATGGGGTGAAATTATTGATGCTGGAGAAGGACCTACAATCATCGGTAATATAGAACAGGAACAAGAATAGAACCAAGAACAGGAAATAACCGAAAGTGATACATTAATAAGTGATTATGAGCAAGAAGAAGTTGAGAATGACTTAGGCAAGGAGAACAATGTACAAGTCCAGCAAGAAGAAATTGGATATCCACAGCTTCGTCGATCAGTTCGTCAAATAAACCGACCAAGCTATCTTAATGACTACCTTCTTCTTGCTAATACAGAGTGTGAGAAGCTGCTTCTCTTACTCAATGACTAGCCTGTTAACTATCAAGAGGCGAAGGAGTTAACAGTGTGGACAGACGCTTGTGTGGAAGAAATAAAATCGATTAACAAGAACAAGACCTGGTTCTTAGTGGAAAAAACACACGGTGCCAAGATCATTGGTCTTAAATGGATTTTTAAGATCAAAAGGAACACAATTTTGATACACGGGCTAATTAGAGAGATTGAGTATGGTAAAGCTCGGTCGAAGCAATGAAGGATCGGAAGGTCTTGGAGACTAAGGAGAGAGTTGGGTAATACAATTTTGATACACGAGCTAAGATGCTCACTATTAAATCATCTGGAAGTGAAGATTCCGACTTTGACATTGCATATTCGTCACCAGAGCTACCTCAACGATTTGTTTTCTTCTTTTTCTTTTAGGTTCTATGTTGTTTGCCATTTCGTAGAGCGACAAAATCAAACCAAAAGATTGATTAGGCCATTTCCCCTAATGAACCTAACTAATTTTGTTTCCTTTTAAAGTGTGACCGAGGTAAAAAGAGAAAACAAAGTGAAATTCCACCAGAAAATATATAATACTAGCAATTGACCCGCGCTACGCACGGTAGTTAGATTAAGGTGTATTCTAGGTTTTGTTGTATATTATTTTTTTTTGGTTACGTAAAGCCATATTTACTTTTGTTGTATTTGATTTTGGTTGCTATATTTAAGAGTATTTACGTCAAGCCATATTTACGTCGTTCTATATATTGTCTTCGTTTATGTTGTTTATATTTTGGTCTTCTATTTTGTATATTAATGTTTGTTCATAGGAAGTTTTGTGTAGGTTTTAAAATAATGTGTGTTTAATAGCAGTCACCTTAATCGATGTTTCATACTCTGCAGTAGATATTGCAGGAGTAGTACGATGCCAAATTCTTGTTATAGACAAACGGATAAATAACAATAGCAAATACCTATTTTTCTACCGCAAGTGTTCCACATGCAGGAATTGCAACAACAACAACTACTACTACTACTACTAAATCAACTAAATCAACAACTTGTATAGTAAATGTATTTGATATAAATGCGATATTAGTTATAGAATAATAATTAGTTAAAGCAATTGTATTGTGAATTTGGTTCAGAATAATCTTTGGGAAACTTTTGAAGAAACTAATAAGACAATTGAGATAAATACTATTTAACTTTTCTAACATCATTTATTTATTTGTTTTTTCCATAATATTTTTTATTTGGTAAAGTGAGACTGTAATTACTTAATCTAACCACATTTTTTATTTTAACTATTCTATTTTGTTTGCTAAGAAAATCTAAATTATTTACCCAAGTTAAGAAGTATGTAAATGGAAGTAAATAAAACTGTAAGTTATATAATTTAATTGAATTATCTATATTAACATTTTTAAGTACATTTTTTGTTATAACCATTGAGTTATACTTATTGACAAATTTAATCCGTGGTATACCATCTTATGAATTTTATGGATATAATTTTTTCACGGGTTATATCTAAAAAACACTTAATTTACGGGATAAATTTAACCTCAGTGTAAATTTTTAAAAATAATATTATGATTATAATTTTCTCATAGGTTATTTGTTAAAAGCCCTACAATTTTAATTTATTCTAATCATTAAAAATTTAGTTCTGTATAAATGTAATGTTATTATAGATAAATTTAATTATCGATCCATGGTGGCTGCGGTATACTATTGGTCAATTTTTTAATATGACAATGAAAAAATTATTATATATTTTTAAATAATGAACATCAAAAACAATACTAACTAACAAATGCAATTGAAAATTTTTAGGTATTTAATATCGTTTCGCTGTGTATGGCAAAGTTAAAATTCTTTTTAAAAATTATATTTACACTTCTTTTGATATTTCCCTAAATACCTACAGCTATTAACCTAGGTGAATATCCATGCTACGCACAGGCTTATGTATAAAAGAAATTACGGGGGGTGTATTGAACTTGGTATTTTAAGAGATTTTGGAGTATTTTTAAATCTTCTGTTATTTAATTGGTTATTTTTAAAAATCACCTTAAATCCTATATTATTGGATATGAAATTGATAAAAATTATTTATAATCTTCTGTTATTCAATCAATAATTTAGAAATCTCACCTCAAATCTACTGTTATTCAAAAAATCACAATTTTTTTATAAAAAAAACTATTGAATGGGATTCTATGAGACTTTTCTAACATTTTTAGTTAAAAAATATGACTTACAAAATCACACCTTTGAAGGTGAGATTTTGGAAAAAAAAAATTTCTTTTAACAAAATCACACCTCTCTTCACTCTTTCTCTCTCAATTACGAGAGCTCATCTCTTTCTCTCTAAATTACGAGAGGTCGTCTCTTCTCTCTTTCTCTCTTTCAGTTACGTAAGAGCTCATCTCTTCTCTCTTTCCCTTTTTTGTGTGTTTTGATCCGCTGGGTAACACAAAAAAAAAAAAACTCTTTCTTGGATTATCTATAAAACCCAGTAACTAAAGGTACTTTTGATTTTGCAATCAAGGAAACGATTACAATCATGAAAACGCAAAACAAAAAGAACTGCAGATTTTAACATCATGAATTTACTTATGACTGAAATTGAAGTTTGGTTTGAGGTGATGAGAATGCAAATTGCTATTGTGTGGATGTAGATTACATTGGAAGCAACTCATTATGGACCAGTAACTAACAAGCCAACGATATTCTTAGAGATTGGTGAGAGCTCTCTGCTTTGTTCCTTTTGTCTGAATTGAAAAGCTCTATGCTTTCTTGAAAAGCTCTGATTAGTCATTGCTTATTGTTTATATGTAGGTAGTACAGAGGAATACTGGAAGAGAGAAGACGCAGCACAAGTCATGGCTCTTGTAAGTGTAAAAAGTTTGTTACGATAAAGTCGTGGTTCTTGTTACTTTTTGGTTCATGTGGATTATAATACCTCTTTGGGGGTTTAAAGCTTATAGTCAGCATGATGTTTAAGAATAGTGATTAGCAACAATTTTGGTAAATAGTAATCGTGTTTGGTGATTCAGTTAATGTGGGAAGGACTTGGGCTAGGAGGTGGTGAAATTGTTTTTTAACATTAACCAGGTACCCATTTTCACCATGAACCATCTTTACAAACTTCTCTTGATATGATTCAAGAAACCACGGCTTCTTCTGTTGATAACTTCATCTACATATCAAATTTACTTAAACGAAGCTACAAGTAAACAAACCACACCGTTTGAAACACTTCAGTCTTCACCGTCACGGCTTCTCTTACTCAATGACTAGCCTGTTAACTATCAAGAGGCGAAGGAGTTAACAGTGTGGACAGACGCTTGTGTGGAAGAAATAAAATCGATTAACAAGAACAAGACCTGGTTCTTAGTGGAAAAAACACACGGTGCCAAGATCATTGGTCTTAAATGGATTTTTAAGATCAAAAGGAACACAATTTTGATACACGGGCTAATTAGAGAGATTGAGTATGGTAAAGCTCGGTCGAAGCAATGAAGGATCGGAAGGTCTTGGAGACTAAGGAGAGAGTTGGGTAATACAATTTTGATACACGAGCTAAGATGCTCACTATTAAATCATCTGGAAGTGAAGATTCCGACTTTGACATTGCATATTCGTCACCAGAGCTACCTCAACGATTTGTTTTCTTCTTTTTCTTTTAGGTTCTATGTTGTTTGCCATTTCGTAGAGCGACAAAATCAAACCAAAAGATTGATTAGGCCATTTCCCCTAATGAACCTAACTAATTTTGTTTCCTTTTAAAGTGTGACCGAGGTAAAAAGAGAAAACAAAGTGAAATTCCACCAGAAAATATATAATACTAGCAATTGACCCGCGCTACGCACGGTAGTTAGATTAAGGTGTATTCTAGGTTTTGTTGTATATTATTTTTTTTTGGTTACGTAAAGCCATATTTACTTTTGTTGTATTTGATTTTGGTTGCTATATTTAAGAGTATTTACGTCAAGCCATATTTACGTCGTTCTATATATTGTCTTCGTTTATGTTGTTTATATTTTGGTCTTCTATTTTGTATATTAATGTTTGTTCATAGGAAGTTTTGTGTAGGTTTTAAAATAATGTGTGTTTAATAGCAGTCACCTTAATCGATGTTTCATACTCTGCAGTAGATATTGCAGGAGTAGTACGATGCCAAATTCTTGTTATAGACAAACGGATAAATAACAATAGCAAATACCTATTTTTCTACCGCAAGTGTTCCACATGCAGGAATTGCAACAACAACAACTACTACTACTACTACTAAATCAACTAAATCAACAACTTGTATAGTAAATGTATTTGATATAAATGCGATATTAGTTATAGAATAATAATTAGTTAAAGCAATTGTATTGTGAATTTGGTTCAGAATAATCTTTGGGAAACTTTTGAAGAAACTAATAAGACAATTGAGATAAATACTATTTAACTTTTCTAACATCATTTATTTATTTGTTTTTTCCATAATATTTTTTATTTGGTAAAGTGAGACTGTAATTACTTAATCTAACCACATTTTTTATTTTAACTATTCTATTTTGTTTGCTAAGAAAATCTAAATTATTTACCCAAGTTAAGAAGTATGTAAATGGAAGTAAATAAAACTGTAAGTTATATAATTTAATTGAATTATCTATATTAACATTTTTAAGTACATTTTTTGTTATAACCATTGAGTTATACTTATTGACAAATTTAATCCGTGGTATACCATCTTATGAATTTTATGGATATAATTTTTTCACGGGTTATATCTAAAAAACACTTAATTTACGGGATAAATTTAACCTCAGTGTAAATTTTTAAAAATAATATTATGATTATAATTTTCTCATAGGTTATTTGTTAAAAGCCCTACAATTTTAATTTATTCTAATCATTAAAAATTTAGTTCTGTATAAATGTAATGTTATTATAGATAAATTTAATTATCGATCCATGGTGGCTGCGGTATACTATTGGTCAATTTTTTAATATGACAATGAAAAAATTATTATATATTTTTAAATAATGAACATCAAAAACAATACTAACTAACAAATGCAATTGAAAATTTTTAGGTATTTAATATCGTTTCGCTGTGTATGGCAAAGTTAAAATTCTTTTTAAAAATTATATTTACACTTCTTTTGATATTTCCCTAAATACCTACAGCTATTAACCTAGGTGAATATCCATGCTACGCACAGGCTTATGTATAAAAGAAATTACGGGGGGTGTATTGAACTTGGTATTTTAAGAGATTTTGGAGTATTTTTAAATCTTCTGTTATTTAATTGGTTATTTTTAAAAATCACCTTAAATCCTATATTATTGGATATGAAATTGATAAAAATTATTTATAATCTTCTGTTATTCAATCAATAATTTAGAAATCTCACCTCAAATCTACTGTTATTCAAAAAATCACAATTTTTTTATAAAAAAAACTATTGAATGGGATTCTATGAGACTTTTCTAACATTTTTAGTTAAAAAATATGACTTACAAAATCACACCTTTGAAGGTGAGATTTTGGAAAAAAAAAATTTCTTTTAACAAAATCACACCTCTCTTCACTCTTTCTCTCTCAATTACGAGAGCTCATCTCTTTCTCTCTAAATTACGAGAGGTCGTCTCTTCTCTCTTTCTCTCTTTCAGTTACGTAAGAGCTCATCTCTTCTCTCTTTCCCTTTTTTGTGTGTTTTGATCCGCTGGGTAACACAAAAAAAAAAAAACTCTTTCTTGGATTATCTATAAAACCCAGTAACTAAAGGTACTTTTGATTTTGCAATCAAGGAAACGATTACAATCATGAAAACGCAAAACAAAAAGAACTGCAGATTTTAACATCATGAATTTACTTATGACTGAAATTGAAGTTTGGTTTGAGGTGATGAGAATGCAAATTGCTATTGTGTGGATGTAGATTACATTGGAAGCAACTCATTATGGACCAGTAACTAACAAGCCAACGATATTCTTAGAGATTGGTGAGAGCTCTCTGCTTTGTTCCTTTTGTCTGAATTGAAAAGCTCTATGCTTTCTTGAAAAGCTCTGATTAGTCATTGCTTATTGTTTATATGTAGGTAGTACAGAGGAATACTGGAAGAGAGAAGACGCAGCACAAGTCATGGCTCTTGTAAGTGTAAAAAGTTTGTTACGATAAAGTCGTGGTTCTTGTTACTTTTTGGTTCATGTGGATTATAATACCTCTTTGGGGGTTTAAAGCTTATAGTCAGCATGATGTTTAAGAATAGTGATTAGCAACAATTTTGGTAAATAGTAATCGTGTTTGGTGATTCAGTTAATGTGGGAAGGACTTGGGCTAGGAGGTGGTGAAATTGTTTTTTAACATTAACCAGGTACCCATTTTCACCATGAACCATCTTTACAAACTTCTCTTGATATGATTCAAGAAACCACGGCTTCTTCTGTTGATAACTTCATCTACATATCAAATTTACTTAAACGAAGCTACAAGTAAACAAACCACACCGTTTGAAACACTTCAGTCTTCACCGTCACGGCTTGAAGATGATGAAGACGACGATATAACCGAAGAAGATTCAACACCAACATTGTGTCCAATGAAGGATCTGTCTGAAAAGGCATGCTCTGCTCTGGACTCATTCTACTGCTGCTGCTGCATTATATATCGTCAACAATCCTATATGAGAGCTGCAGTTCTTTATATGAGATTAATCTTTTAACGAACCATTAATCAACGACATTCCAAGTTGCTCTTTTTATTTTAAAAAATATCAAAATCACCTAAAATTCAATAATCAAATCTCAACAAATCTCAAAATCCAAATTTCACCAAATCCTAAAATCCCAAATTTAATAACCAAATCTCCTAAAATTACACTCAAATCTCTCAAAATTCAAAAATATTAAAATCCCAGTAAATCTCCTAAAATATCAAGTTCAATACACCCCTACATAATTATTTGTTAAACCTAATTACTAGTAAAAACTGATTATATTGTTACGGGATATTGTTACCAAAAAAATTTGTAGCAACAATTATCCACAAAGAGTAACCAATAGAGACAAAATTTTAGATTATTTATTTTGTATCAAATTAGTGAATATTCGTCGCAAAATAAATACGGAAAGCTACAAACCAACGGTGTAGCTATTTTATTACTAATTTTGTTAGGAACTTTATATGTAGGAAACGGGCTGGCGACGAATATGTCGTATCAGAACTTATCTAGAAGAACTTGTATACAAGTGGGGAATACTGTCTAAGTAAAAAAATTATTTTCTGTGTCTAAGTGTAAAAAAAGGGTGGAAACAAAAAAAGGTATTTTCTCTCCTAGCGGCGGCGAACATTTGATGAGATCCCAAACCCTAAAATTTGTAGAGCTTCTTCTTCCTCCTTACAGGGTTGGACCTGTAACTTTTTGTTCTTTTTCGTCTTCTTCAAGGTTGATCCGTATTTTTCTGTTCTCTTCCTTTCTCAGTATCAACTCTTTACTTTTTTTTAGCTTTCCTTTGTGACCTTTTTCTTAAATTTTATGTCACAGAAGACAATGAGTGAAGGAAAACTGGAATTTTCTCCATAGATCTACGTTTCCCATTGACGTATTGCTCTGTGAGCTTCTTGTTGAAGACGACGAAAAGTAGCGGAAGTGGGACTTTGATGGCTGTGAGAGTTAAAGCTTATGGTTCTTCTTCCGATTCGTCTGCAGATTCATCCACGCCTCTTAATGGCACTCGGGTAAATGGCAATTGAACTTGGAAATCAAAATTGGTTCAGCATTTGATTGATTTGATGTTTACACTGATTTGAATAGATCAATTGGTTTTGAGCAGCAGCACAAAAGCAGGAGAGATATATTATTGGAGTATGTTGAGAATGTGAAGCCTGAGTTCTTGGAGATGTTTGTTAAACTTGCCCCTAAACATGTAACTCTCTCTGGTTCATTCTCTCAACAGACCTAATTTTTTTTTTTTAAGTTATGAGCTTTTTGTTTCTTCTGCGTCTCTTGTCTATGACTATATTTCTCTGTTTTATCTTTTGTTTGTTTCAGAACTATTGTCTCAACTCTCAACATTGAACAAATAGTAATTTATTCCTGTTCTTCTTCCTCACTTGTAATCTTTTCTTTGACCTATATCAATTTCAGATTTTGAAATAGAACAAAGATAAGAAGGACGCTGAGTTTAATGAACGATTCAAGCATAGTGAGTCTCACTATTACCTTTGCACATTTGTATCAGTATTGATTCCATTGTTTCAAGCTGTGATCAGATCTTATGTCAAGAATACCTTTGTAGCGTAGCTTATGAGATATTTAGATTAGTCTTCCTCTATGAATCTACAAAATTTGATTTGGTTTCATCATCCAGCGTTTTGCTGCTGTAGTTATTTAACTGTGTCCTTACAAATGTTTTTGGGTGCAAGAAAGATAACTTACTTCTCTCAAGTCTCAATGCGGTCTGATGTTCTTGATGTTTACTTTATTATGTTTAGTTGTTGGTCAAAGCTGATGGCTTTTATGTGGATGATAGGGCAAGGTCGATTGAAGAGGAGATTCAAAGAGAGATTGATGCAGTCTCTCAACCCTCAGATGGCGCCTCACAAGGAGGTTCCTCAGCCACAGGGTTGACTCAGCTTCAAGAGGATGAGCTGTTCTATAAGGTAACATGATCTCCTATAATATCTGTTTGGATCAGTTTCGAACTTATTCTAAGATTTTAATTTATATTTCTCTTACATATGTATATTGTTCTACAAGTATGAACTGCCATGATTTACTACTTTTGTTTTCTACACTACTTGATAACCTATACATATTTGCTTGTTTGCTCGAGTTACAAGTGGGTGTTTATGAGACACATATTGATGTTTATGAGATCAGATATTAACAACACTTTTTTCATTAGGTGGTACCATCTCAGAATGGGAGGATCTTCGGTCTCGGGGGCAGAAACTACATCCGTGAGCGTGGAGAAAGCTCAGCTTGGAAAGGATCTCTCTTGAACGTCAACTCACATCTCTTCAAGAGCAGCTGGCTAATGTTGTGGAATTTATGAAGCAATATATGCCTAAAGGTGGCTCACACTCTTTCCCATCGGCTCAACCAACTAATGGTATGGGTGCATCACTGACCAGCCCAACTCAAGCCAACAACAGGGACAACCGAGATGCCAACCCTGAAGATGCTGACATCCATCTCAGTCATCCCACTAATGTGCCGGATGAGACTCATGAACCAGAAGACAATGACGGTGACGCATATCACGGTAGTGCCACCATCTGATAAACACTCAATATCACCTTTCTTTAACCCCTCATCGTTTGTTTTAATACTCTGAGCAGAGTATGTATTTTGGTTTATATATCTGCTCTTTAATGTGGTCTAAAACTCTGCTTCCTATTTCGGTTTAAAGCTCTGATCTGTAGTCTTTTGCTTAAAACTCTGCTCTGTAGTCTAATGTATGCTGGTAAAACGCTGTATCACTTCCTGTTACTACTTTTGTATCTTATTTGCACATTTGTTTTCCGTTTATAGTGTAATCAATCAAAACTAATTGTTACAGGAACTGTTTATAGTGTAATCAATCAATCGAAACTCATTGTTACAAACTTCTTGTCCCCATTAGTAACAAGTTAATGACAACCACCATTGAAGCTTGTTGTGAGTATGTAGCCACAACAATTTTTTTCACGTTTTGCAACAAATTGCTACTAATACGTTTGACGGTTTTGTCTCAAACCGGCGTAGATAACTGTATCAGTTAGTAACTGTCTCAAATCTGTAGCAAGTTGATACAATTTGCGATGAATGGGTCAGTTTGTGACGAGTAAATAATTACTAATTTCTTTTGTAGCAAAACTGTAACAAACTATTTTTGGCTACGGAAAACATATTATTGCTACACAATTTTTTGTAACTATACAACAAATTTTTATTAGTGTAAATGTTCTGGTTAAATCATCAATCTTAAGGAATTTATTAGGAATGATTTTTTCTTAACTTCACTTACTCTTTAATTTACTTAAGATAAGCATCTTTCATATCTCTGTAGCTGTTTATTTTCTTGAGTAGAACTCTAGAGTTTGGCGTTGTTTTATATAACAAAATCATATGAAGACTCCTTTCGTCTTTACCACTACGTTTTCTTGAACCAACATTTTACAGTTGTGAATTTTTTTAACTAATCTTTTAATCAATAGTGAAAACTCCCCCTCTCTTCTGAATATATACAGTTCTTTCTCCACCATCGTTCTTTGGCTCCTCTTCTTTTCCTACACACTTGTTTACATACAAACGTTTGAAATAAAATACGTGCATTACCATTTCATATATAATTCCCAGAAGGCCAGAAGGCAACTATAATATCACATCATTCAACATGAGGCCATTCATCAATGTTAAAACATGTTTTTCACCTTGGACCTGCAATAACAAAGAAAAATAAATATCTAGAGCCAGTAGATAAAACAATTATGCACATTACTTCACCTGACCAAGTAGTTTCATAAAGTTTCTTTCACAAGACGATTCAAATATTAGTATGTATATACATTACATATATACTTCTTCTTTTTTTTGACAATCATTACATATATACTTTTTTAGATGAACTTTGATTCCCGTAGAAAGAGAACAAAGGCTCGAAAGTCGAGTTAAATCTCCAAAAGATACTTGTAGGAATATCGTCACATGAATAATGTTCCATAAAGATTTGGCCTCGTTAGCTCTTTCGTTCATATCAAATGCCAATAAGAGGGTATCGTATGTTCCCATTGTAGCGCCTTGCCATATGCTTAACATCCACTTAGCCACCCATATTTTTCACTAAAACAATCAACTCATGACGTCATATTTAGCGAAACTTACACTTGGATATAAGAAGTCGTACTACTATACTTGAATCACACGATGAAATTGGCTTCTCTTAAGAGTTGCAAAGACTTAGCTGCAACAATAATGGGAAAAATATGCCTCCCAATCTACCCCTTTTTTAAGAGTCTCCATACACAGCCTCTTTTTCATTTGGGAGTCCAAAGAGCTGCCAGTTGAGAGTTATACATACAGTTGGTAGTTCACCCTACTGTCCAGACCGAGCAGAGTAGAATCATTCTTCTTCCACACCTTTTATTTCCTTACTGATATATCACAATCAATCGGAACAAACAAAGTCAAAGATTACTCAAGTAAGAGATGGAACCAAACATAATTTAGAACATATCACTTGTAATGATTAGGTGGAGTGTTTTTGTGTGAGCAAATGATTATGTATTTATAGGTATAAGGTACTAAGGAGGATGACAATTACTTTTTAATGGCTATGGTGAAGACGAGAGAGTATGGGTAGCCTATGGTGAGTAGCCCGTTTTCGAAGAACAGTAAATGCCACAATTTAGGTTAAATTAAAGGTCGCAACATAGATCTTTCGACAGCTACAATTTTCTTTTCGCAAACGTTTGGAAGAGAAAGAGTGAGCAGAAACAAAAAAAGTCTTAGTAAAACCATCTGGGCTGAGACTGGTATTACTGTGAAGGGCTGCAGTTTTGTAAGGCCCTATAATGTTTTGTTTTGAAAGGCGAAGTTTTTTTCAAATTATTGACCAGAAAGGCAGTGTCAAATAACGATTCAATTTTTTGAAAAACATCAGCTAAACCAAACAAAACACAGCAATTACAGGACAACTCAAAGGGCAAATTACTTTCTAGAGTTTTTAGGATTCATATGAGGAAATATATTAAAGAGGGGGAATACCTTGACATAAACAATTTTGTGAATTTAGCAGTTGTTGAAGTAGCTGAGTTGGGTGGCTTAATGAGCTCATCATCCTCGTTGCCTAAACTGGCTGGAGAAGGGTCTCTCTTTTTTTTGTTTCCTCATCTCTCCAATCTTAGTTAAATCCAGAGAGTAGTCAGGCAATGTTCCTCCTCTTTTTTGGTCCCAATCACCAAACTGTGGCACTGATAGCGACGGAGTGTTCTTCTGCAAAAACACTAATCCGAAACAAACATATCAAGTAACTATAAAAAGGTTTCATATTTGATTCGTAGACTTAACAAAATGAAATACGTTAAAAAAAACATAGCTATTTACAAAGCGATGCATCATGAGGCATAAAGATGAATACTCAAAGAAACAAAAGCCAAAGTTCTTAACTTGGATAAAATCACAAGATTTGATTAAATCAAACTAATTGAAGCCTTGTCAAGATAGATGAAATTGAAGCCAAACTACATGCATCATCAAACCCAATCAAACAGTTTTTTTTTTGTTTACCAGAAAATAAAAGATGGTGTGTCGGGTCCCCAGTATGTGCTGCTGCTTTGTCGCTGTCATATGCTCCTGCAATTAAAAGTAATGCAGTTGAGGTTCTTCCTCTGACCAAATCCACCCTCTCTTATCAGAAAGTGTTGACAGAACCGATAGAATCATAGAAGACAGAGAGGCTGAGGAGCTACAGCGCCGCTTCATGTATCGGCATCGCTTTAGTCACCGTTGCCACTTCTCTCTCCGCCACTATCTTCACCGTCGCTAAACGGAGCTGCTTCTTCTACCGGTAGCCCTTTCATCTCCGTTCAACGCTTCCCTCTAAGCCGCAGGACAAGGAAACAGTTGCAGGTGGTGTCCATGGCTCCTGAGGAAGAGAAGCTCACTCGTCGCAACCCTCTCAATTTCCATATCGTAATTAGATTTCCTTTTCAAAATTGGCTCTACAGATTCTTAGGGAAAGTCAAAGTTGGCTATTTTTTAATTTAATTCATAGCAGCTGGGCTGATACTGGTTTGCAGTAATGGGCTGCATTAGAATTAAGCCTAAATTTGGTTTTGTTTGTTTTAAAAAGAAATGAGCGTTATTCGTATGGAGAGTACATGTGGGGGTGCTGACGTGGCTGCACCAGAAAAGAGAAAAATGTAACTTTATATATATAGATTCTAGATATATTCTAAACTCTAAATTCTAAACACAAGTTTGCATTATTTGTGTATAATGAATTATCACAATCAGATTTTATGAAAATGTTTATTTTTCTTTGTTAATGATATTTGGTGACTTAAAAAAATCGTCAACAGAATTTGATGTTTTTGTGGATAAGAGATTAGTTAGCGACATAGTAAACATATGTTAGTTGCTCTGTTTCAGATTTTACGACATATTTTAGTTTCATCAAAAACATTTGATGTTTTAAAAGGAGAATGAACAAATTTTGATGTTTTAAATAGTGGGAAAATTAGAAATAAAGGATATTTTTAAAAACCTTTGTCCATCTACACTTTATTTTTGTAAGTTTGGTCATATAGGTTTTAATATGCTTTTTAACCCAGTTTTACCCTCATTTAAAAAAAACCAAAATAAGGAAAATATAAATATATTTCGAAAGTCTAATTATTTCCAAATATAAGAAAAACAAAATAAGAAACCTAAACCTCTAATTGATTGAGAGACTTCTACTATCATCAAAAACCTTTTGTTATCTCTCCACTGTTACCAAGTCGTAAAAAAAAAAACATCGTTGACATCGACGGCCGCGGCGACCAGTGTCCATACACCACAAATAACGTAGATTTGCATCATAAACAGGTAAGTGAAATTTTCATAGAAGGTGGGATAAATGGTAAACAACCGATCACGTTAGGTCATGTAGAATGTCGATTTTTCTGTATTTGTCTACCTTCTAAATAATTTAAGAATACACATTCTAAAATATATTAGAACATATCTAAACAATAAATACAAAATCGTAACCATAAATTAAGATTATTCAAAAAATATTCACTTTCGTTATTTAATTTATTTTCTTTCTATTTTTATTGTATTCTAAGTTTTACAGATTATAAATTCTAAAAAGTCTACAATATATCTTCTACTTCTTTTAGTATACAGGGTAAAACATGGAAAATATATTATGAATTGATGTCGAATGAAGAAAAATGTAGAATATATATTTTAAATTATGTAGAACATACAAAATTCAGGTTATGAAGTTTTTAGAACAAATTTTCCATCTAAACTTCGTAGAACATGTACAAACTGTAGAATGAATAATCTAAATGTTTCAGAACTTGAAAAATCGTAGAAAATCTTTTCTGAACAATTTAGACCAGAAATAATCAATTTACAAACTGACTTTTGAGACCCAAAACATTTTTTTCAAATTTTTTTTTTACAGAGTTGTAGCATCCGCGAACCGAAATCTCGGTTTAGGGATTGCATCGGTCGATGCACAATGTGCATCGGTCGATGCAAGGTTGGTTTTCTGCGGACGAGTTAAGTTAAATGCTGCGTTTTGGGTTAGGAAAACCCTTAACATGAGTTTTGTCTCATTCCACTTGTTTTGGCTGTTTTTGAGAAATAGAAAGAGAGAAAGAGCATTGTGAGAGTTCTTGAGCGTTTTGGGAGATTCTTGGAGGTTTGTGGCGTTTTCTGGTCCTGGTTTGTTATTGTTGATTGTTGATTGTTGGTTGATGGTTAGAGATGTCTCTATTGCTTGTGTGTATAACCCAGTAGATGGGAGGATTGCCTTACTGAGTGTTTATAAAATACTCATGCATTGCAATTTTTGTTTGTGGTGCAAGTAAAGGCAAAGTGTGATCGATGAATCAAGACAATGAAGAGAAGGATGTTCTAGTGGTTCGCTTGGTTGTCTGGCTTCTGTTAGGTTGCTAGAGTGGAGTCCTAGAATGTTGTTTAGGATTGCTGGTTCTCTGGTTTATTTTGTTTGGATCATTAGTTTATGATTGGAATTAATACTGGTTATTACTTTATTGGTTATTGGATTATTGGATATTTATTGGTATTGTTATTTCCGCTGTTGTTTGTGATTGTGGTTAGGTGGCTAGTGGGTATGGGACCACTAGTTGTAGTTTTATTATTATTATTATTATTATTTATTATTATTATTATTTTAAAAGTTGGGTCTTTTCAACAGTTGTATACTAACATGAGTTATCGTTTGTTTTTATGTTTAAACTACTAAAAACTTCACTATATCTATTAGTAGGGGTATTTTTGTCACAATTGATAATCTTCAAAAAAAAGTGTATATGGACAAAGGTTTGGAAAAACCTCCTTTATTTCTAATTTTCTCTTAAATAGTTTTAGGTGTTCGACAAAAAAAACATATAGTTTAAAAAAAAAACTTTGGTTTAGATAACGTTAATAGAAAATTTTATAATTTCAACTCCATTGTAAGCTAGCTCAATAATGAAAAAATTGAAAAAAAAAAGGATCACTAAAAATTTTTTTGTCCATATACACCTTTTTTGAAAATGGTTATTTTTACTTAAAATACCCATACATAAATTTAACAAGTTATAAGAAGTGAAATATAGGAAAATAAGTATATATACAATTATAGAGGTAATATAATTTTTTATAAAAAAAAATTGTATAAGTTATTTATTTGATAGATAAAATTTGATATAATATATTTAGAAAACGTTTTCTATTGTTCTGAAAAAATGGATTTTGTATTCTAACATTTTATACATGTTATACTAATTTCAGAAAAGATGTTTGTTCTAAATAGTTTAGTAGTCCAAAATTCAAAATTCTACAATATTCAGAATATGTATTCTACGGTTTACTCTATGTTCCAAACTTTTTAGTATAAACCTTCTACGATTTACTACAAAAATGTAGAATACAAAATCCGTTTTTTGAATAAGGAAATTAAATATTTAAGATTATGCATACTCTGAAAATTTAAGAGATTAGTAAGTGAATCTTTGAATAAGGAAACTAAATATTTATATAAAATCATAATTGTTTGTTAAGATTATGTTCTACGTTCAGAGATGATGAGTCAACTTTTTTGAATAAGGAGAGATGATGTTCTACTTTTTGAATAAGCTTTTTCTAGATTTCTTTAGCAACTCTATTATTTGGTCAACTTTTGTAATTGTAAGCTAACTCTTTTACCGATTGTATACGCAACATTATAAACTAACATTTTTTCCGCCACTCCCAGCGGATGATAATTAAATTATCTATTAACTACTGACCTGTTCCAACCTGGTTTATTGAAATAAATAAATTAAGCAATTTACTATCGCCTCTTTGTTTATAAATTATTGAAACTAAGACTGCCAACATTTTAAGAGATTCAACCTTGAGAACATCACCACAAACACAGAGTCATGTCAACATCCTCTCAATCGTATCCGATGAGCGGCGGTGACGATCAACACAGTTACATCCATAATTCTTCATACCAAGTATGCGATATAATCTTCATTTGTTACATAGAAAGATATACATATTGTATTATGTTGATTTTGTTATTCCTAGAATGTAACCGTGTCATGTAGTTTTTCTGAGATATATCTTGTGTATATATGCGCACGTGATAATTAACATACATTTGTTATACAGAAAGCAGTTATAGATGGGGTTGAAGAAAAGGCAAGGCAATACATTTTAGAAAAAATCGATCTTCTGTATCTGATGAAACCCGACCATAGTACTTTTACGATTGCAGATTATGGTTGTTCAATCGGTCCTAACACGTTTCATGCTGTTCAAAGTATCATTGATACTGTGAAACTTAAACACATGAAAGAAAGCCAAGAAATTAGTCTTGTTCCTCTCAAGTTCCAAGTTTGCTTCAACGACCAAGCCAACAATGACTTCAACACACTCTTTAGAACTCTACCTCCTTCCTTTGACCAAGAATATTTCTCGGTCGGTGTTCCGGGCTCTTTCTATGGCCGAGTGTTACCGAGGAATAGCATCCACATAGGACACACTTCCTACACGACTCACTGGCTTTCCAAAGTTCCCGAACACGTATGTGACAAGAAATCTCTAGCTTGGAACAAAACTTTCATTCATTGTAACAATTTGATAGAAGAAGTTACCCAGGCTTACAAGGTCCAGTTCACAAAAGATATGAGCGTATTTCTTAAAGCTAGAGCCGAAGAACTTGTGCCTGGAGGATTGATGATCGCCTTAGGAGAATGTTTTCCCGATGATGTGGCCATGTATGAGACATGGTCAGGTATTGTGGTAGACACCATCGGTGATTGTCTCCTTGATATGGCTACATCGGTAAGATAAAAATTTATAAAAGCTTTTTTTTTGTTTTCTTTTTAAAATCCAAAAGCATCATAGATAAATTTTGAAGCCTGGATCATATATTTGGTTTGATGCTTTGCCATATGAGAAACTAGTAATTGACACAGTATTCATCTGTTTTATTTTTATTTTCTCTATTTGCAGGGAGTAACCACCCTGGAAAAGATCGAACTGTTCAGCATGCCCGTATATTTTCCTCAATATAGTGAATTGAAAAGAGCGATTGAGCAAAATGGAAGCTTTACAATTGAGATGATGGAGACTACACGCCATCCATTGGAGGCTATGCAACTAACCAATGACTTCATCACTTCAATGTTTCGAGCCTTTCTCTCAACAATGATAGAAAAACATTTTGGAGATGCTGTGGTCGATGAACTATTCGATCAACTTGCTAAGAAACTCTTGAAGCACCCTATTGATTTTGAAAAGTGTAAGAAAAAAATGGTTTATTATATCATTCTTAAACGAAAATAAACATTGAGATATTCATGCCTTTAATTTGTTATGTTTTCTTCTTTGTAAATTATTATGTATGTTCTTTGTTATATTGTAATAGCATTTATCATACTAGCAATATAAGGAATATGCATAAGTAAACGATTTAGACACCAAATATATATATATATATATATATATTTGTTTGAAACGCTTAATATTATATCTTTGTCCACACCAAATATCCCTTATACTAGGTTTTACCCGTGGTACACCACGGATCTATTATTTTGTTGATTTGATACTGTAACGGTTTAGAGGTGCTTGTAGTCGATGGTGAATTGCATATATATATACTGTTACGGTTGTAGGTAGGGTTTTGTAGAAACTGTTGATTCGCAAGTTGAGAATATACATTTTACGATTTGGTTAGTTATGATTTAAAAATGAATGATATGACATATTCTTATTATGATTCTCAATTGATATTGTTGGATTAATAGTGTAAGTTTAAAGCTAATAAGATCTTACCAAATATGTAATCGTTTATTAAACGCAAATTAGATATTTCCTAAGATGTATTCATCTTGAATTAGTTGCTATATTATAGGGATGTGATTAAGAGGATTTTGATTACATAATTTGTGTTATCAATTTTTTTTGTCAAACTCGGCCCTAAAAATTCGGTATGCAAATTAGATCTTTCCTAAGATACAATGGGCATTAATTGGCATAATTAAGTGCGCTATGGATTAAAAACCGGCCCAAATATTCGGCAATCTTACGGAGGATCCGGATAATTGAATCGGTTATAATTTTAGTTAAAACCCCGACTCGAAGTTGGCAAAAAGTGATGACACCCTATTGTACTCCAAAAATGTATTCCGAGTTCTATATATGGATATACTTGTTTGGTTACAAATATCCTAAGACAATTTTTAAAATATATATCCGTTTATAATAATTCAAATCACATCATATGTTGAAAAAATCTAAAATTTTATTAACTTTATGTATTAAATAGTAATTAAAATAATTAAATATAAGATTAAATAAAAGTGAAAGAAGAATTATATTTTAATATAACATATTGATTTATATTAGATAGATTGATTTTAGGAAATTAATATTATCAAGTAAGGAAATGATTATGTTTGTTTGTAAGGATTGTAGAGAATTTAGTTGGGACTTATTTGGATACAAAGATAAGAGAGGATGACACAAAAATGTACTCCAAAAATGTTAAGATAGATAATTTAAATATAAATTCAAATAAAAATGAAAGGGAATCATATATTTATGTTTGAATAAGGTAGGAAGATTTCCTTATTTTTTTAAATCTTACCTATAATTTTACTAATATTAAAGTCAATGCATTAAATGTAAAAACTTTTCAAAAAATATTTTTGAGCAAAAACTGCTGCAAAAAAACTAGTATAGATATTAACTAGATAAGGACCCGCCCGATGTGCAGGTTTAAAGTTTTATAAATTAAATTAAATTTAACAAAAATATATTAAATTTTTTTTTACGTTATTTATAAATTTTATTTTTGTTATAATACACTGAATTATATCCATTTACAAATTTTTATGGATGTTACCATTAAAAGTGTATTTTTTACACCTAAATATACTCTATGTTACAAATATATCTTTTTGTCACCACCTAGAAAATATCTATATGAACACATTAAGCCAACTATTTTTACTTTCACTTCTGCTTAGTTTTTTAATTACTAAAATTGTTGGCTCAAAAAACATTTTGAATAAAGAATATATTATATAATCTACTAATCAATGATGTATAATCACAATAATGTAACCACCATGGAGAAAACCTCGGCTCCACCCTCATCTCTTATGGACAGAACCTTGCGTCCAACCTCCTCCACCATGGAGAGAACCTTGGCTCCGCCTTTCTCTCTTGGGGAGATAACCTTCCGTCCAACCTCATCCACCTTCCTCCCTTAGGTAGATAATCTTTTGTCCAACCTTCTTCACAATAGAGAGAACCTCGGCTATGCTCTCCTCCTTTGTGGAGAGAACATGTTCACATCTTTTTGCTATCTCAAAATGACTTGTTTCAACAACCAATGAAAGTATAAACATTTTTCTAACGTCCCAAAATCTTTTTGATATGTTAAATTTCTCAATGTATTCGTGGAAATGTCTTTCACACACCATGATGTAGCCACTGTGATGTGACCGAGAGTCGTGAATGCGGAACGAACGGCGCAAACGTCTTCGGACAGAACTCGGCATGCGAGAGTTTCCTCGGACAAGGATGGAGGGTTTGAATCTAGGGAAGATTCAAACAAGGGAAACGAGAATTGGCGAGATTCCAACGAGCCGTTTATGTATACGGTCGTGTAGCCTCTATCTGATCGATCGGATGGAACAGATGCGGTACGGATGCGGAACGACTAAGTATGGTTTTGGTAAGATGCAAAGAATGATGGAAGCAATGAGAGATGGAACGATGGAAAGAGGGTGGATTGAATGACGACACAAGAGGTTTGGCTCTCCTCTTGATACGATCGCTGACAAACGTTGAACCCGGTTCTAGATTTGCTAGGGTTCTTTCCTTTAGGAAATCCCGGATTGACTAATGAAAGGATGGAGACAGTTCAAGAATCTCTCTTGAGAAAAGTTTTATTTACATTCAAGTTTAAGGAGAAACAAAGAGCTAAGAGGAGTTTAAATAGCTAGGGTAAGGAAGGGGCTTAAGGACACACAGACTCATCTTGGTCCGCACATCGTCCCTTTGACGTGCTCTCTTGTAAATAGAACACGTCGCCACCTTTGACTAACAAGCTTAGCCACAAAACACTCTCAACGTTCAAAAGCAAAAGGAATATTCCCAAAGTTCAAATTTAAACCAAAAGATAAGAGAAAGAAGGATAACCGCCTTGGCCTTGACGCGGGAAGCAACTTAGCCTTAGGCGTTGTGAACCAAGCTCCATGCCTCGTTAAAACCTTCTCCGGTAAACCCAATGGGAATAACCCGGAGTAAGGAAAAAGAGTACACTTCCTTGCTTTGGCGACTTTGGTGTCTTCACTCTTGGGTAAGAGTGAAGACCTTTCGGACCGATCCTTCGAGATCTTCATGGGTCGTTGGTCGTGGGACGAGTGATCGGATGAGGAGCTTGTTCCGTTGCTTGGCCGTCTTTGTTGAGTTCCTTGACCGTGTGGTGGCTCCCGGGGGGGTTGCAGGTGCTTTGGCCGCATCGTTGGCTTGCGTCCTGGCTGCCTCTAATGCATCTTGGTCTCGAGCCTTGGTCAGGGTTGGCGTCTCTAGGTCGTCTTGGCCGTCTTGTTTGGGGCTCCTTGAGCTTGCTATGACTCCGGGGAAAGCTATCAATGCCTTGGCCGTGTGCGAAGTAGGCGTTTTGTCCATGTCCGGTGCTTCTTGGTCTGGCGTCTCGGGGTCGCCTTGTGTATCTCAGTTGTCTTGGCCAGGCTCCGTTCCCGCGATCACATCACTTTGTTTCTATAACGCCTCAACCGTTACCTTGCTTAGTGAGGCCATGTCTACTCTCAGTCCATGGGCCCACCTTCCTAAGTGGGTCCAACATCTATTTCCAGCCCGTGGACCCATCTATATTTGATTGCTTTAAAAACTTGTTTACCGACTCTACAAATCAACAAATGATATATTCCTGAGTTTTGTCCTCACTTGCACAGTTTCGACAATCACTTCGAGGAAAGTCACTCATCATGAAGTTTCCTGAGAACCCTTGACCGAAAAATAAGTACATTTTGGTGACATAAGTGGCCAAATTAATTTTTTTAAACTTTTCCGCACATCTGGGTGTCACAGTCTTTGAGCTCATATGGATCTATCAACAACAATTTATTTTTTTCCAATCTATCTAGCTACATTTTTTGTAAGCTTGTGTTTGATTAACCTATTTTATCCATCCATTAGGTTGATGAGCTTCTACTCGTTATCTCCCTTTGAGATTGAATGAATAATGGTAACAATTATGTTTGCAAAAAAAAAAAAAATGTTTATGACCAACCAATCAAGGTTAGAGAAATTAGAAGAAAATTAACTGAGAGGCATAGAAAGATATGAATCAATAGAAAATTATAATTAAAGAAACAATAAAAAATTATAATCATAGTAATATATGGATCCCAAATAATTAAAAGATAAAAATATAAATTAAATAAAACAATCTAAAAATACTACAATAAATTTTAAAATACAGTATTAGAAAAAGAAGAGGCATATATTAATCTTTTTTTTTGGTCAATAAATTAATCTTACCTATTCCCAACTGAAAAAAGATAAAGTAGGAGAAAATTTTTGTTTAGAAAAATAAGAAAAATTTACCTTCCCTAAACCCTAAACCCTAAACTTCTATGTTTATATAGAAGTGAGTATTTACAAAAATTTAGAATTAAAAATTAACTGTATATTTTCCTTAATCATTTTTTCTATTTTTTTGTAGAATTAATAACTAAAAAATAAAAGAAGGAAATAATATTATAATTTCGAATTTTATATATATATATATATTATATCCGTATAATTATTTAAAAAACTTTGCAATTTTTATAATTTTTGTAATTTTTTATAATTATCTTTTTATATTATTAATATGTTTTAAAACAAATATTTTGTTTTTGTTGTAATCAAATTCCTCCTAATAAATATTAACTTTTACACATGTCAAAATCTCAGATTGATAACTTGACACATGTCAAAATCTTGTTAATGACTAACTTTCAAAACCCAACTTTATATAATAAGATAGGGAAATATGTTTTGAGAAACATGGTAATGTGTCTTCGCTAGCTTCAGACAACTTTTAGTAATTTACCCTCATTTATTTATACTATTTACAACTACATGTCATTATATATTTAGCAAAAAAGTTAAGAAAAAAAAACAATGTTATTGAATTTTTTTCACATGTACTATATTTTGTTAACTTGTACTTTAAAAAAATTTAAATCTAACGTCTAATTTATTTAGTAAAAATAGTTATTCATCAAATAATATACTAAATTTTGATCCCAAACACTAAAAAAAGAAGTGAATTTAACAAAAAATCAGCAAATTAAAATACAAATTTGAACAAACTAGTACTCATATCTTTACATTTCCTATAAATCTTATATTACACTTCTTAAAATTTTGAAATTAATTGAATTTGACATTCTAAAGGATTTTAGAGTATTCTTAAAATTCTTTGTTATTCAATTGAGGATTTTTAAAAATCTTCTGAAATCCTAAGTTATTCAACTTAAGATTTATGTAAAATCCTTTAAAATAATATAGAATCTCTTGTTATTCAATCAATAATTTTTAAAACCTACTTGAAATCTCTTTATTATTCAATATATCACAACTTTTTGAAAACTTGCTGATTTTAAGAGATTTTCTTTTGTTTTTTAGTTGAAAAGTATGACAATCAAAATCATACCTATAGAGCTGGAATTTTGAAAGATTTCAAAGATAAAAAAAGACTGAAGATCTTGAAGCCAAAAACCCCCGCCAATCATCAGCCACCTTCTCCACCAGTCTCAGCCTGAGCCGTCAAGTTTTCTGGGTTTGCTGCAGCATCACCAGAGGCAGAGTAAAGGGATAATGAATTCTATTGGTTTGGATCAGTTTCTGGGTTTGAACTCTTGGAGAGTTCGATCAGATTATTATTTGGAGACACAAAAAAAAAGAACATCACTATTGATCCAACTATTGATCAGTTTCTGGGTTTAAGTTTTACATTAACTAAGGATATAACTCAAACTATTGATCTGATTTTCTTTTGGTATTATGTTGTAAAATATTATAAAATCACCCAAAGTTTAATAATCAAATCTCATAAAATCACATTTCATTTTATTTTCTTAAAATAGAAAAACTCTGAAACACAATCAAATCTCCTAAAAACTTACTAAATCTTTCAAAATTCTAAAATATTAAAATCCTACCAAATCTTTAAAACATCAAGTTGAATACCCCCCTCTAAATATTTTTTTTGATGTAATCATTGATCCGACATGTTGTCATAAATAGTAATATTTTATCAATATTTTCTCTACCACATTAAAACTTTTGTCACGTTTAAAGATTTCACGGGTGAAACGTATTCTTACAAGAAATAAATGAAAATTTGAATTAAAATTTACTTAAATTACATATTATGTTTAACAAAAATAAGGATCCATAATTGTATAACTTTACTCATAATAATTTTATTTAAATTGATTTATTCCGCTTATAGTGTTGTTACTTAGTCTTCTTCTTTATGGCTAAACAATCTGTCAATAATCTGGTTTCTATAAGTTCTCGAAACAAATCAAGTCACTATAAATGAAACAAAATAATGTAAAAACATTTTAAACCTATTGAAAGTTGTTAGAGAATCTAATAATTTTCATACATCCCACACATCACTATTTTCAAACAAACAACCTAGCACGTCCTCTAAATGTAGAAAGTGGTGCCACACAATAGCACGAACCCAAGTTGGGAAGATACTACAGTATTTACACACGGAAGACAAATACTATATAAAGGACATTCATTTTCAAGTAAATCATAACAAAAACAAAGAAACCAAAAGAGCAGCGACGAGTATTATGAAATCCTCAAGAATGATGGGGCGAGTGCATTGCATGATTTATGTCGTGGCCTTGAGTGCCATCGCGGCTACAGTCACATCATATCCTTACTCCTCCCCTCAAACCCCGCAATACAATTCACCGGTCCGCAAACCACCTCACTCACCTAAAACGTATTCCCCATACTATTCGGCATCACCACCATCTCCAATACAATACAAAAGAAAAGGCCCTAACTATACGCCACATCCAAAACCATATGTTTACGCCGCTCAACCAACACCACCTTATTACTCTCCTTCTCCTAAAGTAGACTACAAATCTCCACCACCACCATACGTCTACAGCTCCCCACCACCACCTTATTACTCTCCTTCTCCTAAGGTAGAGTACAAGTTTCCACCGCCTCCATACGTCTACAGCTTCCCACCACCACTATATTACTCTCCTTCTCCTAAGGTAGACTACAAATCTCCACCACCCCCATACGTCTACAGCTCCCCACCACCACCATATTACTCTCCTTCTCCAAAGGTAGACTACAAGTCTCCACCACCTCCATACTTCTACAGCTCCCCACCACCACCTTATTACTCTCCTTCTCCTAAGGTAGACTACAAGTCTCCACCACCGCCATACGTCTACAGCTATCCACCACCACCATATTACTCTCCTTCTCCTAAGGTAGACTACAAGTCTCCACCATCGCCATATGTCTACAGCTCGCCACCACTACCATATTACTCTCCTTCTCCAAAGGTGAACTACAAGTCTCCACCACCGCCATACGTCTACAGCTCTTCACCACCACCATATTACTCTCCTTCTCCAAAGGTGTGATCACCACCATTTGGCTAACAAAATAGTTAATATTTTTCTTACCGAGAGGACTTGAACCAGTTTAGCGTTCAAATGCTTTGCACAAAGTTAGCGTTCGACTAAGAGGCCTTATAGCACTCCTATTGGATCCTACAAACGTCATGATTAAACTAGTTTAGTGATTCGCTTGATATGTGTCTTCAACTGGTTTATTTTTGTAATAATTTTAAAATTAAATAAACAATGAGTTAGGATTCTCTTAATTACAAGTAGTATATTTTTTCCCTATTATCAAAAAATAATTTGCCTCGATATACAAACTAACATACTATCCAAGCAGAGCCAAACTATCCAAAGGCTAAGACCGGTTAGTCTCTCCATAATTTTTTTAGTAATAAAAGCATTAAAAATTTATAAAATAATATTTTTTTGTTGTAAAAGTTTCTCAAAACAAGAAATAAAGTTTCTTAAACGTTCTTAACTTTTGTGAAAAACTTTCATAATAAAAAATATTATATTAGATTTTATTACTATTTTTTTAGTTTGAAAAACTTTTGCGAAAAAACCCCGATGCACTTACTCTAACGAAAAATTTGTCCTTTTTCAAATATTACTTCAAATTTCTGAGCTGGACCTTGCATCTACAGAAAGCCAAACCAATATGTTGTCCAAACAGAACCTCACAAGAAAGAAAAATGATATAGCAAGATTGGAAAGCTGCCGAAGGTTATAATCTAGATTGGGTAAATAGAATTAATTAAATCTTGACTATATGATCCTATGTGTGCATAAACTGTGTTTTATAAACTCTTTATATTCCCTTCTATCTAATGTAAAAACAATTATCTATATAATATAGAAAATTCAAATTATTGATACCACTACTTCCATGGATATGATTTTCTAAATAAAAATTATTTGATGAAAAAAAAAAAGCATCCCTCTTTTGGGATTAGAAAACTCTCTGTCAGCCAGAGTCTTATCCAACAACAAAAAAATATCTCTGTCGAAAAAACATCCTCATCCTAAAAGTTTTCCACCAGTTTACACCTTCTTTTTGTATAATCTGGTTTTTTAATACTAGTTCTTACTGTTTCATCAAAATCTCTCCAGCTTATTTCATCAGTTTCTCCTTCCCTCAATCAAATTGCAAGCCTTCAGGTATGTCATCATCGTTAGATAACATGATTAAGGCTATGTCGCTAGAAGAAGCAGATGAGCCATTCAAATTGCCGGATCTGCCTCAGTTCTCATCGAAGGATACAAACTCTATGAGTTTAATGGGTAGGATTCTCAATCCAGTCTGTCAGAATGTCTCGGATATAGTATTGGGCATGCCCAGGAAATGGTTAATCTACAACCGAGTTAGGGGAGTGGCTCTTTCAAAAGATAGATTCCAATTCATCTTCAAATACCAACAAGATTTGGAAAAAAAATCTCACCTTGGGGGTACATACATATAACCAATGGTTACTAGTCATCGATAGATGGGTTGAAACACCTCCGCAAGAGTATCTCCAATCTCTTCTCATCTGGGTTCAAATTCGTAATATACCAGTTAATCATCATACAAGGGAAGCGATCAAGGTATTTGCAGAATTTGCAGGTCCAGTTATCCAAGTCGATTATGATCCATCAATTTCTCAGAATAAGGAATTCGTACGGGCTGAGATTCTCTTCGATGTCACGAAATCACTCCGAAGATCCAAAGGGATAGTCCTTCCTTCGGGCGAAGCTGTTACAATCCTCTATGATTATGAAAGGATTCAGAAGCGTTGTTACTTTTGCCAGCATCTTACGCATGAACGAGAAAACTGTCCCCTGTTTCTTCAAAAGCTTAAAGAATTCACAGGGAAAGATCCACAGAACTTCGTCCATGATAGAGCTACGGTCTTAGCTTCCTTTAACATTCCATCTCTGCATATTCAAGCTGAGACAGTTCAAGCTACTCCAATTGAGAAGATGATCACTCCACCTCTTCCCATGATGTGTTATGATTACACGGATACCCACACTGCAACTCATGGTCAGACTAATCATGGAACTGAAGCTCATCTCATTCCGGAGGTTTATGCTCCTCCTTCTACAAGGGATATTCCAGAACCAGAGCACCTTTATGATGTTCGATTAGACTCATCATACGTCTATGATATACTCAATTCTGAAGCGAGCACGTCTGGAACAACAAAGGCAAATTCTAAATACCGGAAAACATCCTTCAAGCCAGCAAAAAACAAACCAGGTACTCCTATCTCCTACCCTTCAATTAATTTTGAGTTAGCCTTAGATTCAGGAATTAACTTGTTGGGAAAAAGGAAAGGTTTAGCAGAAGACTCTCAAACTCATAAAGTGGCTAAGATCATAAAACAAAAGATGGTCCCAAATGAGGGACCGTCTACAATTTAATGAGTCTACTGAGTTGGAATTGTCAAGGCCTGGGACGGTCTCATGACTTGACAATTCCTCATCTCAGGGAAATGCGTAAAGAACATTTCCCTGAGATTTTTTTTTTGATGGAGACTATGAATAGTAGTAATATGTTGATAGATATACAAGAATGGTTAGGATATGATAGGGTGTTTACTATTAATCCTATAGGAAAGAGTGGAGGTTTAGCTTTACTTTGGAAAAACAGTGTAGATATCACCTTCCTTTTTGTGGATAAATCTTCTAGATCTTCATGTTAAGCTTGATTCTCTAGATTTCTTTGTCTCGTGTGTATATGGGGATCCCTTATTCACTTCTAGACCACTAGTATGGGAAAAGTTAATGCGTATTGGTATCTCAAGAAAAGAAAGCTGGTGTATGCTTGGTGACTTTAATGAAATTTTGAACAATGGAGAGAAGATAGGAGGACCCAGACGAAGTGAATCTTCCTTTTTACCCTTTGCGGAGATGCTCAGAACTTGTGACATGAATGAACTCCCTTCCTATGGTAATGGTTTCACTTGGGGGGGGGGGGGGTAAGAGAAACGACTAGTGGATCCAAAGCAAATCAGATCGTTGTTTTGGCAATAAAAAGTGGTTCCATCTTTTTCCAGCCTCTAACCAGAAATTTTTAGATAAAAGAGGATCAGATCATAGACCTATTCTCGTCAAGCTGGTATCGTCAAACAGCTATTACAGAGGAAAATTTAGATTTGATAAAAGACTTTTAAACAAACCTCTAGTTCGAGAAGCAATCTACTCAGCTTGGTTCATCTTTAGTTCTTCTACACCCCCTTCTGTTTCGGATAGGATACGAAGTTGCAGAAAGACTCTAAGTAACTGGAAAAAGGAAAACCAACTCAATTCCTTGGAGAAGATCAATCAGATTCAAACAGACTTAGAACAGGAACAATCTTCTTCTTTCCCTTCTCTAGGTCATGTCCATGCTCTTAAGAATGAATTGATTTTAGCCTATTGAGAAGAAGAGACTTATTGGAGCCAGCAGAGTAGGGAAAAATGGTTACAGGAGGGAGACTGTAACACAAAGTTTTTTCATGCTTCTGTTCAAGCAAATAGATCAAGAAACAGAATTCATGCTTTAGTGGATGGCAATGGCAATATTCAAAAATCAGAAGCATCTAAAGGAGAGGTTGCCATTACTTACTTCAAGGATCTTTTTCAATCATCTAATCCTAGAAATTTTGATTGGCTATTTCACGACTTTCAACCCAAAGTTACAGATCAGATGAATGAGTTTTTAATCAGTAAAGTGTCTAATGGAGAAATCAAAAAGGCGGTATTCTCAATCAATCCGACTAAGGCTCCGGGAGCTGACGAAATGACAGGTCTGTTCTTTCAACAGTACTGGGATATCATAGGTCCTCAAGTTACAGAAAAAGTTCAGAGTTTTTTTAACACTGGCTCCTTTACCTCATAATGGAATTACACCCAGCTCTGTCTCATTCCTAAAGTCAGGAATTCCACTCAAATGTCAGATCTTAGACAAATTAGTCTATGCTCAGTTTTTTATAAGATCATTTCCAAGATCATAGCTTCAAGACTCCAACCTCTTTTGTCTGATCTAGTATCCCCGACTCAGTCAGCCTTTGTCTCCAAACGTTTAATTTCTGATAACATATCAATTGCTCATGAAATTGTTCATGCTTTGAGAACACATCTGTTAATCTCTTCCGAGTACTTGGCAATAAAATCAGACATGTTTAAAGCCTTTGACATGATGGAATGGACTTACCTTCGGGGGTTGTTATTGGCTTTAGAATTTCATCATAAGTGGGTTCAGTGGATTATGTTTTGTGTTTCTACAGTTACCTATATCGTTCTGCTAAATGATCAGTCTTATGGTATGATATCTCCCCAAAGAGGTTTGAGACAGGGTGATCCTATTTCTCCCTTTCTCTTTGTTTTATGTACCAAAGGACTCACCCATTTATTTAATAGAGCTGAGACTGCTGGGACAGTCTAAGGAATTCAGTTTTCTAATTCTGGGCCATCTATCCACCATCTTCTCTTTGCTGATGATAGTCTTCTTAGTTGTAAAGCTTCCCTTTCCCAGGTTCACCACCTGCAAACTATCCTACGCTCATATGGAGATATGTCAGGAAAAAGGATTAATGTTAACAAATCCGCGATAACTTTTGGCTCTAATGTTGATCAGCACACTCGGAACTCTATCAAATCATTAACTGGCATACATAACGAAGGAGGTGCAGGATCGTACTTAGGTCTACCAAAATGCTTTAGTGGATCAAAGGTAGATATGCTTGACTATATATTTGATAGATTGAAATCAAAACTCTCAGGATGGTTTGAACGTAATCTTTCTTTTGGAGGCAAGGAAATACTTCTGAAAGTCGTTGCACTAGCTCTACCTGTATATGCAATGACCTGTTTTAAGCTTCCGATCACAACTTGTCAAAAACTTACCTCTGCAATGTCTACTTTCTGGTGGAATTCATTGGAACATAAAAAAAGATTCATTGGATAAGCTGGGATAAGTTGTGCTTAGAAAAAGCTCAAGGAGGACTAGACTTTAAGGATCTACAAGCTTTTAATCAGTCACTATTAGCTAAGCAAGCTTGGAGGATTTTACAACACCCTGAATGTTTGTATGCTAGGGTCATGAAAAGCATATATTTTGAGAATAGTCAGATTCTAAAAGCAGCAATGGGATATCGGCCTTCTTATATTCGGAGAAGCGTTCTCCATGGCCGTGACCTTCTAATGCAAGGGATCAAACGAATGATTGGCAATGGCCAGAATACGTTTGTTTGGACTGAATCGTAGATCATAGAAGATGAACGAAGAAGAATTCCTTTAATGAACAATATTTTCATCAATCTAGACCTTAAGGTATCTAACCTCATTAACTTCACCACGAGGAGCTGGAACGAAACTACTTTAGAGGAATTATTTTATCCCAGGGATGTGGATATCATATTAACGCATAAACCAGTGACATCAAAATCAGACTTTTGGAGTTGGATGCATACCAAAAGTGGAGATTACTCAGTCAAAACAGGGTATACTTTAGCAGGACACTTGAATAAACCGGATTCGATCTCTGAAGCTGAAATGAAGCCCTCTACTAATGACTTAAAAACCCAGGTGTGGATACTACATACTTCTTCAAAAATCAAAAACTTCATTTGGAGAGCCTTAAGTGGAGCCTTTGCTGTTGCATAAAGACTAGAAAGTAGAGGAGTCACCACATATATGAGATGTCAATTTTGTGGGCGGGAAAAAGAATCCATTAACCACGTCCTTTTCACTTGCTCTATTGCTAGACAAATATGGGCCTTATCGGAATTCCCAAACCCTGAAAATGGTTTTGATCAGAACTCTGAATTCGCTAATATCTCTTACTTACTCTCTTCAGCTAAGAATCAACAAATCCCTTATTACATTAGAATGAGTTCTCCCTTGATACTTTGGTATCTATGGAAACACAGAAATGACTTCTATTTTGAAGGAAAATCGAAGGATCAAATGGTTTTGGTTCTCAAAATACGAGAGGAAGCAATATTATGGATCAATGCTCAACGACTAGAAACCGATCAAGCTAGTTCTAAAGTCTTTGATAGAGGAAAATTTTCATTGGACTGGATTAGTCCTCCTAAATTCTGGTTGAAATGTATCATAGGAATGGCTTGGAATAAACATACTAATACTGGGGGATTTTCTTAGGTCCTAAGGGATTGGAATGGCAAGGTCAGATTGTATAGTCGACGCTCATTCTCTAATATTACAAGCTTGATAGAAGCTATATTTCAGAGTATTATGTGGGCAATTGATAGCATGATTTCTCATAAGATACATCAGGTGATCTTCTCTTCTGAAGCTTTTGAAATGATCAATGCAGTCATATGTCCTCAAGAATGGCCTTCTTTCCAATTTTATGCATCTGAAATTAGAAGATGACTCTGTTTCATAAATGAGTGGAAACTGGAAAATGCAAGTTCACATTCTAACCAAGGCGTTACCTGTATAGCCCAAAGTGTGATTCAAAAACGTTTTTTCCAATCGTATGTATCTGTTGGATCTCCAAGATGGCTTAACTCTCTATTCCTTGTGGAAGAATGGAATAATATCTAGATTTGACTTGGGTTGACAGGTCTGACCTTCTGCTAATTTTTAATGCTTCCGAAGAGGTTTGATAGACGGTTTTTTGTCTCTTCTCAATTTTTTATCTTTCAGTAAGTTGACTTTCTTTTTTCTTCCTTATCCCCCCCCCTTTTATCTTACCTCGCTTCCTTCAACCTTTTGTTTCTACTGCAGTGATATTTTTCCTTGAACCTGCAGTTCGGATAAATATGTAGTAAAACTATGAATTATTATATATTCCCTTCTCTCTCTTCATATTACTTCCTCATATAAATAACCCTTTTACTACTGTCAAACCACAACGTTTTTTCTTCCTGGAGAGACTAAATGGAGAAAGACCTATGGGAAGAAATTCAGCATCTAGCGCTAGGGATAGACGATCCAGAACTCTTAATACCAAGCTCAGACTATGAAGAAGTAGTAGCAAGCAACATGTTAAGCTTGATTGCCAGGCTACTTAACCCCGTAGACCAAAACTTGTTTGAAGTAGCGGCAAATCTTCCTACTATCTGGGGACTAGCATCTTCGGTTCATGGCAGAGTTCTTGATGACCGCTTCATTCAGTTCTGTTTCCAGTCTGAAAGCGATCTGACATTAGTGTTACGACGTGAACCATGGAGCTTCAACCACTGGTTTGTCGCCTTACAAAGATGGGATGATTTAGCACGCTTGGACTTCTTAACCTCCCTAGATCTCTTGGTTCAAATCAGGGGACTACCCCTATCTTTTGTTTCTGCCAAAACTATCCATAGGATAGCGAGATCTTTAGGGGAAATTGTGCAGATGGACTTTGAAGACTCTGTTACCAATCAAGTCTCCTTCATCAGAGTGAAAATCAGAGTCTCTATAACTGACTGTTTCAGGTTTTTCAGAAGGGCGAGGTTTCAATCGGGTGACAGAGCTATGCTTGGTTTCTAGTATGAGAAGATGGAAAAAATTTGTACCAACTGTTGCAGGATCATGCACTCGACCTGTAGGTGTCCTTTTGAACCGATGAATCATAATCCTTTCAATAATCAAGTTAACTCGGTCCACCAACGGAGAAATGAAGGAATAGAGGATTCAGATTCAGCCCCTATCTCACAACAATCAAGTCATGTTGCCCAAGTACCGGTTTTGAATCCGGAGAACCAGGAACCAATTCCCAAACAGCGATCAGGTCCTTACTTTGCTCTCGCTTTTCCTTATTTTGATTTTTCCGGAAAAGATGAATCTATAGGATCAAATCTCGAGGGTGAATCTCCTCCCAAGATGCAGTCTAAGTTTGAAGCTGGCGAATGCTCAAAGAGAAGACTGGAAGTTAATCCCAAAAAGGAACTCCCTCTGAAGAAAAGAAACAGTATATCAGACAAAGACAAAGAACTCCTCCCATATCTCCAATCAGCTCATCCACCTCGATCACTTACTCATTCTGTCAAAGTTAACTTTTTGGTGTGAATATCTCTTACTCAGAATAAGCATGATGGCCTTTGGTTTAATAAATTAGTTCCACAGTGTGAAGTTGGATGAGAACTACTAGACTCAGAATCTTTAGTCTCCTTTTGTTTTCAAAGAAAATGTCATCTCAACTCCTGTAATTTTTTGGTGTATCTTAAGCTTTAATTACTGTACGTTTCAGGTAGTTTTAAGTTTCAGTATGATGACCATGTAATGTTGTATTTTGAACTCAGCTAGGCTGATATCACCCTGAGATCCTTTTTCTTGGGTTTTAATAAAACGTTCCCTTTGTGTAAAAAAAAAAATATACTTTATTTCTGCTATTGAACCTAAATTATCATAAAATCAACCAATAATTAGATCAAAGAAAGAAAACACCGACTCATCATCCCCGTAAAGAGACAAACGAATGCAAACAAATATAGCACACAAATGTGGACATCTATTTGTACACAAGTCCGTTGCATATGGGAACATCTTCATTTAAATCTTGAAACACATTAAATATCCTGTTCGAAACTACTTTAAAGTAAAAGTAAATTATTAAATAACGTTAACTAACTCTTTTTCTTTTGTGACTAATAAAAAATAATCCAGTCTTTCTGTTTCTATTGCTCGAGGTCACAATAATATCATTTACCCTTTCCTTAACATTTTAATAATCTTTCCTTAAGTTAGTGGAATGTTTGTAATTTTTGTGTGTTTTGGGATATTATTTTTAAACAATACATATATTTGTTTTTTTTTCTTTGGAGAATTGTCCATATAATTGTGTGTATATATTTATTTTTTATAATATAAGGTTGTAAAATGATGACGTTAGCTCAGAAAGAAGATAAAAAGCGGCATTATCCTAACATGTTATAGAACATGGGTTTGATCAGAGAACCTAACGTACCAATCTTCAGGAAGGTTCGTGTTTGGTTTCGTATACAGAGAATTTGAAGTGTAAAGATACATTCCCCTCATGCTATAATGTAAAACTAAAATGGCCTCACCCTCATTATGGTCACACCCATTTAATTAGTTATTGATATATAACATAGGTAATGTTATTTTTTTCACAAGGGTGTAGTGTTATGAGGCGAAAGAAACATCAACTTTTTTAAATTAATTTTCTCAACTACCGTTGTATTGGTGAACCTATTTAATCGAGCCATTAAGAGAAGACAACACATAAACAAATAGAAAGAAACAAAAAAAATCACATAAAAGAACAATTATTCTTTTCGAATCGTGTCGGATATAGCTTTAAATGTTAGAACATAAGCTGTCCTTACAGCAATAAAATAATAGTAAAAACATACGAGCAGCCTTATTATTCCCACCACATGCACATATATACATAAGAGTCGTATTCCTAGCAAATGCACAACTACAGCTCTAAGAAACAAACATCTCTCCCTCGCTCTCTCTCTCTCCCTCTCTTTCTCTCATCAATATTAGGGTTCTTGAGTTCTTGATGGAGAAGGAAGAATGCAGCAGTAGTGAATCCGGTTGGACGACTTATATTTCGTCACCAATTGAAGTAGATGAAGAGGAGGTCGTGGACCAGGACTATCAAGAAGTGTATAACATCTATAACTACTTCAGCAAAGGCGAAACTGAAGAAGAGAGGAACAAAGATAGCGATGATTCAATGGCCTCAGACGCTTCGTCTGGACCAAATTATCATCAGCGCTATCACCAAAAGAACAAGGCGTTGGATTTGAAGAACGGGAAAAATGAAGGTAATAATACTAAGAGTAAAAATGATGATAAAAAAACTAGTAACTCATACAGGAAAAAAGAGAAGAAAAAGAGAGAAAATAAGAGTACCTATAGAATGAAATGATTGAACATTGTATATTTATGTTATAATATGTAATTAGTGTTTGTATATTGGGATATATTATTATTTCCTATTTTATTTGAGGTTTTTTGATGCCTCAAGGATAGGAAGGTGATTCATTTATTTTTTTAAAGTATGTGGGATGTGTGTTGATTGATTAATGTCTATATTGTTGTTCATGATAATGATACTTATTCTTTAATTTGTGAATCAATGTTTCTCAAAGAGAGAAACTCTCCGGTTTGTTGATCAACATCACTCTGTATTTTACTAATTAAATATCTAAAAGATTTTAGCCCATTGTAGATTCAGAAATGTTATTGATTTTTTACTTTGTAAACTATTTTGTTTCGACTTGGTTACCTTACCAATACGATTTGCATTAGACTTAATTTACGTGCATGTTCATACGAAAAATAATTAAGATTCAATAAAACGAAAAAAATCTTAACCATACACCACTTCGAAGTTCAAGATTTAAGTTTATGAACTCAATTTCAACTAGAAGATCATTATCGACAAATACTATTAAATAGACAATGAGCGACACTCAAAGATAGTAATTGATAATTATGATGATATTGATTAATGATGATGATGATGATGATGATGATGATGATGATGATGGCGACCTGTTAAAATGCAGTCATGAATTATATGTACAAATGATAAGAAAAGAGAAGGCATGTGTAGTGAGGTGTGTTTCCAGAGACAAGTTTCAATTATTGTCATATTGGGGCTTTATGTGTTTTGCCCAAAACTCTCTGAAAATCTTGTGATGATATGAATAGTTTTTGGGTGTAAAGAGAAAATGGATCCACCGCATACACATGCAACCAACATGGGAACTCTTCCTCACAAATTCAATATTTAATAATTATCATATAAAATATTTCACAAATTGAAGCAAAAAAATAATATGTTTTTTTTTTCTGTTTTTTTTTTTTTGTCTAGATGCCAGAAATTATATGCTTCCCCAATCATTATTTGGTAATCCGAATAATCCAAGTACTTCCGGATTAAGAAATTATTGTGCTTGTTGTGTGAGGAATTTTAATTTTTAAATAGTACGTTTTAAGTTCGCATGCATATTTTCTTTGCCTCAGTATTAGTATATATTACATACACTTTACAGAAGATATTACTTAGGAGAAATCTGAATCTACAGCTAATGTTTAAAGAGATTTCGTTCATATTTTTCAAAAAATATATGCAACTTCTTGATCACAAATGAGTGCTGATTTCCTTTCCAATGAGGAAACCAATATTTGGTTATGCTTTTAGAGAACTAAAACTTGGGCCTAAGTTAATTAAATAAATTACTATTAGGCTTAGGATTAGATAAATATATATAATTCTTAAAAATTTGTGTAACAGAGATGAGAAGAAAAACAGATATATGCATGTCAAACTTTATTCTTTAGAATGTTCGGAGATATAGATCTGTCACTTAAAGTCTAGCTGGATTTTTTGTGTGTGTAACTTTTTGAGTTAAATCTAGAGATTTAACTCTGGTTTTTGCATTCTAAAATATTGGTTTTAGCACGGATTTTCGCGTCTAGCGAATTCGATATTTTACAACAGTACATGTCTTGTGTGGTTTGTTTGGGAAATCCGAAATCCTACAATGAGTTTTCCTTTTTTCTTCTTTAAACTAAAATTTTGCAAAGGTGTTCTAGACTCGTTTGTTTAAGTTTTTTATGGTAGAGAAATAATTTGGTGATCGGAATACTAATGAAATTAGGATAGTTTAGAAATACTGTACTTATTTTAAAATCTTGTGGTGATTTTTGTATTGAAGGTTTCTCGTTGCATCATTGTGCGTTGTTTTCTAACATAAATCAAGCTTTCTGCACAAACGTGAACCATTAAAAAAATGGGAAAATTTGACAGAACTGTCAAGAAACCTTAGTTTGAGTTAGAATTGGTTTTCTTATTGATCGTAATACACAGGCTGTGCCTTATATACATGTCAATAGCTCTACCCTTGACCTAATTACAAAGGTATGGATATGGACTAAGATATATACGAAGTCCATATAGCCCAATACCCTCCCTCACGCTGGAACATGGAGATTACAAACACCCAGCTTGCCAAGAAACGCTTCAAACTCCTTTTGTCCTAAAGCTTTAGTCAAAATATCGGACAGTTGAGATGTAGTGTGGACATGTTTGGTTGCGATGACCCCTCGGATAATTTTGTCACAAATGAAATGAACGTCATTACCAATATGTTTCGTCCAAGCGTGATAAACTGGGTTTGCAGTAAGCTGAATAGCAGACAAACTGTCGGAGTGTAGAGTGATAGGTGTGGAGCAGTCAATACCAAACAGAGGCAGAAGTTGTTTTAACCAAAGAATTCCACTTACGGTGTCGGCCATAGCTCTGTATTCGGCTTCAATAGAAGAGCGAGACACCCGATCTTGCTTTTTAGTTTTCCAAGAGATAGGAGAACCCCCAAGTTGGATAAACCAACCAGTGAGAGAACGTTGAGTTGAGGGACATTTAGACCAATCTGCATCTCACCACGCTGAGAGTGTTAAGGCCGTATTTGCACGAAGAAGTATACCTTGTCCGGGACTGTTTTAGAGATATTGGACCACTCGTAGAGCAGCCTCCCAATGATCAGTCTTCGGAGCTTTCATGTATTGAGATAAAACGTGAATAACATATGACAACTCAGGTAAATAAGACGACCTACTAAGAGTCTATTACGAGATGGTTCAAGAAGAAGATCCCCTTTGGCGTATGCAAGCTTATGGTTTTGCTCAAGTGGAAAATAGACTGGTTTGACACCAAAAAAACCAGTTTTGGCAATGATCGCAAGGGCGTATTTTTGTTGACATAAGTAGATACCTAGCTTCCGGACTGCGGGCAATTTCGATACCAAGAAAATAACGAGATATACCAAGATCTTTCATATGAAAACAAGTGTGCAGATACTCCTTGAACAAGTGAATAAGCCGAAAAGTGCTCCCAGTTATGATCAAATCATCGACATATACCAAAACATGTAACCGAGAATCACCATTCGCAAGAGTAAAGAGAGATTGATCAGTCTCATTCTTTTCGAAACCATAGTCCAAGAGAGACGACGCAAGCTTGGCAAACCAACACCGCGGTGCCTGTTTAAGACCATAGAGAGATTTGTGAAGTCGAAGAACCTTGTTTTTATTTTCGGTTCGAAAACCCGGAGGAAGCTGCATATAGACTTCCTCATCAAGATCGACATGTAGGAAGGCATTGTGGACGTCCATTTGGTGAACTTCCCAATCCAAAGAGGCGGCCTGTTGAAGAAAGGTTCAAACGGTTACCATTTTTGCAACAGGAGCAAAGGTTTCGTTGTATTCGACACCCTCTGTTTGATAATTACCGAGAATGACCAAACGTGCTTTATGACGTTCTAAAGAACCATCAGCATTATACTTTAAACGAAACACCCATTTGCAGCCTAAGGCTTTCTTCCCTGCAGGAAGATCACCTACAGTCCATGTACCACTGTTCTCAAGAGAAACAATTTCATCCATGACAGCAAAGTGCCAGTTCTCATCTTCAATGGCGTCTTTGTAGTGCTTGGGTTCAACACCAGTTGTAATAATAAGTAAAAACTTCTGATATTTGTCGGAGAACTGACTACTAGAGATGTAATGATTGATAGGATATGGTGTGGCAGACGGATAAGGAGCATGGAGAAGAGTAGTGACATAATCATCCAATTTGGTGGGTGGTTTCTTTTTCCGGAAATCAAACCAACGCTGTTCAGGCTCCGGGTCAGCTGGTGGGTGGTTTCTTTTGGGTCAGCTTCCTCTTCCAAAGTGGTGGGTGGTTTCTTTTGCACATCAAGAAGGCGAGAAGTATCCTAAGTGTGCGAAGTCAATCTGCGCGGACGGTAAACCGGTAGATCAAACACAAGCAAAATAATTTGAAAAAGTTCTTTATTGATTCAAGAAATAGCTCGACAATTGTTTACAAGAATTTCTAATTTCCAACGTTCCACGTAGGAAAAAGCTAGTGGTTTCTTAATAGTAGCCGATTCTAGGGTTCTTAAATGCCAAAAAGAGTTAGATACTTCTCGCCTTCTTGATGTGCAAAAGAAACCACCCACCAAAAAGAGGAAGAGGAAGAGAAAAAGGAAAAGAATTTCCATTATGCTAAGGTTTTAGATTCTTTTCTCTTTTAATTAAGTTTATATTTTAAGTATATGTTTGATGATTAAAACCAAGTTTAACTGGAATTTGGTTTCTGAATCTTGATGTGTAGTGGTTTTGGATTCTTCTCTGGTCATCAGCACGATTTTGAGATGATAAACTCTATCTCATAAATCGTCAATAATTCAACCTCAAAAATCTGTCTGATTCATCTCTCCGATCAAGTAAGCTCGATTGTTTTCTTTCTAATCTGAATCGATTTGTGTAAGATGCTCTTCTGATGGGTTCTCTAGTTTAAAATGTTTTTTTTTTTTTGGATTCATGATATGATCTTTAACCTTTTATTTGTATGTGAACCCAGGATGTATTCAATCAGGGAATCATCAAGGCGATGTAGGAGTACGAAGCAAGAGTACTTGGTATATCTTGAACCTCTGCTAAGGTTAACACAAATAGTTGGTTTGATGATCTGAATCGTATTTTTTGTTATGATGACCTTGTGTTTTCTACAAAGTTGATTCTTTGAAAGGGGATATCTGGATATTGTACAAGCAGCTCATTATAGACACAACACAACACAACAGTTTCGTAGTGAGCTAGAACAAATAACAGAGTTCTCAAATCAAGGTATCATCGATCAGACGATCACATGCTCTCTCAATTTGAAAGTCAGAACTGGAATGTGCTAAGTTAATTAACTTACAGGTGAATGTGTGTGATCTGGGATGGACTCCTTAGACTAAGCAGGCGACTTAATCACTGATTCACAGGTAGATTAATCTCATACACTCATCGTATGTTATAGACTTGACTCCTAGGTTTGGTTGGTATACTTAAGTTTGGTCTCACTTTTCATAAGTTTGGTCGGGTGCTTCTTACCTATCATAAGTACATTTGCCTAGTCCCTTTGGTTGATCATTTAGGTTCTGATTAATTAAATTTGGAGTAAAGTTGCAGGTTTGGTTTGTTCAAGTTATCGATTGCATGTTTTATTTAAGTAATAGTAGAATTTGGTTATATAAGTTGTCTGTTTTGATTCTAATGTATAATGGTTAGTAATTATCACTTAACGCATGCAGAAAGACGGTACATAGAGCAGAAACAGAGATTGGACGTGCGGAAGCTAGCTACATAAGAAAAGAAGTCTCACAGTAACATGTGTAAGGAGGGTTTGGGCATGAGAAAATGAACAAGAGTGAAGATTCGTAGGGAGGTATGTGAGAACCAATTCAATGTTGCTAAAAATTAATAAAGTATTGTTTCTAAAAATTAATAAAGTTTCTTTCTTGGTATTGTTCCTAGAAATTGGACTGAGTTTTGAATGGAATTGGTCCATGTCTGCAAAATGTCGAGCTCCCAAAGGTTAGTCTCCTGCAACTTGGATGAGTTTCACCCCATAGTATTCTTATTTCTGTAACTTTCATCACATGTTATGTTTGGTTCTAACTGGTGTAAGTGATTTTTTGGTAGATATTCAAAACTTACCTTTCTCACTCACTTCAGCTTGTGCTGTGTGGAATGATGCAGGTCAAGGCATTATTCAAATGAAGCATACCACCGATCACACATCTTTCAGTGCAACCCTAACTGGTGAAAGTGAATTTTTGGTAGATATTCAAAACTTACCTTTCTCACTCACTTCAGCTTGTGCTGTGTGGAATGAATGCAGGTGAAGGCATTGTCTCTAGGAGCCATGGGTTGCACTGGAAGATGTGTGATCGGTGCTATGCTTCATTTGAATACTCATTTTTTTGTATATTCTCTTTCATCAGATTTTATTTTTTTGTATTCTTTTTTCTAACTAACAGTAGCAAGAATCAAGGTTTGATGACATCTTAAATGTGTTTCTAACATGAATCAGTACATCATTTGTTTCTATTAAGATCTTAGTTGTTGGGTAAGTTGAGGTAGAAAAAAGAACTTGCTCCATATTTAAAAATTTTGGGTAAAAAACCAATGATCAGAAACCTGTGTGTTTCTCAGGTTGTGAAGGGTCTGGGAGAGACCTTGGTTGGAGCATATCCAGGACGAGCAATGAGCTTCATCACCAAAAAAACTTACATTGAGTCTCAAACAGTAAGAAACAAAAAGATTGTATTTATCTCTTAAGTTTCAGTTATAAATGAATAGAATTTTAACAAAGTGAGTTTTTTTAAATTACTTTGTTGTAAATTTTGGGTTGTACAGATGATTCTCTACCCAATTAAGAGGATAGCTCTGTATTCTAAACCCCCAATCATATTCGGGTCAGACTCAAACAATGAGGATCTCGAGGGAAACGTAGGGGCTGGACTTTACGACAGGTTTGTTTATGTGTGTTTCTCTGTTTTCAGTCTTTTTCGGAACTCAAAAGCTGAAAAGGGTGTAATTGCTGCAGTGTGATAATGGATGAAGCGGAGGAAGTGGTGGTGGATTACTCAAGCATCACCCTTAGTAGTGGACAAAGACAAAGCCTTTCAAATGCGCCTGTTCTCAACAGAAGCTGGAAATGTGATAGAGACGCTCTATGGTTCTCCTCAAGACATGGAAGGTGTTGTCAAAGGTGGCCATATTTACATCGTCCAAGCTAGACCCCAAGTTTAAGCTATATCTTGCTATTTCTGCGTCCCATTCCCTAAGTTTTCAAACACATCTTATAATTACACTCCTGATACAAACATTGATTCATAATAAATCAGTATGTTGAAAAATCACGATTGTGTGGGGTTGTATGTAATGTAATCTTTAAAACGAATTGACTCAATACTGTTTATTTTCAAACAGGTATATGTCTTACGGCTATTTTATTAATTATTCAATTTTTTAATCTTGAAAATTAATTTTAGAAACAATTATGGGATTTTGAAGATTTTGTAGTTAAGGAAATATATAATAATTTATTCTTACACACAATTTTTTCATATATTATGGGAATCAAGAATCAAAGAATTTTCTTTTGACTAACAAACATTAATTAGATATTTTCAACCATATATTCTGAAAAATATAGATATGGCTAGTTTCAACATTTAAATATAAAATATAAATATTTCTAAAATAAATATTTTGATACACATGACAAAATCACAGGCTGTGTTTGGTTATTATAGATGGATCACAAAAAATCGTATATTTTCAAATTTAATTATGCTCGATACGGGTTGCGATATTCACATATATACCAAAATATTGACAAAACACTCATTTATTGACTAAACACTCAAATGAGTGGCCAACTAACTTTTATAGAAAAATTCTAACAATATCTAATTAATTTTTCTATATTCTAAACTGTTTCTACATGAAAAAATATCACAACGAACAGTCTACCGAGATAGTACTTGAAGACATTAAAAGTTCCAGTGGTTAATGAGTCGTTGTGTATTGTGTTGCCTATACACAAATATCTAATATTATATATATATATATATATCCCTCCTATTAATCCAAAACACAAATATAAAACAAACATTACTTTTATAGATATTTATAAGGGTATGCCATTGAAGGTAAGTCAAATTAATTCATCTGCGTGAAAGGTTAAAATGGAATCACTGAAATCGGATAATTTGACCCAATTACATGTTATAACTTATAAGCCCAGCCATGCCTTTTTATTTTGAGCAAAACATATCAGTCGTTGGTTTTCTAAGTTTATGTAAAGAGACATCAAACCTAATATTTTTTTTTCCTGCCTTTGTTCTAAGGATTAAAACTGAAAGAATGATTCGAGAATTCCATAGAACTCTAGGAATTTTTTTTTATGGTGCGAAGCTGTTGTAAAAAAAAGGTTAACTATGTTACATGTAAAGAACTACTTTGCGAAGTGTATTTTGAGAATTTTGAGTATTTTTAAAAATATTCTGAGAGCTTTTAGAATTTAGAATTTCAACTAACTATATAAATTAAACATTCAAATAGAGAATACATGTATTTCGTCTAAATTTCTTAGCCAAAATTTATTAATAACATTATTATATGGGTAATTGTTTAAAAGAGAACGGTTATGACATAAAATTTCTAACGGGATGGTTCGAGACATGACGGAATGGGATGGCACCGAACGAGATTTAATACCCCGTAACAAAATTACTTTAACATTTTCAACAAACACACAGACTATGCTTGATTATTGAAACAGATTTATTTGTGTGGTGAATGATGATGATGATGCAATGGTAAGGTATGAATGGAATGATGGATGTGTGTTTCAATTCCCCTTATGCTATTGCAGTACAAGAGGTATCAATCCTAAATGAGTGTTTGTGAACAGTTAAGATATGCATATGAATCTAAGTTAAGACAAATGTAAAGATTGTTTGTCACTAACAATCCTAAGATGAAAATGTAAAATGCAGAAAGTAAACTACAAGAACTAAGAACTAAATGCAAATGAAACAGGATGATTATAACAGTAATGATGCAAGAACAGAAATAGAAACTTCTACTAATGAACTAATGAAAGACTAGTAATGAACATGACACTAAGTAAATGCAACAGAAATGCAACTAGAATGAAACAGGAATGAAACAAGACAATCACAAATCATGAAACACAAAGTTCTGGGGATGAACTCGAGCAGCACTCGACCGAGTGTAGGTCGAGTGAGTGGTCGAGCTAGACAAATTCGGAAAAACAGAGCAATGCAATAAAAACAGAGTAATGCTAAACTAAATCAAACTACAAGCAAGCAACAGGATTAAGACTGTAAATTCAATAAACAAAGAGGGTCCTGAGGATGGATTCATGGGATGAACTAATCATTGTGGTTGTCTAACTTGGTCAACAAATCTCAAGGAAACTTTGAGCTAACCTCTAGACATATAAATCTAAGACAAGTTTCTCCCACTCTCATGGTCAAGAAACAATCAAGCCTATGCATCTTCTAGACTTGTTTTCACACAGTAAAGAATCTACACAAGCAGGCATTAAGCAATACATCTCAAACCAAACAAGACCTCTAATCTCTTAGCAAGCCTAATGGTAAGCTCTAGATCTAGCCTTATCTATGCTTCCTAAACATTGGTGTGATGCTAAGAAGCTTGAAATCAGACTCTACCCTCTCAGATATAGAATCAGCATTAAGATCATCTACCCTAGAAGAGATCTACAACAATCAAACTTGACCAAATCACACAAACTACAAGATCAATCCATCCTAACCCATCCTCAAGATCCTAAGCAAACTACTCACAACAATACATGATGAACAAAGTCAAAAACCCAGAAAATATTGAAACTTGCATTATTAGAAAGATTAAACAAAGATCTTCAATATTGATGAAAGGATGAAACTCAAATTCTCAATATCTTGAAAGTTATAGAAACAACAAAATATAGGAATCTAGTCTTCTCTCTTAAGGAAGTACAAGATCTTAAAAATAAAAATGCAAAAGGAATAAAGCTAAAAAAGGTAAAAACTAGGTTTAAGGAATATCTAAAAAGCTGCTCTCTTTGGTGGCTGCAGGTACAAGGCCTTATATAGGTGAGGAGGTGGGAAGCCCTAAAAATAGAAAAAGTCAAAGTAGTCAACGGCTCGGTCAACTCGACCCTGTCTTGGTCGAGTCCATGGTCGAGCTGGCTTCTCTCATGCACACTCCACTCGGTCGAGTCCATCTACCCACTCGGTCGAGTGCTTTGTTGAGCTGGACTCTGGACCTTGGTTCTTCAGCCTTAACTCTCTTGCTTTCCCTTCAAGATTGCTTCACTTCTCCTCATGATTGTTTCCATGCTCCTTAAGCTTCAAAATCACCTGTTTATGCATGAAAAGATGCAAATGCAATGCAACTAAACTCTAATGCATGATTTGGCCTAAAGCTACACAATAATGATGAAAATGGCTAGCAAAAGATGCAAAAGATGTGAATAAACTAAGGGAAAACATGGTAAAATATATGAACATCAACACCCCCAAACTTAGTCTTTGCTTGCCCTCAAGCAAATAAACATGACATAAGAAGGAAAGTGAGGTTTGAAAGTGGGATCTCAGCTCCTAAAGCTTGCAAATAGACCATCTAGAATCAATGTCCAAGTTACTAATACTATGATGCAAGTTGAATGAGCTGGAGTTAAAAGTTTTAGACAAGCATTTCATAACCTTTATTGATTTGAGCCTAAGACATCCACATGCATTCAAATCAACCATTTCCTTTAACATTCATTAATCAAGAACATGAATCAATTCTATGCAATGCTTAAACTCATTTGGCTTGGTAATAAAGGGTTTTGAGACAAAGATGGTCTCTTTTTAGAGTAGGGCTTGTCAACATCAAGGTTCTCTCATGAAAATGGATTGAGCTTTAGAAGAATGCTAAAGGTAAGAACACCTAGACACATACAAGAATAAAACCTTGTCTACCTAAAGGCACCCTAAGTGTTTATCCTAGCAATCTAAACCCAAATGATCCTAGTGCTACCCTTTAACTTCTTCTTTTCTCTTTAACCTTTTTTTCTTTTGGTTTTCAAGTCTTAGGAGAGGTTTCTTAATTGATCTTTCTAGTGGAATGGGAATTTTTTTCTTATTGCTATGGTTCTCTTTTCTTCTTATTCTTAAGACATATAAGCTTTTTGCTAAACTTCACTCTGCTTTCTTTTCTTTTCTTTAACTAGAACCATCTTAGATAACAATTTTTACTTCCCATCCTTTCACTAGACTTTAGCTTTTGCTTAAACACATTCCCCTCCTAAAGACTCTACCCTTTTTCTTTCTCTTTTCTTTCTTTTCTTTCCAAAACAACCAAGTCCCAAACCCAACAAGTGAACCACCTAGTCCTATCTAGTTTGAAAAATACAAACTAGAACTACACAAGGTCTTACTCTTGTCAGTTCAAACCTAACACTTTCTACCAAGCTCAATCCCAAAAATAGGCCTCACACACTCAAGAATAAACAAGGCTTGAAAGAAGGTTTGGTATGGGGGTAGGGAAACTGATTTAAAAGTGAAATCAGCTACTTGGATCAACAAGAGTGGCAAAAGGAGAAAGATGATCCAAATATGTATATGGTATCCATGAGTTTAAAGCAATGCACAAGTTGATAATTAACAGTCAATATTAGGTTCTTATAGATAGGAAATGGCATCAAATCATAACATGCTTCAATTTAGACCAAATGCAATGCAGGAATTCAAGGCTTGGTTCAATCTTATGCTTCTAACTACTCAACTAGCATCAAAGTACTATTAAATTGGGCATTGATCCTAGTCTAGTGAATTAAGCAAGCTAACAAGGAAATACTCATCATAGATCCCTAATGCAAATATTATGCAATTCTACATGAAACATGCTAAACAAAATCCTAATATTCAATGCAAACTACATGAACACTCTTTTTTTTTATGAAGATTTTTTCAAAATTTTTCAAATTTTTATGGTTTTTCTATGCCTTAGATGCTTATGCAAGTGCTAACATGATTATGCTAAAAATTTGAAATAAGAAAACAAAACACAGCATCAAATGCTATCTCAAACCCTCCCCCAAACTTAGATCACACAGTCCCTTGTGTGAAAGAAATTTGTTTGAGGATTCAAGATTTAAAACAAAACACAACATATGAAATGCTATGGTATATACAATGGTAAGGTGATAATGTTACCTCAAGGATTGGAGAAGAAGCTGTCCACATCCTCCTGCATACTATCAAAGGTGTAGCTGGGGTCCTGCTGGTGACTGGAGGAAGGTGATTGGGGCAGCTCGACAATGCCAATCGACCGTGACTCGGTCGAGTGCATGTCCGAGTAGGGGGGTCGCGCTAGACCGCGAGTCTCCATATCTTGAGTCTGGTACTGCTGGTACTGATGGTATAGTGCTGGATCCATAAAGTATTGGGGTGGGATGGGAGGGTAACCTAGATAGCCTGGATAAACAGCTGGAGGTGGGAAGCCAAATGGTGGTCTAGGCTGGAACTCGGTCGAGTGGCTCCAAGGTGCTCGGTCGAGTGGGTGCTCGAGTGACCCGGTCGAGTGCCTCGAAAACTGTTGTTCTCGGGTACTTGAGCTCCTCTTCCTCTGATTTGGCTCATACATTGAAGCCCTAGCTGGTTCCACAGGGTTTACAACTCTTGAAAGTGCTCTAGTTGAGCCACTCCTCCTCAAAGGGCTTGATGGAGTTGGTGAAGAGTTTCCACTCTTCAAGTCAGCAACTTCCTTCTTCAGGCCTCTAATGGACTTAGCCATGTTGGTCACCTTCTTCTTGAGCTTGTCAAACCTCTTCCCATGCCATTTGTTCCACTTTTGCAGCAATGTCAACCTCTTGCTATGCTTTCTCACTCCTCTACTATCCCTTGGATTGGGCTCATAGTCCTCAAAGTAGAACTGCTCCTCTCCATCACCCATCTCTACATCTCCAGCTGCATCAACTCTAGGCTGTGCTACTCTATCAAATAAGTACTCATCAGCTGGCCAAAAATCAATGTTGGCTCCTTCTTGAATGGTAGTGAGCTCTTTGTTTGGTAGGACCACTTGTTTCTTCCCAACTGTTGGCAGCTCAAAGTTAAAGATATGGTTTCCTTGATGCATCTCCTTGGCTAGGATGAGTGTAGAGGTTAGGTAGCTGGAATCAATCCATCTTGGTGAGACCCCTTCTCCTCTAAGTGGAATATTAGCAGCTTGAAGAATTGGAGTAATGATGCCTCCAATGGTAAGTGCTCCTCTTGAACCCTTGTTCTCAAGCTTGCCTACCCAACTTCTCAAATATATCATATGGTCTATCAGCACCATTGCAAGATCAGTCTCCACAGTGCTACCAAGGATGATGGTTCCATTCCTTGCTTGAAGAAGAACTCCATTGAGAGCCAAGTCAATCATCTTTAGTTCTCTCTCATTGATGTTTCCAGTTTCCTTCCTAGCAAAGAAGGTGTAGGCAAGAGCTTTGTGGTAGTACCTCAAGACTGGGCTCCTAATCCTTGAGCTCTTGGAGTTGGAGGATGAGTAGAGCTTGTTGTCCCCAATGGTTTCCCACACAGCATACAGTTCTTATCTTGGAACCATCAAGCTCCTATTGCTCCCAACCTCAAAACCAAACACATCAGCCAGCTTCTTCATTGAGAGCTCATGTTTCTTCCCTTTGATTGTGAAAGAAATGTGACCAGCTCCTACTACAGCATCCTTCCTCACATATGTGTGCAGCTTGACAGTGGCTAGGAACTCACAGCTTTTCTCTCTATAGCCCTCCATACAAAGCCCCATGAACTTGGTAAGGCTGCTCTTCTCAAAGAGACACTCCACATCTTCATCAATGGCAAGCTTCTCCATGGTCTCCTTATGTGGATATCTGGTTCCCAAGAACTCCATCCTCATGAAAGCATCATAAAGCTGCTTCTTTGACAATCCACAAGACTCAGCTTCTCCATCATCCATCAGTTCTTCTTCCTCACTTTCTTCTTCCTCACTCTCACTTTCACTCTCCTCTTGTTCAACCTCAACAGCTGGCCTCTTTCCTTTGGCCCTTGCTCTCCTCATAAACTCACTGAGTGTTGGCTCCCTTTCCTCCTCTGATTCAGTTCTCTCAGGATCTTCCTCAACAGCTGGGTTTCTGGAACTCGCATGCTGGCTCGGTCGGTCACTCGGACGGCCACTCGGTCGAGTGCATGCTCGAGTGGGACGTCGAGTGGACCTTCCAGCATCCTCTCTTGATTCTAAATCAACATCATGAAGACCCTTAGAGCTCGCAGCTGCTTGCTTGGACTTCTTAGTGATCTTGGAAGACATTTTTGAATAAAAACTGAGAGGAATAAACTCAAAGCTTAAAGTTAATAGGTTAGTGACCCAAAAACTAGAAAGAACTAAGCCTTGAGCAAAAGATGAACTTGAGAGAGACTTTAAAGCTTGAATTTAGATATTTTGAGCAAATGAGAGAGTGTGAGAGGTATGATCTCGTGCTAGGAGTATATAAAGAAGCTAAGGGGACAAGGAGACAAGGGTGGAGCGTCCATACCATTCAAATTTGAAATGGGAATCTTTGACCTGCTTTTTGGCTACCACTCGACCCCACACTCGACTAGCACGTGGTCGAGCTCCTTGACCAATTTTGAAAATTCAAAATTTTTCTTCCTTTTCTCCCTCCACTCGATCGTTCTAAAAGCTTTGGAAACCAAATGGGCCTTAATCCTTACCCAGCTCGATCGAGTACCTCTCTTGGCCTGGTCGAGTGGGCTTGCAAACCTCCTTGCCCAAGTCCAAATCTCTTATTACCCAACTACATTCTTAATAAAAAGCCTGTCCAACAAAAACATAAAAGAAAACACATCAAAATTACTAAGAAATTAAAGCATATTTACAATGGATACCTTAAGGACTTCCTCCCTAGTGAGCTTGTTTAAAGTCACTAAGTTTGACTTTGATTTCCTTCTTAGACTTGATCTAGATACCAAGGAGGTGATGAAATCCTCCCTGGAACCTCTTGGTCACTGTGAAGTTGATCCTTGATCACCTCACCCTTAGCACACAAACCATATTTCTTCTTGATTTTGAGCCTTGGTCTTGCTTTCCTCAAAGACCTCTTGTTCAGCTTTACTTGAAGATCCTCAACCATACTAGTCAACTCTTGAACTGACCTCTTAAGCTTTTCCACATAATCCTCTTGAAGTGGGAGCTCAGCTTTTGGAGTTGCCTTATCACTTAACCCTTCTTGACCACCTTTGTCCTTGATAGTAAAAGGCTGGTCATCAATGGTGGGAAGGTTGGTTGGATTGTAGATATTGAACTTCATAACTGTATCTTCAGCAATGTTCAAGGTCACAAGACCTTCCTTGACATCAATAACTGCTCCAACAGTAGCTAAGAATGGCCTCCCTAGTAAGATTGGATCTTCAGGCTCCTTGTCCATCTCTATCACCACAAAGTCATTATGAACCCTTGCCTTCCTTATCTTGAGTGGGACATTCTCCAACCTTCCAACTACCTCTCTATTTGTCCCATCAGCTAGGCACACATGGAGTTTAGTAGATTTGAAGTCAGTTCTCCCAAGCTTTTGAGCTATGGAATATGGCATGACACTTGTTGAAGCTCCCAAATCACAAAGGCATTGATTGTAGTGGAGGTAACTGATTGTGCAAGGCAAGTAGAATGACCCTGGATCCTTAAGCTTTATTGGAATGATCACTCCTCCAAGGTTCTCAAGATCCTTCTCATCTTGAGCTTCAGCCTTCTTCTTTGACAAGTCAAGCAAGAAATTTTTATAGAGAGGATATGGTTCATACTGTTCCAAGGCAGGTCCTCTCTCCTCTTCCTGGTAAGCAATGGTGATTTCTTGTATAGCCAACACTTCTTCTTTTTTCTCAACCACAGCTTCTTCCTTCAAAACCCTTTCTTCCTCTTGTTGCTTAGCCAACATTGCTTTTTTCTCAATGATTTCCCTTAATTCCTTAATTTTCTGTGCTTTGAAACGCCCAGGAAAAGGTAGTGGAGGCTTGTAGGCAGGAGGAATGTACTTGGCAGGTTTGTCAGCCTCGAACTGTCCAGCTCGATCGACCACTCGAGCATGCACTCGGTCGAGTGGCTGCTCGAGTCCATGGTCGAGCTCATGTGCAAGCTCCAATTGCTTGTTACAAACATTACTTGGGGCTTCAGTAACTAATGAATTCCCCCAAACTTGAACTGCACTGTCCTCAGTGGCTTCTTCCTCATGAACTTGAATGGCTTTGGCTGTGAACTCCCTTGGATTTTGGACAGCTTTTCCAGGGAGTTGGTTGGGTTTTGGAGCTGAAGAAGAGGCTATGTTACTCTCCATATACTTAACTCTGGAATTCAGACCCTCAAACTTCATATTCAGATCATTGTATTGAGATGTGAGCCTTTGGTTTAGCTCAGCAAACTGTTTGGCTTCCTCTATCTTCCCTTGTGTTTGACCAATCAACAGCTGTTGTACCATGGCTCTAAGGTCTTGTTCCTGGCCTTGGTTAGTCTGAAACCCTGGTGGGGGACACAACTGGGGCTGGAACACCTGTTGCTGTTGTTTGGGGACATAGTTTTGGTGCTATTGAGGCTGTTGAGGAGGGTAGACTTGATCTTGTGGGTTGGCCACATTTGTGCTCCTATAGGACAGATTATTGTTCCTAAACCCTCCTTGGTTATAACCCTTGAAGCCTCCTTGGTTTTGCATATAGCATAACTCAGCAAACTTATTCTCCCCCTCTTGAACTGGAAGCTCCTCTTCACTAACAAAGTGAATAGACTTTTGCTGACTTAGCAAGATCCTATCAAGCTTTTCATTCACCATTTTCAGATCCTTCTTGTACTTGTCTTCTTGATCAGTTGAGGATGACCTTATGGTTCTGTCATAGTCCTCATTGTAGTTCCCATCAGACTGTGCAAGGTTCTCCACTAACTCCCAGCCTTCTTCCACATTCTTATTGAGGAAGTTTCCATTGGAGGCTGTGTCAAGAAGCATTCTGAACTTGGGAAGCACTCCTCTATACAATGTGCTCAACAAAGACTCCACACTGAAACCATGGTGAGGACACTGAGTTTGGTACCCTTTAAACCTCTCCCAAGCTTCACAAAAGCTTTCATTACTCCTTTGAGCAAATCCAGAGATCTCATTCCTTAGTCTTGCTGTCCTAGCATTGGAGAAAAACTTGGCCAAGAAAGCCTTCTTGCATGCATCCTAAGTGGGGATTGCACCAGTAGGGAGAGTCTTTTCCCATAAATGAGCCTTGTCCCCAAGTGAGAAAGGGAACAACCTCAGCTTGAAACCATCTTCACTTACTCCATTGATCTTGGTAAGACCACAGATTCTATCAAACTCATCAAGATGATCTAGTGGATCCTCCATAGGCAATCCATGGAATTTATTTACCTGAATCATTGAAATCAATCCACTCTTGATCTCAAAGTTGTTGTTGGCAACAGTTGGTGGCACAATGCCAGCTCTTTGGTTGTGAGTGTTGGGTGCATCTCTAGCACCAATGTTCCTTGGTCTCTGAACCTGATCCTGTTGATCCATAGCTACTATAACCTCTTGTTGGTGCTGAACAACTCTCCTTTGCTTAGCTCCTAAACTCTTGGTCTTTTTGTTGATGTTGTCAATAGGCCTAAGAAGATTGTCCTTTCCTTTAGACCTTGAGTGCATTAACAGACACAAACGATTTTTGCTAGGCAAGCGACTGAGCACAGGCTCAAGTAGGAGGTCAAGTCGATTGGAAAATGATGGTTATAGAGATCCGGCTTCTGGCTCGAGCAGGTGCTCGATCACGACTCGGTCGAGTGGTGGTCGAGTGACTGGTCGAGTGGTACCTGAAATGGAACTTCAACCCAGAAACAGAAGATTCAAGCACAGCAACCTCACAAGTGTATAAACGAACTTAATCTTAGACTAATATGGATCCTAAATGTCACAAAACACACTCAAATGGGCAACAGCGCCAAATTGAAACAGGTTTATTTGTGTGGTGAATGATGATGATGATGCAATGGTAAGGTATGAATGGAATGATGGATGGGTGTTTCAATTCCCCTTATGCTATTGCAGTACAAGAGGTATCAATCCTAAATGAGTGTTTGTGAACAGTTAAGATATGCATATGAATCTAAGTTAAGATAAATGTAAAGATTGTTTGTCACTAACAATCCTAAGATGAAAATGTAAAATGCAGAAAGTAAACTACAAGAACTAAGAACTAAATGCAAATGAAACAGGATGATTATAACAGTAATGATGCAAGAACAGAAATACAAACTTCTACTAATGAACTAATGAAAGACTAGTAATGAACATGACACTAAGTAAATGCAACAGAAATGCAACTAGAATGAAACAGGAATGAAACAAGACAATCACAAATCATGAAACACAAAGTTCTAGGGATGAACTCGAGCAGCACTCGACCGAGTGTAGGTCGAGTGAGTGGTCGAGCTAGACAAATTCGGAAAAACAGAGCAATGCAATAAAAACAGAGTAATGCTAAACCAAATCAAACTACAAGCAAGCAACAGGATTAAGACTGTAAATTCAATAAACAAAGAGGGTCCTGAGGATGGATTCATGGGATGAACTAATCATTGTGGTTGTCTAACTTGGTCAACAAATCTCAAGGAAACTTTGAGCTAACCTCTAGACATATAAATCTAAGACAAGTTTCTCCCACTCTCATGGTCAAGAAACAATCAAGCCTATGCATCTTCTAGACTTGTTCTCACACAGTAAAGAATCTACACAAGCAGGCATTAAGCAATACATCTCAAACCAAACAAGACCTCTAATCTCTTAGCAAGCCTAATGGTAAGCTCTAGATCTAGCCTTATCTATGCTTCCTAAACATTGGTGTGATGCTAAGAAGCTTGAAATCAGACTCTACCCTCTCAGATATAGAATCAGCATTAAGATCATCTACCCTAGAAGAGATCTACAACAATCAAGCTTGACCAAATCACACAAACCACAAGATCAATCCATCCTAACCCATCCTCAAGATCCTAAGCAAACTACTCACAACAATACATGATGAACAAAGTCAAAAACCCAGAAAATATTGAAACTTGCATTATTAGAAAGATTAAACAAAGATCTTCAATATTGATGAAAGGATGAAACTCAAATTCTCAATATCTTGAAAGTTATAGAACCAACAAAATATAGGAATCTAGTCTTCTCTCTTAAGGAAGTACAAGATCTTAAAAATAAAAATGTAAAAGGAATAAAGCTAAAAAAGGTAAAAACTAGGTTTAAGGAATATCTAAAAAGCTGCTCTCTTTGGTGGCTGCAGGTACAAGGCCTTATATAGGTGAGGAGGTGGGAAGCCCTAAAAATAGAAAAAGTCAAAGTAGTCAACGGCTCGGTCAACTCGACCCTGTCTTGGTCGAGTCCATGGTCGAGCTGGCTTCTCTCGTGCACACTCCACTCGGTCGAGTCCATCTACCCACTCGATCGAGTGCTTTGTCGAGCTGGACTCTGGACCTTGGTTCTTCAGCCTTAACTCTCTTGCTTTCCCTTCAAGATTGCTTCACTTCTCCTCAGGATTGTTTCCATGCTCCTTAAGCTTCAAAATCACTTGTTTATGCATGAAAAGATGCAAATGCAATGCAACTAAACTCTAATGCATGATTTGGCCTAAAGCTACACAATAATGATGAAAATGGCTAGCAAAAGATGCAAAAGATGTGAATAAACTAAGGGAAAACATGGTAAAATATATGAACATCAATTATTAAGGATGTATTGCAAAAAATTGTATATTTTCCAGCTGATGATGATGATGATCATGTTTATTTTTGGTACGGGTTGCAGTATTCGAAATATACACCAAAATTTTAACAACACCATAAAAGAGTGGCTAACTAATTTTTATGGAAAATACTAATATTATACAATTAAAGTTTTATTACCTAAACGAGTTTATTATTTGACTGAATATATGTTTTACAGTGTTTTTGAAGTAATTTAATTTACTACTTAAGTACATATACTTAAAGAAATAATAATTGAATTTTGAGAAAAATTCATGTATATTTATGGTATTAAGACAAGAAATAGTCTGTGTAAACTGAAACAAGTAATTCAAATAGTGAAAACAATATATTGAACAACTTTTTTAAAAAAAAGAGAAAGAAATTTTAGATAAAAGTATAAAATCAAAAAAAATATTGGTAGAAAAATTCAAGTGTCAAGCTTTCACTAATTTGGATAAGAATTTACTATGCGACAGTTAATTAACCACTTTGGAACGGGCACTTTGAAATTTTGGGATTTTTGAAAACAGTTATATACTTTTTTTAAACTATAATTATTTGGATAGTTTCAACTAACTAACAAAAATATATTCAACGAGAAATTTGGTATCCCATCTAATTTCTTACCCATCTCTTTTAATAAACATTGTCTAATGGATAATTATATAAAAAAGAACAAAGAGAAAAAATAACCGGATGGATATGGGACGAGACGAGACAATGGGATGAGACTAGACGAGACGAGAGAAGATGGGTTGGAACATGTGGAGATAGGACGGGACGGGACGTACATTCCCGTTCTAAAGTAAATATAATTCTTAGTCTTACGAATTTAAAATTTATATGAAATATTTGTTCCGTGCTATAGCACGGGTTACTACCTAGTCTTCAGAATAAAATGTCTTCAAATTCAAAAATAAAAAAAGAAAAAATATTTCATACATTTAGACAATAATATCCTAAGTTTAAAGACACCAAAACTTATTTAAGTAATAATTTTCTTCGTTTACCATTATTTTTTTTAACTTTAAGACATCTTTTCTGAAAGATGAGGAATGGAGATGGTCTTACAATTTCTGTGTGAAATCTTAAAGAGCCATCAGCAATAGTGATTTTTATCACTATATCTTAAAATTAATATAATCCTACTTGGTGCACAAAAAAAAAAATATAATCTTTCTTTATGACTGGTAATAAATCTTTCTTAGACCATTAAGTATATATATATATATATATATATATATATATATATATATATATATATATATATATATATAAAGAGGGCTCTATTCTACTAAATTATGTTTTAGTGGCCTCTATATCAAAATCAAATAGTAAAGAATTCCTTAAATATTAGTTAAGATCTCTTTTTTACATTATTTAAGGTCCTTTTAAAGACGATATGGGATTCTAACATTTCCAAAGACACAACCAATCATCGAACGAAAACAAAGCGAGGAAAAGAAAGAAACAAACATACTTGTCTCAACTATAGAGGTTACTTTAGTACATATATAGGCTACAGAGACTACTTTAGCACACACACGCACAACCCTATATATAGGCTAAGATTGTGATGTAATTTTATACAAGAACTAAAGTGAAAAAGAAAAGAAAAAAGTTTGATCGATGATTGTGAGAGATGATGGGACCAAACTGTTATATATTATTTTAACTTACCAAAAAAAAAATTTTATGTCATCTGTTCCTGTCTTGACTATAAAGTGCTGTGTTATTGATTTGTTTTTCCAACTTTTTAGGTGGTTTGGGAAAGCTGTGTCTCTATTTCTTTCTTTGGCTGTTTCAGTCGTAAGTGTCTCTTTCAGTCTTCCACTTACGTGATTTTAGTGGTTAAGCTCTTTTGTTTTCTTGGCCCGTAAGTTTCTCGCCCACACGAATTGGGAGAAAAGTCATTTGTTTTCTTGACTGAAAAGTGTAAAGGGTCTCTCTATTACGTAAGATTGTTTTTGTTTGTCTTGTTGTATAGTAGAGAAGTAATCTTGATGATATTTGAGTCTATGATTCACGTGTCCTAGTTTTAAGGTTTACTTATGGTCTTATGCTGCTGAACAGATTAACCAATAATTAATACAATAATACTGTTAGGTAGCTTAGAAAGAAAAAAAAAACATTACTTCTTAATTATATCTCAACCCCATGCAGTACCAATACAAGGTACTAAAATACTACATATCAAGCTCTTCATGATAGCTTTAGGCAATTTGCTTTATGTATATATAATCAGACTTTTTGTGTTTCACACACAAGCTACATCAGATTAATAAGTACACAACCATTTTTTTTTCTTTTTTTTCAAATAAATTTACACATCAAATAGTGTTTTCTTGTTAGCTATGGTACACTCTCTCATCCCTTTGTTGCCTATCATAGTGTATCTTAATCTCCCTACTCTCCAAACCATTTAAAATAGGCTCGGAAAATTATCCGGGATCCAAGATCCATTCCGTATCAAAACCAATCTGATGATCAGATTCTGATCTTAGTTTATCTCAAACAAACTTACAATTCTTTATCCAAAATAAGAAAACTCATAAGTTCAGCAAATTTAGAAAAAAACGCAGACGTACGTAAAAATGACTAATTTACTAATATATGGTCTCAATTTGAGACAGATCGCTCGCTGGATACATTTATAGTTACATACTAGAGCGTAGAGCCACTAAAACATCATCTACGCAACGTCGTCTCTAAAACAAGAAAAAGGACTCTGAATCTGAAGCTGCATATCACTTATTACGTGCTTAAGCTCAGAGGTTTCCTCTTTGAGCTGAGCATTCTCTTCAATAACCTTTTCGTGAGACTCCAAGACGCGGTTAAGCTTATGAAGCAACTGATGATTCTCATTCCTAAGCCACAACACCTGTGACCAAAGGTCATCCACTTGTCTTTGCTTCCTCATACGAGATCTCCTTGCCGATTCTCTGTTCGATACCTTCCTTCTTTGCTTCCTCTCATTGACTATATCGCTATGATTCTCTTCTGCTTCATCTGAGGTCGAGTTGCTCAAACTCATGAACTGTGGGGAGTTGACACTAGTTTGGAAGGTGTAGAAAGGATTGGGGTTTTGTCCTTCGACGCAAAATGGCGAGGATGTAGGGAAATGGGAAAGGTACGAAGGTGGGCAACCATGGAGGCTGAAAATGTTCATGGATGGTTGCATTATCGGCGACTGCTTGGGACGCAAGGTTAGGGTTTTCTTTCTTAGATGATTAGAGAGAAGAAAGATAGTAGGACTTGCGAGTTGTGTGATGAATGTTTGATGTGTGTGTGTGTGTGTTGAGAATAGGTGGTTCATATAGACTAGTAGGGGACAGTGTGGACCATTGTTTCTTCATTTGGGTCAAACCAATAGAAAAGCATCTAACAATCATGCAACTAAAATGCGTATCTTTTTTAACAATAAAAACTAAAATGCGTATCTTTATATAATTAATGAAAAAAAATATATATTAGAAGACAAAAAAAGATTGTTAACTTTAAGTTTTAGAAGAAAAAAAATGCAAAGAGGGAAAAACAAGATTATTAGAACATAACATTATATATATTAGATCAATTATTATACTAGACCAAACAATTTTTTTTTTTATCTTACAAATTAATTGTGGTAAAATAAAATGGAAAATTATATAAGAAGAAATAAACAAATTCGAAAACTACTGCAATTTAATCTTAGAAATAAATGGTAAAAATGTTAAAGTATAAAAATATTTTTTGTAGAAAATAAATTAAAGTGTACCAAACAATTTTTTTATTTGGCAAATAAAAGTAAAAATTGTTTGCCGGAAAAAAAAAGGAAGAAACAAAAAACCCTTCCAATATTTTATTTTTCACCTACAAAATTATTGATTACGATCAATTAAGATTTCAAAGAAATGGTAACAGAAAGAAAAACAAAAAAAGAAATACTTTTACTTTAGAAAAAAAGAAAGAAAGAGAGTAAATATTAGATCAATCTTGAATTAATAATTCCTATTTAAGAAAAAAAGAAGAAGAAGTAAAAATTAGATCAAAATATCAAGAAAATTGGCAAAACATTTCTTGACCTTACAAATAAAAATGATTTTTTTCTTTTCCAAAACGTATTAAAACATTAAATTTTCGTTCAAAATGTATATATTGTTACAAAAGTCAAGACTTTACGTATGGAAGTGAAAATGGAGCCCAATTGTTATTATAACTCACAGTAATATTTGTTTCAATTTTTATCTATAAATACCAATGTATTCGTTCATATGAAATACATGTTATTACGAATGCAAGAGAACGCATGTAAATTCCTCTCCTTCTCCTACTCTTCTCATTACATATATATAGATATATATTACAAAATTCATCATATATTTATTACTTAAATAAAACACGTTATCAGCACGATCACTCTGCCAAGTTCACGACCACTTTATCAAGATGATATTTATTATTACAGGAGCGCGGCTCTGCCGATTATTACAGGAGCGCGGCTCTGCCGCCCCATGGCATTTTAATGCATAATGATTTATTTACTGCTTTGATTTATTTTTCTATTATGGATGACTTTAGTCACCATAATTTAATTATAGTTTTTATGGATGACTTTATTCACCATAACATATTTATTGCTTTTATTTATGATTTAATTTACTACTTTAAGTGTTTAACATGGATGATTAAAAGTCACCATATTTTATTTATTGTTCTAATTTATTACTTTAACATGGATGATTAAAAGTCACCATCTTTTATTTATTGTTCTAATTTATTGATTTAAACATGGATGATTTAAATCACCATAATTTACTTACTGTTTTTTTATTGCTTTAATTTATCATGGATGATTTAATCACCATATAATTATCATTTTATTATTTTTATAAAAGGAGGCTCTGCCACCTAAATATATATACATATATATAATTTTATACTTTTAACTAATACATATTATTGTAGATCAATTATATGAAAATTTTCTTAGAAAATAATTTGATTTATTATTTTAAGTCTCAACGGTCATAAGTGAAAAAAATTAGATAAATTTTAACTTTTCTCACTTTTCAAACGGCTACTTAAACGGCTAATGAACAGTGAAATTAATCTATATATACACTCATTTTTACTCATCTATTTCACTCAAATTTTTCATCTCTTTCAAAAATCTTCCTAAGAAATTAATTAGTTTTACTAGGAAAAATGATTCATCCATTCTTAGTTTTTGTAATAGGTTTTATAATTGTTGCTATTTACGGTTTACTCTTTGGAGAGTTTTCTCCCGAAGAATTTTTGATGGTTCTTATTTTATTTTTTTATGTAATTGTGTTTCTTGTAATTGCGCTACTTATGCAAGCACCTCCTATGTTTTAAAATTAAAATAAATGAAATCTCTAATTATGTTTTTATGATTTTATTTTATAGAAAGAAAGAAAAACAAAATGGCAAACATCGAGAAGCTCCAATTCCCGGCCTTAGATATCACTGGAGCTAACTTCATATCTTGGACTACCAATGTCGAATTACATCTACAGTCTTATGGGATAACTGAAACCATAAAAGATAATAATAAATCGACGGACCAAGAAAAGGCAAAATCGGTGATCTTTCTTAGAAGACACCTTGATGAAAATGTCATATATGATTATGCACACATGAGAGATTCCAAAGAGTTGTGGAAGTCTCTGAAGGATCGATTTGATCATCAAAGGGACATAACTCTCCCACTTGCTCGGGATGAATGGCAAAGTCTAAGATTCCAAGACTTTGACAAGGTGATGAATTACAATTCAGCCATGTTGGGAATTGCCGCTAAGCTAAGATATTGTGGTGAAACCATCACTGAATCTCAGATGCTTGAGAAAACGTACACCACGTTTCACAAGAATCACATCACTCTGCAGCAACAATATAGGTTGCGTGGATACACCAAATTCTCAGATTTGATTGTGGCGCTCTTAATAGCTGAAAAGAATAATGAGCTCCTCATCAAGAATCACATGTCTCGACCCACCGGATCAAAAGCATTTCCTGAGGTTAATGCATTGGATGTTAAAAATCTGGTGAGAGAAAATAGAGCTTTTCGAGGACGCGGTCGTCGAAACTATCGCGGACGCGGGAGAAGTTATAACCCTCAAAGTAGGAAGTCATACCAATAGATTCGCTCTGAACAGAGTCCGAAAGGAAAAGAAATCCAAGCAAACACCACCCAGAAACGTGAGAGTGCTTGTTTCAGATGTGGCACTAAGGGACATTGGTCTCAGGTATGCCGAACCCCTGCACATCTTTGTGCTCTGTACAAAGAATCCGCTAAGGGAAAAGGAAAGGAAGTGAACCTTGCGGAACATTCTGAGGGTACAACCCACCTTGAGGCTGCTGACTTCGCAAATGATCCTGATGAGGATGTCCTTGCAGAAAACTGAAATGCTTGTCTTATGAAACTCGAATTTCCGACAATTATGCCATAAATAAGTCGATGTTTGTTTGAAATTTCCCATATTTGTGTGCTTCTATTACCTATCTTGTATAATTATTGTGTGCTTTATGAATAAATTTGTTTTCAATTTCTATTAACCGATTATATTTATTTCACACAGAACCAAATGGATCACATTACAAGTGGAACATTATCTAAGACAAATCATGGAGACATTTGCATACCAGATAGTGGAACAACGCACACTATTCTGAAACATAAAAAATATTTCTCCGATCTGAAATCAACAAAGGTTATTGTTAATACAATATCAGGTCCCACCGACTTAATTGAAGGGACTGGTAAAGCAAATTTTGCATTACCTAACGGGACCAAGTTTTCAATAAACAATGCATTATTTTCTCCAAATTCAAAGAGGAATTTGTTGAGTTTTAAAGACATATACCTTCAGGGATATGACACTCAGTCTGCAACTGAGAATGGAAAGAAGTTCATGTACATTACTTCTGAAAAATCGGGGAAAATACATGTATTGGAAAAATTACCAAGACTCCCGTCGGGTTTGCACCATACATACATAAATTCAATAGAATCACACCTTGTGATCAAAAGAAATCAAAATGATTTCACATTGTGGCATGATCGCCTTGGTCACCCAGGCACCACAATGATGCGAAAAATTATAGAGAGCTCACATGGACATTCACTGAAACCCCAAGAGATTTATCAGGGGAATAAAATGACATGTGTTGCATGTTCTCTAGGAAAACTGATTATAAGGCCATCGCCAACCAAAATCGATAAAGAATTACCAAAGTTTCTTGAACGAATTCAAGGTGACATTTGTGGACCTATACACCCACCATGTGGACCATTCTATTATTTCATGGTAATGATAGACGCGTCTAGTATATGGTCACATGTTTGTTTGTTATCATCTCGAAATATGGCATTTGCGAGATTTCTGACTCAGATAATCAAACTAAGAGCTCAGTTTCCTGATTATCCAATTAAAGGAGTTAGATTAGATAACGCTGGTGAATTCACGTCCCAAGCATTCAATGATTATTGTATGGTAACAGGGATCAATGTTGAACACCCTGTTGCCCATGTGCATACACAAAATGGATTGGCAGAATCTTTAATTAAACGTCTGCAATTAATTGCAAGACCATTGATCATGAGATCAAAACTACCAACCTCAATATGGGGACATGCTATTTTGCATGCTGAATCACTTATACGCATAAGGCCAAGTGCATATCATAATTATTCTCCACTACAATTAGCATTTGGTCGAGAACCAAATATTTCTCATCTAAAAATATTTGGTTGTGCGGTATATATACCGATTGCACCCCCACAACGTACTAAAATGGGACCACAGAGAAGGTTGGGAATATATGTTGGTTGTGACTCTCCGTCAATTATACGATACCTAGAACCTCAAACTGGTGACGTATTTACTGCACGTTTTGCAGATTGTCATTTTGATGAAAAAGAATTTCCGGTTCTAGGGGGAGAAAATAAAAAGATGGAAAAGGATATCAAATGGTGTGTACCATCGCTGTTACACCTTGATCCTCCCACAAAGCAGTCAGAACTAGAAGTTCGACGAATTATGCATTTACAGAGTATAGCCAATCAACTACCTGATGCATTTGTAGATATCAAGACGGTAACTAAATCACATATACCAGCAGCAAATGCTCCTGCTAGAATTGAAATCGCACAAGAACATGGGAAAATTGATGAAACACATGAGTCTAAAATACGCTTAAAGCGTGGTAGACCAATTGGTGCGAAGGATAAAAATCCTAGAAAAAGAAAGGAAGTTGAAAAACATGACGCTCCCAAAATGACAGAAAATATTATGGAAAAAACGAATCATGATTCTTCCACCAATATAGAGCAACATGAATCTGAAGAAAATCATGAGATTTCTATCAACTATATTTATAGTGGAAAGATATGGAATCGAAAGAAAATGGATGATGTTTTTTCCTATCTTGTTTCAAAGGAAATAAATGAAGAAATCGAAGATCCAGAACCAAGGTCAGTATATGAATGTCAAAAGAGACATGACTGGATAAAATGGAAAGATGCAATACAAGTAGAACTTGATTCTCTTAATAAAAGAAATGTATTCGGATCAATTGTGGCCACACCTAAGGGTGTAAAACCTGTTGGTTATAAATGGGTTTTCGTCCGAAAACGTAATGAAGAAAATGAGATAACAAGGTACAAAGCTCGTCTTGTGGCCCAAGGTTTTTCTCAAAGACCTGGGATTGATTACGAGGAAACATATTCTCCCGTTATGGATGCTATCACATTTAGATTTTTAATGAGTCTAGCAGCTGATAAAAATCTAGAGATGCGTCTCATGGATGTTGTAACGGCATATTTATATGGATCATTAGATAGTGATATCTATATGAAAATTCCTGATGGATTTAATATGCCTAAAACGTTAACTTCTAAACCAAAAGAATTATGTGCAATAAAATTACAAAGATCATTATATGGTTTAAAGCAATCTGGGCGTATGTGGTATAATCGTCTTAGTGAGCACTTAACTAAAGAAGGATATGTGAATAATCCTCTATGCCCTTGTGTTTTTATCAAGAGAACAATATCCGGATTTGTAATTATCGCGGTCTATGTTGATGATCTAAATATCATTGGAACTCAAGAGGAAATACAGAAAGCAACAAACTATTTAAAAGGAGAGTTTGAGATGAAAGATCTCGGACAAACAAAGTTTTGTCTTGGTTTACAAATTGAACATTCTCATAAGGGAATATTTGTACACCAATCCACATACACTAAAAGAGTTTTAAAACGCTTTCATATGGATAAAGCAAATCCACTCAGTACACCAATGGTCGTTAGATCACTTAATATTGAAAAGGATCCCTTCCGACCACATGAAAGAAATGAGGAGATACTTGGTCCTGAAGTACCGTATCTAAGTGCAATTGGAGCACTAATGTACCTTGCAAATTGCACTCGACCTGATATATCATTTGCAGTTAACCTTTTGGCAAGGTCCAGCTCATCTCCTACACAAAGACATTGGAATGGGATAAAACATGTCTTTCGTTATCTTCAAGGGACTATTGATTTAGGATTATTTTATCCTAAAGACTCAAAGGGTCAAATGGTGGGTTTTGCAGATGCAGGATATTTATCAGATCCACACAAAGCTCGATCACAAACTGGATATGTTTTTATTGTTGGGGGCACCGCTATATCTTGGCGTTCTCAAAAACAGAGTTTAGTAGCTACTTCCTCAAATCATGCTGAAATCATCGCACTCCATGAGGCAAGTAAAGAGTGTGTATGGCTTAGGTCAATAAGTCAACACATTATATCAAGTAGTGGGATCAACGTAAATATAGAGCCAACTATCTTATATGAAGATAATGCTGCATGTGTTGCTCAGACTAAAGAAGGATATATCAAAAGCGATAGAACTAAACACATCCCTCCAAAGTACTTCTTATATACCCAAGAGCTTGAGAAGAATAAGGTACTTGAAATAAGATATGTTAGGTCTTCTGACAATGCAGCAGATCTTTTCACAAAGTCATTACCTACTTCAATATTCAGAAAACATGTCCATAACATTGGGATGCGTCATCAACGGAACCTCTGAAGTGTTACACTAAGTCATTCGAGGGGGAGCAGGTGTGATTGTACTCTTTTACCTTACTATAGTTTTTCTCAACAAGTTTCCTAGAAAGGTTTTTAACGAGGCAGTGAAACACATCAAAAGGACAAATGACAATGGACTCCAAGGGGGAGTGTTACAAAAGTCAAGACTTTACGTATGGAAGTGAAAATGGAGCCCAATTGTCATTATAACTCACAGTCATATTTGTCTCAATTTTTATCTATAAATACCAATGTATTCGTTCATATAAAATACACATTATTACGAATGCAAGAGAACGCATGTAAATTCCTCTCCTTCTCCTACTCTTCTCATTATATATATATAGATATATATTACAAAATTCATCATATATTTATTATTTAAATAAAACATATATTTTAATATTTTTGCTTCAGCGCCAACAAACAAACACAAAAACTCTAATTTCCCTCTCTTCCCTTCTCACCTCCCATTCTCTCTGCATCTTCCTCTTCTCCCCCAATTCGCAACAACCAATTCTCAAAATCTTCATCTTCTTCTCCATTGTCTCGAGAACTAGGGTTTTATACATTTACCCAAACCCCATTCTTCTCTTTCGTTCGTTCGTCATTCCGATCATCTTCCGAATTCACAACAACAACATCTGAAGAAGAAGATCTCAAGAAACAATCCAATTTCGCAAATCTAGGTTTCCAGTTTCTTACTTCTCTATCTTCGATTTGTTGAATCTGTTGAGAAATCGAACTTATTCGTTATCTAATTCAAGATTGCGATCATTGATTTCAGGAAAAAAAAAACAAAAATGAGCCGTGCTATTATACGAAGTTTTAACCTACCGTTGCTGCAAGAATCATCAGAGAGCGACGATGTAGAAGAAGGAGGAAGTGGAGAATTCAACGGAGCTTCGTTTACTGGTGCGGTGTTCAATCTCGCTACGACGATCATCGGTGCTGGTATCATGGCTCTTCCCGCCACGATGAAGATCCTCGGACTTATTCCTGGAATCGCGATGATCGTTCTCATGGCTTTCTTGACCGATGCTTCGATCGAGTTCTTGCTTAGGTTTAGTAACGTTGGGGATCAGAGATCTTACAGTGGCGTGATGGATGATTCTTTTGGCAAGCCTGGGAGAGTTATGTTGCAAGTTGCGATTCTCGTTAGCAACATTGGTGTTCTGATCGTCTATATGATCATCATTGGTACTTTTACTTTGAATATTTGGTTTTTAGATATTAGGGATTGGATCTAGTTTTTATAACTCTGGTTTATGCTTTGGATGTGAAGGTGATGTTTTGGCTGGGAAAGAAGAATATGGAATCCACCATGCTGGTATGCTTGAAGGATGGTTTGGTATCAATTGGTGGAACAGGAGAACTTTTGTTCTTCTCATTACTACTCTCACTGTGTTTGCTCCATTGACTTGCTTCAAGCGTATTCGTAAGTATTCTTCGGTTACAGAGAATTTGTGGTAAAGGTGTTGATATAATGGACATTGGTGTGAGTCTAATGGCTTTGTGTTTCCTTGCAGATTCTTTGAGGATCACATCTGCTATATCAGTTGCTCTGGCTGTTGTCTTTCTTCTCATCACTGCGGGGATTACTATCATAAAGCTGTTTACTGATGGTTTGATGATGCCAAGACTTCTACCTAATGTCACTGACTTGTCCTCGTTCTGGAGACTCTTCACGGTTGTTCCCGTGCTTGTCAATGCGTACATTTGTCATTATAATGGTATGTGGAGATGCTTCTTTGTTGTTAAGTTTTCATTTGGAGAATCAAACAAGAACTGATCATGTTTTCGACTGGTTTTTGTTTCAGTTCATAGCATACAGAACGAGCTTGAAGACCCCACTCGGATCAAACCTGTTGTTCGATCAGCTCTTGCGATGTGTTCTTCTGTTTACGTGATGACGAGCTTATTCGGATACCTCTTATTTGGTGATGGTACACTCGATGATGTTCTTGCAAACTTTGACACAGATCTTGGAATCCCTTTTGGTTTGATTCTAAATGATGCAGTGAGGTTCAGCTATGCAGCTCATCTCATGCTTGTGTTCCCTGTTGTCTTCTATCCTCTGCGGGTTAACATCGACGGCCTCTTTTTCCCTGCTGCTCCACCACTTACTTCCTCCGAGTCTGATCTGAGGTTTGGCTCTATCACTGCTGGTCTCATTGCTGTAATCTTCTTGGGAGCAAACTTCATTCCAAGCATTTGGGATGCTTTCCAATTCACTGGAGCAACTGCTTCTGTCTGCATCGGTTTCATATTCCCTGCTGCTGTTATCCTAAAGTAAGATCCATTGATTCATAAGCTAAGATAGATAGGTTTTGGAACCTAATGGATCACTATTTGAATGGATATTTTCTTGTCTTTGTCTTTTCAGGGATCGTCATAACCAAGCAACAAGACGGGACAAGACTATAGCCATTTTCATGATCGTCCTTGCGGTTTTCTCCAATGCAATCGCCATTTACAGTGACGCCTACGCCTTGTTCAAGAAGAACACATACATATTTCCAATATGAAAAGCAGAGGATATAAGTTTTGTTTCTTCTCTCACTCACTCTATGTGAAACCATATATGAAGAGAGTTACTGGTGTGATACGATGTGTTTTTAGGATATTTTGAACTACATGAGATTAGTTGTAGAATCTCTGTATATAGAGAGACAAAGGGATCAGTTTTTTACTTCTATTCTTTTACACTGAAGAATTGTAAATACTTGCACATTAAAGGATGTTCAGCTTTAACACCATCTTAAGATGCGCTACACGAGAAAATTTTGGTACACTGATGACTTCGAATATAAGAAAGACTTGAGAACAGAGAGAGAGAGTCCCATAAAACAATATCCCAAGTAAAATATTGTACAATGTCATTGTGAATGTTAAGAATACAATAAAGAGTAACAAGTGTCTATTTTGAGTCATCGCACAGCTCCAAAAACAGAGTTATAAAGAAAGAGCCTGAGACAGAGGCTAAAGAAGAAGAAGAACTAGAGAAATGAAGAAAGTGTTGACTATTTCCATCTCTCTGTTCTTTGCTCAATTGCTGGAATCAGCCTGAGAAGGAAAGCATGGCCTCCACACAGTTTCTTTGCCAATATCCATTAATGCTATACCTTTTCTTGTCAGTTCCTCCCTAATCTGATCACTTTTCTCAAAATCTTTATTCTTTCGTGCCGTTATCCTTTCTTCTATTAACTGTGAAATATCTTCTTCTCCCAATTCTGCTCTTATCAGTGTTTTTAGTTTCATTTCTTTCAACACCTCGGCATAGGTCAGAGTAGTGAGCAAACCAAGTACATCAAGAACTTCCCTTGCTGCTTTCTCAATCTCGACGAGTGACACAAGCATCGACAGTCGCTGTTTCTTCTGCATTTTCTGAAAAATTGGAAATAACAGACAACTTTGGTATGCATAGTTGCGAAGGCAAGGATGCACAGATAAAGAAAAAGACAAGAGGCAAGAACCTTGAGCTTGCTGAGTGATGCGTTGATGAATTTCAATGCATCTTGGTAAGCACCCGTAAGTATATGAGCGGTATTCAAATCGTCTAACATCTTTGCTTCGAATTCACCCTTCAGCTTCTTAATGATGTCTTTGGCTTCTGGAGTCTGTTCAGCCTTTCCACCATCTTCAGACATTAATTCTCGATATGGTGTCAGACCTTCATCAAGATCTTGTAAAGTCTGATAAAAACAGATCAAATCGTTAAAGTCAGAACTGAATGACATTTTGTCTCACTTTTAATTTTATATTCTCATATTGCAACTGAAGAGAAGCTGATCAAATTGTTGGATAATTAAAAAAAAAAAATCTGAATCACTGCACCTGGTAAACATAGTATAAACCTTCTGATGCATGCTCTAGCTGTGACTCTGAGAAGTTCAGAGGAGACCGGTACTGTGCACTCATCAAGAAGTGCCGCAAAGCCAACGGATGGTAGCTATCTGTCATCTACACAGATTGGAACAAAATATGAAAAACTGTCAATAATTCTGCGTTTAGCCACAGGAACACATCCAAAGAGAAAATCAAATATTATAGTAGGAACAGATAAGAAACATACTTCTCTAATCGTTCTAAAGTTTTTCTTTGATTTTGCCATCTTCTCGTTATTAATGGTGACATGCCCATTATGCATCCAGATGTTTACACCACTATCTTCACATGCAGCACATGTCTGGGCAATCTCATTTTCATGATGCGGAAATTTCAGATCTGCACCACCTCCATGAATGTCAAATTTCGGAGACAGATAATGAGCACTCATTGCACTGCACTCGATGTGCCATCCTGGTCTTCCTGGACCCCAAGGGCTCTCCCAACTTGGCTCATCAGGTTTTGCAGCCTGCATAGATTTATGTTCACTTCATCAGAAACAGTAACCCTCAAATTGCTGATACAAAGATGTAAGTTGAAAAATATATTGATTTTCGAACCTTCCATAGTGCAAAATCAGCAGGGTTACGCTTTCTCGAATCAACAGCAACACGCTCACCAGCTCTTGTATGTTCCAACATTTGCCCAGATAATTTCCCATAGTTGGGTGATTTGTCAACTGAAAAGAACACATCGCCTTCCACTACATACCCACAATCTTTCTCAATGATCTGAAACAGGCCAGCAGCATATGGAGGATCATACAAACTACTTATACATCCAACTTATCACAATCTTTCAACCAACAACATTTAAGGAGACCAAAGAAGAAAAGAATGAAGAATGCGAGTTCTCTTATCAAGCCAACATACCTTTTCAATCATCTTTATTATGTGGTCCATATGGTCGCTGACACGAGGCTGGTGGGTGGGAAGGAGGCACTGGAGAGCACCCATATCTACCAAATATTCCTCGCAAAATTGATTACTCAATGCTAACGGTTCCATACCACGCTCATTAGCACGATTGATGATCTGCAGAGATCCCAAAATTCAGATTCTAAAACATAATATGAACCCTAAACATAAGAGAACAGCAAATGAAAAAGAGACTAGTAGCTTTCATTCGTTCACTAAACAAGAAGAACCTTGGTTCAAAGCCATACCTTGTCATCAACATCTGTGAAATTGCGTACAAAATTAACTTCATAACCCAAATGCTTCAAGTATCTGCATATGCCATAACCAATCAAAATTACTGATAATTAAATGCCAAATCCACCAGTAACATTCCTTAATCCAAATATTCTTATCTTCAAATCTAAGTTATGCGATCGAGTTTAACAACTGCGTAACCCCAAATTTGACCTTATCGAATCTAGCATATTCGACTCACCAAAACCTTACTGCAACTAATTTCTTATAGGGGAAGAAGAGACGAGACCTGTAAAGAACATCGAAGGAAACGGCGGCGCGAGCATGTCCGATATGGCTGAAATCGTAAGCAGTGATACCACAGACATACAATCCGATTTTGCCGGGAGTGATCGGAATCAGCACTTCCTTCTGCTGCGTCATTGTGTTGTAGAGCTTCAATTCCATTTTCTCCGCCTCCATATCTCGCAATCACCACACCACAACCACAGCTCCACGGCGAAGTAAACAAATTTGATAAAACCCTTTTTTTCTTATCTTTTTTTTTTTTTTTTTTTTTTTGGTAACTTTATTTTCTTCTTCTGTTACTTTATTTTTCGTTTCTGAACAGTTACTCTCTCTGTAGGTCGGGCCCAACCCATCTAGTTTATAAAAGCCCATATTCAAATCCGGATTTGAACCCGGTACCCGACCCGAGCTACAACACTTGCCGCCTCGTTGATCTCTTTCTAATCTTCGGCCAAGTTTCTGAATCCTTCCCCATCTGCAACCACGACTACATCGCCGATGGATCCTCCTCCGCCGCGAAACCCTAGCCATGATTCTGAACCTGAACCGAACACCACGTCGATATCTCAGAGCGACGAATCTGCAACCGTAACGGAAGTCGCGTCGATGAACCCTCCACCTCCCAGAAACCCTAACCAACCTGATTTGAAGACAACGGAAGTAGTAGAACCCAAGCTAATTGAAGAATCTGCCTCTGTAGACGCGAATAAGCCAGTTCGTGCTCGAACCGTGAAGCAGAGTCCTGTCCCCTACACTATTCCGGAGTGGAGTGGCCCTCCCTGCCACCAATTTCAGCTTGAAGTTCTCAAGGAAGGCGCCATTGTCGACAAATTAAACGTGTAAGTAAGCTTTTTTATCGCATTCTGAAGATTTAGGCTTTTGATTTCGCTGGAGTAGTAAAGTGTTTGAATGGTTCTAGTTTAGGTTGAGATTGAATTAGGAAGGAAAAGGTTGTAATTCGTATGTTTTTTTTTTCTCTTTGCAGCTATGACAAAGGAGCTTACTTGTTTGGACGTGATGGTATCTGTGATTTTGCTCTTGAGCATCCCTCAATTTCACGGTTTCATGCAGGTGATTATTTATCTTACTGCTCATTTCAAGGTCTTACTGTTTTCAATTTTGGATTACGTTTCAAGGTCTTATTGTTTTGGTAATGATTTTGCCAGTTATTCAGTACAAGAGAAGTGGAGCTGCGTATATATTTGATCTTGGCAGTACGCATGGAACGACTGTTAATAAGAATAAGGTGTTATATCTGTGGCTTCAATATTATTATTCTTTTGATTGAGCTTTGATTAGCTGGCTTATAGTGTTTTTCTATCGGTGTTGTATGATTTTTGCAGGTGGATAAAAAGGTTTTTGTGGATTTGCATGTTGGTGATGTTATTCGCTTTGGCGGGTTAGTATATATTTCTGTTAAGCTCATGATGATTACCTTGGTCGGTTCTGCTTTGATTTTCCTGAGCTCTTTTCTTTGTTTTTAATGTAGTTCGACTCGATTATATATTTTTCAAGGACCCTCGGACTTAATGCCACCAGTAAGATACACATTTCACTTTACACAATCTAATTTTTGGTTTGGAATATTTTTTGGCATCGAGCCTTAGTTATTTGATGTCTTTTTAATTTACTTGTGGTTTGGATTTTTAGGAGAAAGACTTACAATTATTCAGAGAAGCAAAGATGAGAATGGAAATGTCAGAAAGAGAAGCTTCACTGCGACGAGCAAGACAGCAAGCATCCATAGCTGATGGTGTTTCATGGGGCATGGGGGAAGATGCTATTGAAGAAGAAGAGGTAATAATGACTATTGTATCTGTTAGTGGTTGTGGACTTTAGTGTCTCAATCTTTCTGACTGACCTTGTTTCTTCTATAATTTGGACAAAGGATGATGTTGAGGAAATTACGTGGCAAACATATACCGGGGAACTCACTCCAAAGCAAGAAAAAACTAAGGAGAAAGTACTGAAACGGTTGGAGAAGGTTAGTTTTTTTCGTTCTCATTGACTTTTTCCTATGCAAAATCATATATTTTCTGATGCTTCTTAATGACCTGAGTCTCTTGGATTCTCATTATAGTTTATAGACTGTTCCAACTTTCTTTTATTCATAATATAGACTACTCCCACTTTGCATCACTTAAGAGGGATGTTTACTTCTGTGTAGATTGGCCATATGAAGAAGGAAGTAGCAGCTATTCGAGCCAAAGACATTTCCCAGGGTGGATTGACACAAGGACAACAAACGCAGATTGCCAGGAATGATCAGAGAACAGCTGAGGTAACCGTTTTGTTAATATGAAGTGTCCTTACGACAATGTTTTACTTTTGGTTGCAAAATCTCATTTGACTCTCCATTTCTATTAAATGTATGATAGCTTCTGGAAGAACTTGAGAGCTTGGAAGAGACTCTGAATGACAGCATCCGAGAAAGTTTGGGTGCGAAAACAGGGAGAAAACCCCACGGAAAGAAGAAAGGAGCGGTGGTAGATGAGGAAGACTTGTCGAGGTAATCTTTCTTCTGTCTCAGCTATTTTTCTCTAGGGGATCTTGTGGTATGCTTACCTGTGTTTCAATCAAAGGCTGTTTCAAGTGTTCGACCTCTAATTTTACATCTTCATGTAAACTAGTTTGTGTCTGTTGTGTTGTGATTCTCATACTATTATGTTCGTTTCAGTGATGAAGATGACTTCTATGATCGGACCAAGAAGAAACCATCAACACAGAAAGGCAGCGAAAACCAAACTGTAGAAACTGTTGATTCACTTCTAGATAAGAGAGACAATGTCTTAAAAGAAATAGAAGAAAAGAATGAACAACTTTCAACAGAGAAGAATAAGATGGAGATAGAGAAAGTCACAGAGGTTGCATCTGGAGACTCCCTTGATGCCCTTGATGCATTCATGACCGGCCTATCTACAACGCTTGGTAATTTACTTATTCTTTTGTGTCTTTTAATCTATATTTGCGTTTTAGTTCACATTTAGGAAAAAATTGTGAATGATCTGAAAGAATTTTCCTTTTATTGGTGTCAGTGCAAGATAAAACCGCCCAGATCCAGCAAGAGTTGTCTACTCTTGAGTCAGAATTAAGCAGAATCTTGTACCTTCTAAAGATTGCTGACCCAACTGGAGAAGAGGTTAAGAAAAGGGAGTTGAAATCACAAGAACCAAAAATGATGAAATCTGAAAAACCTCCTGTAGAAAAGAAAAGTCTACCTTTGAAACCAGCTGATACTGTTGAGCATAAGGAGAAAGAAGTGAGCAAAGATTTATTGGACTCAGACAATAAGCCGGAAGCAGAAAAGAAAACAAGTGAACCAGCTGAAGAGAAGAAGACCGCTGTGTACGTTCCATCAAAACCCCAATGGCTCGGTTCCGCTGCAAATAAAGCCACAATAGAAGAGAAAAAAACTGAGACTGTAACTACTACTACTGATAGCGCAGATGATGCTGATGGGTTTGTTGACTATAAAGATAGGAAGAAGATTCCTTTAACCACCACCACTGGAATTGAAGGTGCAACAGGATTGATAATAAGAAAACGTAAGCAAGAAGACAAGATTCAAGAAGAAGATGATAAGTCAAAGGAAAAGCAAGCAGAGGTCATGGCACAGGACGCGGTTGCTCTCTTATTGAAGCATTCTGTAGGACATCATGTAAACGAAGAAGACGAAGAACTCAGTAAACAGGACGAAACTAAGCAAGGAAGTGGCAATAGTAGAAAGAAGAAGAAGAAGACGGCTAAAAAAGTAGTTGGTCCTGATAAACCAGAGTATCTGAATGAAAGCAAAGATTATGATGATTCATGGGTACCTCCTGCAGGTAAAGTAAAACAATGTTTAAAAATACATTATGCATTTTAAATCAAATCCAGTTTTAGGAAATGAGTATATGGCTAATGAGTAATGCAATAACTTGAAATGTGCAGGACAATCTGGTGATGGACGAACATCTCTGAATGACCGATTGGGATATTGATCGAGTCCCCGGAGCAAACTATGGGATTGAGGGGAGGTTGAAGTGGCTTTAACATCTGTTAGTTTTACATCACCCGTCTGGTTATTTCTTGGTCAAACACTGTAAATTCATACTAAATCCAGAGCTTCCCTGATTGAATTTTTTAAAATGAAATTTTACGTGCGACTTAAGAACTCGTAAATAGTAATATTTTATAACAGGGTGTGCCATTATATAATGCTTACGTCTTTCTTTCTCTCTCTCTCAAAAGTCAAAAGTGAATAAGCCTTTACCATTTATTCATAGAGCTTATCCAAACACAGAGTTTTCTCCTATGGAATCTTCTCGAACTTGGAGATACAGCGTCTTCCCAAGCTTCCATGGGCAAGATGTTCGTAAGACTTTTCTGTCCCATTTACGCCGACAGTTTAACTCAAAAGGGATTACGATGTTTGATGATCAAGATATCGAGAGAAGCCAGACCATAGCCCCTGCTCTCATAGAAGCGATTAAAGAATCGAGGATATCTATCGTGGTTCTCTCAAAGAACTATGCTTCCTCAAGTTGGTGCTTGAATGAATTGGTGGAGATATTGAAGTGCAAAAATTTAGTGATGCCAATCTTCTACCAAGTTGATCCATCCCATGTTCGGAAACAGATAGGAGATTTTGGGAGGGCTTTCAAAAAAAGTTGTGCAAGTACCACAAAGGAGGAGAAGCAGAGATGGATTCAAGCTTTAATCGATGTGAGCAACATAGCTGGAGAACACTTGCTAAACTGGTTTGTTTTCTTTAGATCGATTAGTTTGTTTGCTTTACACATCACATAATTACATGCCTATCTGATATTTTTGTTTTCTCTCTTGTTAGGGAAAATGAAGCATTTATGATTGAAAAGATAGCCAAAGATATTTCAGAGAAACTAAACGCTACACCGTCTAGGGATTTTGATGGGATGGTGGGACTTAAAGATCACGTAAAGGAACTAAGATCTCTGCTAGACCTAGACTGTGATGAAGTGATGATGGTAGGAATATGTGGCCCTGCAGGAATTGGTAAGACTACCATTGCCCGGGCTTTACACAGCCAACTCTCAAGCAATTTTCAGCTAAGTTGTTTTATGAAGAATATTAGGGGAAGTCTAAATCTTGGGCTTGACGAGTATGGTCGGAAGTTGCGTTTACAAAAACGACTTCTTTCAAAGATCCTGAACCAAAAGGGTATGAAGATAAAGCATTTAGGCGCAATAAGAGATAGGTTACATGACCAAAAAGTTCTTATCGTTCTCGATGATGTGAATGATCTTGTACAGTTGTATGCTTTGGCTGATCAGACCACGTGGTTTGGTCCTGGAAGTAGGATTATCGTGACAACAGAAGACAAAGATCTTTTGCAGCAACATGGAATAAACAATGTCTACCATGTGGATTTTCCATCTAGAGAAGCAGCTCTTGAGATCTTTTGCAGATGTGCTTTTAAACAAAGCTATCCACCTGTTGGGCTTCTAAAGCTTGCAGCAAGTGTAACAGAGCTCTGTGGTAATCTTCCACTGGGTCTTAGTGTCATAGGTTCATCTTTACTCGGAAAAAATGAGGATGAGTGGAAAGTTGTAATGCATAGACTAGAAACTAGTCTTGATCAAGATATCGAGGCAGTACTTAGAGTCGGGTACGAGAGCTTACATGTGGAAGACAAAGCTTTATTTGTCCGCATTGCAGTTTTCTTCAACTATAAAGAACGTCATCTTGTGACGGCCATGCTTCTTGACTGTAACTTGGATGTTGAATATGGGTTGAACACCCTCACCAAGAAATCGCTCATACATATATCTAGGAATGAGCAAATAGTGATGCATAAGCTACTACAACAAGTGGGTAGACATGCCATTCAAAGACAAGAACCTTGGAATCGCGACATCTTGATAGATGCTAAAGAGATATGCGACGTCCTTGAAAATGATAGAGTAAGTCCTCCACGATCTAAACCTAATCATATGGTGAAGGTGAACCGATCATATTGTACTAACAGTTTCTTACATTTGGAATATTTTTCAGGGTACCCAAATTGTGTCAGGGATATCATTTGATATATCCATAATTGGCACAGTGTCTTTAAGTCAGATGCCTTTTAAAAGAATGTGTAATCTCCAATTCCTCAGTGTCTTTAAGACAGGATATGATGGAAAAGACAGAGTGCACATACCAGAGAATATGGAGTTTCCACCTCGTCTAAGGTTACTACAGTGGAAGGCATATCCGGGGAAAAGTCTTTCTCCGAAATTTAATCTGGAATATCTTGTTGAACTTGATATGGAGTGTAGCCAGCTCGAGAAGCTATGGCAAGGAACTCAGGTTAGTTATCATAACTATACTAATCTTGATAGGAGACAAGGCAACTCATTTCAGAGATCAGTTTGTAAAACCTTAGTTTAACTACATTATATATCTGTTCTGATGTTCCTCCTCTACCATCTGGTTTGCATTCAGCCTCTAGCAAATCTCAAGAAGATGTCGTTGTTAAATTCATGGTATCTAAAGGAACTTCCGGATCTTTCAAATGCTACAAATCTCGAATTATTGGATCTGAGAGCTTGCGAGAATTTGGTAGAGCTCCCGTCCTCTTTTTCTAGTCTGCATAAACTAAAGTATTTGGATATGAGTGGATGTAGAAGGCTACAAGTTGTTCCACTTCACATCAACTTGAGATGTCTCGAATTGGTCAACATGAATGGGTGCTCACGGTTAAAAAGCTTTCCAGATATTTCTACAAACATCACTTCAGTCGACATATCATACACAGCTGTGGTAGAACTACCTGAAACAGTTAGAAGGTGGTCTCACCTTCGTAGTCTCCAAATGTACAAAAGTAGAAACCTCAAGGCAGTAACACATGTCCCCATAAACCTAACATATCTAGACCTGAGCGAGACTGGAATTGAGAAGATTCCAGATGACATCAAAGCTGTTCATGGGTTACAATCTTTATTTCTAAGTGGCTGCAGAAAACTCGCATCACTGCCAGAGCTTCCTGGTTCGCTCACATACCTATCAGCAAACGAGTGTGAATCACTTGAAAGCGTATCTTGCTCTTTTGGGCAAAGCACTCCATACGTTGAACTCTGTTTCACCAACTGCTTCAAACTAAACCAAGAAGCACGAAGAAGGATTATTCAACAATCATTTCCTTATGGGTGGGCATCCTTACCTGGAAGAGAGTTGCCCACTGAGATAGATCACCAATCTACAGGATCTTCCATCACCATTCCTCTGGAGGGAAAGAATCCTTTCTCTGCCATCTTAGGATTTAAGGTCTTCCTCGTGATTTCACCTAACTATGATGCTGAAGAATCTAGAAATTTCACCTTATTCTGTCGTCGCATAGGTGGCCCCATTGATGCAACACCTGTTTATATTATCCCCAAACCTCGAGCGGAACATCTGGTTATGTTTCACTTTGACTTGCTTAACCAAGAGAAATATCTTGAAGTTGGTAACGAGATACGGTTTGAATTCAGCAACATTTCCAACGCCTATGAGATTATTGAGTGTGGTGTCCGATTTTATACAGATGAAGAAGGTAGAAGCAGTGACGGGCGAAATGATTATGAGATAGACCAAGTGTATGAAGATGACTGGAGCTATGAGATTGGACCTGGTGAAGCGTCTGAATACCCTGAGAACAATGGAAATATCGATAGACTAATCTGTGACTCAGGGGAAGACAATATCGAAGGCAACAAACATATAGACTGTTGGAGTTGGCTCGTCCTCTGTTTTGATGTCTCACATATCGTGACAACCATTGGAAGTTTAGTTTGGGGAGGAAGCTGAGATAGAAGCCAGAAGGGGAATAACATACGGGAGAAGTCGACCAAATTTGCAAGTGAGGAAAGATCTAAGTCACTTGTTGTGTTTTTGTCAATCTGATACGTGATAAGCACGCGATTGTGACGGACATACGAAATATAGGTATTTTATGTGCTCATTTTCATTACTGTTGCGATAAACTATGACTCAAATGTGTCGGATGATTTAGCGCATGATTTGATTATTGTTTCATCTACATGATATCAGATAGGATGTAGTTGGGGAGTGAATGATACTGTAAAAGCAGCTGCACTTTATATGTTTACAGTACTGTTTCTCATGGAATAAGCTTATATTGTCTGTCGTTCTGAGATTATAGCAGCTTTTAATAATGTGTTGTGTGTGGTTTGTATGTGTAATATTAGAGGTAGCTTTTAGTTTTCCCCGCTTTAGTGTGAGTATTTGTTTGTGCTTTGGTAAAAACCCTATACCAAAATGATTATAATCTCATCTCTGAAAAATAATTTACCAATCTACGTACTAACTATTTTGGCCATATATATTAAACTTATGAACCGGTTCATAAAAGGAAAAAAAAACTGTAAGGTTCTTTTCGGTCAATGTGATTAATGTAGGGGTAAAAATGATAAGGAAAAACAACAACAACACATATCAGAGCAGAGATCAAAAGTGATTAAAGTAGGCTATAAAATTCATCCTTCAGAGTCCCAAATCCTATGTACTAGATTGCTTGATCATGGACTATTGATATGCTGAATGATTTAGAATTTATGTATGAATAAGAATTTTATGAAAATATATCGGAATTCACCAATGTAAAGAGCGCTAGTTCTTAATCTCCTATGTACCACGTTCTTATTTACTGATGTCTATTTTGCTGTCAAACAAACAAGGAAATGGAAGAAGAAACTAAATGAGAGAGAGAGAGAGAAGAGAGAGAGAGAGTTTTATTCATTCTCCAAGTAACTCAGGGTACAATAACATTTAGAATATATAAGTCCGGTTTAACAGCATTATGATATAAGAAATATCTCAGCATATGAAAGTACAACCGCACATATTGGATTTATCTCCGAGACAAACACCCTCCCCTCTGTACTTCATAAAACAAAAGTGTTGGCATTCTTGATAAGTGCATGGCTTGCTAAGTTCCACCTCCTCAATACATTTTTTGATATCGAATCCCTCTACATTTGGCAAAGCCAACAAAGCTAAAAACAGCACACAAAAGGCATAATATTTTAGAAAAGCTTCGAAATGCTTTTTGAGTATATAAAATAAACGAAAAAATAATATTATAGTTGAAAATTATTAGTTCAGAGGAATCAAACCTACAGTTCTACATATATAAGATGGTATACAATTGCAAAATTTAGATGCAATAGCATAACTAATCATCTATCTAATCTAATCCATCAAGTCACAATTAATCATTTTATTATTTTCGTATACTCTTAAGAGAGATGACCAAATCATAGTAAAAAATTCTCTTTTCTTTCCTCTGTTTTTCTTAACACTCATTCTCACTTCCTCTATTCACCCGCCAATAACCCCATCTATATGTGTTTCAGTAATTTCTCTAAAGAGACTGAAAAAACAATTCTACACTGCTTAATTGAATCTGGAAGAATCAATTTCAAGAATTAATGTATGCGTTTTATAACATGTTCACTGATATATAAGTCATCCGAATTTATACCTGAGAGGACTAACATGGAGATGAGCAAATACGAACACGATGGTTTGGCCATTACTTGTGAAAAATGAGAGGATATTTGTTAATCAAACACTTATTGTTGGATAGATTAGAGTCATAGAGAAGTAACGTTTTTATAGATTATCAGTGACAAGAGAAACATAGATCAAAACTTTTTTTAGGAAGCATATTTAAAACAAATGTGAAGATTTTGACCAACACATAAACAAATATAAATAGAGTCAAAAGTAATAAATTTAAAAGATTCTTCTAACAAAGACTAATCATCATATACTAGGAAATATATCGTCCTTAAAACATGGGTCAACATTCATAATTTTTATTTTTTTAGTTTTTTCAAGTACAAATTAGTTTTCATTTGAATAGATTAGATTTATTTTACTTTTCTAGATTTTTTTATATATAATCTGTCAGCGTTTTTATTTTTTAATTAATTATATTTTGGATTACTAAAGAACTAATCATCAGATATTATTAATTTCGGTACTCAGATACTAAAATATCTTTTTTAAAGACAGTTGCCGGGATATTATTAATTGTCGTAGATGGAGACCTATTACCTTGCATAGTGAAGGACAGTTGGAAGCACTGACAATAAGTTTCAGTAACACAAGGAGGATCCATAGATAATGTTTCAGATCTTGTGTTTACTTTTGCAGGAGTGGAGTCAGAGGCCAAATCTGAGCTCGTTACCTACCACATTGAAGGGAGAAATTAAAGTGTAAGGAGCAGCCAATATGTATTTAAGATCTTGTTCTGATATTTAGAATCTTATGATTAAGTGAACTCTCACATTGAAGGGAGAAATTAAAGTGTAAGGAGCAGCCAATATGTATTTAAGATCTTGTTCTGATATTTAGAATCTTATGATTAAGTGAACTCTCACGACAAAAGTTTTTATTGAAGAGACAAAACGGGAAGCTTTTATTGAAGTGTTTCAAGAACTAAGTACATTTTCAGAAGCTCCAATGCAAACAATACAGCAAAAAGCTAGACTCAGCCCAATTTCAAAACTGTACACCTAAAAACTAGTTTTCTATTCAGCCTCTTCATCAGTAAGGTTCAGCCAATCAAACTCATTCTTTGGCAGCTCTTTCTCCTCTTCTTTCACTCCTCTCTCGACAATCTCGTTGATTCTCCACAACACAATCTTACTCTCCCATTTCATGCCTTTGATCGCATAGAGTCTCCAAAGCAGACCCTTAAGGAACTTGTATTGGCACGTACTGTACCATTCCAATTGTTTAGTCACAATCCTCTCCACATCTCTAAAAGCTCTCCTCACAAGTCCAACTTCCATATCTCTTTCCACAAGCTTTCTCACTGACTCTATCATATTATGTGCAATCTCCCTAACGGACTTAGCTCGACTTGAGATCTCTATCAAGTGAATTGCTGCACAGAAGGCACCTGTAAACGTCAAAACCCAACAACTGTTATCTACCAACAACTCTGTTGGTGAGTCTTCTAGCCTTTTGATTATCTCTGGGAAAAGTTTTTCTATCATAGGAATCACAAAGTCGTCTTCAACAAGTGCCATTGTTAAGCACTGAAATATGTAAACCGCTCTCTGAAACACTGTTGTACTCGATGCAATATAATCACGTAGCTCATAGCATGTCTCATCTTGGTACATCAACATCTCATACGCAACGTGGTTCACCACCTCACCTAGGACTTTAAACATTCTGTCGGAGATTCTTTCCAAGTTTAAGCAAGACATGACCACTGGTTTGATTTGTCTCATCTCTGCAATGTCTATTAGCACCTTCTTTGAAGTGTGATCAGATAGTAAGACATTGAGCCGTCTGATTGCTATCTCTCTAGACCTATCTTCAAGATCAGTGGAAGCAAAGATCTTTCCGACTTGTAGTGAAGTTAAAGTCTTCAAATAGTCATTCCAGCCTCGGTCAAACTCTTCTCTAGGACTCTTAAGATCACTACTATGTGGTTTAGTAACCAACGTTTTGATCTTCCTCACAATCTCATTGGTTTGTGTTCCAACTACTTCTTCGATCTCCATCATTGAAGCCAACACAAAATGGCACTGTTCCTCATTGTAATGATACAGATTCATCTCTCGTGAGAAGAACCTCTCGAAATCTTCAAGCCCTCGTACCAAAAAATGTCCCTTCCCCTTGTTCACCAACTCAGTTGCTGAATTCACAACATAGGAAAGCTGAGGCCCCATTAACTTCCTTATTTCCTTGAACTTCATACATGTATTCGTAAGCTGAATCCACATTTTAACAAGAGTTTGTAAAGCCAAGCTCCAATCTTCGACTCTATAAGGATGAAGAAAGACATTATCAGCTTTATGTAAAATCGTCTGCGAAAACAGAGCGATGAACTCTTCGTAGACCGGTGGCAAATCGATGAAGACGTGAAAAGCCTTGGAAGGCTCTTGGCTATTGGCTAGCGAGGAGATACAATCACCGAGCTCGTCCCATTTTCCATTATGCAACAGCACAACATTGTAAGCTAAGAAGTAAACGATTCTTCTGAGGATCTTGATTTCAGATTCTTTGGTTTCTTGACTTGTCAAGCAAGAAATCACAACAGGCTTGATTTCGTAAAGAGCGTCGAGAGAGAGTTTGTAGTTGCGGTTTCTGAGATCGGTGAGGGTTTCGTAGAGTTGATAGATGGATCTGAATCTGGTGAATCCATTAGAAGAACACTGGAAGACCTGAAGAAGCTTGAGGGTTAAGCAATCTGGGAAATAAGAGACGAAGAAATCGTAAAGAGCACGAGCTGTTTTGTATTCCTCGGAGTCTTGACGCATAAAGAGATGATCGACGACCATCGCTAACTCTTCGTGGCTTTGACTCACAAGAATCTCTCTCGCTTTCCACTGAAGACTCAAAGATTCCGCCATTGCACTCTCTTCGTCCTCTCAGGATCTTTCTTCTGCAAGATTTGTTTGTTAGGTTTTGCGACTTATTTTAAACCAAAATGAAGATAAATCGCAAAAGTAGTTACTTTAGTTACGTTGACTCAAGATAAATTGCAATATTTTTCATTTTTATTTATTTTATTAAAAACTAGGTTATGAGCCCTGCAATATCGCCGGGAAACTCATTTCCAACAAACAAGATTACTGCAAATTTTGAATTACATTAATACTTTGTAATCGTGAATTTAAATGCTTAGAAGATTATCCAAACTCTACCAGGTGTTTACGTTACATTGTAAATATTTTTTCAGATTTCAGCGATTGTTAAAACGTTATAAAAACACTGATCTTTTGTAACATTTTTGATGATGGTAAAAAAACATTTGTATATGAAAAATATAGAACAAATAGTTCTAATAAAGAGATGCGACAATCAAAATTATTTTTTTGAAGAAAAACCCATAATTCTATTGTTAATCAATAAATGTCAATAAAATATGGAGAATTTTCAAAATTGGGCATTTAAAAAAATACTGGTTTACTTATATCACTTTTCAAAAATACTCTTATATTGTCCATTTTCAAAAATATTTTTTTTCTTTGTATAAAATGACTATATTTCTAAACCTTGAATTCCAAATACTAAACCATACCCCCTCAAAACTATATTCGAAATGTAAAATATAGAAACCAAACCTTATAAAAAAAAAAAAATTAACATATTGTAATTATGTAAAAAAGGTAAAAAAATGAAAATATTAAAGAACGAGTATTTTTGAAAAGAATATCTCAAAAGAGACATTTCTAACAAATTCTAATATGCGGTTCTCGGAAATATTTTTAAAAATGCAGTCCCCAAAATTATATTTTTTTGGATTTCAATTATCACAAAAAATGATAATAAAACAGGCTAAAATTGCACTGATATCAAATAAAGTTGGTTATTTGATTGAAGTGAAGAAGAGAATGCAATCAAAATCATTAATGAAGACATAACAATGGACATTAAGTTCAACGTAAAAATTAATGTTACCTATACAAACTACAGATGATTAATGATTCTATGAAAGAGAATGAAATTATGAAGATATTCATTCAATTGTGGAACTCTTTTGTAAAAAACAATAGGTAACATTAATTTTTACGTTGAACTTAACGACCATTGTTATGTTTTGATTAATGGTTTTGGATAAGAACTTTTTTGGCCAGATAGAAATTATAAATTATGTTGCAGGGTTCTTGCAGAGGCTCATATTCCTTAAGCATGTGAAGAATTTTCAAAATTATGCAAGAAAGAGTTGCACGATAACTTAAAACTCGACATGTAAGTATTATCACTCCAAAATTCTATAAATACACTAATATATATATATATATATATATATATATATATACTTTTTATAGATATATGTTGGTGTATTTAAAGAATTTTGAAGTGATAATACTTAAATCTCGAGTTTTGAGTTATCTTGCAACTCTTTTTTGTATAATTTTGAAAATTCTATACATGTCCAAGGAATATGAGCATCTGCCAGAAACCCTGCGATATAATTTATAATTTTGATTTGACCAAAAAAAAATCTTATCAAAAACCATTAATCAAGACATAACAGTGGACATTAAGGTCCATGTAAAAATTAATGTTACCTATTGTTTTCACAAAAGAGTTCCACAATTGAATGACTCCATAATTTCATTCTTCTTCATAGAATCATCAATCATCTGCAGTTTTTACAAAACTTCAAAAGTCACTAGCGAGTGTCTTTCATATATCATTTTTGTTTTTGTCAATGTTCTTGAATATCCAATGCTTCAGACATTAACAATAACAAAAAGTATAAACATTGATGATATAGATGTTTGATAACAATGAACATAATAAGTGTGTATCGTTTTCTTTAGGAGAAAAATATAAGTATTTAAAATTTTGTATAAAAGGGGGGGAGGGGGAGGAGAATCTCCTAATAGAGGGAAGAAATAAAATGGGAGAAAAATCCCCTAATAAGAGAAATCAATAAAATGAGAAAAAAGATTTGGTAAATAAAAAAGTAGAAAGTAATATCCTAATAAAGGAAGAAATAGAATGGAAAAAAATCTCATAATAAAAGGAAGAAATATATTGGAAAAAGAAAACCCAAATAAAAGAGAGAAATAAAATGGAAGAAAATTCTCCTAATAAGAGGAATCAATAAAATGAGAAAAAGATTTGATAAAAAAAAGTAGAAAGTAATATCATAATAAAGGAAGAAGAATGGAAAAAAATCTCATAATAAAAGGAAAAAAAAATGGAAAAAGAAAACCCAAATATAAGAGAAAAAAATGGGAAAAAATCCCCTAAAAAAGAGGATTCAATCAAATGAGGAAAAATGTTTGATAAGAAAAAATAGAAAGTAATATCCTAACAAAAGAAGAAAAAAAATGAAAAAAAATCTCATAATAAAAAAGAATAAAATGGAAAAAAAAACCCAAATAAAAGAGAAAAATAAAATAGGAAAAAAATCCCTAATGAAAGACTAGCCAGCCCACTAGAGATCACTAAATAAGATTTTTACGACCGTCCCGACCTACGGATATCACCTCTACAACTACAGCTTCCACGACTAAAAAGTCCATTCATTTATATCATCTATTTTATCTTTGGAGCTTGTTTGATCAATGACACTTAGGGGTGTCAATCGGGCTGGCCCGGCCCGGCCCGGCCCGAAACCCGTAAAGCCCACATATGTTTACGCCCGGCCCGGCCCGGCCCGAAATATTTCCGAGTCTATATTTTAAAGCCCGAACCCGGCCCAATATATAATTCATATAAAATATCATTAATAAAAAATTTAAAGTATTAAGTATGGTTATTAAGTAAATATGAAAACTATGATTAGAGTTTAAAACTTTATTTACAATAAATTCTTAATAAATATTATAATCAAACAAAAATGTTAACAAAAAAGTACAAATATATTTGTGAAAGGGCTTTTCGGGCTAGCCCGAACCCGATCAGATTAAGGCCAGAAAACCCTATAGCCCAAACGGGCTGAGCCTGAAAGGCCCGATTTTTTCTGGACATATATATTGAAGCCCGAGCCCTGTGTTTTTCAGAGCCGGGCCGGGCCAGCCCACGGCCTTTGGCCCTAATTGACATGCCTAATGACACTACATCACATTTGATCAATGACACTAAATTAATAAGTCTGTCGCATATTCAAATTAAAAACAGGCTTCCCAAATTCCACACTTTATTATCCAATATTTCCCTAGCACATATATACTCCCTCCGTTTCAAAATATAAGATGTTTTGGAGAAATTTTTTGTTTCATAATATAAGATGCTTTCAAATTTCAATGCAACTTTTAGATTAGTTTAGTATTTTATATTATGCAGTATTGTTTCTGATTGGTTGAACTTATTAAAAGTAAAGACTTCTTAATATGCGTGCTTTGCTTAAAACATCCTATATTTTGAAACGGAGGGAGTATAAATTTAGGTGATCGGTATCATGAAAACAACCACGTTAATTACTAAACTCAGCAAGTTTAATCACAACTTGACGAGCATTATCACTCTTAGGATCCTTCAAATGAAAAACATGGCTTTCATCTTTAGTCACCATGACCTCAACTTCACCATCCCATCCACTCTTCTTCAGCTTGGCCGCGTAACACAAACCTTGTCTCACTAACTGATCACAATGACCTGTCCACAGCCTAACTCTGATAAATCAGAGTCTTCTGATCCAACCACATTGATCAACGGATCATCAACTCCGTCTTTACTATTCGGACTCACGATTCCCCAACTTCTTTCAATCTTTTGGCTTCTTATTCCCCAACTCATCTATTGGAGTCTTCCCCCAAAAATACGGATGAATCGCAAAGTCTCTCTTTCTTCGCTCGGATCGTGAGATGATGAGCTATGTTCCCACCGGCGCTATCTCCGGCGAGAAACACTTTGTTGAAATCGCCGTGTTTGTTTATCCAAGTTTCCGACCCGGATCCGGTTATATGATGAGTGAAGACCCATTTGAGAGAATCCCATGAATCTTCGTACGGGATCGGAATCGGGAACTCTGGTGCGCGGCGGTAATCGACTGAGATCGCTAAGCAATTGGCGGCGGCAACGGTGGAGGTGAGGAAACTGTGGTAAGTCGGAGAAAAAGCTGTTTCTATGATGAAACCACCACCGTGGAAGTAGATGAGGATTGGGATCTTTGTATCGGAGACTTTATCCGGGAGGTAGACGCGGGCGGAGAGGTTTTTCTCCGGCGAGTAGACGACGTCTTTGGAGACGACGCCGTTCTGTGGGGTAAGTGACGGTGGGAGTGGGACGGTTGTTTCACCTGTGAAACGCTCGATGCGACCATTCTTGTAGACTCGATAAAACGGAGATTTGTCGAACGCGATTTCCGAATGCATTGTTGATGATTGGATTTAGGTATGGAGAGATGAGTGAAGATGGTGAAAAGAGTGGTGTTGTTACTGTTAGTGGGGGTTATTAGTTTAAGATTTGAAAAGAGTTTTAAAGACTTTAAATGTTATGTAGAATCTGTTGTTATTAGATCAAGATTTTGTTAAACTCTGTTAAAATTTAGTGTTATTAGTTTGTGATTTGTAAAAAGTCATTTAAAATCTTAACAAATCTGAGTTATTGGATTCAGACTTTTATAAAATCATTAAAAATTTTGTGTTATTCAATTAAAACAAAAGAGTCTAGGATTGTTAATGAGTTCAATTATTATGTTATTGGTTCATGATTTTAGACACTTTTTTTACAAAATAAAGTTATGGAAAGTATCATAAAAATACAGGGATTGTTTGGAGAACTTTACAAGATTTTAGAAAACTAATCAACAAAACTCTTTAGCAATCTTTAACAATCTTTCACTTATTCATTTTTAATGATTTTGTTGAACTCTTCAAAAATCTTCATAAATCTCAAACCAATACCACCCTAATATCTGAACGAGAGTGTTTTGGTTTTTTCCGGTCTGTTCGGTTCAATTTTGTCCAGTTTGAAATCGAATTTTGATCCGGTTCTGGATATCAAGTTAAAAACTAAAAATATAATTGATAATTAAATGAGTACAATTTAATTCATGTTAGTAATATAGATGTCGAGCTTAGATCGTGTATTGTGTTGTGCGCAGGCTCGGTTAAAGTGGCCGGAGGCAGTGGTGACCCACTTACCGTTTCTAGCATCTGATCATACTCCTCTGCGTCTTCAGTTATGCCCTGAAGTAAGTCGGGATCCTCGTCGACGTCCTTTCAGGTTTGAGGCTGCCTGGTTAGTGCATGCGGGGTTTAAGGAGTTGTTAGTGTCATCTTGGAGGAGAGACATGACAACTCCGGAGGCTTTAAATGCTTTGCGGGTTGCTTTGAGGAAATGGAATAAAGAAGTCTTTGGGGATGTGAACAGGAGGAAAGAGGAATTGTTGGTTGAGATTCAGCGTGTGCAAGATGAGTTAGATCACCATCAATCTGATGGGTTGCTTCAGCGAGAGGATGCCCTGCTGAAGGATATGGACCAGGTACTAGAAAATGAGGAGACTATCTGGTTTCAAAAGTCTCGGGAGAAGTGGATCACTAAGGGAGATAGGAACACTCAATATTTCCACATGTCTACGGTGATCAGGAGGCGGAGGAATCGCATTGATAGTTTGAAGGGTGATGATGGTAGATGGATATCGGATCAGCAGGAATTATAGGGTCTGGCTATGAGCTATTATCAGAGACTCTACTCTATGCAAGACCTTGAGGTGGTGGTTGAAAGACTACCGCGACAAGGGTTCCAAAGATTAATAGCAGGGGAACAACGTGAACTTTGTAAATCGGTAGTCTTGCAGGAAGTTGTAGCTGCTTTAAAGAGTATGGGACAATTCAAAGCACCGGGTCCAGACGGCTTTCAGCCAGGATTCTATCAGCAGTGTTGGGAGGTGGTTAGCGACTCAGTGACACAGTTTGTGCTAAGTTTCTTTGAATCAGGGGAGCTCCCACCAGGAATGAATGATGCGCTACTGGTATTGATTCCGAAGGTGGAGAAGCCAGAGAGAATTACACAATTTAGACCAATCAGTTTGTGTAATGTTCTGTTTAAGATTATTACCAAAGTGATGGTGTTGCGATTGAAAGGGTTAATGACTAAGCTGATCGGTCCAGCCCAAGCAAGTTTTATACCTGGGAGATTGAGTATTGACAATATAGTAGTGGTGCAGGAGGCAGTACACTCTATGACGCGGAAGAAAGGGCGAAAGGGGTGGATGTTGCTTAAGTTGGATTTGGAGAAAGCTTATGACCGCATCCGTTGGGACTTTCTCGAAGACACTCTTAGAGCTGCCGGTTTGTCGGATGAGTGGGTTCGATGGATTCTACAGTGTGTGACGGGTCCTACAATGCATGTTCTTTGGAATGGGGAAAAAACAGAGGGTTTTAAAGCGTCTAGAGGGTTGAGGCAGGGGGATCCCTTATCCCCGTATCTATTTGTGTTATGTCTTGAGCGGTTGTGTCACCAAATAGATAGAGCGACGGCTACAAAGGAGTGGAAACCCATTCGGCTCTCGCAAGGTGGCCCTCTCTTGTCGCATGTGTGCTTCGCGGATGATCTGATCTTGTTTGCGGAAGCTTCAGTCGCACAAATCCGTGTGATACGTCGTGTTTTGGAGAAGTTCTGTCTTGCTTCAGGGCAGAAGGTCAGTCTTGAGAAGTCTAAAATCTTCTTCTCTGCGAATGTATCCCGCGAGATGAGTAGAAACATTAGTGCTGCGAGTGGGATCAGCTCAACCACAGACTTAGGCAAGTATTTGGGAATGCCTATTTTGTAGAAGAGGATGAACAAGGATACGTTTAATGAGGTTTTGGCTCAGGTTTCCGCTAAGCTGGCTTGGTGGAAAAGCCAGTGTCTAAGTTTTGCTGGCAGAATGACACTTACGAAAGCAGTATTAATGTCTATTCCAATTCACACAATGAGTGTTATTGCCTTGCCTAAGTCGTTATTAAATGAGTTGGAGAAAGTTTCTCGATCGTTTCTTTGGGGAAGCACACGGGAGAAGAAGAAACAACATCTGCTTGCCTGGGATCGTGTCTGTGCACCAAAGTCTGAGGGTGGTCTTGCTATACGACGGTCACGGGAGATGAATCTCGCGCTGTTGGCAAAGGTGGGTTGGCGTTTAATGCATGACACGGAGAGTCTATGGGCCCGAGTGTTGAGGAGCAAGTACAAAGTTGGAGGGTTTCGCCATTTGAACTGGTTGATCCCGAAGAGTACATGGTCTTCAACTTGGAGGAGTGTGGGACTAAGCCTGCGGGAGGTTGTCCTGTTGGGACAGAGTTGGGTGGTTGGTGATGGGCGAGAAGTTCGATTTTGGAGGGATAGGTGGCTCCTTCAAAAGCCGCTAATGGAATATTTAGTGTCCGCGCTTCCGGCAGAACGAAGAGATGAGTGTGTTCAGGATTTGTGGATTTATGGTGGCGGTTGGCGCCTAGATCGAATTGCTCCCTTTGTTTCGGAAGACGTGTGCCTAAAACTGTGCTCCGTGGTTCTTGATGGTGTTACCGGGGCTCGGGATAGAATCTCGTGGGGAGAGACGACTGATGGGGAGTTTACTGTTACATCAGCCTATAACATGCTCGTCCGTTCTGAGTATGAGGGGGTTAACATGGGTTCATTCTGGTCGCGGGTGTGGAGTGTTGTGGTTCCGCAGAGGATCCGAACTTTTTTGTGGTTAGTGGGTAATCAGGCTGTTATGACTAACGCAGAACGCTTTAGGCGCCATCTTTGTGATTCAGCAATTTGTGTGGTGTGCAAAGGAGGAATGGAGGATATTATACATATCTTGAGGGATTGCCCGGCAATGGAGGGGGTCTGGCGTAGGTTGGTGCCTGCGAGGAATCATGCAAGGTTCTTTACGCAGTCACTGCTTGAGTGGTTATATGCGAACTTATATGGGGAGTCTCGGGTTTTTGGTCTGCCATGGTCGACATTATTTGGAGTAGCAGTCTGGTGGGGGTGGAAATGGAGATGTGGTAATGTGTTTGGTACAAATGGTAGGTGTCGAGATAGGGTTCAATTTCTTAAGGACTTAGCTAAGGAGGTTGATGAGGCTAACTCGACTTTAAGGAACCAGAGAGTTGGTACTGATCGAGTGGAACGTATGGTTGCCTGGGTTGCTCCACGGGGTGGTTGGTTGAAATTTAACACAGACGGTGCATCACGGGGAAACCCGGGACTGGCCGCGGCTGGGGGAGTTTTGCGGGATGAGAATGGTAGGTGGATTTGGGGTTTTGCTTTGAACATTGGGATATGTTCAGCCACCTTAGCGGAGTTGTGAGGCGTGTATTATGGTTTGTGGATTGCCTGGTCAAGGCGGATCAGACGGCTGGAGTTGGAAGTGGATTCTAAAGTGGTGGTGGATTTTCTTGAAACAGGGATTAGCGAGGCTCATCCCCTGTCGTTCCTGGTACGTTTGTGCCATGGCTTGCTCTCACGGGACTGGTCTGTCCGCGTTGTTCACACTTATAGGGAGGCTAATCGTCTTACTGACGGATTAGCAAACTATGCCTTTTCTTTGCAGTTGGGTTTTCATTCGTTTGATTCTGTACCGAGTGGTGTTGATTCAATTCTTTCGGACGATGTCCGAGGGGTTGCAACTCCTCGTCGAATTTGTATTTGAAGTTTAAAGTTGAATAAATAAAGGGGCATTGCCCCTCTCCCTTACCAAAAAAAAAAAGTAATATAGATGTCGAACTTGAAAATAAACGATGATGACTTTTACAGTTTTACTAAATGAATTTCGATATATAATTGGTTTACTGTGGTTCGCATAGGTTGGAACGACGACGTCGGTTTTACTTTTTGGTTTTCTTTGGTTCGACGAACCTAACATTTACCGGTTCTATTAAACTTTGCAATTTTTTTGTCTGGTTTGGAGTAAAATTGGATCCAGGTTTGGACTAAAAATTATACAGTCCACGATTTATATTAACATTTTAAATATATATATGAGTTCTATCCTATTATATTTAATTTCACAATTAATCTTTTGAAATTCTAACAAAATAAAAAAAAATGGGTAAATTTTAACAATAAACCTTAATTGATATACACCAAAATCGCAATGACTGATTATTGTTAAAATATTTTTACAATTCAGTTTGTGCTTTCCTTTTAAATTAAAAGATTTAAATGTTTTAGTGAAAAAAAAATTGTTATCTTTTTGGTAAGATTTTTCTGCCAAAAAAAAAACAAATAATCATCCGATTGCATTACAAGACTTGATTCTAACGGCTAAATATGGATGTTATCATTTCATTTTATATAAAAATCAAAATTTGTACAAATATGGCAAGATAATTTCGACTTTGAATTGCAGTTGGAAATTTTGGAGAATATTCACTCACACAGTCACACTCATAAAAACATGAGCATATTATTAAAATATTTTATAGCTAATTTTAACATGAGCATATTATTAAGATATTTTATAGCTAATTTTTCTTTATTACTCAGCCATTTAAAGAATATACATATTTAAAAAATATTGTATACTTGCTCCCCAATATTTTTTCTACTCACTAAAAGAAAATCCTATATTTAGTGCACTATAAATATTTTTCATTTAGTGCATCTAATCTCACTAAACACGATAAACACATCTTCTACATCACAAAAGCAAACCTAGAGTAACTGCTTGAGCATAAATTATAGTGTGAAACCGCGGTAACTAATCTAAATGCTAGGTAATGATATTTTTTATAAATTCATTATTATTTTAGACATTGATTTCATTTGCTTCGGTTACTAATGAGTTTTTCTTTTTTAACTGAAGGTACATGTTTTTGTTACTTGGAGAAATCTTAAGAAGAATTGCAGGACTGTGTACCGAACCACAGTTTTATTATAAAAATATATTCAAATAACGTATAATCCTTTCAAATTAAACTCACACAAGCTCATAACAAATATTCTATATTAATTATTACAAAAAAACACTAAAATATGTATAACGTTGTAGCATCAATACTAAAAGTCAAAGAAAACTCTTTCTACTATTTGTAAAAAAATAAAGAAAAATTATATACAAAATAGTTGTCTTTGTTAAATCTTAGTATAAAATAAACTAAAAGCTGCAATGATTAGTCAAAGATACGAATTATTGGTATATCTTTAAATTTAAAATAATGTGCTTTAATGAATAATTTAGAGGGTAAAGAATGACGATGAATTATTTTGATACATTATCAAACAATAAAAAATCTGTCTCAAAACAAAAAGTTTAATTTTTTTTTTTTTACAAAGAGGACAAATATATAAATTTCAAAAGATGTGAATTTTTGAATAAGCACAATAGTTAACAAAAATACATTTTTAAAATGAACAGATGCAACTTTTAGAAAAGATGCAACCCTTAGTTTTAAAAAAAATCATTTTATAAAAGGTTGCGACAAAAAATGCAGCCGTTAATTGGTTAATAATTAAAATTTTGAAAATTATTCCGTATGTATCAATTATACCATAGGTTGAATGGATGGTTTGTTAATTAAAATAAAGGTTAAAATGGTTTATAAAATAAACCAAAGTTACATTGATTCATCAAAAATCAAGAATTAGTGGTAGTTCTTGAAATTTAAATAATGTATCTTAATGATTAATCTCGAGAGTAAAGAATGATAATGAAATTATTTAGATTCAATATAAAGCAAAACAATTTGTATAAAAAAAAGTTTAACAAAGAAGTTAAATATATAAATTTCATAAGATGTGAATTTTAAAATACAATTGTTTGTAAAAACTACATATTTATAATTAACAAATGGATTTTTAAGAAGCTCAACTACTGAATTTTTTTTTTTGAAATAAATTTTATTTTATGAAAGTATACAACGAAAAGATACAACTATTAGACTATGTGTTTTGCTGATATCTAAAAGATTTTTCCATAAATTAAATAATAATAAAATACAAGAAAAGAAAAAAATGGTTTTGCTGGACAAGTGGTAAATTGTTAATGGTTGCATTTTTTTATAATTTAATTTTTAAATAAATAATAATATTATATTAAAATTCTTAACATATTATAGTAAGAGACTCTTATAATTTCTAGCTACGCACATACTCTAAGTGGCATTTATTCATATTTCAACGAAACAGTGACTATTCTGTTTTTGTTTTTGTTTTTTTTTTTTTTTTTTTTTATCAAGCAACAGTGACTATTATGTTATAATGAAAAAACAAAACAATAATTTAAGAAACGACATGTACCGTTTTAAGCACCAGTTCCCAAGCCCCCGACACGTTCCAAAAACCGTTGGCACTCCTCCGTGATTCTGCAAAGTGACTCGTGCGCCAAACCACCAGCGTCAATGTTCAGCGACATCTCCGCCGTCTCTTTCAACTTCTTCACTTTCCCTCTCATCTCCTTACCTTCCTCCTCAGCCATGACCTTCCTCACCAACGCCTCAATCTTCAACCTAGAAATCGCCTCCTTTGAATAGTCCACTCTAACGGCGATTCCCAGTTCATCTCTGAGCAACACCACATTCATATTCTGCTCGGCGAAAAGCGGCCATGCTATCATCGGAACGCCGCCAAGGACGCTTTCCAACGTCGAGCTCCAACCACAATGGGTTAAAAACCCACCAACGGCCCGATGGGCCAGGACTTCAGCTTGCGGTGCCCATGATGGGATCAAGAAACCTCTATCGCAAGTACAAGTCACGAACCCTTCTGGTAGATACTCTGGCGTGTGGTCTTTGGTACCGCCGCCACTACCCGAGATATACTCACTGTAAGAGGAGTCGTCAACCGGCGGTCGAACCACCCATACGAACCTTTGCTGGTGATAAGCCTCTTCAGGTGTATATCAGAAAGAAGAGCAGAGATGATGGAGCACGTGCGGACTTGGAGGGAGACACGTGCGCTTGAGATCGAGTTGTATATAAAGAGAATTGTTAAAAAATAGAGGATTTATGTTGTTTGTTGTGAGGAAACGAGACATATGAGTCTTCGTTGGGAGAGGTTAACTTCTAGCTGCGTCTAGAGTCCTCTGTTTCAGTCAGTTAGGAATTGTAACGAACATTCTTTTACAGATTAATAAAAAGAGCGTTTCATTCTTAACAAATGGTGCGTTCGTGATCGAGATCAAAGCTATCGCAGAAAATTAGGGTTACAATTTGGGGCTTTTGCGAAGAATCAAGAATCGAAGATGTCGTCGATTAGGCTGTCTCCTGTGAGAGAACTATCGGAAGAAGAACAACACGATGCGTCGTTAGCGGATGTTTACGATCAATTGGGCGAGGTGCGGAGCTTTGGAGGCAAGATGAAGGATCGAATTGAAACGATGAATTCGCAAATGGAGTCAAAGATTGAGTCCTTGGGGAACTGATGTTCATATAATTTACCTTGTTTTCTCTTAGTTTATTCACATCTTTTGCATCTTTTTCTATCCATTTAGGCCATTATTGTGTAGCTTTAGCACTAATCATGCATTAGGGTTTAGTTGCATTGCATTTGCATCTTTTCATGCATAAACAGGTGATTTTGGAGCTCAAGGAGCATGGAAGCAATGGAGAAGAGATGTGAAGCAATCTTGAGGAGGAAACAAGGGAGTTAAGGCTGAAACAACAAGGTCCGAAGTCCAACTCGACCGCACACTCGACCAGACACTCGACCGTGTGGAGATTGCACGTGAGAAGCCAGCTCGACCCCTAGCTCGACCGAGCACAGGTCGAGTTGACCGAGCCGTTGACTGCTTTGACTTTTTCTATTTTTAGGGCTTCCACTTTCCCACTATATAAGACCTTGTACCTGCAGCCACCAAAGTGTCCAGCTTTTTAGATATTCCCAAAAACCTAGTTTTTACTTTTTTTAGCATTATTCCTTTTGCATTTTATTAGATTTTGTACTTGTTTAAGAAAACTCTTAGATTCTTCAATAATGTTGGTTCAATAACTTTCTTAATATTGAGAATTTGAGTTTCATCCTTTGATTAATATTGAAGATCTCAGTTTTATCTTTCTAATAATGCAAGTTTCAATATTTTCTGGGTTTTTGATTTGTTTATCATGTCTTGTTGTGAGTAGTCTTCTTAGGATCTTGAGGATGGGTTAGGAAGGATTGATCTTGTGGTTTATGTGATTTGGTCAAGCTTGATTGTTGTAGATTTCTTCTAGGCTAGATGTTCTTAAGGTTGATCTTGAACTGAGAGGTTAGGATCTGATTTCAAGCTCCTTAGCATCACACCAATGTTTAAGAAGCATAGATAAGGCTAGATCTAGAGCTTACCATTAGGCTTGCTAAGAGATTAGAGGTCTTGATTGGTTTGAGATGTATTGCTTAATGCCTGCTTGTGTAGATTCTTTACTGTGTGAGAACAAGTCTAGAATTGCATAGGTTTGATTGTTTCTTGACCATGAGAGTGGGAGAAACTTGTCTTAGATTTATATGTCTAGAGGTTAGCTCAAAGTTTGCTTGAGATTTGTTGACCAAGTTAGATAACCACAATGATTAGTTCTTCCCATGAATCCATCCTCAGGAACCTTCTTTGTTTATTGATTTTAAAGTCTTAATCTTGTAGCTTGCTTGTTGTTTGATTGGTTTTAGTGTTGCTCTGTTTTTGTTGTGTTGTTCTGTTTCCCGGAAGAAGAATTGATGGATGATGGAGAAGCTGAGTCTTGTGGGCTGTCAAAGAGGCAGATTTATGATGCTTTCATGAGGATGGAGTTCTTGGGAACTAGGTATCCTCACAAGGAGACCATGGAGAAGCTTGCCATTGATGAGGATGTGGAATACCTCTTTGAGAAAAGCAATCTCACCAAGTTCATGGGGCTGTGCATGGAAGGCTACAAGGAGGAAAGCTGTGAGTTCCTAGCTACTGTCAAGCTAAACACATATGCAAGGAAGAGTGCTGAACATGGAGCTGGTCACATCTCTTTCACTATCAAAGGGAAGAAGCATGAGCTTTCAATGAAAGAGGTAGCAAATGTGTTTGGTTTTGAGGTTGGGAGCAATAGGAGTTTGATGGTTCCAAGAGATGAGTTGTATGCTGTGTGGGAAACCATTGGAGATGACAAGTACTACTCATCCTCCAACTCCAAGAGCTCTAGGATAAGAAGCCCAGTCCTAAGGTACTTCCACAAAGCTCTTGCAAATACATTCTTTGCAAGGAAGGAAACTGGGAACATCAATGAGGGAGAGCTAAAGATGATTGACTTGGCTCTTAACGGAGTGATCTTTCAAGCAAGGAATGGTACCATCATCCTTGGGAGCACAGTGGAGACTGACTTAGGAATGGTGCTCATTGACCACATGACCCAATTGAGAAGTTGGGTAGGAAAGTTGGAGACCAAAGGGTCAAGAGGAGCACTTACCATTGGAGGCATCATCACTCCAATCCTTCAAGCTGCTAGAGTTCAACTTAGAGGAGAGAGGGTCTCACCAAGATGGATTGACTCAAGCTACCTCACTTCTACTCTCATCCTAGCCAAGGAGAAGCATCAAGGGAACCACATATTCAACTTTGAGCTTCCAACACTTGGGAAAAAACAATTCATATTGCCTAACCAAGAGCTCACCACCATTCAAGAAGGAGCCAACATTGATTTTTGGCCAGCTGAGGAGCATTGGTTTGATGGAGTGATTCAACATAGAGTTGAGGAAGCTAGGAATGCACAAGTAGCTGATGGAGAGGAGCAATTCTACTTTGAAGATTATGAGCCCAACCCAAGAGATAGTAGAGGAGTGAGGGAGAATGCCAAGAGGTTAACTCTTTTGCAAAAATGGGGTAAGTGGCATGGAAAGAGATTTGATAAGCTGAAGAAAAAGGTGACCAACATGGCTAAGTCTATCAAAGGCTTGAAGAAGGAGATTGCTGAGCTAAAGAGTGGAAACTCATATCCTAGCCAACATTCAAGTCCTTTGAGGAGAAGTAGCTCAACTAGAGCACTTTCAAGGGTTGCGTATCCTGTGGAACCAGTTAGGGCTTCAATGTATGAGCCAAGTCTGAGGAAGAGGAGCTCAAGTACCCGCGAACATCAGTTTTCGAGGCACTCGACCGGGTCACTCGAGCACCCACTCGACCGAGCACCTCCGACGCACTCGGCCGAGCACCTTCCCAGATCACCCTATGGCTTCCCACCTCCAGCTGCTTATCCAGGTTATCCATTATACCCTCCCATCCCACCTCAATACTACATGGATCCAGCTCTTCACCAGCAGTTCTGCCAGCAGCAAGCCCATCATTTGGACAACCGCGGTCCAGCTCAACCCCCCCACTCGGACACGTACTCGACCGAGTCAAGATCGATCGGAGTCATCGAGCTGCCCCAAAGTCCTTCTCCAAACCACCAGCCTGACCCCAACTACTCCTATGACAGCATGCAGATGGATGTGGACAACTACTTCCACAATCCCTAAGGTACCACTATCACCTTACCATTGTTTATACCATTGCATTTCATATTGTGTTTTGTGTTGTGTTTAAATCTTGAATCCTCTCACAACTTTTTCACACAAGGGACTGTGTGATTTAAGTTTGGGGGAGGGTTTGAGATAGCATTTGATGTTGTGTTTTGTGTTCTTATTTCAAATTTTTATCATCATCATGTTAGCACTTGCATTAGCATCTAAGGCATAGAAAAACCATAAAAATTTGAAAAATTTTGAAAAAATCTTCATAAAAAAGAGTGTTCATGTAGTTTGCATTGCATATTAGGATCTTGTTTAGCATGTTTCATGTAGAATTGTATAATATTTGCATTAGGGATCTATGATGAGTAATCCCTTGTTAGCTAGCCTATTCACTAGACTAGGATCAATGCCCAAGTTATTAGTACTTTGATGCTAGTTGAGTAGTAGGAAGCATAAGATTGAACCAAGCTTGAATTCTTGCATTGCATTTGGTCTAAGTTGAAGCATGTTGTGATTTGAAACCATTTCCTATTTTATAAGAACCTAATATTGACTTTTAATTATCAATATGTGCATTGTTTTAAACTCATGGATACCATATACATACTTGTATCATCTTTCTCCTTTTTACCACTCTTGTTGATCCAAGTAGCTGATTAAATCATTAAGATCAGTTCCCCTACCCCTAAACCAAACCTTCTTTCAAGCCTTGTTGATTCTTGAGTGTGTGAGGCCTATTTTTGGGATTGAACTTGGTAGAAAGTGTTAGGTTTGAACTGACAAGAGTAAGTCCTTGTGTAGTTCTAGTTTGCATTTTTCAAACTAGATAGGACTAGGTGTTTCACTTGTTGGGTTTGAGACTTGGCTGTTATGAAAAAGAAAAGAAAGAAAAGAGAAAGAAAAAGGGTAGAGTCTTTAAGAGGAGATTGTGTTTAAGCAAAGTCTAGTGAAAGGATGGGAAGTAAAGTGTTGATTAAGATGGTTCTAGTTAAGAAAAAGAAAAGAAAGAAAAGAAAAGTTTAGCAAAATGCTTTTATGTCTTAAGAATAAGAAGAAAAGAGAACCATAGCAATAAGAAAGAATCCCCCATTCCACAAGAAAGATCAAATAAGAAACATCTCCTAAGACTTGAAAACCAAAAGAGAAAAGGGTTAAAGAGAAAAGAAGAAGCAAAGGGTAGCACTAGGATCATTTGGGTTTAGATTGCTAGGATAAACACTTTGGGTACCTTTGGGTAGACAAGGTTTTATTCTTGTATGAGTTTAGGTGTTCTTACCTTTAGCATTCTTCTAAAGCTCAATCCATTTTCATGAGAGAACCTTGATATTGATAAGCCCCACTCTAAACAGAGACCATCATTGTCTCAAAACCCTTTATTACCAAGCCAAATGAGTCTAAGCATTGCATAGAGTTGATTCATGTTCTTGTTTAATGAATGTTAAAGGAAATGGTTGATTTGAATGCATGTGGATAACTAAGGTTCAAATCAATAAAGGTTGTGCTATGCTTGTCTAAAGTCCTTAAATTCCAGCTCATTCAACTTGCATCATAGTACTAGTAACTTGGACATTGATTCTAGATGGTCTATTTGCAAGGTTAAGGAGCTGAGATCCCAATTTCAAACCTCACTTACCTTCTTATGTCTTTGATTATTTGCTTGAGGGCAAGCAAAGACTAAGTTTGGGGGTGTTGATGTTCATATAATTTACCTTGTTTTCCCTTAATTTATTCACATCTTTTGCATCTTTTTCTATCCATTTAGGCCATTATTGTGTAGCTTTAGCACTAATCATGCATTAGGGCTTAGTTGCATTGCATTTGCATCTTTTCATGCATAAACAGGTGATTTTGGAGCTCAAGGAGCATGGAAGCAATGGAGAAGAGATGTGAAGCAATCTTGAGGAGGAAACAAGGGAGTTAAGGCTGAAACAACAAGGTCCGGAGTCCAACTCGACCGCACACTCGACCAGACACTCGACCGTGTGCTGAGGAGGACTCGACCGAGTGGAGATTGCACGTGAGAAGCCAGCTCGACCCCTAGCTCGACCGAGCACAGGTCGAGTTGACCGAGCCGTTGACTGCTTTGACTTTTTCTATTTTTAGGGCTTCCACTTCCCCACTATATAAGACCTTGTACCTGCAGCCACCAAAGTGTCCAGCTTTTTAGATATTCCCAAAAACCTAGTTTTTACTTTTTTTAGTATTATTCCTTTTGCATTTTATTAGATTTTGTACTTGTTTAAGAAAACTCTTAGATTCTTCAATATTGTTGGTTCAATAACTTTCTTAATATTGAGAATTTGAGTTTCATCCTTTGATTAATATTGAAGATCTCAGTTTTATCTTTCTAATAATGCAAGTTTCAATATTTTCTGGGTTTTTGATTTGTTTCATCATCTCTTGTTGTGAGTAGTCTTCTTAGGATCTTGAGGATGGGTTAGGAAGGATTGATCTTGTGGTTTATGTGATTTGGTCAAGCTTGATTGTTGTAGATCTCTTCTAGGCTAGATGTTCTTAAGGCTGATCTTGAACTGAGAGGTTAGGATCTGATTTCAAGCTCCTTAGCATCACACCAATGTTTAAGAAGCATAGATAAGGCTAGATCTAGAGCTTACCATTAGGCTTGCTAAGAGATTAGAGGTCTTGTTTGGTTTGAGATGTATTGCTTAATGCCTGCTTGTGTAGATTCTTTACTGTGTGAGAACAAGTCTAGAATTGCATAGGTTTGATTGTTTCTTGACCATGAGAGTGGGAGAAACTTGTCTTAGATTTATATGTCTAGAGGTTAGCTCAAAGTTTGCTTGAGATTTGTTGACCAAGTTAGATAACCACAATGATTAGTTCTTCCCATAAATCCATCCTCAGGAACCTTCTTTGTTTATTGATTTTAAAGTCTTAATCTTGTAGCTTGCTTGTTGTTTGATTGGTTTTAGTGTTGCTCTGTTTTTGTTGTGTTGCTCTGTTTCCCGGAAGAAGAATTGATGGATGATGGAGAAGCTGAGTCTTGTGGGCTGTCAAAGAGGCAGATTTATGATGCTTTCATGAGGATGGAGTTCTTGGGAACTAGGTATCCTCACAAGGAGACCATGGAGAAGCTTGCCATTGATGAGGATGTGGAATACCTCTTTGAGAAGAGCAATCTCACCAAGTTCATGGGGCTGTGCATGGAAGGCTACAAGGAGGAAAGCTGTGAGTTCCTAGCTACTGTCAAGCTGCACACATATGCAAGGAAGAGTGCTGAACATGAAGCTGGTCACATCTCTTTCACTATCAAAGGGAAGAAGCATGAGCTTTCAATGAAAGAGGTAGCAAATGTGTTTGGTTTTGAGGTTGGGAGCAATAGGAGTTTGATGGTTCCAAGAGATGAGTTGTATGCTGTGTGGGAAATCATTGGAGATGACAAGTACTACTCATCCTCCAACTCCAAGAGCTCTAGGATAAGAAGCCCAGTCCTAAGGTACTTCCACAAAGCTCTTGCAAATACATTCTTTGCAAGGAAGGAAACTGGGAACATCAATGAGGGAGAGCTAAAGATGATTGACTTTGCTCTTAATGGAGTGATCTTTCAAGCAAGGAATGGTACCATCATCCTTGGGAGCACAGTGGAGACTGACTTAGGAATGGTGCTCATTGACCACATGACCCAATTGAGAAGTTGGGTAGGAAAGTTGGAGACCAAAGGGTCAAGAGGAGCGCTTACCATTGGAGGCATCATCACTCCAATCCTTCAAGCTGCTAGAGTTCAACTTAGAGAAGAGAGGGTCTCACCAAGATGGATTGACTCAAGCTACCTCACTTCTACTCTCATCCTAGCCAAGGAGAAGCATCAAGGGAACCACATATTCAACTTTGAGCTTCCAACACTTGGGAAAAAGCAATTCATATTGCCTAACCAAGAGCTCACCACCATTCAAGAAGGAGCCAACATTGATTTTTGGCCAGCTGAGGAGCATTGGTTTGATGGAGTGATTCAACATAGAGTTGAGGAAGCTAGGAATGTACAAGTAGCTGATGGAGAGGAGCAATTCTACTTTGAAGATTATGAGCCCAACCCAAGAGATAGTAGAGGAGTGAGGGAGAATGCCAAGAGGTTAACTCTTTTGCAAAAATGGGGTAAGTGGCATGGAAAGAGATTTGATAAGCTGAAGAAGAAGGTGACCAACATGGCTAAGTCTATCAAAGGCTTGAAGAAGGAGATTGCTGAGCTAAAGAGTGGAAACTCATCTCCTAGCCAACATTCAAGCCCTTTGAGGAGAAGTAGCTCAACTAGAGCACTTTCAAGGGTTGCGAATCCTGTGGAACCAGCTAGGGCTTCAATGTATGAGCCAAGTCTGAGGAAGAGGAGCTCAAGTACCCGCGAACATCAGTTTTCGAGGCACTCGACCGGGTCACTCGAGCACCCACTCGACCGAGCACCTCTGACGCACTCGGCCGAGCACCTTCCCAGATCACCCTATGGCTTCCCACCTCCAGCTGCTTATCCAGGTTATCCATTATACCCTCCCATCCCACCTCAATACTACATGGATCCAGCTCTCTACCAGCAGTTCTGCCAGCAGCAAGCCCATCATTTGGACAACCGCGGTCCAGCTCGACCCCCCCACTCGGACACGTACTCGACCGAGTCAAGATCGATCGGAGTCATCGAGCTGCCCTAAAGTCCTTCTCCAAGCCACCAGCCTGACCCCAACTACTCCTATGACAGCATGCAGATGGATGTGGACAACTACTTCCACAATCCCTAAGGTACCACTATCACCTTACCATTGTTTATACCATTGCATTTCATATTGTGTTTTGTGTTGTGTTTAAATCTTGAATCCTCTCACAACTTTTTCACACAAGGGACTGTGTGATTTAAGTTTGGGGGAGGGTTTGAGATAGCATTTGATGTTGTGTTTTGTGTTCTTATTTCAATTTTTTATCATCATCATGTTAGCACTTGCATTAGCATCTAAGACATAGAAAAACCATAAAAATTTGAAAACTTTGGAAAAAATCTTCATAAAAAAGAGTGTTCATGTAGTTTGCATTGCATATTAGGATCTTGTTTAGCATGTTTCATGTAGAATTGTATAATATTTGCATTAGGGATCTATGATGAGTAATTCCTTGGTAGCTAGCCTATTCACTAGACTAGGATCAATGCCCAAGTTATTAGTACTTTGATGCTAGTTGAGTTGTAGGAAGCATAAGATTGAACCAAGCTTGAATTCTTGCATTGCATTTGGTCTAAGTTGAAGCATGTTGTGATTTGAAACCATTTCCTATTTTATAAGAACCTAATATTGACTTTTAATTATTAATATGTGCATTGTTTTAAACTCATGGATACCATATACATACTTGTATCATCTTTCTCCTTTTTACCACTCTTGTTGATCCAAGTAGCTGATTAAATCATTAAGATCAGTTCCCCTACCCCTAAACCAAACCTTCTTTCAAGCCTTGTTGATTCTTGAGTGTGTGAGGCCTATTTTTGGGATTGAGCTTGGTAGAAAGTGTTAGGTTTGATCTGACAAGAGTAAGACCTTGTGTAGTTCTAGTTTGCATTTTTCAAACTAGATAGGACTAGGTGTTTCACTTGTTGGGTTTGGGACTTGGCTGTTATGAAAAAGAAAAGAAAGAAAAGAGAAAGAAAAAGGGTAGAGTCTTTAAGAGGAGATTGTGTTTAAGCAAAGTCTAGTGAAAGGATGGGAAGTAAAGTGTTGATTAAGATGGTTCTAGTTAAGAAAAAGAAAAGAAAGAAAATAAAAGTTTAGCAAAATGCTTTTATGTCTTAAGAATAAGAAGAAAAGAGAACCATAGCAATAAGAAAGAATCCCCCATTCCACTAGAAAGATCAAATAAGAAACATCTCCTAAGACTTGAAAACCAAAAGAGAAAAGGGTTAAAGAGAAAAGAAGAAGCAAAGGGTAGCACTATGATCATTTGGGTTTAGATTGCTAGGATAAACACTTTGGGTACCTTTGGGTAGACAAGGTTTTATTCTTGTATGAGTTTAGGTGTTCTTACCTTTAGCATTCTTCTAAAGCTCAATCCATTTTCATGAGAGAACCTTGATATTGATAAGCCCCACTCTAAACAGAGACCATCATTGTCTCAAAACCCTTTATTACCAAGCCAAATGAGTCTAAGCATTGCATAGAGTTGATTCATGTTCTTGTTTAATGAATGTTAAAGGAAATGGTTGATTTGAATGCATGTGGATAACTAAGGCTCAAATCAATAAAGGTTGTGATATGCTTGTCTAAAGTCTTTAAATTCCAGCTCATTCAACTTGCATCATAGTACTAGTAACTTGGACATTGATTCTAGATGGTCTATTTGCAAGCTTAAGGAGCTGAGATCCCACTTTCAAACCTCACTTACCTTCTTATGTCTTTGATTATTTGCTTGAGGGCAAGCAAAGACTAAGTTTGGGGGTGTTGATGTTCATATAATTTACCTTGTTTTCCCTTAGTTTATTCACATCTTTTGCATCTTTTTCTATCCATTTAGGCCATTATTGTGTAGCTTTAGCACTAATCATGCATTAGGGCTTAGTTGCATTGCATTTGCATCTTTTCATGCATAAACAGGTGATTTTGGAGCTCAAGGAGCATGGAAGCAATGGAGAAGAGATGTGAAGCAATCTTGAGGAGGAAACAAGGGAGTTAAGGCTGAAACAACAAGGTCCGGAGTCCAACTCGACCGCACACTCGACCAGACACTCGACCGTGTGCTGAGGAGGACTCGACCGAGTGGAGATTGCACGTGAGAAGCCAGCTCGACCCCTAGCTCGACCGAGCACAGGTCGAGTTGACCGAGCCGTTGACTGCTTTGACTTTTTCTATTTTTAGGGCTTCCACTTCCCCACTATATAAGACCTTGTACCTGCAGCCACCAAAGTGTCCAGCTTTTTAGATATTCCCAAAAATCTAGTTTTTACTTTTTTTAGCATTATTCCTTTTGCATTTTATTAGATTTTGTACTTGTTTAAGAAATCTCTTAGATTCTTCAATAATGTTGGTTCAATAACTTTCTTAATATTGAGAATTTGAGTTTCATCCTTTGATTAATATTGAAGATCTCAGTTTTATCTTTCTAATAATGCAAGTTTCAATATTTTCTGGGTTTTTGATTTGTTTCATCATGTCTTGTTGTGAGTAGTCTTCTTAGGATCTTAAGGATGGATTAGGAAGGATTGATCTTGTGGTTTATGTGATTTGGTCAAGCTTGATTGTTGTAGATCTCTTCTAGGCTAGATGTTCTTAAGGCTGATCTTGAACTGAGAGGTTAGGATCTGATTTCAAGCTCCTTAGCATCACACCAATGTTTAAGAAGCATAGATAAGACTAGATCTAGAGCTTACCATTAGGCTTGCTAAGAGATTAGAGGTCTTGTTTGGTTTGAGATGTATTGCTTAATGCTTGCTTGTGTAGATTCTTTACTGTGTGAGAACAAGTCTAGAATTGCATAGGTTTGATTGTTTCTTGACCATGAGAGTGGGAGAAACTTGTCTTAGATTTATATGTCTAGAGGTTAGCTCAAAGTTTGCTTGAGATTTGTTGACCAAGTTAGATAACCACAATGATTAGTTCTTCCCATGAATCCATCCTCAGGAACCTTCTTTGTTTATTGATTTTAAAGTCTTAATCTTGTAGCTTGCTTGTTGTTTGATTGGTTTTAGTGTTGCTCTGTTTTTGTTGTGTTGCTCTGTTTCCCGGATTTAGCAAACTCGACCTCCCACTCAACCTACACTAGGTCGAGTGCTTGCTCGAGTTCATCCCCAGAACTTGTGTTTATGATTTGTGATTGTCTTGTTTCATTCCTGTTTCATTCCAGTTGCATACATTTAGTTTTCAGTTCATTAATTGTCTTGCATTAGTTCATTAGTAGTAGTTTCTATTTCTGTTCTTGCTTCATTACAGTTTCAATCATTCAGTTTCATTTGCATTTAGTTCTTGGTTCCTGTAGTTTACTTTCTGCATCTTTACATTTCCATCTTAGGATTGTTAGTGACAAACAATCATTACATTTGTCTTAACTTAGATTCATATGCACATCTTTTCTTTTCACAAACACTCATTTAGGATTGATACCTCTTGTACTACAATAGCATAAGGGGAATTGAAACACCCATCCATCATTCCATTCATATATCATCATTGCATACATCCACAATCATTCACCAAACAAATAAACATTGTTTCAGGAACGAATTGAGAATTCGCGATCAGAAACTGGAGGATCTTGGAAGGAAACTGGATCTAGTCTTGAATTCTCTACCCGGAGTTGAGACGGTTTGTGAAGTAGGCGGTTCGAGTCATTTGATACCATCGCGATTACAAGGGAATCAAAACCAGGTACGTTCTTTATCCTCGGAACCATGCCATAGCAACATTAGGCCAGGGTTGCGTGAGAACTTGGTAAGAAATGTAGAGATGGCTGTGTTTGATGGAGCTGGAGTTTATGGATGGATCGCGAGAGTTGAGAGGTTCTTTCGCCTAGGTGGCTATAACGACGAAGAGAAGCTTGCTTTGGTGTCAGTGGGCCTTAGCGGTGAAGCTCTAAGCTGGTATAATTGGGTAGTTAACACAAGGCAGTTCGACAGTTGGACTCAATTCAAGTCAGCTTTGATGTTGCGTTTTGGGAATTTGAAGATAAGAGGACCTAGCCAAAGCTTGTTTTGCATTCAGCAAACAGGGTCAATAGCGGAGTACATTCAGAGGTTCGAAGATTTATCTTCGCAAGTAACAGGCTTGGATGAGCAGAAACTCGAAGGTATATTCCTCAATGGTTTAACACCGGAAATGCAGGAGCTTGTACACATGCAAAGCCACGCAACTTACCAGAAATGGTAGCAGAGGCTAGAGCGATGCAGTCGAGTATAATGCGAAGGGTGGTCAAGAAGGAACTGATGCTAGCCAATAAAGAGAATGTCGGATCTGATTACAAGGGGAACTCATTTTACAACAATAACACCTGGAAGACGAAAACACTTGTAACAGAACCAGTACAAAGCGTGGAAAAGCAAACAAGCAGAGTAGAGCAAAGACCAAGAAGGAATAACACGAATGCAGAGCTAGACGAGAAAAGAAGGAAAGGACTATGTTTCAAATGCGATGGACCTTGGTCCAAGGAGCATAAATGTCCGAACAAGGAGTTGAGAGTGATGTCCATTTTCAATGGATTTGAAGTAGAAGTGTTAGATGATAACAGAGAGATGGAAGTGAGGGTAGAACCAGTGGGGGAATGTATGGCATTGTCTTTCCAGTCTTTCAGAGGAGTTTCGGGACCCTCAACCACTAAAGTGAGAGGATCAGTGGGTAGGGAAAGCATCGTCATCATGTTGGACAGTGGAGCTACACACAACTACATATCTCCTACTGCAGCTACAAAGTTGAAGCTGAAGTGTAGAGAAAACCCAAACCTGAATGTGACGTTGGGAACAGGCATCTTGGTTAATGGATTGGGTGTTTGTGAGAAGGTTACTTTTTCGGTGCAGAATTTGGAGTTTACGTCTGACTTTATTGTCCTGGAGTTAGGACAAATTGATGTCATTTTGGGCGTTTATTGGCCTAGAACTCTTGGCGATTGTAGAGTGAATTGGGAGAAGAACGAGATGTCGTTTATTCACAATGGACAGATGGTATCTATTAGAGGAGAATCCGATTTACTCATCTCTAAGATGTCACTTAAATCTTTAACAAGTGAATACAGGATTCATAAGAAAGGCGTGGAAGTTGAACTGTATTCTCAACAGTTAAAGCAATCGGACATACCTTAACTCGATACCAGGATTGAAGAGGTATTAAACAGTTTTGTGAAGGTGTTTGAGGTACCCTCGGGATTACCTCCCTTAAGGGGCAGAGAGCATTCAATCATCTTGTTACCAGGGCATAACACTATCAGTGTAAGGCCTTATAGATACCCACATGCACAGAAGGAGATCATGGAGAAAATGGTTAAAGAGATGCTTGATTCTGGGATTATCAGACCAAGTCACAGTCCCTTCTCAAGCCCAGTTTTGTTAGTAAAGAAGAAGGACAACAGTTGGAGGTTCTGCATTGACTATCGTGCTTTGAACAGAGTGACAAAACCGGATAAATTTCCAATCCCCATGATAGATCAACTTCTGGATGAGCTTAATGGTTCTATGGTGTTCTCTAAGTTGGACCTGCGAGCAGGCTATCATCAGATCAGGATGAGAGAGCAAGACATCGAGAAGACTGCTTTTAGGACACATGATGGACAGTATGAATTTCTCGTGATGCCCTTCGGTCTCACCAATGCACCGGCAACTTTTCAGTCACTGATGAATGAGATTTTCAGACCATTTTTAAGGAAATTTGTGCTAGTCTTTTTTGATGACATATTGGTATACAGCACATCCATTGAGGAACATCAGAAGCATTTGATGGTGGTAATGAGAATCTTAGAAGAGAACACTCTATTCGCAAACAAGAAAAAATGTTCTTTTGGTCAGCCTCAGATCGAGTATTTGGGACATATCATTTCGCGAGATGGGGTGTCAACTGATCCAGTCAAGACTCAAGCCATGACAAGATGGGTCACTCCTAAATCAGTTAAAGAATTAAGAGGTTTTTTGGGGTTGACATGATATTATAGGCGTTTTATCAGAGGTTATGGGATACTAGCCAAGCCTTTGACAGATTTATTAAGAAAGGACAGTTTCCAGTGGAGTACAGAAGCACAAAATGCCTTTGACAAACTTAAACTCGCTATGTCGAGAGCACCAATGTTATCCTTGCCAGATTTTGAAGAAACCTTTGTGGTCGAAGCAGATGCTTCAGGCTTCGGGTTAGGGGCAATGTTAATGCAGAATAAGAAGCCAATTGCGTACTTTAGTCACGAATTAACTGCAAAAGAACAATTGAAGCCGGTTTATGAGAGAGAGTTGATGGCGATTGTCTTATCAGTACAGAAGTGGAAACATTACCTTTTTGGAAGGCATTTCATAGTTCACACAGATCAGAAGAGTTTGAAATTCTTGTTAGAGCAGAGAGAAGTCACTATGGATTATCAAAAATGGCTTGTTAAGCTCCTCAACTATGACTTCGAGATTCTTTATAAGCCTGGTGTCGAGAATAAAGCAGCAGACGGTCTATCGCGAATGACTCAACCACAAGGTGTGCTGACTTCTCACCTGTTAATGGCCTTAACGGTTCCTACTGCTCTACAACTCTTAGACATATACGAAGATATTGATAAGGATGAGAAGATTCAAAAGGAAATTCAGGAATGTTTGGCTGTTCCGAATAAATACAAGAAATACTCGGTGAGAGATGGTAGACTGTGGTTTAAAAACAGACTGGTTATCCCAAAGAATTCGAGTTCAATCCCATTGATCTTGGAAGAGTGTCATGGTGGAGTAATGGGAGGACACTCAGGAGTTTTAAAGACAGTTAAAAGGATACAACAATCCTTTCATTGGGATGGCTTATTCGCAGACACTCAGAGGTTTGTATCAGAATGTGAGATTTGTCAACGACACAAGTATTCCACTCTCGCACCTGCAGGCTTACTTCAACCTCTACTAGTACCACAGATGGTGTGGGAAGACATAACGATGGATTTCGTAGAGGGTTTACCTACTTCTCAAGGAAGGAATGTCATTATGGTGATCGTGGATAGACTGAGTAAATACAGTCATTTCTTGAGTTTGAAGCATCCATTCGAAGCTGCAGATGTAGCCAAGTTATTCATCAAAGAAGTGGTCAAGCTCCATGGGTATCCAGCTTCAATAGTCTCTGACCGTGGTAGTACATTTTAAGTGCATTCTGGAAAGAGTGTTTCAAAATCTCAGGCACTAAACTCAAGTATAGCACAGCTTTTCACCCTCAAACGGATGGGCAGACAGAAGTGTTGAATCGAAGCTTGGAAACTTATCTCAGATGTTTGGCATCGGCTCACCGTAAAACTTGGCATCAATATCTGTCTTGGGCTGAGTTGTGGTACAACTCATCGTATCACACTTCTCTGAAGACATCACCGTTTCGTGTCATGTATGGGAGGGACCCTCCAGCGATTGTAAGGTTTGAGGAGAACTCAACTAAAATTGTGGAGTTAGAGCGGATGATGAAGGAACTCAACTAAAATTGCTCAGATTAAGAGACATCTAATTCATGCGCAACAGTTAATGAAGAACAATGCAGACAAGCACCGTAGAGACGTCGAGTATGAGGTGGGAACATGGGTGTTCTTGAAGTTGAGACCTTACAGGCAACAATCAGTGACCAAACGGGCTTGCCAGAAGTTAGCTGCTAAGTACTTTGGCCCATATGAGATCATGGAACGAATCGGGAAGGCGGCTTATCGTCTAAAACTTCCAGACGGATCGAAGATTCACCCTGTCTTCCATGTGTCTCAAATTAAAAAATTGCTAGGTGAACGCCATCAGATTATTCCATTGCCTGACTCGTTGAATGAAGATGAAGAGTTGGTATTAGAGCCTGAAGAAGTGTTGGAGACAAGGTACAATGTTAATGGCGTGTTGGAAGCGTTGGTTCGTTGGAAGGGTTTGCCGGAACAAGAAAATTCGTGGGAAGTTTGCAAAGGAGCTTAAGAAGCAATTCCCTACTCTGGCGCTTGAGGACAAGCTTCATTTCAGAAAGAAGAACAGAGATGATGGAGCACGTGCGGACTTGGAGGGAGACACGTGCGCTTGAGATCGAGTTGTATATAAAGAGAATTGTTAAAAAATAGAGGATTTATGTTGTTTGTTGTGAGGAAACGAGACATATGAGTCTTCGTTGGGAGAGGTTAACTTCTAGCTGCGTCTAGAGTCCTCTGTTTCAGTCAGTTAGGAATTGTAACGAACATTCTTTTACAGATTAATAAAAAGAGCGTTTCATTCTTAACAGCTGGCTATGATCGAGTCCCCACGCCAATTCGGTTAACTGACTAGCTGTAAGAGAACCACCACTCCCGAAGGAGATATAAAGAACCGACTCATCTGGCTGTTCGTTTAACCAATCAAAAACCGGATGTTCGTTCTTAGATGATTTTATCGGTATGCATAACGGTCCAACCGGATAAACTGGTACACGAGCGACCCGACCCAAAAGTTTTGGGTCTTGAAGAGATTTCAATGATTTGGGCTCCATCTCTTCCCATGTATTCACCAAAATTCCATCAGCCTTTGGGTAAGCCAGATAGTGACGGACCAAATCCCGGGACACCGGTTCGTCAAGAACCAAATATGAATCCATAGTATCTTCAAATCTAACCGGTTCACACCCCGGTACAGCGAGCGGGCTTCTTTGCACTGCGTGGTCTTCTTTGATATCTTTGTCCAATGTTGAATAATACATGGAAACTCCGAGGAAACGCGCGTTGGAAGCGAAAAACACATAAGCCAACATGTTTAGTTCCGCTGCGAGACATAATGCATCTGTACCGAACAAGTCGACGATCAGAGCCGTTGGCTTTTGATGCATGGCAGCGATCTTGGATCGGAGGGCAGGAACGGCTTCACGCATAATGACTCCGATCTTGGTCACCAAACGGTCTTCCGGGTTCACTAAACCAGAAATGTCCGGCGAAGGAAGATTGACGAGGTCCACACCGGTTGAGTTTAGAAACTTTGACTGAACGGAGGCTGCGTCAGTTTCGAGGACGAAGACGGTGACTTTAAACCCGTGGTTCGCGGAGAGACGCTTAGCTAGCTCCATCACCGGCATGACGTGGCCCATTCCGGGACTGGCAAACATGGCGGCATGTGGTTTTCTGATATGCATCACTTGTTCTTCAGTTGGCTTTTTGTTTTATTTTCGAGAGGATTTTTTTTGTAATTGATGGGTTTCTAATTTTCTTTGGTCGTTGCATATGCATTACTCACTAATTTATAGCCTGTTTCTATCATTACTAGAAGTATATAACGTGCAAAATTAAAATGTTGGCTTATGGTCTTCTCAAAAAAAAAGAAGCCAAATTTGTTTTATAAAATATATTAATTTAAAGATTAAACTGTATATCAAATAATTTTATAATCAAATTAACCGTATATCAAATAATTTTATAATCAAATTAAAATGTAGGTAAGATATCTATTTTTTTTTTTTTCATTATAAAAAGCAAAAGTGAGAAAATAGAAAGTTGAAGAAATTCCTCACTCTAAAACATGCAAAAGTGAAATATCTTCATCTAAATACTGTAAATAAAAGAACTACGAAAATTTAACTAATTGCATGTCAAAATCTTTTATCTAGTAAATTTTGTTGTAAGTCTAGTTATCAAAAGAGGAAGAAAAAAATTTATGGTTAGTCAATTTATACATAAATGTTGCCACAGGCAGAACCGTACATTTGGGTGAGGACCATAGGGCCATAGGCTGTGGAAAGGTATTCTTACAGATATGTCCTTTTCGTGATTACATTTACGAATATGCCATTTTCCTATAAAAAAAACTTTGGATTTATCATTTTTGAATACTTAATGTCTATATTTATATTTTTTTATGGATAAAATACATATTTTATGAAAAAAATATTAAACTCTAAGGACAAATATAATTGAACCAACTAAACCTAACATAAGAAGTTAAACGCATGTTTAATCTTATTTTTGTAACCGAAAAAATGACAAATCCATAACAATATAGACAAAATGGCAAAACCATCATGCCATCACGAAAAGTGGTAAATTAATATTTGACTAGTATTTCTACCAATGCAGGCACGGAAATTTAATTTAAAATATTTTCTCTTAATATAAATTTTTGAGCTCAAATATATTTATAAAAACTTTTGAGTATAAATCTATATAAACACTAAACTTACTTTACTAAGTGATATATAACATATATATAGTTAAAGATAATATTTTTATTATATCTATTTGCACGGGATTTTAGTTTAAAATTTTTATCATAAGAATCATTGAATATAAATATAATAATTTGAAGTTTAAAAGATAAATATATATAAGTGCCATACTTATTTTACTAATCTATATATATATATAACATATATTGTTTAGTGTTACAATAATATTTTCCTAACAAATTAACAATATATCACGTGGTAACAATATATGATTTAAGAACTTTACTGGAACAATAAACAATACTGTTGATAATCTTTTGACATTTTATCCCTAGAAGAGTTCATTCCATATTCATATCCCATAAAAATATCTTTTTAAAATTTTTAATGTCGAATGTCGATCGTTGACCTAATTATAGAGATTATTTGAACATATTTATATCCTACATTAAATGCAAATATACAAAGTTTTATGAATATTTTTAGTGCTATGTCGCTACAACGGGGTTGTCCAAATGCATCACCTGCTATAATAGAATTTCCGACCAAGTCAAGAATGCTTAGATGGTGAAACGGTTAAATCCAACAATGAATATCTATTCACTAATCCAAGTTACATATTATTTTTAGATGTTAAATTTGTGATGCAACCTCAACTTTGTCTTCTCAAAGAAATATGGTGTACTTTAAATATATTGTTTCTGCCAATATTTTGGTTAAAAACATTTGATAAAATTGATGAAATCTCAAACTTGTTTTATTTTTGTTTTTATAATGTTACAGAATTGTAGCTCTAGTCGATAATATGCCTTCTGAGATATGCTATACAAATCACATGTCACTTTTTGTAACGGCTTAAATATTATTTTTCTAATATTTTTTGACCATTGATTTTGTTTTTCTAATATTATTTTTCTAATATTTTTTGACCATTGATTTTGTTTTTTAGATGGATTAGGTTTTCAAGATTCTTTTTTCTATTTTTCTAAAAAAAGTGTGACCATTACAATATCTTCGTTTTAGATCAAAACTTTTAAGTTGAGTTGAGTAATTAATCTTTTATTTTTCTTTAAATGAAATTTCATAAGAAATCTTTGTAGTATATGTTTCTTAGAAACTAATGTTTCACTACAATTTTATTTTTATGTTTATAATTTTATAAATATAATTACATAAATAGTTTATTTACTCCAACATGCATTAAAATCTTACTCCTATTATAAAATTTATTAACCCATTCTAAATTTGGAATATGATCATTTTTTGGATAAAATTTGAATAATAACAGTATGACTAAAATAAATTCATAGTATTATCTTTCCTATTTTAAAATGTTCATTTATTTGAATTAATTGATTTTTATATAGTTCTTAGGTATAGTTCTTAGAGTAGCATTTTTAGGTATGTATGATTAAACTTCGGGACATTTTTAAAAATATCTTTTTTCAATGGTACTTTTCAAAATATTTTGTTAGGTGGTCTATTTTCCGAAATAACCTTTTTAATATACAAAATAACTAAAATTTAAATCCTAAATCTTAAATACTAAAAATTTTATCTTCTTAAAACTATATACTACATGTAAAATAGAGAATACAAACTTAAAAAAAAAAAAATTATTTAACATATTGAAATTGAGATAAAAAAAGTCAAACATGAAAATGTTTTAAAAATGAGTATTTTTGAAAAAAGATATCTAAAAAATGTATTTCTAACAAATTCTCTTGAACTTCTCTATTATTACATTAGTGGAAACAAAATTAAGGAAAAAAACGCAAAAATGGCAGTTTGGTCATTTTAAATTGTGCATGCTGATTATGGGTTGACCCGAACTATTGATATTCAGATCATGTATCATCATCGACAATACATCGACGCACGAACCTTCAGATCGTGGTCGAAGTGAGATTTTCTTTTTTCACAATTCGGTAGATCAGATCTCCATAACAAGATCTTTATATAGTGCTTTTGTTTTTAATATCTATAAAGAGGAGAATCCTTGTTACGATGATTTTTATGGAGAGATACGTGAAGTTGAAGTGACCGAGTATGAAAATGTTTTTCGTATGTTTTTGTTTTTGTGGCTTAACTAGAGAAGATTTACATATGAGCTACAAGACTAATAAACAAGATGAGGGAATCTACGTGTTTAGCTCAAGGACGAAATTTATGATCAAAGTCGAGTGGGATTTTCTCATGCGTATGTTACTTTCTTTTGTGGAGATGTCAATGAAATTTAGCAACGTGCAAGTCAGGAAGATCCTTCTTGTTACACATGCCTTGTTGTATTGGTTATCTCTATTCTATTCATGTGGTTAATGGCAGGTGCAACTCTGGTTTCTCAACATAAATAGGACAAGAAGTGAAGGTTGTAGTCTACAGATCAGAAGGTTAATGTGGAATTAACCAAGTGTCTGAAACACTCTGGTTGAAACAGAGAGTTTCTGGAAGCTTGAAACGACCTTTTTTTTTTTTTTTTTTTTTTTTTTTTTTTTTTTTAATAAATAACAATAATAAATATAATATAATAAATAGAACTACAACTAGTGGTCCCATACCCACTAGCCACCTAACCACAATCACAAACATCAGCGGAAATAACAACACCAACATAATATCCAATAATACTTCAAATAAAACCAATAACCATAATCATCAACAATAATCAATCCAAACAACAAGAAACAAGGAACCAACAACCTAGCAATGTTTCTAATGACCCAACTCTAGCAACCTAGCAATGCCAGACAACATCCAATCGAATCCCTAGAACATCCTCCTCTTCATTGCCTTGATTCCACGATCACACTTTGCCTTTACCTGCACCACAAACACAAATTGAGATGCATGAGTATTTGATAAACACTCAGTGAGGCAATCCTCCCATCTACTGGGCTATACACACAAGCAACAATGATTCCAAAGTTCCAAGACAAGCAACAAACAAACACACAAACCAGGAAATCAAACATCGACTAACTGGAAGGGAGGTGTTGACCGACACCAACCTAGTGTCGATCGACACTGGCTCAGTGGTGTCGACCGACACTACCCCACAGTGTCGATCGATGCCCAATTTTCTGGTGTCGACCGACACCAAGTGGTATCGATCGACACTCCCTATGCAACTGCGATCCGCACGAAAACGAGAGTCGAATCTCACTTCCGAAACTCCTCCAAATCGCCCAATACTCACGACCCAAGCCCTAAACCTCCGTAGGAACCTGTTTCAACCAATCCCAAGCAAGAAAACACACAAACAAGCAAGAACAAGCAAGAACAAAGGAATCAAAGGCTTAGATAAGCTATGGTCATGCACTCACCTTCTAAAATGAAAATGAACCGTTAACTATCAAATCCCTCCGGTGAAAAGCTATTCCTAGGCGTCACGAAGCTTCCCACAAAAATTCAGCACGATCAGATCTCAGATGAAACCGCAATCGATCCCGAAACTCCCGCAGGTCTCAATCCGCGACTGAGAAGAAACGCCCCACGAAACTGTCGATATCTCCTAGAATATTAACCCAAAATCACTTCTGTAAAAAGGAGAGTGTACGAAAATCTCTTAGCTACAACCCTACCAAAACTCAATACCTTTCAAAACGATTTGAGTATACAGATCTTCCTTCTCCCAAACCCTGACGATTCTGTTCCTTTTTGCTTTGAACACAAAAATCAAGTTTTACTCTTCCTTCTCCTCTTTCTCTTTGTTTTCAGCGGCTAGGCAACAACAAAACACGACCTAGGTCATTCTCCCACTTAAATATCACGGTTTAATGGTTTTACCTAAACCAAATCGGTCCAAATCGATTAAAAACTCAATCTGGTCGAACCAGAAAATCAGTGGTGTCGACCGACACCCCCTTGGTGTCGATCGACACCCTCACCCAAAACACTCAAATTGGTTTGCGGGTGTTACAATTCTCCCCCACCAAACTGGATTCGTCCTCGAATCTCGAACAACCATCAGCCAAGGACTCCCGTGCAACCGTCTCCACGGCCCGCACTCCTCCGACTGATCTACAGAAGGTCACCTCTAGGCGATAGACTCACGCTCCAGGCGTCATTTGCTCTTGACTTTTTGGACTTTCCTTTACTCATAGGCCTAAACCTTGAGTTTTATTGGCTCCTCATCAGACCTAAGTCTGCATGCCAAATGTTGGCTCCTCATCAGGCCGAAGCCCGCATGCCATAATATATAAGGAAAATCCAAACTCGTCTCTCGGGTTGCCACCCTACAGCGCGCCCCCGGATCGTCATCCCAAGTCGATATACCAACCATACCTCCGAGCCACAAAGTCTCTGAATATGGCAGTACTAGGAGAACCTAAGTCCCCCAAGAGTCGCGAGCAAACGATTCTGAACACGTCTGAGTCCTATCCCTATCCAGGTTTCCTTCCCGTGGCTCGCGTAAAACATCTCAATGTCTTACCAACCACATATCCCCCCACCGGGATACCCCATGACCGCACAAGGATCATATATACGCCACAAGGGCCGCCACAAAGGCCAACAAAAATGTCCTCACGAGGACCGCCACCAAGGCCAAACAAAATGTCCTAAAAAGGACCGCCACCAAGGCCACTCGTCCCCAAAGGACCGTCACAAAGACCGTCTGTCCCGAAGGACCGTCACAAAGACCATCTGTCCCGAAGGACCGTCACAAAGACCATCTGTCCCGAAGGACCGTCACAAAGACCATCTGTCCCGAAGGACCGTCACAAGGACCATCTGTCCCGAAGGACCGTCACAAAGACCATCTGTCCCGAAGGACCGTCACAAAGACCATCTGTCCCGAAGGACCGTCACAAAGACCATCTGTCCCGAAGGACCGTCACAAAGACCATCTGTCCCGAAGGACCGTCACAAAGACCATCTGTCCCGAAGGACCGTCACAAGGACCATCTGTCCCGAAGGACCGTCACAAAGACCATCTGTCCCGAAGGACCGTCACAAAGACCATCTGTCCCGAAGGACCGTCACAAAGACCATCTGTCCCGAAGGACCGTCACAAAGACACTCTGGCTAAACAGCCCGCCACAAAGGCCAACAAATGGCTAAAAGCCCGCCACAAAGGCCACACAATTGGCTAAAAGCCCGCCACAAAGGCCATACAATGTCTAACAATACCGCCACACACAGGCACTCTGACTCAAAAGTCCGCCACAAAGGCACAAAAGCCCCTCCCAAGGCTTCCCACCGCTAAAATGGACAAAATTCTGACTCCCGCAAAACTTTCCATATTTAACACTTTCCATTTTTTGGAAACTCCTCTTCACAACCCTGCCTCACGGAAACTTTGTACCCCAAACACCACCTCATCTTGTTACTGAGTCGCACAACCAACCACCCCAAGCGACCGAGTAACAAGAGAGATGGGCTGGAATACTCCATTCCCGCTCCAGCCACGGATTACAGATGGGACCAGGCTAAACAAGCTCAAGTCGCGGCTTGCTTCTCATACCACTTCTTGAACCTTGCCTTCATCTTTGCCTCAGGCTCCCAAGTCTGTTCCTCAACACCATCACAGTCCCACAGGACTCTCATCAAAGGAATCTTCTTCTTCCGAAGTTCCTTGATCCTCCTCTCGAGAACCCTCACTGGTCTCGCCTCCAAAGTTATGTTAGGCTGAAGATCCTCAGGAATCTTAGCCAACACCTCCTCTCCCTCACGGAGACACTTCCGCAACATAGACACATGGAAAACCTTATGGAATGCACGCATCACCTCAGGTAACTCCAATCTATATGCCACTGGTCCAACCCGCTCAATCACCCTGAATGGACCCATATACCTCGGACTCAACTTAGTCTCTGACAATGACCTGTTCGGACCCCGCAACATGGCCATCTTGAGGTATACTCTGTCTCCCACCTGAAACTCAAGATCTCTCCTCCTCCTATCTGCATAACTCCTCTGCCTATCCTGAGCCTCCTTCATGTTCAGCTTTAGAACCCGAATCTTCTCTGAGGTCTCCTGAACAAAACTAGCACCAAACATGCTCCTCTCCCCCACCTGAGTCCAGCATAATGGTGTACGACATGGCCTCCCATACAAAGCCTCATAAGGAGCCATCTTAATACTCGCCTGATAGCTGTTGTTGTAAGCAAACTCTACCAGGTTCAGGTGATCTGCCCAATGGCCACCCCAATCCAACACACACATCCTCAGCAAATCCTCCAGCGTCTGGATCGTCCTCTCTGACTGTCCATCAGTCTGGGGATGATAAGCTGTACTCGTATGCACCTTAGTGCCCATCTCTGCCTGAAACGCCTTCCAGAACACCGAAGTGAACTTGGAATCCCTATCAGACACAATGCTCGCTGGCACCCCATGCAACCTGACTATCTCCCTCACATACTTCTTAGCCAAGACCGCTGCTCCATCAGTCTTCTTAATGGCCAGAAAATGTGCTGACTTGGTCAACCGGTCCACAATGACCCAAATAGCATCAAAGGTCCGTGACACTGGCAATCCCACCACAAAATCCATAGTGATCATATCCCACTTCCACTCAGGAATGGGTAAACTCTTCAGTAACCCGCCAGGAACCTGATGCTCAGCCTTCACTAGCTGACACACATCACACCTCGAAACCCAACTAGCTACATCCTTCTTCATCCCGACCCAATGATAGTACCTCTTGAGATCACGGTACATCTTAGTCGCTCCTGGATGAATGGACAACTTGCTCGCATGAGCCTCTCTCAGAATCTCCTGTCTCAACTCCTCATCCTTGGGCACACAAACCCGACCGTGCACTAAGATAGTACCATTATCTGAGACCTGATACTCTGAATCCACATCCTTAGAGGCATTCACCAGCCCCAAATCCTTCTACTGAGCCAACCGCACTCTACTCAGAAGATCTGCTCTATCTACTGCTTCCAAACCCAACGGTTTCTGTGAAACAGCACATAAGCTCAACGCACTGATCTCCCCTACCAGAGACTCCATCTCCTGCTCCTGAGCCGAAGCTACCCTCTTCCGACTCAGAGCATCTGCAACAGTGTTAGCCTTTCCAGGATGATAGGCTATCTCCAAATCATAATCTGCCACAAGCTCCATCCACCGCCTCTGTCTCAAATTCAGCTCAGGCTGAGTGAATATATACTTCAGGCTCTTATGATATGTAAACACCTGTACCTTTGCACCATAAAGATAAGACCTCCAAATCTTCAGGGCAAAAACTACCGCACCCATCTCCAAATCATGAGTAGGATAGTTGCCTTCATGCACCCGCAACTGCCGCGAAGCATAAGCAATCACCTTCCCATGCTGCATCAGAACACAACCCAACCCAACTCTAGATGCATCTGTATAAACCACATAGGGTTCTCCCTGCTCAGGCAAAGCCAACACTGGCGCAGTAGTCAACATCTCCTTCAGGCTTGCAAAGCCTTCCTCACACTCTTCTGACCAGACAAAAGGAACATCCTTCCCTGTCAACTTAGTCATAGGACGTGCTCTGCTTGCAAACCCCTGCACAAATCTCCTGTAGTACCCTGCCAATCCAAGGAAGCTCCTGATCTCTGTGGCATTCTGCGGTCTAGGCCAATCTCTGATAGCCTGAATCTTCTCTGGATCTACAGAAACCCCCTCTGCAGAAACAATGTGACCCAGAAAGCCCATCTCACGCTGCCAAAAACTACACTTGCTCAACTTGGCAAACAACTTCTGCTCCCGCAGCTTCTCCATAACTGCCCTCAAATGCACTGCATGCTCCTCAGGACTCTTAGAATAGACCAGGATATCGTCGATGAAAATGATGACAGATACATCCAGAAACTCCTGAAACACACTGTTCATCAATCTCATAAACGCTGCTGGCGCGTTAGTCAATCCGAAGGGCATCACCACAAACTCATAGTGCCCATATCTCGTCCTGAAAGCAGTCTTCCTCACATCTGCCTCATCTATCGGTATCTGATGATAACCCGACGCCAGATCTACCTTGGAGAACCAAGTAGCACCCCTCAACTGATCCAACAACTCATCGATCCTAGGAAGAGGATACTTGTTCTTCACAGTGACCCGGTTCAAACCCCGATAATCAATACACAACCGGAAACTCCCATCCTTCTTCTTCACAAACAACACCGGCGCTCCCCACGGTGATACACTAGATCGTATGAATCTCTTGCTCCATAAATCCTCTAGTTACTTCTTCAGCTCAACTAAACCAACACTCAATTATGCCGACATCAACTCGCCCCCACCTGAATATCAACCCTCTTGTTCCTCCAAAAACCTCTAGTAACTTGCCAGTTAGGGAATCTTCCACAAGTTAGCTTATTCCAAAGATAGCTTTCCGCTTGGCAATTCTCCACAGCAAATCATCAATACGAACGTAATAAAACAAACAAGTACCATACGCTCGCATATTCTGATTCACCGCTTCAAATACTTTGCAGGCCGCTAACTCAAGCCACTTGACTTATTCCCTCCAACAAGCTTACCAAAACTTTGAATCTAGCAACCCTGTCCATCTCCAATGAACTTCATCCAACATCGTTGCAACGATTAGTTTATCCTGCCATGAAGGCTTTCCGTGAACTTATGTATCTGGCAAACATGCCTCTCCTGAATCAATCCTGCTGTAACTCCCCTTCCCGGGACTCCGGCACCACTGGCCTCACAATCCTGGCAAAACAGCCACACATTCATAACCGCTCTGGTTCATAAAACCCTGGCCCAACGGCCAACATAATCCTAAAATCCAAGATTAAACCACCGTAAATCTCTCGAGGTCTACATTCAATCGTTATGTTTATACTCACGTCCTAGGAATTGCTTGCTCCCAACTCTTCCACTCTTAGGTCGAAACCTTCGAGTCATACCGATCTCACTCTCAGACCAGCGTCTTCGAGTTATACCGTCTCACTCTTGGACCACAATCCTCAAGATCTCGGTATCAGGGGAACCACTCATCCCCTCAGGAGAACAACATCCCCTCTGCCACTCTCGGAGCCCTCAGCCCCTCGAGCTATCGGTATTCAGGGGAATCACCATCCCTTCAGGAGCAACAATCCTTAACGACTATAAACATCTCTCGACACAACTACCTCCTGTGATCCGAGTATAACATTGCAATGTTACACCTGCCCACTCAACTTATAATATCCAACTGGATTAACCACCAAGCAGAGAAATATCTGCTCCAACTGCATATGTCCACATATCCGCCTCTCTAGGCCCGATACCTCTTGAGAATAATCTCATACCGGTCATCTACAACCGCTCCATCCTCTTAACGTAAGTTGGAAAGTCCTCAACATCCGCAGCCCTCGACTGCACCCCGCCACATGTGGCACAACTGGAGCCTACACTGGTACCCCTCTCGGTAACCGCTCCAACAGCACGCCAACAGATCCGCCAAGCGATCATCTCGACCCTGGGCTCCACCTGCTGCAACCCCACACCTGGGTTCCCAGCACCCCCGGCACGCTCACCGGCTAATCCCCTCCGGTCCCTCCTGATACGCTTGCGACCCTCTGACGTACCTCCTCGTGGAACTCTGGACTACACACTCGCTGGCCTCGGGACCCGCCCGACAATGACCACGACCACGTCCCTGTCCACGACCAACAACTCAAACACCTTAACCACTGATCTTCCAAGAACAGAGGCTAACAAGCAGAAAACAAATCAATACCACACAAAGAAACATAACAATAACTCACCGTGGAATCTCATTGAAGGCTCGAAGAGGATGTTCTAGGACTCCATGCCACACACAATTGACTAACTCACATAATCAATCAAGACATGCAATCCCAAACATCGCAACAGAAACCTAGTGAACCCAAACCTAGAACCGTAAGGGCTCTGATACCAAAATGAAACGACCGACCTTTTTTAATAAATAACAATAATAAATATAATATAATAAATAGAACTACAACTAGTGGTCCCATACCCACTAGCCACCTAACCACAATCACAAACATCAGCGGAAATAACAACACCAACATAATATCCAATAATACTTCAAATAAAACCAATAACCATAATCATCAACAATAATCAATCCAAACAACAAGAAACAAGGAACCAGCAACCTAGCAATGTTTCTAATGACCCAACTCTAGCAACCTAGCAATGCCAGACAACATCCAATCGAATCCCTAGAACATCCTCCTCTTCATTGCCTTGATTCCACGATCACACTTTGCCTTTACCTGCACCACAAACACAAATTGAGATGCATGAGTATTTGATAAACACTCAGTGAGGCAATCCTCCCATCTACTGGGCTATACACACAAGCAACAATGATTCCAAAGTTCCAAGACAAGCAACAAACAAACACACAAACCAGGAAATCAAACATCGACTAACTGGAAGCGAGGTGTCGACCGACACCAGCCTAGTGTCGATCGACACTGGCTCAGTGGTGTCGACCGACACTACCCCACAGTGTCGATCGATGCCCAATTTTCTGGTGTCGACCGACACCAAGTGGTATCGATCGACACTCCCTATGCAACTGCGATCCGCACGAAAACGAGAGTCGAATCTCACTTCCGAAACTCCTCCAAATCGCCCAATACTCACGACCCAAGCCCTAAACCTCCGTAGGAACCTGTTTCAACCAATCCCAAGCAAGAAAACACACAAACAAGCAAGAACAAGCAAGAACAAAGGAATCAAAGGCTTAGATAAGCCATGGTCATGCACTCACCTTCTAAAATGAAAATGAACCGTTAACTATCAAATCCCTCGGTGAAAAGCTATTCCTAGGCGTCACGAAGCTTCCCACAAAAATTCAGCACGATCAGATCTCAGATGAAACCGCAATCGATCCCGAAACTCCCGCAGGTCTCAATCCGCGACTGAGAAGAAACGCCCCACGAAACTGTCGATGTCTCCTAGAATATTAACCCAAAATCACTTCTGTAAAAAGGAGAGTGTACGAAAATCTCTTAGCTACAACCCTACCAAAACTCAATACCTTTCAAAACGATTTGAGTATACAGATCTTCCTTCTCCCAAACCCTGACGATTCTGTTCCTTTTTGCTTTGAACACCAAAATCAAGTTTTACTCTTCCTTCTCCTCTTTCTCTTTGTTTTCAGCAGCTAGGCAACAACAAAACACGACCTAGGTTATTCTCCCACTTAAATATCACGGTTTAATGGTTTTACCTAAACCAAATCGGTCCAAATCGATTAAAAACTCAATCTGGTCGAACCAGAAAATCAGTGGTGTCGACCGACACCCCCTTGGTGTCGATCGACACCCTCACCCAAAACACTCAAATTGGTTTGCGGGTGTTACAAAGCTGGTTTGGCTTGTGAACCGGTTGGTTCAATTGAGTCCGGTTTAGACTCAATCATCCGCTAAAGGGTCGACAGGCTTAGTTCTCTCGTTGGTTACACGCTGGCACGTGTGTAGGGTTGTTAGACGACTTATGAGTGTCTAAGTTCATCTTCTTCAATCTCATCGGTTCATTGTAGAGCGTGAGAGAGAAAAGTTGTATAGAGAGAGAGAGAGTTCTGAGCGATTGTAACTGACAAAGTATAAGCTCGAGTTTAGAGCTGAGTATAGTGGATTACGGTGTACCGACACCGGCGAGACGTAGGGCTTCACATTGAAGCCTGTACTCGTTAAATCTCTTGTGTCGATTCGTTCCTTTCTTTGTTCTTTTTTTGCTTTCTATTCAATTCTTGTTTGTTTTAATCACAAGTTCTTAGATTAGGTTTCCCAAATTGGTATCAGAGCCAAGTTATGGCTAAGGCGAATCAAGATTTAAGATGAGTGCGAAATTGGAAGTTGCTCTCTCTTAGGGCCAAGAATTTGAAGAGTGACTTTACCAGAACATGAGAAGGAAACTTGTTCATCCAAATTACAACCAGTTCTATTCTCTACATGGTATATTCATATTCTGTATATTTTCCCAATACAACTATATACCATGATTTTAAGAATGAATTTAATTAGATTTTATGATTAAATAATGATTATGACAACATAATATTGGAATGATTGGGAAAAAAGTCAATTACAAAATTTAGTAAATTTTACTTTCAGGAAAACCATATGTGCCAAGCAAAAACTTCCTCTTATTCTTTTTGCTATGTAATAACTTTTCTTTATATGTGATAGTTAATGATATTTTAAATTTTTATTAATACTGATTCAAACCCGTCCTACCATATAACTTCGTCCCATAATATTTTAGTTTTTTTTTATAATGTAAAACTGTAAATGTTCATAATATTAAATTTATTATATTTGACTTAACTAAATGGTTCGACTAAAGACACAAATTTAACTGGATACAAATTTTTAAATTTGGGTGCTTGTTAAAGTTTTATGTTCATTATGATTATTATCATTCATTTTTATAATACAATAATGTTTTAAAGTGCATATTTGTTTCATCTTGATAAAATAGTTTGTTTTCTTTTATTTATATAAAAACTAAATTGGAAATTGATGTAAATTACATGAAGCAAAAAAAAACAAACAAGATGGAAAATGAACTCAAAATTAAATTTAAGAGATTTTAAAAGATAAAGAAACAGAAAACCATTATGAGAAATAAACAGTAAAAAAATTACAAAACCCTTGGGAGAGAACTAACAGAAAAAAAAAATTATGAAGACTTCTTATTTTGGCTTCACTTGGAAATAAATTAAAAGGGACTGAAAAATAAATTATAATAGGGAGGGATCGAACTCACGTTCATTTGAGAATAGATTAACCAATTAAGCTACAGCTTTTTCCCTTCCTCATAACAAAGACGTTTTGGCTTGCAACTATAGTTTTTAATATTTTACTGGGGATCAAGTGACCCTTCCTCATAACAAAGACGTTTTTACTTGGAATGAAACTTAAAATAAAAATTAAAATCCAGAGAGACAATTGTAAGCAGAGACTTTATGAGAGAAAGATACCAAAATTGAAGAAGTTGGGATTGTGAAAGAAAAAGAAAAAGAAAAATTCATTAAAAAGTGACTTTTAAGAGAATCAGAGAATAACACGATATATATATATATATATATATATCTATATATATAAAGTTACCTTTCCTCACTCCTCATACTGCCACATCAGCAACTCATTCTTTTTATTTGGGTCTAATCCTAAACACTAATCCACTATGTAGCTTCTAATCCATTCATTCATAACACTTTAAAAGCCTATATTAAACTCAAATGTTTTAAATAAATGAATATTTTAAAATAGTAAAAATAATACTATTGATTTATTTTAGTAATAATATTATTATTCAAATTTTAACTAAAAATGATCATATTCCAAAATTTAGAATGAGTTACTAAGTTTTAGAATATAAGTAAGATTTTAATACATGTGGAGTAAAAAACAATTTATGTAATTGTATTTATAAAATTCTAAACATAAAAATAAAATTGAAGTGAAATATTAGTTTCTAAGAAACAATTTCACTTATAGAAAAATAAAAGATTAATTATTTAACTCAACTTAAAAGTTTTGATCTAAAACAAAGATATTGTAAGAGTCACAATTTTTTTTTTGGGAAAAACTATGAAAAAGAATCTTGAAAAATTAATCCATCTAAAAAAACACAAAATCAATGGTCACAATATATAGAGAAAATGATATGTAAGTCGTTATTAAAAAGTGACATGTATAGTATATCTCAGAATGCATATTATCAACCGGAGCTAAAATTCTATAACATGATAAATAAAAATATATATAAAATATGCTTGAGATTTTATCAATTTATGATCAAATGCTTTTAACCAAAAACATTGCCAGAAATAACATATTACTAAAGTACACCATGTTTTTTTTAATAGACGAAGCTGAGGTTGCATCACAAAATTAACATATGAAAATAACATATGAAGGGTTTTAGACATATATGTAACTTGGATTAGTGAACGGATGTCGGGTTTAATCATTTCACCATTTACGCATTCTTGACTTGGTCGGAAATTCTATTATGACAGGCGATGCACTTGGATAACTCCGTTGTAGTGACATAACAGTAAAAGTGTTCATCAAACTTTGTATATTTGCATTTAATGTGGGATATCGATATATTTAAATGATTTCTATAATTAGGTCAATGATCGATCTTCGGTGTTAGAAATTTTAAAATGATGTTTTCATTGGATATAAATATGAAATGTACTCATCGAGGGAGATTCTTTAAATCATTTTTTGTTACTACGTTATATATTATTGATTTACCAGAAAACATTACTGCGACACTAGACAATATATATATATATATATATATTATATATATATATATTAGTAAAATAAGTATGACTTTTATTTGGATTTATCTTTTAAACTTTAAATTACTAATTATATTTTTATTCAATGATTTTTATTCCTAAAAAATTTAAACTAAAATCCCTCCCAAATAAATATAACAAATAAACATTATCTTCAATAATATATATGTTGTATGTTACTTAGTAAAATAAGTTTAGTGTTTATATAGATTTATACTCAAAAATTTCAATAAATATATTTGAGCTCAAAAATTTATATTGATAAAAAATATTTTAAATTAAAATCCCGCGCGTGCGCGGGTTCAAATTCTAGTATATATATATAAGCAAGATGTTAGTCTGGAGGAGTGTCCCTTCTTTTAACCAGACAAAATAAAATCCAAAGACTTTTCAATTTCCGACATGAGTTTCGTAGAAGACAACAAACTTAACTATCCCTGAATTTGAGAGACAGTCGCGCGTATTCTAAAATTATTTTACTCGACGTTTGGAGTTTGGTCCATCATTATCTGCTGTCCATGCATGTGAGGCTTTTTTTCGTTCTTGTCGGCAGCCCTGAGGCTTATTGAAATGTCCCATCCTATAGCTAAAAACACTTATGCAAATCAATCCATTTTCATGATAGAGATCATATGCTAATCAAGTGATAATCAACAATTTCCAAAGGTAACCACAAGACAAACATGCATTAAGAACAAGTCTAAATACCACTAAATACCTTAATCATCAATTTCCATTGGCTAGGAATGCAAAGCTCTTGATTAGTTTGGATCAAACATCTTATGGGCATAAAAATCCTAATATCTAGATTCAAGCTTGATCAAGGCTATCTAGCATTATTAACACTAATCAAGATAGGAAACACATAAATAAAGTCTTAGACATCAAAGATCAATCATCTATCTCCCTAATCTACCTAGCCCAAAGTTCTAATGATCTACTCACTCATCATCATTATCACACAAAGGAAAGAGTTTGGTCTTTGTGAAATCATAATAAAAGATTGTAGATGAAAGGATTTGAAGAAGAAATTGCTATTAAAAACTTAGAAGTACTCAATCATTCAACAAACCAAAAGTAAACAAGCTTAAGAACCCTAAAAAGCTGCTGAACAAAAGATAAGATAAAAGATCATTTTCCCCTTAATAGGGTTAATGTATTTATAGGAAAATAAAAGGGAGCCGGGTCAACCCAGTTCAAACCGGGTCAAACCCGGGTCAAGGATAAAACAAGTGTGGAGACTGGCAGCTACGGGATGGTCTTGGCCGATTGGTGAGACCGCGTGGTTCCATCGGTCATCACTTGGCCGCGGGAGGTGGCCGCGTGTGGCTCCTGATCTTGACGTCGAGGAGTGGCATCAGGCAGGGTTTGGCCGATGGGAGGTGGCCGATGGCTTCACGCGAGCAAGGTTTGGCCGCGGGAGGTGGCCGCGTGTGGCTCCTAATCTTGACATCCAGGAGTGGTGTAAGACCCCGACCCTAAAAACCCATATCCGGACGTACCGGCCGATAAAATTTTTCTTAGGGCCTATGAATTTCTACTTGTTTGTTCGACAATACTTAACAACAATAATGTATAGCAGGCGATATAACTTCAAAATACGCATTTATTAAATCCGAGATTCAATTAACCTTAACGAAACAATCTTAAATCCATGCATGACAATAACAAAATCCTTAGGAATTTAAACGTAATAATAAAGCTACCCAAGCCACCATCCTCTTCCTCCCTTGCCTCCGTCACACGAGCTGGTCAGCCACTATAATCCTGATCATTGGACCTTTCCTTTCCTGCGTCCATTAAAAGGAGGCGTAAGCAAACAATGTTTGCTTAGTGGAGCGGTCATCCCGTCTCACTAGGCTCAGTTCAACGATCTCAATCTAACACAGGGTATATTCCAATCAAGTCACGCAAGTCAAACAATTCACATCGGATAGTTGCCTAAGTCGTTTAGACCAACCACCATTCATATTGCAATAGAACACATTAACCATCACTCAAGACAAGGAATTAACGAGATTAAATAAACCACAGGTCAAGAGAATCAACCATGGAACTCGGCCACAGTCACGCACTCACCTTCGGTATCGACCTAGGGTATTGAACTCTCGGTTCCTATGCCCAAATCTGATCCCCGCTTCTACACGGACAGATCAACACCGTTAATGAAACGACCGACCTTTTTTTTTAATAATAAATAATAAATAATATATATATAAATAAACTACAACTAGTGGTCCCATACCCACTACCTAACCACATTCACAATCAACAGCGGAATAACAAACCAATACATATCCAATAAACCAATAACCAATAAAATAATAACCAGTAATAATTCCAATCAAAAACTAATGATCCAAACAGCATAAATCAAATAACCAGCAATCCTAAACAATATTCTAGGACTCAACTCTAGCAACCTAACAGAAGCCAGACAACCAAGCGAACCACTAGAACATCCTCCTCTTCAACGCCTTGATTCCACGATCACACTTTGCCTTTACCTGCACCACAAACACATATTGAGATGCATGAGTTTTTGATAAACACTCATTCAGGCAATCCTCCCATCTACTGGGCTATACACACAAGCAACAATGATTCCAATGTTCCAAAACAAACAACAAACAAACACACAAACCAGGAAATCGAACATCGTCTCGCTGGAAGGGAGGTGTCGACCGACACCAGCCTAGTGTCAACCGACACTGGCTCAACGGTGTCGACCGACACTACCCCACAGTGTCGATCGATGCCCAATTTGCTGGTGTCGACCGACACCAAGTGGTATCGATCGACACTCCCTCTGCAACTGCGATCCGCGCGAAGTCGAGAGTCGAATCTTGCTCCCAAACTCCTCCAAATCGTCCAATACTCGAAACCCAAGCCTTATACATCCGTAGGAACCTGTAACAACCAATCCCAGCAAGAAAAACACACAAACAAGCAACAAGCAAGCAAGAACAAGGGAATCAAAGGCTTAGATTAGCCATGGTCATGCACTCACTTCTTTGCCAGAAGTTTCTGACCAACAATGGACGAATCCACACTCCCAGCAAGCTTCCCACGCGTTCCTAGCCTTGAATCCTCACTCCCACAGCAAGATCTCACCCACAAAGCCTTGAAATCTCACAAAAACTCCCAAAAACTCAAGAACGATGTTTTTTCCTCTTTCTCTTTGTTTTCAGCGGCTGGACAACCACAAAACACGACCTAGGTCGTTCCCCCACTTAAATATCACGGTTTAATGGTTCTCCTCAAACCAAACCGACCAAAAAAATCGATAATTAAATCAAACCGGTCGTACTGGAAAACAATCGGTGTCGATCGACACCCTCACCAATTTACCAAAAATTGGTTTGCGGGTGTTACAATTCTCGCCCACCAATCTAGATTCATCCTCGAATCTCGATCAACCATCAGCCAAGGACTCCCGTGCAACCATCTCCACGGCCCGTACTCCTCCGACTGATCTACAGAAGGTCACCTCTAGGCGATAGACTCGCGCTCCAGGCGTCATTTGCTCTCGATTTTTGGACTTTCTTTTACTCGTAGGCCTAAACCTTGAGTTTTATTGGCTCCTCATCAGACCTAAGTCTGCATGCCAAATGTTGGCTCCTCATCGGGCCTAAACCCGCATGCCATAATATATAAGGAAAAATCCAACTTGTCTCTCGGGTCGTCACCCTACAGCGCGCCTCCAGACCATCGTCTGAAGTCGATATACCAACCATACTCCCAAGCCACAAAGTCTCTGAATATGGCAGTACTAGGAGAACCTAAATCCTCCAAGAGCCGCAAGCAAACGATTATGAACACGTCTGAGTCCTATCCCTATCCAGGTTTCCTTCCCGTGGCTCGCGTAAAACATCACAATGTCCTACCAACCACATATCCCCTCACGGGAATACCTCATGACCACACAAGGATCATATACATGCCACAAGGGCCAAACAAATGTCCTAAAGAGGACCGCCACCAAGACCAAACAAATATCCTAAAGAGGACCGCCACCAAGGCCAAACAAATGTCCTAAAGAGGACCGCCTAAACAGGCACTCTGGCTAAACAGCCCGCCACAAAGGCCATCTGTCCCGAAGGACCATCTGTCCCGAAAGACCGTCTGTCCCGAAGGACCATCAGGCCCGAAGGACCGTCTGTCCCGAAGGACCATCAGTCCCGAAGGACCATCTATTCCGAAGGACCGTCTATCCCGAAGGACCATCAGTCCCGAAGAACCGTCTGTCCCAAAGGACCGCCTAAACAGGCACTCTAGCTAAACAGCCTACCACAAAGGTCACACAATAACAAAAGAATACTGCCACACATGGCACATTGACTCGAAAGTCCGCCACTAAGGCCACACAAGCCCCTCCAAGGCTCTCCACCACTAAAATGGACAAATTCTAACTCCCGTAAAACTTTCCATATTTAGCACTTTCCATCTTTGGAAACTTTCCACTTTTGGAAACTCCTATTCCAGGAAACTTTTCTCCAAAAACCCGCCTCACGGAAACTTTGTACCCCGAACACCACCTCATCTTGTTACTGAGTCGCATAACCAACCACCCCAAGCGACCGAGTAACAAGAGAGATGGGCTGGAATACACCATTCCTGCTCCAGCCACGAATTACAGATGGAACCAGGCTAAACAAGCTCAAGTTGCGGCTTGCTTCTCATACCAGTTCTTGAACCTTGCTTTCATCTTTGCCTCAGGCTCCCAAGTCTGCTCCTCAACACCATCACAGTCCCACAGGACTCTCATCAAAGGAATCTTCTTCTTCCGAAGTTCCTTGATCCTCCTCTCGAGAACCCTCACATGTCTCGCCTCCAAAGTCATGTTAGGCTGAAGATCCTCAGGAATCTTAGCCAACACCTGCTCACCCTCACGGAGACACTTCCGCAACATAGACACATGGAAAACCTTATGGAATGCACGCATAACCTCGGGTAACTCCAGTCTATATGCCACAGGTCCAACCCGCTCAATCACTCTGAATGAACCCATATACCTCGGACTCAACTTAGTCTCTGACAATGACCTATTCGGACCCCGCATCATGGTACACTCTATCTCCTACCTGAAACTCAAGATCTCTCCTCCTCCTATCAGCATAACTCCTCTGTCTATCCAGAGCCTCCTTCATGTTCAGCTTGAGAACCTGAATCTTCTCTGAGGTCTCCTGAACAAAACTAGCACCAAACATGCTCCTCTCCCCCACCTGAGTCCAGCATAATGGTTTACGACATGGTCTCCCATACAAGGCCTCATAAGGAGCCATCTTAATACTCGCCTGATAACTGTTGTTGTAAGCAAACTCTACCAGATTCAGGTGATCTGCCCAATGGCCACCCCAATCCAATACACACATCCTCAGCAAATCCTCCAACGTCTGGATCGTCCTCTCAGACTGCCCATCTGTCTGGGGATGATAAGCTGTACTCATATGCACCTTAGTGCCCATCTCTGCCTGAAATGCCTTCCAGAACACCGAAGTGAACTTAGAATCCGTATCAGACACAATGCTCGCTGGCACCCCATGCAATCTAACTATCTCTCTCACATACTTCTTAGCCAAGACCGCTGCTCCATCAGTCTTCTTAATGGCCAGAAAATGTGCTGACTTAGTCAACCGGTCCACAATGACCCAAATAGCATCAAAGGTCCGTCACACTGGCAATCCTACCACAAAATCCATGGTGATCATATCCCACTTCCACTCAGGAATGGGTAAACTCTTCAGTAAACCGCCAGGAACCTGATGCTCAGCCTTCACTAGCTGACACACATCACACATCAAAACCCAACTAGCTACATCCTTCTTCATCCCGACCCAATGATAGTACCTCTTGAGATCACGGTACATCTTAGTCGCTCCTGGATGAATGGACAACTTGCTCGCATGAGCCTCTCTCAGAATCTCCTGTCTCAACTCCTCATCCTTGGGCACACAAACCCGACCATGCACCAAGATAGTACCATTATCTGAAACCTGATACTCTGAATCCACATCCTTGGACGCATTCACCAGCCCCAAATCCTTCTCCTGAGCCAACCACACCCTACTCAGAAGATCTACTCTATCTGCTGCTTCCAAACCCAACGGTTCCTGTGAAACAGCGCTCAAGCTCAGAGTACTGATCTCTCCTACCAGAGACTCCATCTCCTGCTCCTGAGCCGAAGCTACCCTCTTCCGACTCAGAGCATCTGTAACCGTATTAGCCTTACCAGGATAATAGGCTATCTCCAAATCATAATCCGCCACAAGCTCCATCCACCGCCTCTGTCTCAAATTCAGCTCAGGCTGAGTGAATATATACTTCAGGCTCTTATGATCTGTAAACACCTGTACCTTTGCACCATAAAGATAAGATCTCCAAATCTTCAGGGCAAAAACTACAGCACCCATCTCCAAATCATGAGTAGGATAGTTGCCTTCATGCACTCGTAACTGCCGCGAAGCATAGGCAATCACCTTCCCATGCTGCATCAGAACACACCCCAAACCAACTCTAGATGCATCTGTAGGGTTCTCCCTACTCAAGCAAAGCCAACACTGGCGTAGTAGTCAACATCTCCTTCAGGCTTGCAAAGCCTTCCTCATACTCTTCTGACCAGACAAAATGAACATCCTTCCCTGTCAACTTAGTCATAGGACGTGCTCTGCTTGCAAACCCCTGCACAAATCTCCTGTAGTATCCTGTCAACCCAAGAAAACTCTTGATCTCTGTGGCAATCTGCGGTCTAGGCCAATCTCTGATAGCCTGAATCTTCTCTGGATCTACAGAAACCCCCTCTGCAGAAACAATGTGACCCAGAAAGCCCATCTCACGCTGCCAAAAACTACACTTGTTCAACTTGGCAAACAACTTCTGCTCCCGCAGCTTCTCCATAACTGCCCTCAAATGCACTGCATGCTCCTCAGGACTCTTAGAATAAACCAGGATATCGTGGATGAAAATGATGACAGACACATCCAGAAACTCCTGAAACACGCTGTTCATCAATCTCATAAACGCTGTTGGCGCGTTGGTCAACCCGAAAGGCATCACCACAAAGTCATAATGCCCATACCTAGTCCTGAAAGCAGTCTTCCTCACATCTGCCTCATCTATCGGTATCTGAAGATAACCCGACGCCAGATCTACCTTAGAGAACCAAGTAGCACCCCTCAATTGATCCAACAACTCATCGATCCTAGGAAGAGGGTACTTGTTCTTCACAGTAACCCGGTTCAAACCCCGATAATCAATGCACAACCTGAAACTCCCGTCCTTCTTCTTCACAAACAACACTGGTGCTCCCCACGGTGATACACTAGGACGGATGAATCCCTTACTCAATAAATCCTCTAGCTGCTTCTTCAGCTCTGCCAGTTCAATGGATAACGGCATTGTCCCCGGTTCCAGTTCAATGGTAAAAGGATCCGACCGAGATGGTGGTAATCCCTGCAAAGACTGAAAGACATCCTCAAACTCCTCCACTACCGGAATACCGCTAACCGTTGACTTCTCCACTGACCCTGGCATAGATATAGTAACCAGATAAGCCTCACGGCCCTTCTCGATCATCTTCCCAGCCTGAATGTCTGAGATCACGAGACTCCCCGAAGTCGGTCTAATACCCTGAAAAATCAACTTCCCTCCTGAACGCTCAAACTCCACTCTACCCCGATGGCAATCCAAATGCACCCTATGCCGATGCAACCAATCCATCCCGAGAATAACATCATATAACTCCACTGGACTGATAAGCAAATCCGCTGGCCACGACTCTCCTGCGATCTGAATATCAATTCCTCTGGCCCGTCCAATCACTCTCAGGAACTCACCTCCCGCAACCCTGACAACTCCTGCACGCTCTCCAGGATCCCCGCTGATCCCCGCATACTCTGCACACTCCGGGGTAATGAAGCTATGAGAAGCTCCAGAATCAAACATAACATGGGACTTAAACCCGCCCACCAACAAGGTTCCTACACAAACCTTATGTGTTGAGAACCTACCACTTTATCACAGGAAAAAATAAAATCTGAACCTACTAAAAAAATCACAAAGCTTAAGTACTAGAAATTATACCTATGATCGCCCCGGCACTAGTTCCACCAGTCCCTGCTGTCGGAGCACTCCTCTTGGGACAGCTAGCAATCTTATGATCCTTGCTCCCACACTTGAAGCAACTCGCACCACTCTGCATCTGCATAGCCTCCCACTTCCTCTTGGTTCCCTGTGCAGACCTACCGCCCCTGCTGGAGCCACCCTGCTGCTGAGCCTTACCAGGCTGAACTGCTAGAGCTACCGCCACTGACTGTGCCCGGATATCCTCCTCAATCTCTGCTGCAGTCTCAACAAGCTCTGCACGCGTAGCATAACTCCGCCCTCTACAGTGAACTCTCAAATCATCACGTAGAGCCCTCAAAAACCTCCTGATCTGAGCCTCCTCAGGCTCCATAGCCCGACCCCCATAACAAAGAAGTCGACTGAACTCCAAGTCCAGCTCCCGCACTGACCGCGTCCCCTGAGATAACTGAAGGAACTGCACCTCCAACCGGTCCAATGCCTCTCTAGGAAAATACTTGCGGTTGAACTCCAAGACGAAGTCAGCCCAAGTCATCTCCCTCTGCACCCTTCTAGCAGCCACTGATCTCCACCATATCTGAGCATCACCAACCAAATGATGGACCCCTATGTCCACCCAAAACTCCTCAGGGCATCTCAGAGTATGGAAGTTACGTTCCACACTAACCCTCCATGCATCCGCCGCAGTAGGATCTACACCTCCTGAAAACTGCTCGGTACGAATACGGCCCATCTCTGCCAGCATGCTGAGATAACAAGAATAGACTCCCACATCTGCAGCCACTGGCTGCGGCTCCTCCGCCACCACTGGTGGCACTACCTCAGCCTGCGCCGGTACCACAGGTGGTAACCGCGCTAACACCTCTGCTAGCATAGCCGCAACGTTAGTACCAGGGACTCCACCCGCTGGGGCTCCCACACCCGGGACCCTAGCATCACCGGCCACTGGAGCATCAACACCGCCCCCTCCTGCCACACTCACGGAATCCCCCGGAACACCCTGCGACTCGCCAACACCCTCAGCTGTCACACTCTGGTCCTCGGTCTCACTAACCACTGGGACTCTGCCCCTACCACGACCACGTCCGCGTCCACGACCACGACCACGACCAGCAACAGCACCATCTCTAGCCATCTGCACTACCATGAACAGAAGACTAAGAAAACAATTACTATTTAACACAGAAATATAAACTCACCGTGGAATCACACAGTCGGCTCGAAGAGGATGTTCTAGGACTCCATGCCACACACAATTGACTAACTCACATAATCAATCAACACATGCAATCCCAAACATCACAACAGAAACCTAGTGAACCCAAACCTAGAACCGTAAGGGCTCTGATACCAAAATGAAACGACCGACCTTTTTTTTTTAATAATAAATAATATATATATATATATAAATAAACTACAACTAGTGGTCCCATATCCACTAGCCACCTAACCACATTCACAATCAACAGCAGAATAACAAACCAATACATATCCAATAAACCAATAACCAATAAAATAATAACCAGTAATAATTCCAATCACAAACTAATTATCCAAACATCATAAATCAAATAACTAGCAATCCTAAACAATGTTCTAGGACTCAACTCTAGCAACCTAACAGAAGCCAGACAACCAAGCGAACCACTAGAACATCTTCCTCTTCAACGCCTTGATTCCACGATCACACTTTGCCTTTACCTGCACCACAAACACATATTGAGATGCATGAGTATTTGATAAACACTCAGTGAGTCAATCCTCCCATCTACTGGGCTATACACACAAGCACCAATGATTCCAATGTTCCAAAACAAACAACAAACAAACACGCAAACCAGAAAATATCGTCTCGCTGGAAGGGAGGTGTCGACCGACACCAGCCTAGTGTCGACCGACACTGGCTCAACGATGTCGACCGACACTACCCCACAGTGTCGATCGATGCCCAATTTGCTGGTGTCGACCGACACCAAGTGGTATCGATCGACACTCCCTCTGTAACTGTGATCCGCGCGAAGTCGAGAGTCGAATCTCGCTCCCAAACTCCTCCAAATCGTCCAATACTCGAAACCCAAGACTTATACATCCGTAGGAACCTGTAACAACCAATCCCAGCAAGAAAAACACACAAACAAGCAACAAGCAAGCAAGAACAAGGGAATCAAAGGCTTAGATTAGCCATGGTCATGCACTCACTTATTTGCAGGAAGTTTCTGACCAACAATGGACGAATCCACACTCCTAGCAAGCTTCCCACACGTTCCTAGCCTTGAATCCTCACTCCCACAGCAAGATCTCACTCACAAAGCCTTGAAATCTCACAAAAACTCCCAAAAACTCAAGAACGATGTTTTCTCCTCTTTCTCTTTGTTTTCAGCGGCTGGACAACCACAAAACACGACCTAGGTCGTTCCCCCACTTAAATATCACGGTTTAATGGTTCTCCTCAAACCAAACCGACCAAAAAAATCGATAATTAAATCGAACCGGTCGAACCTGAAAACAATCGGTGTCGATCGACATCCTCACCAATTTACCAAAATTGGTTTGCGGGTGTTACAGTTAATATCCGATGTATATCCCATAACCATCGACGGATCAAGGTGGAAGGATACTTACCGTTCCTTTCTCGAATTACACCTTAGGATCTCGGTTTAGCTCCTGTGGAAACTCTCTCTTTCTCTCTTGCTGCGGCTCTCGGATGTGAATGCGAAACTAGAGAATTTCTTAAGGGTTTTATCCCTTATATAGGGTCGACTAAAACGCCCTAAGTTGCCTTAGAACGATAAGCTCTACCGTCCCCTAACTTCCCTTATTTCTCGCATCTATCCTTATCCGATCACCTTGCCTTTTCCGCGAGTTTCCATTTCTCTCGGGTTTCCTTTCCCGTAAGACTGCTTAAATCTTCGCAACATTACCGAGTCCATGGACCATCCATCGGCCCATAGTCTAATCGATCCATCCTCGCCCATCGGCCTGATCCATCGTTCGCCGATGCAATCATTTCCGGATAGTCCACTTCACTACCACTATCACTTCACTATCACTACACTATCAATATCACTTTACTATCACCATCACTAGGACTTTCATTCCTACTTCTACTCGGACTGTCCCTCGGACTTAGTACCAAAACCTCTCATCTCTTTAAACAGCAAATTACAGGCCTGCATCGTCTGAACCGAAGATACCTGTTCTTCAATTCAAACGTCTGTTCACTACTTCGAACTCTCCATTTTCGTCCAATCCCCTTAACTTATCAAGTTCTATCGTCGGACTCTACCGTCGCTGATTTCCGCATTTTCTCGGCATTTCTCGATACCAAGTATCGACATTTCTCGACATTCCTCGATACCAAGTATCGTCATTTCTCGATACCAAGTATCGGCATTTCTCGGCACTCCTCGATAGCAAGTATTGGCATTTCTCGGTACTGACTCTCGGTCACTCTCGATACGGACTCTTAGTAATCCTCCAAACGAACTCTCGGTAATCCTCGATATAGACTCTCGGTAATCCTTGATACGGACTTTTGGTAATCCTTGATACAGACTCTCGGTAATCCTAGATACAAACTCTCGGTAATCCTCGATACGGACTCTTGGTAATACTCGATACAGACTCTCGGTAATCCTCGATACAGACTCTCGGTAATCCTCGATACTAACTCTCGGCAATTATCGATTCTGCCTCTACCGAGGTTCCAGGTCGTTACATTTCTCCCCTACTTAGGACTGATTTGTCCTCGAATCTTTGGTATCCTTACGAGGGATTTCTCTCTTATCGAACCACTTCTTGAAATTTACTTTCATCACTTCCTGCGGTTCCCAAGTCGTCTCCTCTATTCCTTCACAATCCCATACAACTTGAATCAACTTTGTCTTCTTTTTCTTATGCAGACCTCTCATTCTCCCGTCTCGTGATGCACTTCCTTAGCATCAACACATGAAACACCGGATGAAAAGCTGACACAGCCGGAGGTAGTTCCAACTTATAAGCCGTCAGACCAATCCTTGCCAGGATTCGATACGGTCCCATGTACCGTGGTGTCAACTTAGTGTTAAATGCTACCCGATCCTTATCCTTATAGGTTACGGTTTTGAGATAAACCATATCCCCAACCTGAAATTCCAACTCTCTTTGGCGCTTATCCGCATAACTTTTCTGCCGATCCTGGGCTTCTTTCATTTTCAACTTCATGATTTTAATCTTTTCGGTCGTCTCGTCCACAAAATCTCAACCATACACGCTCCGCTCCCCTACTTGTGTCCAACACAAGGGCGTTTGGCAAGTTCGACCGTATAAAGCCTCGTACAGTGACATACCTATACTCGCGTGGAAGCTATTATTGTAGGCGAACTCCGCTAATGGTAGATGCCTTACCCAATTTTCTCCCCAATCCAGCACACTTGCTCGCAACAGATCTTCAAGCGTCCGTATTGTGCGCTCGGACTGTCCGTCCGTTTGCGGATGGTTGGCCGTACTCATATCCATTCGCGTCCCAAAATGCTTTTGTAAGGCCTTCCATAACCCTGAAGTAAATTTCGAGTCTCTGTCTGATACTATTCTCGCTGGAACGCCATGCAACCGTACTATCTCTTGTACGTACACCTCGGCCAGTTTCTCGGCCTTGTCCTTTTTGTTGATGGCCAAGAAATGAGCCGATTTAGTTAGTCGGTCGACGACAACCCATATGGCGTCCTTCTTGTCACACGGTGGCAGGCTCGTGACAAAGTCCATGGTTATCATGTCCCATTTCCACTCGGGTATCGGTAAGCTCTACAATAAACCGCCCGGGACCTGATTTTCTGTCTTAACTCGCTGACATGTCGGACTGGCTGCGACCCATTCTGCCACGTCTCTCTTCATGCCCGACCAATGATAGTACCTTTTCAAGTCTCGATACATTTAGGTGGATCCGGGATGAATCGCTAATTGGGACTGATGTGCCTCCTTAAGGATTTCGATACGCAAATGCTGATCTAAAGGAACACACACTCGACCCTTAACCAAAATAGTACCGTTATTCGCGGTCTCATACTCGGTTCCATCCACCTTGGACAACCGTATCAACTCTACATCTTTCTCATGTGCTATCCGTACCCTCGTTAGCAAGTCTGCTTGGTTCGTGGCCCCAAGACCTAGCGGTTCCAGCTGTTCTATCAATGCATTCAACCGTAAAATTCTGATCATTGCAACCAATTTTTCCGCGTCTCTCTCGGCATTAATGGCCAACCCTCTTCTACTTAAGGCGTCCGCCACTAAATTGGCCTTATCCGGATGGTAATTGATCTCCAAGTCATAATCCGCGACTAGTTCCATCCACCCTCGCTGTCGTAGGTTCAGTTCCGACTGAGTAAAGATGTACTGTAGGCTTTTGTGGTCCGTGTATATTTGCACCTTCCCACCGTACAAGTAGGGCCTCCAAATCTTTAGTGCAAATACTACGGCCGCCATCTCCAAGTCATGGGTTGGATAATTTGCTTCGTGCTTCCTCAGTTGTCTAGAGGCATAAGCGATTACCTTCCCGTTCTGCATGAGTAGACATCCTAATCCTCGACCAGACGCGTCCGTGTATACTACATATGGCTCATCCGGTTCTGGTAGTGCCATCACAGGTGCACTAGTCAACATATCCTTAAGCCTTGAGAAACTCTGCTCGCATTCAGCCGACCATACATATGGTTCGTCCTTCCTCGTCAGGTTGGTCAGCGGCTGCGCCATACTTGCGAAACCCTTCACGAGTCGTCGGTAGTATCCAGCCAGTCCTAGGAAGCTTCTTATCTCCGAGGCGTTCCGCGGTCTAGGCCACTCCGCTATGGACCGAATCTTTTCCTGATCCACGGACACTGTCTTGTCCGATACTAGATGTCCTAAGAACCCGATCTCTCATTTCCAGAAGCTGCACTTGATTAGCTTGGCGAATAGCTTCTGCTCCTTTAACCTTTCCACTTTCCTCAAATGTGCGGCATGCTCTTCTTTACTCTTCGAGTAAACCAAAATGTCGTCTATGAACAAAATCACAAACTCGTCCAAGTACTCTCGGAACACATTGTTCATGAGCTTCATGAACGCTGCCGGGGCGTTGGTTAACCCAAACGGCATGACCATAAATTCATAATGACCGTACCTTGTTCTAAAGACTGTCTTCCGAATGTCTGACTCTTCTATCAGAATTTGATGATATCCCGAAGCCAAATCGATCTTCGAGAAATATGTGGCTCCCCGGAGTTGATCTATCAACTCGTCAATCCTCGGCAAGGGATACCGATTCTTCACTGTCACTTTGTTCAATCTCCGGTAATCGATGCAATGTCGGAAAGTACCGTCCTTCTTCTTTACAAAGAGCACTGGTGCGTCCTATGGTGAGCTACTCGGTCTCCCAACTGTTTCTTTAATTCGGCCATCTCCGCCGGTGCCATTTGGTACGGAGCTCTTGATATCGGAGCCGTACCAGGTTCCAGTTTGATAGTGAACGGGTCTGACCGTGCTGGTGGTAATCCGGACAGGGGTCCGAACACACTCTCATATTCACGTACCACCGGTATCTCCTGCAGTCCTGTACCCGTACCCACTTCCTCTATCATGATCAAAGCCAAATATTCATCGCATCCATTACTAATCAACTGTTCAGCCTGCACCGCCGAGACTAACAGATATCCCGACAATGGCCTGATGCCCTGATATCCTACCATTCCCTTGGCAGTCTCTAACACTACTCGCCCGCGGTAGCAGTCCAAGTGGGCCATGTGTTTGCTTAGCCAATCCATGCCTATTATCACATCGTGTGCCTTCACTCGACATATGACCAAGTCTGCCGGCATGTCCATACCACACACCATGACCGAGATGTTATGTACTACTCCGTATGTCATCATCACTTGGCCGCCTGCTGCTTGTACTAAACCAAAATGATCTCCGGGTTCCTTCCGGAAACCGCCTTTCCCAATCATATTTGGACTCACAAAACAATGCGTAGCCCCAGTGTCAAACATCACATGTGTTTCCACACCGCCCATAAGTAATGTCCCTACACAACTGTTCTTGCTAAGAACCTAACCACACAAAGCACACACACACACACACACACACACACACACACAATATTCACGCAAAATTTCACTAAGGTGAGTATCCAAACTTACCAGTGATCTGCCATGAAGTGCTCGCTTTGACATGCCCGTCCGCGATCGAGTACACCCTAGGCATAATCGCCGGCTGTTTCGGCGGTGGTGGCAATGGCAGCACCTCGCTGGCCCGTTTCTGCCCTTGCGTTCCCAACTGCGGACAGTTTGGCCGGATGTGTCCCGCCTGCCCACATTGGTAGCACACTCGTGTGTCACTTCCCTTGTTCGGACAATTGCTGGCCATGTGGTCCTTCCCACTGCAAGCAAGACAAGTACCGAGTAACCGTTGGCACTGTCCCGAATGCCTCTTGCGGCACGTCGGACACACACGCACACTGCCCGAAGCCTTACCCGTAGGTTTCCAACTCCCAGTCTGCTTATTCCCAGTTCCCGATTTGGTTTTCACCATCGGCGCCTGTTGCACCGCAGTTCCTCTGGAAGGTTGCTGAGCTTCCTCGGCCAGTCCGTCCACCAACATGGCCGCCTTTTCAACCAGCTTGGCAAGACTCCTGAAGTTCCAAATCATGCATCGATTGCGGACATCCACTCTCATGCCTCGCAAGAACCGACGAATCTGCACTTGCTCATCCACCATCTCATTACCACCGTACCTCTTGAGTCGGTTGAACTCGGTCTCATACTCTCGCATGGTCCGGTTCTATTACCTCAAATCCAAGAATTCTGACTCAAGATGGTCAATAGCTTCCTGCGGAAAGTACTTCGCAAGAAACATACCGCAAAAAGTCTCCCATGAGCAATTCGGGTTGGCCATACGGCTCACCATGCCTGTCCACCATGCATGGACTTCCCCGGATAGGTAGTGGGTAGCGATGTCCTTCCGATACTCCAGCGGACAACGCACAGAGTCGAAGTTCCTCTCGAGGCGACTTCTCCATTCATCAGCCTCGGTAGGATTTGCTCCACCACTAAAGTACTGCGTACCCAACTTTAGCATGTGGTCCATGATAGGCCAGTACGAAGGAGTTGCCACCATTGGCACCACATTAGGTACAGGCAGGTTTGCGACCTGTGGTGGTGTCATCTGGTTCAGTATCTGGACCAAGGTCTCTAGTACTTGCCCCATCCCAATGTTCGCAGTCGCATTAGCTCCTGTACCCACTGTTGGCGTATCTCCTATACCGACTCCACGGGTTCCATGCTCTCCGGTTTCCATACCGGTCCTCGCACCTACTAGCCCAGCGTTCACTGGGCAGTGTTCGGTGCATCCTCAACGTTCCCTCCGACTCCTGGTCTAGCCGAGGTATTAGCCGATTTACGAGTGTTGGGTGACATCTGAAATACCATAACCGATTCTAAGTTAGCGTCCAAACCAACTCAGTCTTTTGCACCCTATAAACTAAACATGACCAGTCTTACCGTGAGACTGTGCTCTGATTCCAAATAACCTATGCACCCGCCATATGAACATGTCCTAGAATTATAACCGTGCTCTGATTCCAAATGTAAGACCCCGACCCTAAAAACCCATATCCGGACGTACCGGCCGATAAAATTTTTCTTAGGGCCTATGAATTTCTACTTGTTCGTTCGACAATACTTAACAACAGTAATGTATAGCAGGCGATATAACTTCAAAATACACATTTATTAAATACGAGGTTCAATTAACCTTAACGAAACAATCTTAAATCCATGCATGATAATAACGAAATCCTTAGGAATTTAAACGTAATAATAAAGCTACCCAAGCCACCATCCTCTTCCTCCCTTACCTCCGTCACACGAGATGGTCAGCCACTATAATCCTGATCATCGGACCTTTCCTTTCCTGCGTCCATTAAAAGGAGGCGTAAGTAAACAATGTTTGCTTAGTGAAGCGGTCATCCCGTCTCACTAGGTTCAGTTCAACGATCTCAATCTAACACAGGGTATATTCCAATCACGTCATGCAAGTTAAACAATTCACATCGGATAGTTGCCTAAGTTGTTTAGACCAACCACCATTCATATTGCAATAGAACACATTAACCATCAGTCAAGACAAGCAATTAACAAGATTAAATAAACCACGGGTCAAGAGAATCAACTATGAAACTCGGCCACAGTCATGCACTCACCTTCGGTATCGACCTAGGGTATTGAACTCTCGGTTCCTATGCCCAAATCTGATCTCCGCTTCTACACGGACAGATCAACACCGTTAATATCCGATGTATATCCCATAACCATCGATGGATCAAGGTGGAAGGATACTTACCGTTCCTTTCTCGAGTTAGACCTTAGGATCTCGGTTTAGCTCCTATGGAAACTCTCTCTTTCTCTCTTGCGGCGGCTCTCGGATGTGAATGCGAAACTTGAGAATTTCTTAAGGGTTTAACCCCTTATATAGGGTCGACTAAACCGCCCTAATTTGCCTTAGAATGATAAGCTCTACCGTCCCCTAACTTCCCTTATTTCTCGCATCTATCCTTATCCGATCACCTTGCTTTTTCCGCGAGTTTCCATTTCTCTCGGGTTTCCTTTCCCGTGAGTCGGCTCAAATCTTCGCAAGATTACCGAGTCCCCGGACCATCCATCGGCCCATAGTCTAATCGATCCATCCTCGTCCATCGGCCCGATCCATTGTTCGCCGATGCAATAATTTCTGGATACTCCACTTCACTATCACTATCACTTCACTATCACTACACTATCAATATCACTTTACTATCAACATCACTAGGACTTTCATTCCTACTTCTACTCAGACTGTCCCTCGGACTTAGTACCGAAACCTCTCATCTCTTTATTCAGCAACTTACAGCCTGCATACCGAAGATCCCTGTTCTTCAATTCAAACGTCTGTTCACTACTTCGAACTCTCCATTTCCGTCCAATCCCCTTAACTTATCGAGTTCTATCGTCGGACTCTACCGTCGCTGATTTCTGCATTTTCTCGGCATTTCTCGATACCAAGTATCGACATTTCTTGACATTCCTCGATACCAAGTATTGGCATTTCTCAATACCAAGTATCGGCATTTCTCGGCACTCCTCGATACCAAGTATTGACTCTCGATACTGACTCTCGATCGCTCTAGATACGGACGACTCTCTGTAATCCTTGATACGAACTCTCGGTAATCCTCGATACGGACTCTCGGTAATCCTCGATACGGACTCTCGGTAATCCTCAATACAGACTCTCAGTAATCCTCGATACGAACTCTCGGTAATCCTTGATACGAACTCTCGGTAATCCTTGATACGAACTCTCGGTAATCCTCGATACGGACTCTCGGTAATCCTTGATACTAATCTCGGCAATTAACGATTCTGCGTCTACCGAGGTTCCAGGTCGTTACAAGTGGCATCGGGCTAGGTTTGGCCAATGGGAGGTGGCCGATGGGGTCAACCGGGAAGGCTTTGACAGATGGGCTAGGCCGGTGATGCTCCCTGATCTTGTACCATTTCTCCACTTCACTCTTCTTTGCTTCTTTGCACCAAAACAAGTCCAAATGCTCCAAATGTGATGGGATTACTCCAAGAACCTGAGAGATAATACACTAGATGCATATGCTCCTAAAAAAACCTAGAAAGACAAGATTATGCAACAAAACTATGCAAAAACAAGGCTTAAAACCCCACAAAAACACAAGATATCATAGGCCACAAGCAAGTAATCGCAATCAAATAGTCAATTCAAACAGTCAATATTGCAAGTCGCGAACAGAAACTCGTCCAGCGTAATCATACAGAGTTACCAAGCAATCTTCTCGCAACCGGACAGTCCTTAGCGAGCATTACTGCTCCCAAGCGTACCGCCGATCTAGATCCTCAATAAACTGCATCGATCACCAAGACTAAGCAGCAGATAATCAGGAAAACGATAAGCAATCATACAGATTATACAGGACAATCAAGGACTAAGTGAATCTATGCAAGAAAACAACACAAGACTCGTCGCCACGGTCACGCAACTCACCTTTGTGTCTCGGATAAAGTTTCTCACATCTCTTGTCGCGTAGAATCTCGACCAAATCTCTCTATAGGCCGCGCTTCCCAGAAATCTAAGACAAACAGACCAGATTAACGTTCCTTTCGACAATACTCGATAAACTATCGATGAACACACAGTCAGTCGATACTTACCCGCACTACTCGACGATCTCTTCCCAAACTTCGACAATCTCTCTCGGTTTCTCAGCAATCTTTCTATTCTTTCGGAGTTCTTATGTGTTTCTCGTTCACGCTCGTGAAGAATGACGCATTGTTCCTTTTATAGACGAGTTCTGGGCAGTTAACACCGAAAAAATTGTTCAAAACCATCCAGTACGCTCCCCGCGTCTCTTCTCTCCCGTAAATAACCATTCCCGCGCTTCTATTAGTAAAACAACATCGTTCCACTAAATATCAAAAATGTATGCGGTCCATGGTACAAGATCGAGAGTGTACCTGCGGTTTCACGTATCATCGTTAGCTGCTCTTCAGCTCCCCAACCAACTGTCTCGCGGAACCCGCATGTCCAAGACTTGATGCAGATATCTCGGATTTCAGCTCAACGATGGACCATAGCTCGATCATTTGGATGGTGCGTGGAGACGGGCATTACAACTCTCCCCCCCCCCCCCCCTTAGCCTGGATTCGTCCTCGAATCTAAGCCTTTTTCCTTGGAACCTTCTGCTTTTCAAACCATTTCTTGAAGTTTACCTTCATCACCTCTTCCGGTTCCCAAGTTTTTTCCTCGTCGCCATCACAATCCCAAACTACCTGAATCAGGTTAACCTTCTTCTTTCGGTCCGACCTTTTTTTCTTATCCACTATCCGAACTGGTTGATATGCTCAAATTGTAATACCCTATGGTACTAACAGCCTTGCAGTTGTAATACTCTAGGGGTCGAATCCACAGAGACTCTAGTTCACACAATAGACTTATGAATCTTTTAATTATGCTAAATCAAAATATTAATTTAAAAGCAATGTAGAAACATAATTAAAAAGTGTTGTTAATTCAGGAATTAAAAACGCTAGACCTAGGGAGATTCTCAGGAATTTATGAGATATTAAATCAATCAAATAATTAAGATTCAAGCAGTTAAGATCAGATCTAGAACTCTAAACTCTTCTGTAAAATAATTCTGTTCTCACTGCAAATATTATCTAAATTTAAAACCAGAAAATCCAAATCTCTTTGCAAAATTCTAGGTATTAAATCAGCTTTTAAAAAACAAGTTTAGATTGTTCACAAAATTACTAAATCAAATATCTTTGTAGAAAGTAATTTTGCTCATCAAAAGGTTTTATCAGGAAAATCAATTATATTCTCATACTAATTTATTTTCCTAGGTATTAATTCTAGGTGATCAATCAAAAATTAATATGAAAAACAACCTAAGATGAAGATCTAGAAAGATAAATAATCCTAAATAAACAGATCTAATAAATCATAAAAACCCTATGAAAAACCCTGAACCTAACAAAAGATCTACTCAGACATGATTAATGAAACAGAAACCATGGATAAAATAGATATCATTAAATTCAAAAGAGAAGAACAAAGGAGTTTAGAAAAGCTTCTCTCAACAAGGCTGAGTTCTTGACTTGTCTCTCCCAAAAAGCTCTCAGGGTCTCTCTCTCAAAAGGTGGCAGAAAATAAAGCTTAGGTCTAAACAATGACCATTAAAATCCTATTTATATTCCTAAACACGTACAGGGACTAATGATGCAAATATGGAAAACTTTGGGGCAGCTTTGTAAATCTTCAAAACTTATGAGAAAAACTTCCGATTTCGACTTTGGCCTAGCATCGATCGATGCATATGCTGTGTCGATCGATGCACTCTTCTGAACATGTCTCCCAACTTTGTAGCTCAGCCTCAATGCTTGATTAGGCTCCAAATCTTCCTATTTAGCTCCATTATGCTCCCATCAATGCTAAATCCTATAAAGACTCAAAAGACTCTAAAAATACCAAAAAGACTCTATAATTAAGACTTATATCATGGCTAAAAACACCTATCAACTTCCCCAGACTTAGCCTTTGCTTGCCCTCAAGCAAATCAAAAACTTCATCTGTGAAAGAGGTTTGAAAACGTAGGAACTCATTTTCTTTTTAAAGTAATGCCATGATCATCCAAACCTTAATCCACATGCTTAGCAGATAAATCTAAATCGAACCACCATGTACTTCTCCGTTGACTTTCATAGCATCCCAAATTCAACCCAAATTCCACTACTTCCTCCATTAAGCCTTCATCGGTGGGTCTCATCAATTTGATCAATATCAAGAACCTTCTAGACTCATTCCCGTACAATACCATAACAAGCAAGACATATCTTTTATCACATGTGGTACTTTTTCTCTCCCCCAGACTTATTCTTTTTAATCTTCCTTAGAGCTTTGTTTTGTTTTCTTTTTTTTTCTTAAAGTTGTAGGCGAATAATAGGGTCATCGGTAATTTACCTACCCCTCGCTTCCAAGCTTTGTATGATCATTTGACTCAAGAGTAGAATAATTAGGTCACAGGTAATTTACATACCTCTCTAAACTGATCAAAATCATCTCATCTTTTATTCTCTCTTTTTTTTTTTAACAAAGCTCCCAAGATTTTTTAACTTGAATAAGGGAGAGGAGTAGCATTTTCTTTCTGAAGTCTTACTTGTCAGGTATGAACAAGGAGTCAAGCTCTATGAACGTCAATCTCCTTGATGAGGTAAAAAGAAAAGTACAGAAATTACTTCAAGCTTTTATGGATTCTGTTGGAAATTTGGATGTCTCTGGTTCACTGGTCAGCCATTGGATTTTTCATTAGTCGGATTTTTGGATTCAATCTGCAGCATTAATCAACCAAGGCAGTACACTAAAAAGAAAAGTCATAGTTCCAAACAAAATTTTGACTCAATAAAACAATTTTTTTTTTTTTTCAAAAACAAAAACGTAGTTAGTAACTGCCTCCCCCAGACTTAAACAACACTGTCCCCAGTGCTATCAAGTAAGAGATTGGCGAAAAATAAAAATAATTCAAAAGAACAAGGAAAAAGAAAAACCTACCAGTGGGTTGCCTCCCACTAAGCTCTTGTTTTCAGTCATTAGCTTGACTGTGTCGGATCTCAGGCATCCGGTGGATCGGAACATGGCAATAAATGCTTCTGAGAGTATGTCCTCTTCATCCAAGGTGGTGTGTAGGCAGTATGTGCATGAGATCTGCCAAGGATGTGAGGATCATGACCAGGGCGGGACTGAGGTATGGTTGGCTTTCTCTTAAGTCCTGCAAAATCATCAACAGAAGAAACAAGCGCTCTACGATAATCTCGTGGCTTGGTTAACTGCACAACAGTTCTTGTACCTTTGAAATTCTTATTGATGATAGGAGAAGATTTAGGTGAAGGAGATGCATACCTTGGCCTTACCTGTGGGTTCTGGACTGTAGAATGGTGAGATTTCAGCTTTACAACTGGTCTAGGACTTGCAGCTAAGGAATCAACTCGAGAATCTTCGGTTTTGGAGAAGTCCGAGCCGTCTCTGGAAGGAGTGTCGATCGATGCAACAGCTGCATCGATCGATGCTTGGTCTGCAATTCGTGTTTCTTCAACGATTCTGCAACTAACCTCTGAAATCCGTGTTTCCATCACAAAACATCATCTACCAGTGCCTTGTCATGCATCAGAACCCCATCATGGTCTCTAGTACTGATTAGATGATCCCCACTCTAATCTTCAATCTTAACAGCTTGCTTACTCACTTTCTCAACAGTCTCCAGTTCTTTGACATACCCAGCAGTAATGTCTTCATGAAGCTCTATGAGTGGAGCATCATCAGAAGCAATCTCCACAGAAAATGTCTGACCATCAATAGTGGGAGCTCTTCTCAGCTTGTCCATCTCAAAATTCATGACCAAATCATCCACATTCAGAGATATGTGTCCCTTCTTCACATCTATGATAGCACCAGCTGTAGCCAAGAAAGAGCGTCCTAAGATGAGAGGATCACTTGGCTCTTTGTCATACTCCAGCACCACAAAGTCAGTGGGAATCATGCAATCTCCAATCTTGTGGAATATCCTCTAAGACACCTTCAGAAATCCTTCTGGACCGATCAGCTAAGATAAGAGAGATCTTAGTTGGCTTGAAATCTGTCATCCCAAGTCTCACAGCAACAGAATGTGGCATCAAGTTAATACTAGAGCCAAGATCACAAAGTGAGTGTGCAAACCTTCCTGTTGAAATAGAACAATCTAACACAAAACTTCCAGGATCTGGTAACTTCTTTGCAATCCTACTCTGAATCATTGCACTCACTTTCTCAGAGACAACCACTTTCTCTTTCCTCTCTTTCTTCCTCTGAGCAGGCTGGTTCAACAAAATTGAGCTGACATCCTTGGTAAGCAAAGCTCCTTCCTCAGGGCTCAAACCATTAGTGACCATCCTTTTCACATATTTCTTAATATCAGGAGAAAACTTGACTGCATCAATCAAAGGCATTTCTATCATCACCTTATCCATCATAGCTTTGCATCTAGCTTCCTCAAACTCCTGCTTAGACCTCCTAGGCTTAGGGAAAGGAACCTTAGGCTTGTAGGCTTGTTGTGAATTGGATGGTGAAACTGGAACAGAAACCGTAGCCGTCTGTGGGAGGTGTCGATCGATACTGATGGAGCATCGATCGATGCTTTTGTTCTGGAGTGAGGTTGCCTCGACGGTTGGTGACTGCATCGATCGATGCATTGTCATGGCGTTGATCGATGCTGGTTCTACTGTCGTCGTATCATGGTTTTCTCCTTCATTCACCAGAATTGCATTGCAAGCATGCCTTGGATCCATCTCTGTTCTTTTAGACAGAAGTTCCTCTTGTCTTTTGATAGACCCAGCAGTCTGAATCACTTGATTCTCCAGCTTCTTGACATGAGTGTTTAATGCATCAAACTTCCCAGTCAGCTCAGTGTAAACAGAATCAATCTTTCCATTGAAGTCCACCGTTAACTTCTGTTGACCTTCCAAAGTCTGTCCAATCATTGATTCCATTTTGCTTTCTGAATTGGGTGGAGGGAGGGGTTGGTAAGAAGAAGATCCATAGTTTCTTGTGAAATTGTTGTTTGGATTTCCTGAGAATGAATTCTTCTGACCAAATCTCTGATTTTGATACCCAGCTCCATACACCTAGTTGACACCTTCTTCGCAAATCTCTGGTTTTGACTCAAAAGTCTCAACATCTTCAGCTAAATGGACAGACTTCTTGCCCACAAGAAGATTGTGCACTGAATCCAGTTTTGCATTAACTAAAGCTAGCTGATTTGAATCATAACCCTCATGTGCTCTTTTCCGCTCTAAGTCCGCATTCTTGATATTGTTGCTTGATGCTAGCCTTTCTATCAACTTCTCAGCATCATCTGGGTACCTTGTCATGAAGTTCCCATCACTAGCTGCATCCAAAGCCATCTGATACCTCCATTCAATCCCACTAAAGAAGATACTGATCAATTGCACCTCTGAGAAACCATGATGTGGACAGTCCCTCTGGTATGCTTTGAATCTTACCCAAGCAGCTTTGTAAAATTCAGCAGGTCCTTGTCTAAAGGAGTAAAACTTTATCCTCAGCTCATCAGACATCGCATCATCATAGAAGTAGTTCAAAAATGCCACCTTGATGTCATGCCAGGTTGTCAGAGATCCTGGTTTCAGCTGGCTTAGCTAATGAGAAGCTTCCCCAGTAAGAGAGTAGGGAAAAAGCTTGCAGTAGAGATAGTCCTCTGTGACTCCATTGGCTTTGATGCTTGTGACTATGTCCTCAAAGTGTTCAATGTGGTCTAGAGGCTTCTCATGTGGCAGATTTTGGAATGGCCTTTTTCCAACAAGAGCGAAGTAGGCAAGCTTCAGCTTAAAATCATTCCTTGGGAATGGAGGAGGGACAATTGCGGAACGTTTCTCATAGAATAAATCTGGCCTGTTGAAGTCCGCAAGAGTCTTGACAAGCTCTCCATTGTTGTCCCGTCTAGGCTGAAGGTTCTGCTGGTTGTTACCATCCAAATTGGCTCCATTCGCACCAGCCCCGACATTGCGTCAATCGATGCCAATGATGCGTCGATCAATGCCTTCTTCCTTGCATCGATCGATGCCGATGTTGCGTCGATCGATGCCGTCTGCATTCTCATCAACGACGATAGGTTCTTCCTGAATAACTTGTCCTTCAGCATCAAGTTTTTGGCCTAGTTCGTTGCGCACATGACCCTCTTGATTCCTCAAAACTCCAGCCGCATCTGGTCTCAGTATGATTGGGTTGACCATCTTTGCTGATTTGGCTGCTTTTGTGTTATCACGCTCTAGCTGTCCTAACTCTTGGTTTGTAAGCTTAACAACTAGACCAGTAGGATTTTTCCTGCTGCTAGGCTTAGTCATGTACCTGAAACACACAAGAGAAAAGAAACAAAAGCGTGTGAGTAAAACAGAAAAAGAAAAATTTAGACAAAATCAAAGATTTTAATCTAATGGTGAATCAAAAGAGTCCTCGGCAACGGCGCCAAAATTTGATATGTTCAAATTGTAATACCCTATGGTACTAACAGCCTTGCAGTTGTAATACTCTAGGGGTCGAATCCACAGAGACTCTAGTTCACACAATAGACTTATGAATCTTTTAATTATGCTAAATCAAAATATTAATTTAAAAGCAATGCAGAAACCGAATTAAAAAGTGTTGTAAATTCAGGAATTAAAAACCCTAGGCCTAGGGAGATTCTCAGGAATTTATGAGATATTAAATCAATCAAATAATTAGGATTCAAGCAATTAAGATCAGATCTAGAACTCTAAACTCTTCTGTAAAATAATTCAGTTCTCACTGCAAATATTATCTAAATTTAAAACCAAAAAATCCAAATCTCTTTGCAAAATTCTAGGTAATAAATCAGCTTTAAAAAAACAAGTTTAGATTGTTCACAAAATTACTAAATCAAATCTCTTTGTAGAAAGTAATTTTGCTCATCAAAAGATTTTATCAGGAAAATCAATTTTATTCTCATACCAATTTATTTTCCTAGGTATTAATTCTAGGTGATCAATCAAGAATTAATATGAAGAACAACTTATGATGAAGATCTAGAAATAGAAAGAATCCTAAATAAACAGATCTAATAAATCATAAAAACCCTATGAAAAACTGTGAACCTAACAAGAGATTTACTCAGACATGATTAATAAAACATAAACCATGGATAAAATAGATATCATTAAATTCAAAAGAGAAGAACAAAGGAGTTTAGAAAAGCTTCTCTCAACAAGGCTGAGTTCTTGACTTGTCTCTCCCAAAAAGCTCTCAGGGTCTCTCTCTCAAAAGGTGGCAGAAAATAAAACTTAGGTCTAAACAATGACCATAAAAAGCCTATTTATATTCCTAAACACGTCCAGGGACTAATGATGCAAATATGAAAAACTTTAGGGCAGCTTTGTAAATCTTCAAAACTTGTGAGAAAAACTTCCGATTTTGATTTTGGCCTAGCATCGATCGATGCATATGCTGTGTCGATCGATGCACTCTTCTGAACATGTTTCCTAACTTCGTAGCTCAGCCTCAATGCTTGATTAAGCTCCAAATCTTCCTATTTAGCTCCATTATGCTCCCATCCTTGCTAAATCCTATAAAGACTCAAAAGACTCTAATAGTTATATTCTCTTGCAAGTCTGGCGGTGGTTCAAAAATAACATTTTCCCGATGTGTTATGCATTTCCGTAGCAAGGAGACATGGAAAACTTTGTGAAAAGCATCCATTGTCGGTGGCAATTCCAACTTGTACGCAATAGGTCCGATCCTCTCCAGAACCCTGTATGGTCCCATGTACCTTGGTGAAAATTTCGTGTTCAAGGAGGCACGGTCTTTACCCTTATATGTGACTGTCTTGAGATAAGCCATATTTCCCACTTCAAACTCCAACTCTCTCCGACGCTTGTCCGCATAGCTCTTTTGACGATCATGAGCTTCTTTTATCTTAATCTTCAAGACTTTGATTCTTTCTGTTGTTTCTTCCACAAAGTCCCGCCCATTAACACTCCGCTCCCCCCACTTGGGTCCAACACAGCGGTGTTCGACAAAGCCTACCATACAACACTTCGTACGGTGACATCCCATTACTTGCGTGTTAACTATTGTTATATGCGAACTCTGCCAAGAGTAAGTATTTGTCCCATTTTCCGCCCCAATCCAACACACTAGCTCGCAGTAAATCCTCCAGTTTTCGGATTGTCCGCTCGGACTGATCATCTGTTTGCAGGTGATAAGCTGTACTCATGTTCAATTGTGTACCAAACCTTTTCTGAAGTGCCCTCCAGAATCCCAAAGTAAATTTAGAGTCGCGATCTGACACTATACTAGCCGGCACTCCATGATATCGGACAATCTCCCGTACATAAATCTCAGCCAGCTTTTCTGATCCGTCCTTCTTGTTCACCGCAATAAAGTGTACGGATTTCATTAGTCTGTCGACGATCACCCAAATCGCATTCGCACATCGGCAACCCAGTGACAAAATACATGGTAATCATGTCCCATTTCCATTCCGGTATCGGCAAACTTCGCAGCAATCCACCCGGCACTTGATGTTCTGCCTTAACCAGCTGACAAGTCGGACAACCAGCTACCCACTTAGCCACGTCTCGCTTCATACCTCTCCAATGGTAATAGCGCTTTAAGTCGCGATATATTTTAGTTGCCCCCGGATGTATCGAGAACTTGGACAAATGCGCTTCCTTAAGAATCTCCTCCCGCAATTCCTTATCCTTTGGGACACAAACTCGTCCATTCACCAGGATCGTCCTTTGTTCGAAGTCTGGAACTCAGTCTTCTCATTCTTCGACTACTTAACCAATTCCTTATCTTGTTCCTAAGCTAGCCGGACGCGACTCAGTAAATCTACTTGATCAGCTGCTCCGAGATCCAATGGTTCCAACTCGTCGGACAAAGCTGCTAACCGCAATGTCCCGACCTTGCTAATCAACCCTTCCATATCTTTCTCAGAATCTGTCGAACTTCTCTTCTGACTTAACGCATCCGCAACTAGATTTGCCTTCCCTGGATGGTAAGCAATGTCTATATCAAAGCTCCATCCATCTTCGTTGCCGCAAGTTTAACTCCGGGTGAGTAAAAATGTATTTCAAACTCTTATGGTCTGTGAAAACTTGAACCTTCCCACCATACAGGTAAGATTGCCAAATTTTCAGTGCAAAGACAACCGCTGCCATCTCAAGGTCGTGGGTAGGATAATTCGCTTCATGTTTCCTTAGCTGCCGAGAGGCGTAAGCAATCACCTTACCCTCTTGCATCAGAACACACCCTAATCCCATCCGTGATGTATCAGTGTAAACAACATAAGGTTTATCCGGCTCCGGTAAGGCTAACACCAGTGTAGTTGTAAGCATTCCCTTAGGCTTCGCAAAACTTTGCTCACAATCAGTAGACCACTTGAACTTCACATCTTTCCCAGTCAACTTGGTCATTGGCGCAGCGATGCTCACAAAACCTTTAACAAACCGACGGTAATATCCAGCCAGACTGAGAAAACTCCTTATCTCCGACGCGTTTTGAGGTCTCGGCCACTCCTTTATCGACTTAATCTTTTCCTGATCAACAGATACACCCTTGTCCGAGACAATATAACCCTAGAATCCGATTTCCCGTTCCCAAAAGCTACACTTACTAAGCTTGGCATACAGCTTAAACTCCCGCAATCTACTCATCACCGTCTCTAAATGAACCTTGTGCTCCTCCGGATCTTTTGAGTAAACCAGAATATCATCGATCTCCATCATTGAAGCCAACACAAAATGGCACTGTTCCTCATTGTAATGATACATATTCATCTCTCGTGAGAAGAACCTCTCGAAATCTTCAAGCCCTCGTACCAAAAAATGTCATGATACTAGGATTTTTCTGTGTCTATCCTAGTAGGTTCAATTAACCTTATGTAGTTGTATTACTTAAGGTGTCAATCCAAATGGGATGATGCTAGTCACTCAAGATGCAATCAAGAAGTCACAAGTTAAGCCAATTCAAAAAGAGTGTTTTTCTAACAATCCTAGAATGGTCAAAATACAAAACGGAAATGAGTCACAGAAACAGAAACGAAAATGTATGACAAGAAGCAAGCAAGAATAAGCGAAACCAAAAACGATTCTAAGCATGAACAAATGAAACAGTCTCGGGAATGTAATATCAATCAAAAAGATAAAAGTCCTAAGGATGGGAGTAATCGATGTCGGTGGAGTATCCTAGTCTACAGAGTGTTTAACATACCACAAGCAAACTATCCCTAAACAATGAACATCACAACCTAGCTAATCCAATCTCTTGGCAAAAGCTACTCAGACTCAACCATTTCCATACCTAGCTCTCGCTAGAGGAACATGGTCGAGCAGGCATTACAAACAAGTTCATACATGTCAACAAACATCCTAGACAACTAATCTCTTAGGCTAGGAACGTAAGTCTCTGGCACTAGTTGGTCAGGCATTTCATCAAACACCTTTTGGGTGTGGAAATGTCTCAAACCTAGTCCCGATTGATCAGAGAAAAACTAGTATTTCTTACTCTAGTCCAGAAGGGAGTCATGCAATCAACGCTTAAACACTCTACATCCTAAGATCCTCCACCTAATCTATCCCATCCTCAAGAACTAACACACTACTCAGATCCGGAAATCATCACCAAAGATACAAATCGAGAAAATATTGAACAAAGCATAGTAGAACAAAGCATAGTAGAAATGAGAAGAACAACTTTGTAGAGGAAATCCAATGCAAAAACTCAATAAAATCAAAGCTATCTAGATTACAAGATCAGAGTGCGTTTTTGGTGGCTAGGTAAACCTTACAAAAGAAAAACAAGATAAAAACTAAGATGATTCCGCAAAGACTTAACAAAATGTATTTATAGTAAAAACATGTAAATCCCTAAAACTTAAAACGACAAAATGAATAGTCGGTTTGGGAATCTCCTGAAGCGTGTAGGACGGAACGTCTTCCTGACATGTGTGAACGAGTGGTGGCTCGAGTGGGTGATGGTGTTGGCTCGAGTGGTGGAGGTTCGAGTCGACGGGCAGCAGCTCGAGCTGGAGGGTCGAGTCGATGGGCAGCGACTCGAGCTGGGTGTATACACATCCACTAAAATGATTATAACTTTTGAACCATTCCTCCGATTGGCTTGAAATAAACGGCATTGGAAAGATGACTCAATTCTCTAAAACTTTTATGAAGACGTCGAAAGCTAAATCCCACTCGGGTGGAACGGCTCGAACGAGGTGTCTCGAGTGGAGTGACTCAAACGACTAGAGTGGTGTGGCTCGAACGACGTCCAATCGAGCGGAATGAAAGATGGCTCGAACGGCGTCTTGGAGGATGGCTCGAACGACAACTCGAACGACACCTTGGAGGATGGCTCGAACGGCAACTCGAACGGCGATGCTGAGCGATGTGTTCCCAACGTCTCCTAGATACCTGAAATACTCCAAAATGCACAATGTATGCAAGGATGATGCAAGAACTACCTAGACATGCAAAGTGTATAGAAAAGACTAGAAAATATTGCAAAACAATCAGTTGTCCTAGCTACATGCACGATAAATATATGCTAAAGGGAGACAAAATATAGACATATCAACTCCCCTAAACTTATTCTTTGCTTGCCCTCGAGCAAACAATCAAGAACATAGTATGGAAGAGATGTGTGAAGATGGGGTCTCAGAAACTAAAACATGCTAAATAAAATAGTTAGAATCAAGGTCCTTGTTTTTAGTTCTATGATGCATGGTGAAGGAACTCTATATTTTTTTCTACACATGCAATCCTATCAATCATTCCCTTTAACATTCATTAACAGAGAACTGTGAATCGAGCTAAGCAATGTCGTTGAACTCATTTGGCAAGGGTAAAAGGTTAGAGACTTAGATGGTCTCCTTCTCAAGTGGTTTCATCAATTCAGAACAAGGTTCTCTCACGAAAAGGAATTGAGCTTAAGAGAAGGCTAAAGGTTGAACCAAGTGATACATACAAGAGCAGCGCCCTGTCTACCCAAAGAACGTTCCAAACCGAAGTTGGTTCTACCCTTCATCACAAACATTGTCTCAAACCCATTCTTTCATTCTTTACACTTGGTCTTAGGAAGAGTTCACTTCTTATCATTCTAGCGGATTGAGAAATCTTTATTATAAGTAAGGTTCTTTTTCTTTTCTTCTAAGGAATCTAGACATCTTAAACATTTTACTTTCTTTTCTTTGTCGAATCTTTTCGTTTTATGCCCAGAACCAATAACTCATTATTTTGCTCAACCCAAATCCTTTACTAGACTTGTAAACCTTGAAAACACATCCCCCTCCTAAAGACTTTCTACCCTTTACTTTCTTTTTACACTTCACTTTTCTGCGCAAATCCATACCCAATACCCAAAATCGAGTTCTCACCTAGTCCTACTAGTCCGGATAACGCGAACTAGAACTACACATGATCCTACTCTTGTCGGTTAGAACCTAACACTTTCTAACAAGCTCAACTCGGAAAAAGGCTTGACACTTAAGAATACAATTGGCTTGAAAGAACGGTTGGTTAAGGGTGCGGGGAACTGTTCCAAAGATGGGAATCAGCTACTTGGATTGACAAGGGTGGTAAAAATGTGAAAGACAATCCAAGTATGTATATGGTATCCATGAGTTCAACTTCAATGCATAACAGGATAATTGCAAGTCAGGATTAGGTTCAGGTAGATAGGGAATGATATCAATTCAAAACATGCTTCAATATTAAATTTTCAAGTTCAATCAACAAGCATCAAAGAACTAAGAACAAGGGCCTTGATCCTATCCTATTGAATCCAGCATGCTACCAATGTTGCAATCATCATCAACCCCTATGCTAAATGCAACAACCCTATATGAATAACACTAGACTCAATCCTAATATGCAAATGTAAACTACATGAACACTCTGTTGTAAACTACATAGAAAATCCAAAAAAATTTGAGACATCTGAGACTGCAGTTAACCGCCGTAACAGAGCAGAACAGAATGTTCATATAGTTGAAAATTGATTGTTAATCTTAGTATTCTACATTTGCCATTTGCCTAGGATAGACACACAAAAATCTTAGTATCAATTTGGCGCCGTTGCCATTTGGGATTCGTTTTGCTACATTTAAGATTTCAAGTTTTGCAAGATTAAGTTCTGTTACACTTATCATTCTGAGTACTGACTTGATTTGGTTTTCTGCTTGTTTGTCTTGCACCTCAGGTACCTGTCGATTGCAACCTTTCATGCACACAAGATCAAGAGGGCATCAGAATCTCCTTCCAGTTATCGATGAAATCAATCGGCTGCAATGCCCACGACAAGCTCGTACTTCCACCGATCATCCCGTACCAGTCACTATGGAACAACAGAATGAACCACATCCGGGACCACGAAACATTGGTGCTGGGGATGCACCGAACACTCATACTCAGCGTGCTGGAATCGTCCCTCCCGCCGTGCTGAACAACAATTTTGAAATCAAAGTGGTATGATCTCCATGATCCAAGGAAACAAGTTCCACGGGTTGCCAATGGAGGATCCACTCGACCACTTGGATGAGTTCGACGGTCTATGCAGTCTCACCAAGATCAACGGCGTGAGTGGGATGGTTACAAGTTACGCCTCCTCCCATTCTCCCTGGGAGACAAGGATCATCAATGGGAAAAAAAACCTTCCCAAGGGATCAATCACCACCTGGGATGGTTGCAAGAAAGCATTCTTGGCCAAGTTTTTCTCCAACTCCAGAACAGCACGTCTTAGGAATGAGATTTCCAGCTTCACTCAGAAGAGCTCAGAATCATTCTGTGAAGCATGGGAGCGTTTCAAGGGTTACCATAGCCAGTGTCCACACCATGGTTTCAGCAACGAGTCACTGCTGAGCACTCTCTACCGTGGTGTACAACCAAAGATACGTATGCTGCTTGACACTGCTTCTAATGGTAATTTCCTGAACAAAGACGTTGACGAAGGATGGCAACTGGTGTAGAATCTCGCTCAGTCTGACGGCAACTACAATGAGGACTATGACCACACAGTTTGCAGCGACGCTGGGTCTGAGGAGAAGTACAAGAAAGACCTCAAGAATGTCAATGAGAAGCTTGAACATATCTTGCTAAGCCAGCAGAGGAGCGTCCACTTTGTATCTGAGGATGACCCTTTCCAAGTTCCAGATGGGGAGGGCGAGCAGACTGAGGAGATCAGCTATGTTCAGAATCAGGGTGGATACAACAAAGGTTACAACCCCTACAAGACGAACCCCAATTTGTCTTACCGAAGTACCAATGTGCTAATCCACAGGATCAGGTGTACCCACCTCAACGACAACAACAAGGTCAACAAAAACCTTTTGTGCCTCACAATCCGGGATTTCGCTCCAAAACAACAGTTCCAGTAGGGTTACCAAGCTCCCTCAGGACCACAGCCAGGATTCCGCCCTCAACCAGTTCATCCTACTCCAGCCCCAGATCAAGAAATGAAGCAGGTGATGCAACAACTTCTTCAGGGCCAAGCTAGCGGTTCCATGGATACTGCAAAGAAGTTTGCTGACCTTAGTCAGAGGATGGAATGTTCCTACAATGATCTGAACGTCAAATTTGAAGCTCTGAATTCGAAGATATGGTACATGGAAGGCCAATCCGCTTCTTTTTTTGCCCCAAAGCCTGGCCAATTCCCAGGAAAGGCTGTTCAGGACCCCAAGGAGTTCGCCAATGCCATTACGCTGAGAAGTGGGAAAACATTGCCTCCCAGGCAAGGAGTTCCAGACGTCACTGGGGACAGTGAGGAATTAGATGGGGATGATTTTGTTCAGGATGACGTTCAGATGGAGAACGCAGTCGATGCAGTCAAAGATCCAATCGAGCCAGTGAAGCAGTCTGAACTTGAAGCTGTTAAGGAGCCTGTTGTTTCTGAAGACAGACCTGCGAGTTTCATCCCTCCACCGTACAAGCCTCCTCTACCATTTCCAGTGAGGTTCAAGAAGCAGCTTACTGAGAAGTACAAAGCCTTGCTCGAAAAACAGGTCAAGGAGATTGAGTTGAGGATGCCATTGCTGGATGCATTCGCACTTGTTCCTCACTACCATAAATTCCTCAAGGACTTAGTGATGGAGAGATCAAAAGAAGTGTAAGGCATGGTTGTACTAAGTCTTGAGTGCAGTGCAATCATCCAGAAGAAGGTTGTACCCAAGAAGCTCAAAGATCCTGGATCATTCACTTTACCCTGCTCCATTGGACCTATGTCTTTTGAGAGGTGTTTATGTGATCTTGGCGCTTCAGTTAATCTGATGCCATTCTCTGTGGCTAAGAGGTTGGGTTTCACAAGGTTTAAGGGATGTGACATCTCCCTCATCCTTGCAGATAGATCAGTGAGACTTCCACATGGTATCTTAGAGGACTTACCTGTCAGGATCAGAGACGTGGAAGTGCTAACCGACTTTGTGGTTCTGGAGATGGATGAAGAACCAAAAGATCCTCTGATCTTAGGAAGACCGTTCTTGGTGACTGTTGTAGCCATCATTGATGTCAGAAATTGCAAGATTGATCTCAATCTGGGCGACGACTTCATTATGAAGTTTGACATCAAGGATACTTTGAAGAAGCCAACAATAGGAGGACAAGTCTTATACATTGAAGAGATGGATAAGTTGGCTGACGAGTTGTTAGAGCAATTAGCTGAGGAGGATCATCTCAAGACTGCTTTGACCAAGGGTGGAGAAGAAAGGTTCCTGCATGGGGAGACCACTTGATATAAAAATCTGCTAGATTCCCACAGAGAAACGGATGGATCAGAGGAATTCGAGCAGCTATCTGATGCAGAGGAGGTACGTGCAGTTGAGACAGAGAGTTCAGAACGTGATATCTCCCACTCGACCGACGTCAAGACCCGACTCGAGACACCGATGTCCTGCTCGATCGAGTCGCACCCCTCTCACTAGACCGCAATCATTCCAGACTCCCATGCTGACAACTGGTCGGAACTGAAAGCTCCAAAGGTAGAACTCAATACTCTTCCTTCCGGGCTCAGGTACGTTTTTCTGGGAATCAATTCTACTTATCCTGTCATAGTAAATGCTATGTTGAGTGATGATGAATTGGGGTTGCTAGTAACTGAGCTAAAAAAGTATAGAAAGGCTACAGGTTATTCTTTAGATGATATCAAGGCAATCTCACCTAGTCTTTGCACCCATAGGATCAATCTTGAAAATGAATCTTATGCTAGTATTGAACCCCAAAGAAGATTGATAACTCTCCTTTTTATATGTTTTTAGCATCCATTTTTGTCCTTATTTTGCATTGTTCATAATTCTAACTTAGCATTTTTAGATCATTAACTGTAGGAATTCACTTTTAGAGCATTTAGGGTGTTGCATTTCTGCATTTGCATATTTTGGATGAAAACAGGTGCTAAAGAGCCAAAAATGGGGAAAAACAAGTACAACTCGAGCATGTACCCGAAGGAGCCATCGAGCTGCAAGAACAAGTCCAAACCCCAACATGATCGAGGAGGATCCAAGAGCATGAAGAGCAACCCGAAGATCCACCCGAGGAGTAACCCGACTTCACCCTCGTGTATCCTATCGAGTAGACCATCGGGCAGGTCTGGAAAGCTAGGTCAAACGGTTTCCATATATAAACCCCCTCTTCCCCTAACTCGCAAACGAGCACGCCGCAGACCCTCAAACCAGAGAGCGAGAGCTTCTGTGAGAGAACTAAGCGACTCAAACATTTTTTTTTCGTGTTGCATTTTTTTTTTTTTTTTCTTAGATTTCTATCTTGTACTCCTTCTACTCTACTCTATCTTTTAATACAATGTCATTTTCATTCATTTCTGTTGCTTTGTTATTCGTTTCTATGTCCGAGTAGTGTAGTAAAGTTTCTAGGGATGGGATAGATGATTTTTTGTTCTTGATCGGTTAGGATGCCTTAGTTGATTGTAAATGATTGATAGATTTCCTTCTAGGTTAGTGTTCTTAATGCTGTCAACAGATCGAGAGGTTGAGATTAGATCTAGGGCGTTTACCAATGCTACAGGCCGAAAGGAGTTGATAAAATGGTTGATTTAGCCAATGCTAGAGGTTTACTTGACTCTGAATAAGAAATTAGATGAGTTCGAGTCTACTCACAATAATTGATCGATCTTAATGCCTGCTTGTTCATATTGCTAGTGCAACATTGTGGTAATGTGTTCAAGGTTGATTGTTGCTAGTGCGAGAGTGTGGTGACAAGGTTTTAGAGGTTCATTGTCTAGGAAATAATTGCTTGAGGCATGTAAGGCATCTGTACTGGTCTAGAACACTTAGGATTCGTATTTCAATTGTTTGCATTTTCTTCACTTACTCGACTACCTACCCGATCAGGTACACGATAACCTGTATCAAGTAATACCTCGAGCTGTTCATATCTCACTTGCATACTCGATCACCCCACTCGATCCTGTACTCGATTGCTTGCATCGAGTGCTTAGGTCGTGTGGTTTCTTTGTTTATATTCTTTTCTTTTGTTTATTTTAGGACTGTTAGGACCAAAACCGTATCTTCTTGGCTTGACTTGTATTATACTGATCATATCCTTCCTGCTAGCAATAGACAACCATTTGGATTGATAACCCTTTGTACTACAACTGCATAGGGAATTGATACCCTGGGTGAAAACCTGTCTATCAATTTGGCGCCGTTGCCATTTGGTTGCTTTCATTTTGCTACGTTTAGGATTCCAGCACTTGCTAGATCAAGTTCGTTTGTTTATATTTGGTTTGAAAACTGACTTGTTTGCTTTCGCATTGTTTGTTTTGAATCTCAGGTACAACCTGAGCACCCACCCGACCCGTCACTCGATCACCTGGATCGAGTTTATCCTCGTGTACACCCTCAGATACCTACCAGTGCATGCAAACATGATCCAGAGGTAGCCAGAACCTGAGTCCTTTCATCGACAAGATCGACAGACCTCGGCTAATCAGACAACAACAAGTTCAACCAGAACCAGCAATCATTGAGTAGACGATGAATAATCAGAACGTTCCACCAGCTCCTCAAGCAAGGACCAATATAGGAGCAGGAGATGCTCCATCTACTCACACTCAAAGGACTGGCATTGTGCCACCATCTGTGCAGAACAACAATTTTGAGATCAAGAGTAGTCTCATCCAGATGATACAGAGCAATAAGTTTCATGGACTGCCAATGGAGGACCCATTGGATCATCTGGATGAATTTGATAGGCTCTGTAGCCTTACTAAGATCAATGGAGTCAGTGAAGATGGATTCAAGCTCAGGCTTTTCCCATTCTTTTTGGGAGACAAAGCACACATCTGGGAGAAATCGCTCCCTAAGGAGTCCATCACCACTTGGGAAGCGTGCAAGAAGGCATTCCTAGCCAAATTCTTCTCCAACTCCATAACCGCAAGGCTGCGAAATGACATTTCCGGTTTTGTACAGAAGAACAATGAAACGTTCAATGAAGCTTGGGAATGTTTCAAGGGATACTATACTCGATGTCCACATCACGACTTCAGTAATGCTTCATTGCTGAGGACACTTTACAGAGGAGTGGTTCCCAAGATACGGATGTTGCTGGACACCGCAAGTCATGGTAACTTCCTCAACAAGGATGTCGATGAAGGTTGGGACCTAGTTGAGAACTTGGCTCAATCTGATAGCAACTACAATGAGGAATATGATCGCTCTGTGCAATCTCCAGGAGAGGAAGATGCCAAGTACAAGAGGGACATGAAAGCCCTCAATGACAAGCTTGATCAGCTCCTCAACCAGCAAAAGCATGTTCATGTTATATCAGAGGAAGAGCAGTTTCTACAACAAGATGGGGAGACTATGCAGCTACATCAACAACCAAGGAGGTTACAACAGAGGGTATAACAACTTCAAGCCGAATCCGAATCTGTCTTATCGGAACCTGAATGTTGCGAATCCTCAGGACCAAACTTACCCATCTGCAGTTCAAGGGAACTAGGTCCAACAGAAGCCTTTTGTCCAGTACAACCTAGGTTATGCACCTAAGCAGCAGTACTCAGGAACCTACAACCAACCACTCGGATTCCAACAACAACAAGGTCCACCAAACCAATCACAAGAAGCTGAGTTACTCGGTCTCATTCAGCAAATGATTCAGAATCAGGCTATAGCTTCTATGGACATCGCGAAACGGTTCGCAGAGATGAGCAACAAGATCGACTCATGATACAATGATCTCAATGCCAAGTACGAATCACTCAACACAAAAGTTCGATACCTGGAAGGCCACCACAACAACCAACCAGCCCCAAAGATCAACCAACTCCCAGGTAAGGCTGTTCAAAACCCTAAGGATTATGCGACTGCTCAAGCCATCTTCCTTGATGATGACTATGAGGATTACCTCACTGGGGACAGTGATGATCAAGATGGGGAGGATGTGGAACACCCAATGAAAAATGAGGCCAAGCACTATATATCCGAGTATGAACCCGAGCTTTCATCCGAAGAGACTGATCGACTTGATGATCGAGCACTGGTTCGAGAATCAGAAACTGAAGAACAACCCGAAGTGAAACCCGATGACCTACACGATGGTGTTGATCGGATGATGCATCGAGTAGATGTTGAAAAGATAGATAAGCCTCAACCACCTGCAACAAAGGAAGGGGATTAGAGGAAATGTTCAATGCTGCACTTGACATCCAGCTGGAGGCGCTTGCAGAGTGAATGGCTAAGCATAAAGCACCACCACCTAAGCTCTTGCCCCCACACGAGCTTCAGAAAGAAGCTGCCAAGGAAGCAGCTCGATTGGAAAATGAGGTTAAGGAAGATGTCAAGGAGATTGGTTTTAAGATTCTGAGAAGTGGGGTATGCTTGGATCCTGGTTTGCGGATTGAGGAAAAACTTGAAGACCCTGGCTCTTTCACTTTGTCGTGTTTGATAGGACTTCAGATCTTCAAGAACTGTTTGTTTGACCTTGGAGCTTCAGTTAGCATCAGGCCACTGTCGGTTGCCAACAAGATGGGATTCACTGATTTTAAACCAAGTAAATTGTATTTGGTTCTGGCTGATAGAACAGTGAGGCATCTGATTGGTATCCTGGAAAATCTGCCTCTCAGGATTGGAAGATTGGAAGTGCCTACCGACTTCATGATCCTCGATATGGACAAGGAACCAGATGATCCACTGATTCTAGGGAGACCATTCTTGGCAACAGTTGATGCTGTGATCGAGGTGAAGCAAGGCAAGATCAGGATAGAGCATGGTGAGCATTTCAAGATAGAGTTTGATGTGAAGAAAAGGATTAAGAGGCCAACCATTGATGGTCAAGCTTTCTCTACAAAGACCAAACAAAGGAAGGTGCAACATCTTGAAGAGGTCAACACCACATATGCCTTAGAACCTCGACAAAACCTAGAAAATCTGTTGAACCAGCCTGCTACAGTGGAGAGGATTCCAGAACCTTTTCCACAAGGACCCCATGCTTAAGGAGCATGAAGAGTCAAGCTTAGTGACTTAAAACAAGCTCACTTGGGAGGAAGTCCCAAAGATATCTTTTAAATTTTAGTTTATTTGTTTTATTTATTTTTTCTATTTTTGCAAATTTAGAAAAAAAAAAAAAAAGGAAAATTGAAAAGAGGAAAATTGGGGAACCCGAGGGTCAACCCAACACCTTACTCGACGCGCCTGATCGTGTCCCTGCTCGGGTGGCGAGTGGAGTCTGAATTCCACAAGGAAGCCCACTCTCGGTGAAGCCCACCAACCAAACCCTAGCCTATTTAAGGGGTTTCGATACTCTAATCCCTCATCACCACCGATAAGTCTCTCCTATACTCTAAAGCTTTTTATTTTCCATAAGTTTCTATTCTTCTCTCTGAAACTCGAGCTCTATTCAATTTCTTTGGGACTAACCTATTAATCAAACATGGAGCCAACCGCTAAAACTTACCAAAGGAAGGGAAGTAGATCGACCTCCGCCGCTGCTACAACCGGAGATGATGCCGCCAAAGTTCGTGAGTCTCAAGGGAGAGGAAACGTTCCACATTCCCAACCGTTGGCTGGACGTTTTGCCTCCCCAACCCGATGGTCAACCCGATATACCACACGATCCGATACTCGAGTAACCGATCGAGTAGGCCCCCGAGTTCAATCACCGAGTCCAATGGCGAGTGCTGTTCGCTGTTCTCCTCGACGTAGGGACCTGTCTACGTCCAAAAAGACCCTTACCGACCTTATGGAGCTCGATTCAGATGCTGGGGGAGAAGAGCAAGGGGAGATCCAAACCTCTCGATCAAGGAGCAGAGCCGCGGTTGCAAGGGAGAAGAGACCGGCTTCAGAGAAGGCTGAGAAGATATTTGAGAGAGCGGTTGAGGAAGAAGATCAACACGCTGAGGAGGAGGAAGAGAGAGAGAAGAGGAGCAGAGAGAGAGGACCAGCCAAGCCTCGCGGAGGCTAAAGCAGAAGGAGGTGGATACTCCGGCAAGACTATTCAAAGTCTTCTGGAAGATGAGCTTCGTTGGTATCCGATACCCTCACCGTGAGACCATGAAGATGTTGGGCATCGCAAGGGATGTCGAGTTTCTGTTCGACATGTGCCACCTGGGCCAGATGATGCGATCCCACCTCGAAGCATATGAGGAGGAGACGGTCCACTTCCTTTCGACCTTGAAGCTGCACTATTTCGAGGACCACCCGACCCTACTACCCGATGGGGGGATCGGTTTCATCACCTTCTCCGTGAGGAACAAGGACTACCGACTCAGTTTCAAAGAGATGGAGAAGCTGTATGGCTTCAAAGCTGGTAGTGGAGAAGGGATGGAGGTTAGCAAGGAGGAAATGAGGTCCCTATGGCTGACAATAGGAGACAATAACCCCTACAAGTCCACAAGCTCCAAATCCGCTCAAATAAGGAGCCCTGTCTTGAGGTATTTTCACAAGTCCCTCACATGCACTCTTTTTGCTAGAAAAGAGACTGTGAATGTGAACGACCATGAGCTCCAGCTGTTAGATATTGCACTGTGTGGAGTTTTGGATAGCGCTAGGGATGGAACACCACTAGTAGGAGATGTTGCTGATACTAGTATGGTGTTTGTGTTACTCGATCAATTCCTCTACCTGAAATCGTGGGCCGTGAAAAGAAGAGAAGGAGGCGGAGAGATCTCTATTGGGGAACTAGTCACACCGATTCTAGTGGCATGCGATGTGCCTTTAAAGGGAATTGTGCACTAACCAAGATGGCTGGATGCGGATTACCTCGTGCTAGCGATATTTTTGGCCTATGAGAGGCCTAATGACATGATGCTGCTTAAGTTTGTCCATCCAACCGCCGGAGCTGCTCAAATGGTTCTACCTAATGTCATATGCACCAAGGTTCGGCTGGAAAACAACATTGACTTCGCACCACCGTTGGAAGAGCTGTACAACCCGGAGGAGGAGTCCGAAGCTGAGAAGAGAGAGCAGACTGGGCAGAGACAAGGAGATAGCTCGGAGGAATTCGATTTTGAGGAGTATGTGTGCTCTCAAAAACAACCGGTTGGAGTGAGGGAAGCTTACAAGAGGATCGGATGGCTGAAGAGGATGAACAAGTTCTTGGCGAAGAAGGTAAAAGATCTTGCTGGTTCGGTGAAGACAATGAGAGGTCAAATCAAGGAGTTGCAAGACAAGGCAAGCTGTGCCTCAGCTTCTACCTCGGCACAAGCACCAGTTTGGATGGGGAGAAGCGGACCGCTAGGAGGAACTCGACTGCTTGCTTGAACATTAGAACATCTTTATATTATTGGATTTAATTTGAACTTTAATTGTCTTGCTTATGGAACTTGAATACTTGCTCATGGTAACTCTAAACTCGGGTTAGCACTCCACTTTTTACCAATCTTTTCGTTTAACCCGATTTATTTGTCCTACCCATGAACCCAAACCTTTCTTTCAAACCTTGTTGTGAATTGTTGAGTGAGGCCTCTTTCATTGTGCTATAGGTTGTGAAACCTTGAGTATATTGAGAACAACAAAGAACTGCCTCCTGATTTAGCTAAGTTAGAATTTGAACTAGCTAATAGATTCCGTTTTGAAAGATAGGTGGTTAGAATGTTTATTTGGGGTTGGGTTGTGGAATAAATAAAAAAAAAAAAAAGAGAAGAAAAAATCCCTAAGGTTAGAATCAATTAGCTCTAAGTCTCTAAGTAAAAAAAAAAAAAAAAAAAAATTCTTGCTATAGTCTCCTAGAAAGAAAGAAAAAGATATGTATTTATATTAGAAGTTTAGCAAAGAAAGAAAAAAAAAGAAAAAAACAAAAGAGCTAGAAATTTAAAGTCTAAAAGTCTAAACCTTAGGGTGTAAAAAAGAGTTAAAATCAAGGATGTGGATAGTTTAATTCTAGAGGGTTTAAATAAAAAAAAAAGTGTGAATGAGAAAAGGGTAGATCATCAAGAGTTAAGCTTTGTATGCCCAAATTGTTCTCAGTCTTAGATAGTTTTCACAACTGTCTAGCATTCCTTCTTTTGAGAGAAAACCACCCAAAGAATTTGTTTGAAACCACCTTGCTAAAAAGCCTTACCCTTGAAACCGATTGAGCTTGATTCACCTTCCATTTGCAAGAATTCGCCAAACACTTAATTGAATGGGAAAGAGATGTTCTTTATCTTTAGTTGGAGGTTGAGCTAGATTGATGCATGGTGATAAGCATAGAAAAATATTTGTAAGTATGTTGATTGATCTTAGCACCATTAAACTATCTTTAAGGACTATAGCTTGAATCTTTCGATTAGCATCTTAAGGTTATGAGTCCCCACTTTCAAACCGTACCCTCTTACTTCCTTGCTAGAGGACTAGCAAGATTTAAGTTTGGGGGTCTGATAACTCTCCTTTTTATATGTTTTTAGCATCCATTTTTGTCCATATTTTGCATTGTTCATACTTCTAACTTAGCATTTTTAGGTCATTAACTGTAAGAATTCACTTTTAGAGCATTTAGGGTGTTGCATTTCTGCATTTGCATATTTTGGATGAAAATAGGTGCTAAAGAGCCAAAAATGGGGGAAAACAAGGACAACTCGAGCATGTACCCGAAGGAGCCATCGAGCTGCAAGAACAAGTCTGAACCCCAACACGATCGAGGAGGATCCAAGAGCATAAAGAGCAACCCGAAGATCCACCCGAGGAGTAACCCGACTTCACCCTCGTGTACACCATCGAGTACACCATCGGGCAGGTCTGGGAAGCTAGGTCAAATGGTTTCCATATATAAACCCCCTCTTCCCCTAGCTCGCAAACGAGCACGCCGCAGACCCTCAAACCAGAGAGCGAGAGCTTCTGTGAGAGAATTGAGTTACTCAAACATTTTCTTTTCGTTTTGCATTTTTATTTTGTAGTTTTCGTAGATTTCTATCTTGTACTCCTTCTACTCTACTCTATCTTTTAATACAATGTCATTTTCATTCATTTCTGTTGCTTTGTTATTCGTTTCTATGTCCGAGTAGTGTAGTAAAGTTTCTAGGGATGGGATAGATGATTTTGTGTTCTTGATCGGTTAGGATGCCTTAGTTGATTGTAAATGATTGATAGATTTCCTTCTAGGTTGGTGTTCTTAATGCTGTCAACAGACCGAGAGGTTGAGATTAGATCTAGGGCGTTTACCAATGCTATAGGTCAAAAGGAGTAGATAAAGTGCTTGATTTAGCCAATGCTAGAGGTTTACTTGACTCTGAGTAAGAAATTAGATGAGTCTGAGTCTACTAACAATAATGGATCGATCTTAATGCCTGCTTGTTCATATTGCTAGTGCCACAGTGTGGTAATGTGTTCAAGGTTGATTGTTGCTAGTGCGAGAGTGTGGTGACAAGGTTTTAGAGGTTCATTGTCTAGGAAATAATTGCCTGAGGCATGTAAGGCATCTGTACTGGTCTAGAGCACTTAGGATTCGATTACCCCCATCCTTAGGAACTTTCATATTTTAATTGTTTGCATTTTCTTCACTTACTCGACTACCTACCTGATCAGGTACACGATAACCTGTATCAAGTAATACCTCGAGCTGTTCATATCTCACTTGCATACTCGATCACCCCACTCGATCCTGTACTCGATTGCTTGCATCGAGTGCTTAGGTCGTGTGGTTTCTTTGTTTATATTTTTTTCTTTTGTTTATTTTAGGACTGTTAGAACCAAAATCCTATCTGCTTGGCTTGACTTGTATTGTACTGATCATATCCTTCCTGCTAGCAATAGATAACCATTTGGATTGATAACCCTTTGTACTACAACTGCATAGGGAATTGATACCCTGGGTGAAAACCTGTCTATCAAAGATTGAACCCTAATCTGAAAGAGGTAGTTAAGAAAGAAATCCTAAAACTACTTGATGCTGGAGTTATCTATCCTATCTCTGATAGTACTTGGGTATCTCCAGTGCACTGTGTACCTAAAAAGGGAGGAATTACTGTCATCAAAAATGAAAAAAATGAGCTATTCCCAACTAGAACCATCACATGACATATGATGTGCATTGATTATAGGAAGTTGAATGCTGTATCTAGAAAAGATCATTTTCCTCTTCCTTTCATTGATCAAATGTTGGAAAGACTAGCTAGTCATCCTTATTACTGTTTCCTTGATGGGTATAGTGGATTCTTCCAAATCCCTATCCACCCAGATGATCAGGAAAAGACAACATTTACTTGTCCTTATGGCACTTTTGCCTACAGACGCATGCCATTTGGTTTGTGCAATGCTCCTGCCACCTTTCAAAGGTGCATGACATCGATTTTCTCGGATTTGATTGAGGAGTCAGTGGAAGTGTTTATGGACGTCTTCTCTGTATACGGTTCCACTTTCTCCTCCTGTTTGTTAAATCTGTGCAGGGTATTGACGCGATGTGAGGAGACGAACCTGGTGCTAAACTGGGAGAAGTGCCATTTCATGGTTGAAAAAGGGATCGTTCTGGGACCCAAGATTTCTGAAAGAGGAATTGAGGTTGACAAGGCAAAAATTGAGGTCATGGTTCAGCTTCAACCGCCTAAGACAGTGAAGGACATCATGAGTTTTTTGGGACATGCTGGGTTTTACAGGAGATTCATCAGGACTTGTCAAAAATTGCAAGACCTTTGACAAGGTTGCTGTGCAAGGAGGTTGAGTTTGAATTTGATGCAGCATGTTTAGAAGCTTTCAGCAAGATCAAGGAGGCCTTGGTTTCGGCACCCATAGTTCAAGTTCCGAATTGGGATCATCCGTTTGAGATTATGTGTGACGCTTCAGACTTTGCAGTTGGAGCTGTTCTGGGACAGCGTATTGACAAGAAGCTTCATGTCATCTATTACACGAGTCGCACCTTAGACGAGACTCAGGGAAGGTATGCTACCACAGAGAAGGAACTCCTAGCAGTTGTGTTTGTATTCAAAAAATTCAGGAGTTATCTTGTGGGTTCGAAGGTCATTGTGTATACGATCATGCTGATCTGAGATCCATCTACTCGAAAAAGGATACTAAACCGAGACTGTTGAGATGGATCCTACTTCTTCAGGAGTTTGACATGGAGATAGTTGACAAGAAAGGCATAGAAAACAGAGTTGCAGATCATTTGTCTAGAATGAGGATTGATGATGCTGTTCCCATAGATGATTCAATGCCTGAGGAACAACTTCTGGTCGCCCAGGTTTGTGAGCGGATGCATGACACAGGGGTTGAGAACCTCAGAATCAGATGCATGGCGATCACTTCTGAGACTGCACCATGGTATGCAGATGTCGTGAATTACAAGGTTTGTGGAGAAGTTCCTGAGGACATGGATCCCTATAGGAAGAAGAAATTTTTCAGGGAGGTCAACCACTACTTCTGGGATGAGCCCTACCTGTACAAAAGAGTTTTTGACGGTCTGTTCAGAAGATGCATAGCAGAAGGGGAAGTGCAGGGAGTGCTTGAGCACTGTCACGGCTCCACCTATGGGGGTCACTTCACCACATTCAAGACAGCTCAGAAGGTTCTTCAAGCAAGTCTTTGGTGGCCAACCTTGTTCAAAGATGCTCACAGCTTCATAACCAAGTGTGATGCTTGTCAGAGGATGGGCAACATCACAAGGAGGAACGAGATGCCCCAGAATCCAATCCTGGAAGTAGAGTGATGTTCATATATTATACCCTGTTTTCCCTTAGCTTATTCACATCTTTTGCATTTTTTGCTATCCATTTTGACCATTATTTCATAGCTTTAGGACTAATCATGCATTAGAGTATAGTTGCATTGCATTTGCATCTTTTCATGCATAATCAGATGATTTTGGAGCTTAAGGAGCATGGAAGCAATGCTGAGGAGAAGTGAAGCAATCATGAGGGAAAGCAAGAGAGTTAAGGCTGAAGAACCAAGGTCCGGAGTCCCACTCGACCGCCCACTCGACCAGACACTCGACCGTGTGCAGAGAGGGACTCGACCGAGTGGAAGATGCACGAGAGAAGCCAACTCGACCGGTCACTCGACCGAGCACCAGGTCGAGTTGGCCGAGCCGCCTAGCTATTTTGTCTTTTAGCATTTTTAGGGCTTCCACTACTTTTTCTATATAAGGGCTTGTACCCTGCAGCCACCAAGGAGTCCAGCTTTTTAGATAGTCAAAAATCTAGTTTTTACCCTTTTGGGAATTATTCCTTTTGCACTTTTATTTTTCTTAGATCTTGTACCTTCTTTTGAAGGAGAAAACATAAGATTCTTGGATTTTGTTGGTTCCATAACTTTCAAGATAATAAGAATTCGTGTTTGATTCCTTCTTTAATATTGTAGATCTTTGCTTTATCTTTCATTTGATGCAAGTTTCAGTATTTTCTGGGTTTATGACTTTGATGTTCATCATGTGTTCTTGTGAGTAGTTGCTTAGGATCTTGAGGATGGGTTAGGCTGGATTGTGTTTGAGGTTTGTTTGATTTGGTCAAGCTTGATTGTAGTAGATCTCTTCTAGGCTAGATGTTCTTAATGCTGATCCTATAACTGAGAGGGTAGGGTTTGATTAGAAGCATCTTAGCATCACACCAATGTTTACGGAGCATAGATAAGGCTAGATCTAGAGTTTACCATTAGGCTTGCTAAGAGATTAGAGGTCTTGTTTGGTATTTGACATATTGCTTAATGTCTGCTTGTGTAGATTCTTTACTTTGTGAGAACAAGTCTAGAGATGCATGAGTTTGATTGTTTCTTGCCATGAGAGTGGATTAAACATGTCTTAGAAATATATGTTTAAAGATTAGCTCAAGTTGTTTGAGATTTGTTGACCAAGTTAGATGACCTCAATCATTAGTCCAGCCCATGAATCCCTCCTCAAGACCTTCCTTGTTTATTGATTTCTTAATCTTAATCCTGCTGCTTGCTTGTTGTTTGATTCGCTTTCATATTGCTCTGTTTTTCTTGTGTTGCTCTGTTTTTCGCGTTTGTCCAGCTCGACCCTGCACTCGATCTACACTCGATCGAGTGCTTGCTCGAGTTCATCCCCAGAACTTTGGTTTATGATTTGTAGTTGTCCTGTCTTATCTCTTGTCTCATTCTAGTTGCATTTCTGTTGCATTTACTTAGTGTCCTGTTCATTACTTGCCTTACATTAGTTCATTACCATAGTTTCTATTTCTGTTCTAGCTTCATAATTATCATAATCATTTTGTTCCATTTACATTTAGCATCTAGTTCTAGTAGCTTTTACTTTCTGCACTTTACATTTCATCATAGGATTGTTCGTGATAAACATCCTTTGCATTTGGCTTGACTTAGACATATATGCACATCATGATTGCTTGCAAACTCTCAGATTGGATTGACACCTCTTGTACTACAATTGCATAAGGGGAATTGAAACACCCTGCCATCCATTCATTCATATCTCACCATTCCATACATTCATCATTCACACCCACAAATATATGTGTTTCAATTTGGCGCCGTTACCCATTTGAGAGTGTTTTTGTGACATTTAGGATCATTATTAGTCTAAGATTAAGTTCGTTTATCCACATGTGAAGTTGCTGAACTCGAATCTTCTTTTTCTTGGCTGTCTTGAGTTTCAGGTACTAGCTCGACCACCCACTCGACCACCACTCGACCGAGTAGTGATCGAGCACTTGATCGAGTCAGAAGCCGTATACAAATAGACACCACTTCCTAGTCGACTAAACCACCCACTCGAGCTTACGCTCGACCGTGTACCTGTTCGAGTCTGTACTCGTGTTTGTTGATGCACACAAGGTCAAAGGGCAAAGACAATCTTTAAAGGCCTATTGACAACATCCACAGGCTACAAAAGGGTTTGAGACATAAGCAAAGAAGAGTAGTTCCAGAACAGCAAGAGGATCAAGTCATCATGGAGCAACAAGATCCAGTTCCAAGATCAAGGAACATTGGTGCTGGAGATGCACCCAACACCCACAACCAAAGAGCTGGTATTGTGCCTCCAACTGTTGCCAACAATAACTTTGAGATCAAGAGTGGATTAATCTCCATGATCCAAGCCAACAAGTTCCATGGGTTGCCAATGGAGGATCCCCTAGACCACCTTGATGAATTTGATAGAATATGTGGTCTCACAAAGATTAATGGAGTAAGTGAAGATGGATTCAAGCTAAGGCTATTCCCCTTCTCACTTGGAGACAAGGCTCACCTTTGGGAGAAGACTCTTCCTACTGGAGCAATAACCACATGGGATGCTTGCAAGAAGGCTTTCTTGGCAAAATTCTTCTCCAATGCAAGGACTGCTAGATTGAGGAATGAAATTTCTAGGTTTGCTCAAAGAAACAATGAGAGCTTTTGTGAAGCTTGGGAGAGGTTTAAAGGATTTCATACTCAGTGTCCTCACCATGGCTTCAGCAATGATTCCCTACTGAGTACTTTGTACAGAGGAGTGCTTCCCAAGATCAGAATGCTTCTTGATACAGCTTCTAATGGCAACTTCCTCAACAAGAATGTGGAAGAAGGATGGGAATTAGTTGAGAACCTTGCTCAGTCAGATGGCAATTACAATGAGGACTATGACAGAACCATAAGGTCCACCTCCACTGACCAAGAGGACAAGTACAAGAAGGATTTGAAGATGGTCAATGAGAAGCTTGACAAGATCCTCCTTAGCCAACAAAAGTCCATCCACTTCATTGGTGAAGAAGAGGTTCCAGTTCAAGAGGGGGAGAATGAGTTTGCTGAGCTCTGTTATATGCAAAACCAGGGTGGATTCAAAGGCTACAACCAAGGAGGGTTCAAGAACAACAACCTCTCCTGTAGAAGCACCAATGTAGCCAATCCACAAGACCAAGTCTATCCACCTCAACAGCCTCAACAACAAAACAACTATGTCCCCAAACAACAGCATCAAGTGTTCCAACCTTAGTTGTGTCCCCCACCAGGGTTTCAGACAAACCAAGGCCAGGAACAAGACTTAAGAGCCATGATGCAACATCTATTGATTGGGCAAACCAATGGAAAGATTGAGGAGGCTAAACAGTTTGCTGAGTTGAATCAAAGGCTCACATCCAGTATAATGACCTTAACATGAAGTTTGAAGGTCTCAACTCTAGAATGAAGTTTATGAAGAGCAACATTGCCTCTACTTCAGCTCCTAAGCCCAACCAACTCCCTGGAAAAGCTGTTCAAAATCCAAGGGAGTTCACTGCAAAAGCCATTCATATCTCTGATGAGGAAGTCACTGAGGACAATGATGTTCAAGATGGGGAGGATTGGTCATTTCTTGAAGTTCAGAGTGAAGTTTGTGCAAAGAAATCTAAATCCGGTATTGCACTCGACCAGGTGCTCGAGCAAGCACTCGACCGAGTGCCTGATTGAGTGGTCGATCGAGCTGAAGGATCAGAAGCTGTTAAGCCTGCTAAGTATATTACTCCTGCTTACAAACCGCCTCTACCATTCCCAGGACGTTTCAAAGCACATAAGCTTAAGGAATTAAGGGAAATCATTGAGAAAAAGAAATGTTGGCTAAGCAACAAGAGGATGAGAGGGCTTTGAAGGAAGAAGTTGTGATTGAGAAACAAGAGGAAGTGATGGCCATTCAAGAGATCATCATTGCTTATCAAGAAGAAGAGAGAGGACCTGCCTTGGAACAGTATGAACCATATCCTTTCTATAGGGATTTTTTGCTTGATTTGTCAAAGAAGAAGGCTGAAGCTCAAGATGAGAAGGATCTTGAGGACCTTGGAGGAGTTATCATCCTAATTAAGCTCAAGGATCCAGGTCCATTCTATCTGCCTTGCACACTTAGCTATCTCCACTACAACCAGTGCCTATGTGACTTGGGAGCATCTATTAGTGTGATGCCCTATTCTATAGCTCAAAAGCTTGGGCACACTGACTTCAAGTCCACACCCTTCATGTATTCCTAGCTGATGGGTCAAATAGAGATGTGGTTGGCAAGTTGGAGAACATTCCAGTGAAGACAGGGAGAGCAAGGGTTCACACTGATTTTGTGGTCCTAGAGATGGAAAAGGAGCCTGAATATCCTATCATTCTTGGGAGGCTATTCTTAGCCACTGTTGGAGCTGTTATTGATGTCAAGGAAGGTCTTGTGACCTTGAACATTGCTGAGGGTATAGCTATGAAGTTTAATATCTATAACCCAACCAACCTTCCTACCATTGATGATCAACCATTTACTATCAAGGACAAAGGTGGTCATGAAGGTTTAAGTGATAAAGGAAACTCCAAAGGCTGAGCTCTCTCTTCAAGAAGATTCAGTGGAAAAGCTTAAGAGTTCAGTTCAAGAGTTGACTGGTATGGTTAAGGATCTCCAAGTCAAGCTAAACAAGAGGTCTTTGAGGAAAGCAAGACCAAGGGGGTTATTGGATCCTTGATTTTAATGGATTTGAAATGCTTATAAGATTTGGAAATCCATATGGAATCCATGGATTTTAAAATCAAATAATATGGATTTGAAAATCAAATAATGTGGATTTGAAAGTCAAAGAAAGTGGATTTGAAAATCCTAGAGAATAGAATTCAAAAATTATAAAAGAAATAGAACTTATAAAAATAATCTCTTATGTAGTATTCTCAAGTGAATCAGTCCACATGTTTGATGCTATTGTCTCTCTCCATTCATTGGCATATTCTCTTTGTTGTTCTTGGGTTGTAAGTACTTCAGCATTATCATCGTCATTAATTTCTTCGACAACTTCTTCTGCACTCTCGATTTCTTCTGGAAAAATATCCGTTCGACAAAACTTTCGCAGAAAATTATGAAACACCTTTGTCTTTTGTATGCAGCAATGCAAGGGGCACTCTAGACAAACTACCTTTAAGAAGGAAGCATAGAAGCAATACTAACAATATAAGTGAACCATCAAGTCAATCTGAAGGTTCAACAGATGTCCATGCTGAGATGAATTCATTGACAACAGTAACTCATAAACTCTTCGATCTAATACAAGAAAGAGAAACAAGACAACAAAGAGAAGCTGAACAAAGAGAGGTCGAGAAGAGAAGAAATAATGTATGGGAAGCTATCAAAGAAGTTCCTAATTTGGAAGAAAACGTTCGTTACGATGCAGTCAAAGTGATTCACCAATTAGGAATGAAAAAAGTCTTTGTTAGCATGTCCACTGATGAGCGTTATGGTTGGATTTAGCGTAACGTGATTGAGTGCTAAATATTATTAGGGGATCATCCTTTCTGCTTTCTGTTTATAAGTTGAATTATTTTTATTAGGTGCTTCATGATTTTTTGTCTTCGAACCCCTTGATTTTTTATTAGGTGCTTCATAATTTATCATGTCCGATACGTATTGTTATGTTTGTGCATGAACACACTCTTTATGCTTTTTATTATTATCATGTCATTCTTTCTTTCATTAATACGTATTGTGATATTTTTTCCAAATCCACCCAAATAACTAGGTGGAGACCAAGGATTTCAATCTCTATATTTATAAGTAAAACATATTTTCAAATCCATCCAAATCCAATATGAAATCAAATCCATACTCAAATCTTTAATAATGAATAAGGGGTGATTTTAATTAGGATTTAGAATTCATAGATCCAATAACACAGAATTTTAATAAAGATTTTAAAATGAATGATTGAATAACACATGATTTAACTTGGATTTCTAAATCCATTAAAATCAAGGATCCAATAACCCCCCCCCCCCCCCCCAAAGGCTCAAAATCAAGAAGAAATATGGTTTGTGTGTTAAGGGTGAGGTGATCAAGGATCAACTTCACAGTGATCAAGAGGTTCCAGGGAGGATTTCATCACCTCCTTGGTATCTAGACCAGACCTAAGAAGGGAACCAAAGTCAAGCTTAGTGACTCTAAACAAGCTCACTAGGGAGGAAGTCCCTAAGGTATCCTTTGTAAATATGCTTTATTTTCTTAGTAGTTTTGATGTGTTTTCCTTTTATGTTTGTGTTGGGCAGACCTTTTAATGAAAGTGTAGATGGGTTTGGAGAGATTTGGACTTGGGGAAGGAGATTCGCAAGCCCACTCGACCAGCCCACGAGAGGTACTCGACCGAGTTGGCAAAGAAGTAAGGCCCATTCGACTCTCATTTCTCTAGAATGATCGAGTGGAGGGAAGAAAAAAAAGAAAAATTTTGAAATTTCAAACTTTGGTCAAGGAGCTCGACCATGTGCTGGTCGAGTGTGGGGTCGAGTGGCAGCAAGAAGCAGGTCAAAGATTCCCATTTCAAATTTGAATGGTATGGACGCTCCACCCTTGTCTCCTTGTCCCCTTAGCTTCTTTAAATAGAGCTTACACGATCCTATACCTCTCACACTCTCTCATTTGCTCAAAACAACTAAAATCAAGTTTTAAAATCTCTCTCAAAGTTCATCTTTTGCTCAAGCGTAGCTCTTTTTAAGTTTTGGGGTCACTAACCTATTAACCTTAAGCTTTGAGTCTATTCCCTTTAGTTCTGTTCGAAAATGTCTTCAAAGATTACTAGGAAGTCTCAACAAGCGGCTGCAAGCTCCACGAAACGTCGTGATGCTCACCTTGAATCAAGAGGAGAAGCTAGAAGAACCACTCGACGCCCCATTCGAGCATGCACTCGACCGAGTGGTGGTCCGAGTGGTCGGTCGAGTCAGATGCCGTGTTCAAGGAATCAGTCAGTGGAGGAAGATCCTGAGAGAACCGAAAGTGAAGAAGAAAGGGAGCCAACTCTTATGGAGTTCATGAGGAGAAACAAGGCGGTATCATCAAGCTCCTATTACTCCTAACTTCAAAACCAAACACGTTTGCTATCTTCTTCATTGGAAGCTCATACTTCTTCCCCTTGATTGTGAAGGCAATGTGACCAGCTCCTTCTTTAATATTGTAGATCTTTGCTTTATCTTTCATTTGATGCAAGTTTCAGTATTTTCTGGGTTTATGACTTTGATGTTCATCATGTGTTCTTGTGAGTAGTTGCTTAGGATCTTGAGGATGGGTTAGGCTGGATTGTGTTTGAGGTTTGTTTGATTTGGTCAAGCTTGATTGTAGTAGATCTCTTCTAGGCTAGATGTTCTTAATGCTGATCCTATAACTGAGAGGGTAGGGTTTGATTTGAAGCATCTTAGCATCACACCAATGTTTAAGGAGTATAGATAAGGCTTGATCTAGAGTTTACCATTAGGCTTGCTAAGAGATTAGAGGTCTTGTTTGGTATTTGACATATTGCTTAATGCCTTTTTGTGTAGATTCTTTACTTTGTGAGAAAAAGTCTAGAGATGCATGAGTTTGATTGTGTCTTGCCATGAGAGTGGATTAAACATGTCTTAGAAATATATGTCTAGAGATTAGCTCAAGTTGTTTGAGATTTGTTGACCAAGTTAAATGACCTCAATCATTAGTCCAGCCCATGAATCCCTCCTCAACACCTTCCTTGTTTATTGATTTCTTAGTCTTAAACCTGCTGCTTGCTTGTTGTTTGATTCGCTTTCATATTGTTCTGTTTTTCTTGTGTTGCTCTGTTTTTCGCGTTTGTCCAGCTCGACCCTGCACTCGATCTACACTCGATCGAGTGCTTGCTCGAGTTCATCTCCAGAACTTTGGTTTATGATTTGTAGTTGTCCTGTCTTATCTCTTGTCTCATTCTAGTTGCATTGCTGTTGCATTTACTTTGTGTCCTGTTCATTACTTGCCTTACATTATTTCATTACCATAGTTTCTATTTATGTTCTAGCTTCATAATTGTCATAATCATTTTTTTCCATTTACATTTAGCAATAGTTCTAGTAGCTTTTACTTTATGCACTTTACATTTCATCATAGGATTGTTAGTGACAAACATCCTTTGCATTTGGCTTGACTTAGACATATATGCACATCCTGATTGCTTGCAAACTCTCAGATTGGATTGACACCTCTTGTACTATAATTGCATAAGGGGAATTGAAATACCCTGCCATCCATTCATTCATATCTCACCATTCCATACATTCATCATTCACACCCACAAATATATGTGTTTCATAAATATTTTTGATGTTTGGGGTATAGACTTCATGGGTCCTTTCAACCCCCCCCCCCCCATTAAATGGCAATGTCTATATTCTAGTGGCAGTTGATTATGTTTCTAAGTGGGTCGAAGCCATTGCCAGTCCAACCAATGATCACAAGGTTGTTCTGAAGCTGTTCAAAAGTATAATTTTTCCAAGGTATGGGATACCCAGAGCAGTCAACAAGGTGTTTGAGAGTATGCTGAGAAAGTATAGGGTCAAACACAAGGTGTCTACTGCGTATCACCCTCAGACCAGCGGACAGGTTGAAGTCTCGAATAAGCAAATCAAGGGGATCTTGTCAAGAATTGTTGGGGTTTCGAAGAAAGATTGGTCTGTCAACCTGGATGAGACTCTCTGGGCGTACAGAATAGCGTTCAAGACGCCGATAGGCAGAACACCATTTCAGTTGGTCTATGGTAAAGCATGTCATCTCCCTGTGGAGGTTGAGTACAAGGCGCTTTGGGCTATCAAATTGCTGAACTTGGATATTGATACAGCTCAGGCTAAGAGGACTCTTGATCTACATGAGTTGGAAGAAATTAGACTTGATGCCTATGAGAGCTCAAAGATTTACAAAGAAAGGACCAAGAATTTTCATGACAAGAAAATTGTTGTCAAGGAGCTCAAGGCTGGGGATCATGTTTTGCTTTTCAACTCCAAACTTAAGTTATTTCCTGGAAAGCTTAAGTCTAGGTGGTCTGGACCTTTTGACATCAAGGAAGTTCTGCCATTCGGAGCCATCACTCTTCTGAACAAGGATGGTAGTGAATTCACTGTAAATGGTCTGAGTGTCAAGAAATATTTAGCTGACCAAGTCCGACCAGAGGGGTTTTCTGTGCTCCTCTATGAACCCCCAAAAGCCTAAAAAGCTGAAAAGTCAAGATAGTGACTTTAAACAAGCTCACTTGGGAGGAAGTCCCAAAGGTATCACTGCAAATTTTTTTTTTACGATCCTTGTGTTTTTAATTTTTGTTTTTGATTTTCTTGTGTTCAGGAATCTACAGAAGGAAGTTTAAGCAACATAAAAAAAAATGCAGTCAAACTAGTGAGATCAGAGTCAAACCGAGTATGATGAGTGCTACAGAAGCGAAATCAGCAAAAAGAGGGAAATCTACAGAAGGGAACAGAAGGCAATATAAGGAGGGAATCTTAATTATTGGTTTTATCACCCTTCCCATCTATCCCACGTGCCCATCACTTCAACTTATCTCACCCCTTGTTTCCCCCCACTAGACATATCATCTTTATGTCTCACCATCTCACATCACTCCACCATCACTCTATTTTTCTTCTCACTTGCACGACATATCAACTCCATCACCTCTCACCATTTATCATCTTTCTCACCCGTCTATTTAACCCTTCTCCTGTTCACTCTCAACCGACCAACCACAACAAACAATCATCATCTCACTTCACTCTCTTTCTCTGTTCGACGTCACCACTCCGCTCCAGTCCGACAAAGTCACGCCAGCGGTCATCCACCGTTTTGCTGCCTCCCTCGAATTCCCTACATGCCGTGCTCGACTTGTCGTTACCGTTACACTCGACTCTCGCTGGACCGTTGCCACTCGATTGCCGTGCTGCTGACTCGATCGAGCCGCCTACGCTCGACTCGACTGCCGTTATATCTGTTCAAGCCGTCTTCCGCCCAACCACTCGATTCGCCGTGCTGCTGACTCGATCCACCGCTGTCCCCCACGTCATCGATCGAATTATCAATCGAGTCACACAACGTCAACTCAACCCGCCATATACGACTCGACTCACACGCATCTCTACTTCACTCGATCGGTTTTCCCATCCCGTCGTCACCGTGCTTTCACTTGACCCATCCAAAGTAAAGTGCTCCTTCTAACCATCGTCTGTTTTACGAATCCAGGACGACTCGACCAACGTCACCGTTTCCGTTCGAATCGTGCCGACGACACGACTTGACCCTCCCGCTCGAGTCGCCACCATCTTCAACCTTCGCTCGCGACTCGACCAGAGCCTAGATCCAAAATCTACTAGCTTAAGTCCAGTCTTCACTGCCGCAGTCTTACTCGAACCACAAATCGAGCTGCCATGTCGCTGCCTCCCTCGAATTGGACACGCCGTTCTACCAACCATCTCGCTGACTCGATCCGTGCACCGTTCTTGCCATTCTTGAATTGCACACGCAAACTCGTTACGACCCCCACTCGACCCATCATTGAAGTCTAGCTCGAGCCGACCAGTTTCGCCACCAACCCCGACCTGTCACGTGATCGGTCTATTCTCTCTTGTGCACTTTCAAGTTTCAACCTTCATAACTGCTCTTATTATTTGCTCACTAACGTATTAACGTTTAGCTTTGAGTTTACATGTTTCAGAGAAACAGAAAAAATACTGAGCTTATACACGAGATGAGAGAGGCATATGGTTGTGTCGCTGGAGAACGTTCATCCCCCGAATCCATGGCGAAGCGTTTCATGAAAATGAAGAACATGGTAGACGAGGTTGTTGGGGGTTCAGAACAACCAGCGGGTTCGAGCAGACCAGACAAACCTCTCTCCAAGAGCAAGAGTAGCGGGAAGAGACCAGCACGAGTTTCCCTCTCCAGAGAAAAAGGCAGTGATTACGAACAGGAGGAACCTGCATTGCGTCCAGAACAAGAGCCAAGGAAATCTGTACGACGAAGAGCATCTGAGACGAAGTTGACTCCCAAGGAGTACTACGAGCTGTTCCAACAGTGCGAGTTCAGTGGCACAAGATATCCACATCCTGAGATGATGGAGCTACTAGGGATTGTGGAGGATGTTCAGTACCTATTTCGGTGATGACATCTGGAGAGAATTATGAACACCCCCAAGAATGGATACAGAGAGGAGACAATTCAGTTCCTTTCCACCTTGGAGATGCACTTGTACGCGGATGAGCCAAGCATGATGTCAGATGGACGTCTGGGCTACATTACCTTCCGCGTTCATGGCCAGTTCTGCAATCTTACATTTCGGGCCATCGAAGAGATATTCGGTTTTCCCAGTAGAAAGAACTACGCCGCAGTTTGATAGGAATGAGATATCTGCTCACTGGGCAACGATCGGAAGCACGCCGACATTTACTTCATCGAAAACAAAGGCGATGAACCTGAGAAGCTCGGTTTTGCGTTACTTCCAGAAGGCGGTCGCAAATGCATTTTATGCCAAGGAGATTAAGGGATATATTACTTACGGCGAGCTTGAGATGAACGATCTGGCACTTAAGGGACTCTCGTTCACATCCATGAATTGTACCGCGCTGCAAGGCGACATGTCCAACACCTCCGTCTCGCTCCACCTTCTCAACTACATCATGTCATACAAGACTTGGGTCTCAAGACTCAACAGCAACCGCACTCATGGAGTAATGTGCATGGGAGGCGTAGTGACTTGGTTTCTTGAGGCTTCAGGTGTTCCTCTACAATTCGAGCCGTACCCACCACGCTAGATAGACATAAACAACTTGCGGCAGCTACTCACTTTGGACTGGGGTTTGAGGAATGGACGATTGTTATACAAGTTTGTGCATCCTGCGGTCTGCCCCTCGAGACTACTCCTCCCTTGCGTCGACTTGACTACAATATTGAGGGGTGAGCATGTCGAATTCATTCCCCCTGCGGATACATTATACAATTCTGATGTTGAGGAGCAACATGTCGACGTCGCGGAAGCAGGAGATGATTCGATGGAAGAAGACGCAGTTGAGTACCGCCCTGAGCAGTTCCACTTTGAGGAGTACTCAAAATAAAGAATGGCCAGAGGGGTCAGAGCAGCTCATGACCGCCTCAACAAGCTTCAACGATGGGGGAAAGCCAGAGACAAGGCGCTCAGCAACCTCACCAAGACTGTCAAGAACCTCATGCGTATGTTTAGCTGCTTGACTTCCACAACCGCCGTCCCTAGGTCTATCCCCGAGGATACCAGACCAATGTCAGGACGCCCTTCCACGAACCTAGAGTGAACACCTTCTCTGATTCCCTCTTCAGCACGTCAATCTTCATATGTGCCACGGCAGCGGCAGCCTACACCCGTCCCTTCACGCCACTCGTCAAATGAATCTTGGGAGAGAAGAGGACAAGGTTTGCGTGGTTCAAGTGCCTCCTCAAGTCATCGATCAGCGTGTCGTTCTGCAGCTCAAGCTGAGCAAGAGGTTGACCAGCAAGGTGATTATCATCCTACAGATGTGGTAGTGTTAGTCTCGGACCATGGTGAGTCTAGAGTCGACGACATGCAGTGCGACGAGCAGCCGAACACTTATCAGAACTCGCAAGCGGTTGAGCAACAAGTCGACCACCCAGCTGAGACCACTCCTCCGGATCCCGAACAAGGTGAAGGACAGAGCCAGTATCACACACCAACTCCTTGGGCGACCTCCGACTCCTTCTTCTACTACTGAGGTACTCCTACCTTCCTTTGTATATACCATTTCATTTCTGCATTGTTTCTGTTGTGATTCTTAAATCCTCCTGCAAATTTTTCTTACACAGGAGACTGTGTAATTTAAGTTTGGGGGTGGGTTTGAGATGATGTATCTGATGTTGTGTTCTGTGATTCTTATTTCAATTTTTTTTGCATCATATCATGTTTGAGATAGCATCCATCTATTTGCATAGAAAAACCAAAAAAATTTGAAAAATTTCGAAAATTTTCACAAAAAAAAACAGAGTGTTCATGTAGTTTACATTTGCATATTAGGATTGAGTCTAGCGTTATTCATATAGGGTTGTTGCATTTAGCATAGGGGTTGATGATGATTGTAACCTTGGTAGCATGCTGGATTCAATAGGGTAGGATCAAGGCCCTTGTTCTTAGTTATTTGATGCTTGTTGATTGAACTTGAAAATTTAATATTGAAGCGTGTTTTGAATTAATATCATTCCCTATCTACCTGAACCTAATCCTGACTTGCAATTATCCTGTTATGCCTTGAAGTTGAACTCATGGATACCATATACATACTTGGATTGTCTTTCACATTTTTACCACCCTTGTCAATCCAAGTAGCTGATTCCCATCTTTGGAACAGTTCCCCGCACCCTTAACCAACTGTTCTTTCAAGCCAATTGTATTCTTGAGTGTCAGGCCTTTTTCCGAGTTGAGCTTGTTAGAAAGTGTTAGGTTCTAACCGACAAGAGTAGGATCCTGTGAAGTTCTAGTTCGCGTTATCCGGACTAGTAGGACTAGGTGAGAACTCGATTTTGGGTATTGGGTATGGATTTGCGCAGAAAAGTGAAGTGTAAAAAGAAAGTAAAGGGTAGAAAGTCTTTAGGAGGGGGATGTGTTTTCAAGGTTTACAAGTCTAGTAAAGGATTTGCGTTGAGCAAAATAATGAGTTATTGGTTCTGGGCATAAAACGAAAAGATTAGACAAAGAAAAGAAAGTAAAATGTTTAAGATGTCTAGATTCCTTAGAAGAAAAGAAAAAGAACCTTATTGATAATAAAGATTTCCCAATCCGCTAGAATGATAAGAAGTGAACTCCTCCTAAGACCAAGTGTAAAGAATGAAAGAATGGGTTTGAGACAATGTTTGTGATGAAGGGTAGAACCAACTTCAGTTTGGAACGTTCTTTGGGTAGACAGGGCGCTGCTCTTGTATGTATCAGTTGGTTTCAACCTTTAGCCTTCTCTTAAGCTCAACTCCTTTTCGTGAGAGAAACTTGTTCTGAATTGATGAAACCACTTCAGAAGGAGACCATCTAAGTCTCTAACCTTTTACCCTAGCCAAATGAGTTCAACGACATTGCTTAGCTCGATTCACGGTTCTCTGTTAATGAATATTAAAGGAAATGATTGATAGGATTGCATGTGTAGAAAACAATATAGAGTTCCTTCACCATGCATCATAGAACTAAAAACAAGGACCTTTATTCTAACTTTTTTATTTAGCATGTTTTAGGTTCTGAGACCCCAAGACGTTGTTCGAGTTGCCGTTCAAGTCGTCGTTCGAGCCATCCTCCAAGACGCTGTTTGAGCCATCTTTCGTTCCGCTCGAGTGGACGTCGTTCGAGCCACACCACTCTAGTCGTTCGAGTCACTCCACTCGAGACACCTCGTTCGAGCCGTTCCACCCGAGTGGGATTTAACTTTCTACGTCTTTATCAAAGTTGTAGAGAATTGATTCATCTTTCCAATGCCGTTTATTTCAAGCCAATCGGAGGTGTGGTTCAAAAGTTATCATTGTTTTAGTGGATGCGTATACACCCAGCTCGAGTCGCTGCATGTCGACTCGACCCTCCAGCTCGAGTCGCTGCCCGTCGACTCGACCCTCCACCACTCGAGCCAACACCATCACCCACTCGGGCCACCACTCGTTCGCACATGTCAGGAAGACGTTCCATCCTACACGCTTCAGGAGATTCTCAAACCGACTCTTCATTTTGTCGTTTTAAGTTTTAGGGATTTACATGTTTTTACTATAAATACGTTTTGTTAAGTCTTTGTGGAATCATCTTAGTTTTGATCTCGTTTTTCTTTTATAATGTTTACCTAGCCACCAAAAACGCACTCTGATCTTGTAATGCAGATAGCTTTGATTTTATTGAGTTTTTGCATTGGATTTCCTCTACAAAGTTGTTCTTCTCATTTCTATCTATCTACGATGCTTTGTTCAATATTTTCTCGATTTGTATATTTGGTGATGATTTTCGGATCTGAGTAGTGTGTTAGTTCTTGAGGATGGGATAGATTAGGTCGAGGATCTTAGGATGTAGAGTGTTTAAGCGTTGATTGCATGATTCCCTTCTGGACTAGAGTAAGAAATACTGTTTTTTCTCTGATCAATTGGGACTAGGTTTGAGACATTTCCACACCCAAAAAGGTGTTTGATGAAATGCCTGACCAACTAGTGCCAGAGACTTACGTTCCTAGCCTAAGAGATTAGTTGTCTAGGATGTTTGTTGACATGAATGAACTTGTTTGTAATGCCTGCTCAACCATGTTCCTCTATTGAGAGCTAGGTATGGAAGTGGTTGAGTCTGAGTAGCTTTTGCCAAGAGATTGGATTAGCTAGGTTGTGATGTTCATTGTTTAGGGATAGTTTGCTTGTGGTATGTTAAACACTCTGTAGACTAGGATACTCCACCGACATCGATTACTCCCATCCTTAGGACTTTTATCTTTTTGATTGATATTACATTCCCGAGACTGTTTCATTTGTTCATGCTTAGAATCATTTTCGGTTTCGCTTATTCTTGCCTGCTTCTTGTCATACATTTTCATTTTTGTTTCTGTGACAAATTTTCGTTTTCTATTTTGACCATTCTATGATTGTTAGAAAAACACTCTTTTTGAATTGGCTTAAATTGTGATTTCTTGATAGCATCTCTAGTGACTAGCATCATCTCATTTGGATTGACACCTTAAGTACTACAACTACATAAGGTTAATTGAACCTACTAGGATAGACACACAAAAATCTTAGTATCAATTTGCATAACTGCTCTGTTTGCCGTTGATTATGCAGTTCACGACATCTGGTGGTAGTTGATTATGTTTCTAAGTGGGTCAAAGCCATTGCCAGTCCCACCAATGATCACAAGGTTGTTCTGAAGCTGTTCAAAAGTATAATTTTTCCAAGGTATGGGATACCCAGAGCAGTGATCAGTGATGGTGGAACTCACTTCGTCAACAAGGTGTTTGAGAGTATGCTGACAAAGTATGGGGTCAAGCACAAGGTGTCTACTGCGTATCACCCTCAGACCAGCGGATAGGTTGACGTCTCGAATAAGCAAATCAAGGGGATTTTGTCAAGAATTGTTGGGGTTTCGAAGAAAGATTGGTCTGTCAAGCTGGATGAGACTCTCTGGGCATGCAGAACAGCGTTCAAGACGCCGATAGGCAGAACACCATTTCAGTTGGTCTATGGTAAAGCATGTCATCTCCCTGTGGAGGTTGAGTACAAGGCGCTTTGGGCTATCAAGTTGCTGAACTTGGATACTGACACAGCTCAGGCTAAGAGGACTCTTGTTCTACATGAGTTGGAAGAAATCATACTTGATGCCTATGAGAGCTCAAAGATTTACAAAGAAAGGACCAAGAATTTTCATGACAAGAAAATTGTTGTCAAGGAGCTCAAGGCTGGGGATCAGGTTTTGCTTTTCAACTCCAAACTTAAGTTATTTCCTGGAAAGCTTAAGTCTAGGTGGTCTGGACCGTTTGACGTCAAGGAAGTTCTGCCATTCGGAGTCATCACTCTTCTGAACAAGGATGGTAGTGAATAAACTGTAAATGGTCAGAGACTCAAGAAATATTTAACTGACCAAGTCCGACCAGAGGGGTTTTCTGTGCTCCTCTATGAACCCCCAAAAGCCTAAAAATCTGAAAAGTCAAGCTAGTGATTTTAAACAAGCTCACTTGGGAGGAAATCCCAAAGGTATCACTGTAAATATTTTTTTTTAGGATCCTTGTGTTTTTAATTTTTGTTTTTGATTTTCTTGTGTTCAGGAATCTACAGAAGGGAGTTTAAGCAACATTTAAAAATGCAGTCAAACTAGTGGGATCAGAGTCAAACCGAGTATGATGGGTGCTACAGAAGCGAAATCAGCAAAAAAAGGGATATCTACAGAAGGGAATAAAAGGCAATATAAGGAGGGATTCTGAATTATTGGTTTATCACCCTTCCCCTCTATCCCACATGCCCATCACTTCAACTTATCTCACCCTTTGTTTCCCCCCACTAGACATATCATCTTTATGTCTCACCATCTCACATCACTCCACCATCACTCTCTTTTTCTTCCCACTTGCACGACATATCAACTCCATCACCTCTCACCATTTATCATCTTTCTCACCCATCTACTTAACCCTTCTCCTGTTCACTCTAACCCCACCAACCACAACAAACAATCATCATCTCACTTCACTCTCTTTCTCTGTTCGACGTCACCACTCCGCTCCAATCCGATGAAGTCACGCCAGCGGTCATCTGCCGTTTTGCTGCCTCCCTCGAATTCCCTACACGCCGTGCTCGACTTGTCGTCACCGTTACACTCAACTCTCCTCGACAACGGCGCCAAACTGATACTAAGATTTTTGTGTGTCTATCCTAGTAGGTTCAATTAACCTTATTTAGTTGTAGTACTTAAGGTGTCAATCAAAATGGGATGATGCTAGTCACTCAAGATGCAATCAAGAAGTCACAAGTTAAGACAATTCAAAAAGAGTGTTTTTCTAACAATCCTAGAATGGTCAAAATACAAAACGGAGATGAGTCACAGAAACAGAAACGAAAATGTATGACAAGAAGCAAGCAAGAATAAGCGAAACCGAAAACAATTCTAAGCATGAACAAATGAAACAGTCTCGGGAATGTAATATCAATCAAAAAGATAAAAGTCCTAAGGATGGGAGTAATCGATGTCGGTGGAGTATCCTAGTCTACAGAGTGTTTAACATACCATAAGCAAACTATCCCTAAACAATGAACATCACAAACTAGCTAATCCAATCTCTTGGCAAAAGCTACTCAGACTCAACCACTTCCATACCTAGCTCTCGATAGAGGAACATGGTTGAGCAGGCATTACAAACAAGTTCATTCATGTCAACAAACATCCTAGACAACTAATCTCTTAGGCTAGGAACGTAAGTCTCTGGCACTAGTTGGTCAGGCATTTCATCAAACACCTTTTGGGTGTGGAAATGTCTCAAACCTAGTCCCAATTGATCAGAGAAAAAAATAGTATTTCTTACTCTAGTCCAGAAGGGAATCATGCAATCAACGCTTAAACACTCTACATCCTAAGATCCTCGACCTAATCTATCCCATCCTCAAGAACTAACACACTACTTAGATCCGAAAATCATCACCAAATATACAAATCGAGAAATATTGAACAAAGCATAGTAGATAGATAGAAATGAGAAGAACAACTTTGTAGAGGAAATCCAATGCAAAAACTCAATAAAATCAAAGCTATCTGGATTATAAGATCAGAGCGCGTTTTTGGTGGCTAGGTAAACCTTACAAAAGAAAAACGAGATCAAAACTAAGATGATTCCGCAAAGACTTAACAAAACGTATTTATAGTAAAAACATGTAAATCCCTAAAACGTAAAACGACAAAATGAAGAGTCGGTTTGGGAATCTCCTGAATCGTGTAGGACGGAACGTCTTCCTGACATGTGCGAACGAGTGGTGGCTCGAGTGGGTGATGGTGTTGGCTCGAGTGGTGGAGGTTCGAGTCGATGGGCAGCAGCTCGAGCTGGAGGGTTGAGTCGACGGGCAGCAACTCGAGCTGGAGGGTCGAGTCGACGGGCAGCGACTCGAGCTGGGTGTATACGCATCCACTAAAACGATGATAACTTTTTAACCACACCTCCGATTGGCTTGAAATAAAAGGCAATGGAAACATGACTCAATTCTCTACAACTTTGGTAAAGATGTCGAAAGCTAAATCTCACTCGGGTGGAACGGCTCGAACGAGGTGTCTCGAGTGGAGTGACTCAAACGACTAGAGTGGTGTGGCTCGAACGACGTCCACTCGAGCGGAATGAAAGATGGCTCGAACGGCGTCTTGGAGGATGGCTCAAACAACGACTCGAACGGCAACTCGAACAACGCCTTGGAGTATGGCTTGAACGGCGACTCAAACGGCGATGCTGAGCGATATGTTCCCAACGTCTCCTAGATACCTGAAAAACTCCAAAATGCACAATGTATGCAAGGATGATGCAAGAACTACCTAGACATATAAAGTGTATAGAAAAGACTAGAAAATGTTGCAAAACAATCAGTTGTCCTAGGTAAATGCATCACTTCTGATATGCTCTTATTATTTGCCGTATTCATACCCAATTCATAACTGCTCTTATTATTTGCTCACTAAAGTATTAACGTTTAGCTTTGAGTTTACATGTTTCAGGGAAAAAGAAAAAGTACTGAGCTTATACACGAGATGAGAGAGGCATATGGTTGTGTCGCTGGAGAACGTTCATCCGCCGACTCCATGGCGAAGCGTTTCATGAAAATGAAGAACATGGTTGATGAGGTTGTTGGGGGCAGAACAAGCAGCGGGTTCGAGCAGACCAGACAAACCGCTCTCCAAGAGCAAGAGTAGCGGGAAGAGACCGGCACGAGTTTCCCTCTCCAGAGACGAAGGTAGTGATTACGAACAGGAGGAACCTGCGTTGCGTCCAGAACAAGAGCCAAGGAAATTTGTACGACGAAGAGCATCTGAGACGAAGTTCACTCCCAAGGAGTACTACGAGCTGTTCCAACAGTGCGAGTTCAGTGGCACAAGATATCCACATCCTGAGACGATGGAGCTACTAGGGATTGGGGAGGATGTTCAGTACCTGTTTCGGCGATGCCATCTGGAGAGAATTATGAACACCCCCAAGAATGAATACAGAGAGGAGACAATTCAGTTCCTTTCCACCTTGGAGATGCACTTGTATGCGGATGAGCTAGGCATGATGTCAGATGGAGGTCTGGGCTACATTACCTTTCGCGTTCATGGCCAGTTCTGCAATCTTACATTCTGGGCCATCGAAGAGATATTCGGTTTTCCCAGCAAAACAGGAACTACACCGCAGTTTTATAGGAATGATATATCTACCCTTTGGGCAACAATCGGAAGCACGCCGACATTTACTTCATCGAAAACAAAGGCGATACCTGAGAAGCTCGGTTGTGCGTTACTTCCAGAAGGCGGTCGCAAATGCCGTTTATGCCAAGGAGATTAAGGGATATATTACTTACGGCGAGCTTGAGATGAACGATCTGGCACTTAAGGGACTCTCGTTCACTTCCATGGATTGTACCGTGCTGCAAGGCGACATGTCCAACACCTCCGTCTCGCTCTACCTTCTCAACTACATCATGTCATACAAGACTTGGGTCTCGAGACTCAACAGCAACCGTACTCCTGGACTAATGTGCATGGGAGGCGTAGTGACTTGGTTTCTTGAGGCTGCAGGTGTTTCTCTACAATCCAAGCCATACCCACCACGCTGGATATACATAAACAACTTGCAGCAACTACGCACTTTGGACTGGGGTTTGAGGAATGGACGATTGCTATACAAGTTTGTGCATCCTGCGGTCGGCCCCTCCAAACTACTCCTCCCTTGCGTCGACTTGACTACAATCTTGAGGGGTGAGCATGTTGAGTTCATTCCCCCTGCGGATCCATTATACAATTCTGATGTTGAGGAGCAACATGTCGACGTCGCGGAAGCAGGAGATGATCCGATGGAAGAAGACGCAGTTGAGTACCGCCCTGAGCAGTTCCACTTTGAGGAGTAATTAGAACAAAGAATGGCCAGAGGGGTCAGAGCAGCTCATGACCGCCTTAACAAGCTTCAACGATGGGGGAAAGTCAGAGACAAGGCGCTCAGCAACCTCACCAAGACTGTCAAGAACGTCATGTGTATGTTTAGCTGCTCGACTTCCACAACCGCCGTCCCTAGGTCTATCCCCGAGGATACCATACCAATGTCAGGACGCCCTTCCGCGAACCTAGAGCAAACAACTTCTCTGATTCCCTCTCCAGCATGTCAATCTTCATATGTGTCACGACAACGTCAGCCTACACCCGTCCCTTCACGCCACTCGTCAAATGAATCTAGGGAGAGAAGAGGACAAGGTTCGCGTGGTTCAAGAGCCTCCTCAAGTCGTCGATCAGCGTGTCGTTCTGCAGCTCAAGCTGAGCAAGAGGTTGACCAGCAAGGTGATTATGAGCCTACAGATGTGGTAGTGTTAGTCTCGGACCATGGTGAGTCTAGAGTCGACGACATGCAGTGCGACGAGCAGCCGAACACTTATCGGAACATGCAAGTGGTTGAGCAACAAGTCGACCACCCAGCTGAGACCACTCCTGCGGATCCCGAAGAAATTGAAGGACAGAGCCAGTATCACACACCAACTCCTTGGGCGAGCTCCGACTCCTTCTTCTACTACTGAGGTACTCCTACCTTCCTTTGTATATACCATTTAATTTCTGCATTGTTTCTGTTGTGATTCTTAAATACTCCTGCAAATTTTTCTTACACAGGAGACTGTCTAATTTAAGTTTGGGGGAGGGTTTGAGATGATGTATCTGATGTTGTGTTCTTTTATTCTTATTTCAATTTTTTTTTTGTTTTTCTATGCAAATAATATGGATGCTATCCCAAACATGATATGATGCAAAAAAAAATTGACTCTCTGACCATTTACAGTGAATTCACTACCATCCTTGTTCAGAAGAGTGATGGCTCTGAATGGCAGAATTTCCTTGACGTCAAAAGGTCCAGACCACCTAGACTTAAGCTTTCCAGGAAATAACTTAAGTTTGGAATTGAAAAGCAAAACCTTATCCCCAGCCTTGAGCTCCTTGACAACAATTTTCTTGTCATGAAAATTCTTGGTCCTTTCTTTGTAAATCTTTGAGCTCTCATAGGCATCAAGTCTGATTTCTTCCAACTCATGTAGATCAAGATTCCTCTTAGCCTGAGCTGTGTTAATATCCAAGTTCGACAACTTGATAGCCCAAAGCGCCTTGTACTCAACCTCCACAGGGAGATGACATGTTTTACCATATACCAACTGAAATGGTGTTCTGCCTATCAGCGTCTTGAACGCTGTTCTGTACGTCCAGAGAGTCTCATCCAGCTTGACAGACCAATTTTTCTTCGAAACACCAACAATTCTTGACAAAATCCCCTTGATTTGCTTATTCGAGACTTCAACCTGTCCGCTTGTCTAAGGGTGATACGCAGTAGACACCTTGTGCTTGACGCCATACTTTCTCAGCATACTCTCAAACACCTTGTTGACGAAGTGAGTTCCACAATCACTGATCACTGCTCTGGGTATCCCATACCTTGGAAAAATTATACTTTTGAACAGCTTTAGAACAACCTTGTGATCATTGGTGGGACTGGCAATGGCTTCGACCCATTTAGAAACATAATCAACTGCCAACAAAATATAGACATTGCCATTTGATGGGGGGTTGAAAGGACCCATGAAGTCTATACCACAAACATAAAAAATCTCTACTTCCAGGATTGGATTCTGGGGCATCTCGTTCCTGCTTGTGATGTTGCCCATCCTCTGACAAGCATCACACTTGGTTATGAAGCTGTGAGCATCTTTGAACAAGGTTGGCCACCAAAGACCTCCTTGAAGAACCTTTTGAGCTGTCTTTGATGTAGTATTTTTTCTCTCAATTAAATTATTGAACCTCAGTTTGCAATGATCAACACACCAGGAATACACATCAATGCTTAATCTAAGCTAATAAGAAAGGGGTTTGTTTTATGTATCAACTAACTAGAAGCAACTTTAAATAAATCAAACAAACAAACTAAAAGCAAGCAAACACACAACTAAAAACAGTTTTAAAATCAAGATTAAACAAGTGAACCTTGGGCAAGGTAATTGACTTGGGAGATAGCTAATCAATCCTAGATGTCTAAGCAACAATCAAGAACAATCCTATGGCTAAGAACACTTATGCAAATCAATTCATTTCCATGATAGAGATCCTATGCTAATCAAGTGATAATCAACAATTTCCAAAGGCAATAACAAGGCAAGCATGCATTAAAATCAAGTCTAAATACCACTAAGCAGCCTAATCATCAATTTCCATTGGCTAGGAATGCAAAGCTCTTGAATAGTTTGGTTCAGGAATTTCATCAAACACCTTGTGGGCATGGAAATCCTAAAGTCTAGATTCAAGCTTTGTCAAGGCTATCTAGCATTATTATCACTAATCAAGGTAGGAAATACATAAATAAAGACCTAGACATCAAAGATCAATCATCTATCTCCCTAATCTACCAAGCCCAAAGTCCTAAAAGATCTACTCACTCATCATCATGATCACACAAAGGAAAGAGTTTGATCTTTGTGAAATCATAATAAGAGTTTATAGATTAAGAGATTAGAAAGAGAAATTGCTATTAAAAACTGGAAAATCAACCAAGGATTCAATAAACCAAGAGTAGACAAGCTTAAGAACCCTAAGTGGCTACTAAACAAAAGATAAGATAAGATATAGGTCTCCTTAATAGGTTTAGAGTATTTATAGGAAAGTAGAATAGAACCTAGGTCAACCCAAAACAAACTGGGTCAAACCGGTTCAAAAAATAAAACAAGTGAGGAGATGGCTCCAGCGGCCATGGTTTGGCCGAGTGGTGTGGCCATGTGTCTCCACTCGGTCTTGGTTTGGCCGCGTGGTGTGGCCGTGTGTGTCTTCGCACCCCCAACCACTTAAAACCCATCGGTCATGTCTTGGCCGAGTGGTGTGGCCGCGTGTCTTCACTCGGTCTTGGTTTGGCCGCGTTGTGTGGCCGCGTGTGTCTTCGCGCCAGAATGACCTACATCCACTAAAACTGCCATAAGTATTGCATAGTAGCTCGGATTTGCTTGACAGAACCTCCATTGGAAAGATAACTCAAATGACTATAACTTTGATGAAGAGAGTGGAAGCTAAATCTCAATATAAGATCTTCATCCGAGTCGATCTTTGAGACGCTTTTGACCGGTTCTGAATCTTCCATCCGAGAAATTGAGCCGGGCAAGCTTTGGCCGATTGAGATGGCCGATTGGGACGAGCAGGCACACTTTGGCTGATGGTGGTGGCCGCTGATGATGGCGCTCCAGTGCATCTCTTCTTCACTTCACTCTTCTTTGCTTCTTTGCAATCAAAACAAGTCTAAATGCTCCAAATGTGTTGAGATTACTCCAAGAACCTGAGAGATAACATACTAGATGCAAATCTTCCTAAAACAACCTAGAATGACAAGATTATGCAACAAAATTATGCAAAAACAAGGCTTAAAACCCAACAGAAACACAAGATATCAGTCTTGAATGTGGTGAAGTGACCTCCATAGGTGGAGTCGTGACAGTGCTTAAGCACTCCCTTCACTTCCCCTTCTGCTATGCATCTTCTGAACAGATCGTCAGAACCTCTTTTGTACAGATAGGGCTCATCCTAGAAGTAGTGGTTGACCTCCCTGAAAATTTTCTTCTTCCTGTAGGGATCCACGTCATCAGTAACTTCTCCACAAACCTTGTAATTCACGACATCTGCATACCATGGTGCAGTCTCAGAAGTGATCGCCATGCATCTGATTCTGAGGTTCTCAACCCCTGTGTCATGCATCCGCTCACAAACCTGGGCGACCAGAAGTTGTTCCTCAGGCATTGAATCATCTATGGGAACAGCATCATCAGTCCTTATTCTAGACAAATGATCTACAACTCCGTTTTCTATGCCTTTCTTGTCAACTATCTCCATGTCAAACTCCTAAAGAAGCAGGATCCATCTCAACAGTCTCGGTTTGGTATCCTTCTTCGAGTAGATGTGTCTCAGAGCAGCATGATCGGTATACACAATGACCTTCGAACACACAAGATAACTCCTGAATTTTTTGAATGCAAACACAACTGCTAGGAGTTCCTTCTCTGTGGTAGCATACCTTCCCTGAATCTCGTCTAAGGTGCGACTCGCGTAGTAGATGACATGAAGCTTCTTGTCAATATGCTGTCCCAGAACACCTCCAACTGCAAAGTCTGAAGCGTCACACATAATCTCAAAAGGATGATCCCAATTCGGAGCTTGAACTATGGGTGCCGAAACCAAGGCCTCCTTGATCTTGCTGAAAGCTTCTTGCACTCAACCTCCTTGCACAGCAACCTTGTCAAAGGTCTTGCAATTTTTTAGAAGTCCTTAATGAATCTCCTGTAAAACCCAGCATGTCCCAGAACACTCTTGATGTCCTTCACTGTCTTAGGCAGTTGAAGCTGAACTATGACCTCAATCTTTGCCTTGTCAACCTCAATTCCTCTTTCAGAAATCTTGTGTCCCAGAACGATCCCTTCTTTAACCATGAAATGGCACTTCTCCCAGTTCAGCACCAGGTTCGTCTCCTCACATCGCGTCAATACCCTGCACAGATTTAACAAATAGGAGGAGAAAGTGGAATCGTATATAGAGAAGTCGTCCATAAACACATCCACTGACTCCTCAATCAAATCCGAGAAAATTGATGTCATGCACCTTTGAAAGGTGGCAGGAGCATTGCACAAACCAAATGGCATGCGTCTATAGGCAAAAGTGCCATAAGGACAAGTAAATGTTGTTTTTTCCTGATCATTTGGGTGGATAGGAATTTGGAAGAATCCACTATACCCATCAAGGAAACAGTAATAAGGATGACTAGTTAGTCTTTCCAACATTTGATCAATGAAAGGAAGAGGAAAATGATCTTTTCTATATACAGCATTCAACTTCCTATAATCAATGCACATCCTATGTCCTGTGATGGTTCTAGTTGGGAATAGCTCATTTTTTTCATTTTTGATGACAGTAATTCCTCCCTTTTTAGGTACACAGTGCACTGGAGATACCCAAGTACTATCAGAGATAAGATAGATAACTCCAGCATCAAGTAGTTTTAGGATTTCTTTCTTAACTACCTCTTTCAGATTAGGGTTCAATCTTCTTTGGGGTTCAATATTAGCATAAGATTCATTTTCAAGATTGATCCTATGGGTGCAAAGACTAGGTGAGATTCCCTTGATATCATCTAAAGAATAACCTATAGCCTTTCTATACTTTTTTAGCTCAGTTACTAGCAACCCCAACTCATCATCACTCAACCTAGCATTCACTATGACAGGATAAGTAGAATTGGTTCCCAGAAAACCGTACCTGAGCCCGGAAGGAAGAGTTTTGAGTTCTACCTTTGGAGCTTTCAGTTCCGACCAGTCGTCAGCATGGGAGTCTAGAATGATCGCGGTCGAGTGAGAGGGGTGCGACTCGATCGAGCGAGACATCGGTGTCTCGAGTCGGGTCTTGATGTCGGTCGAGTGGGAGATATCACGTTCTGAACTCTCTGTCTCAACTGCACGTACCTCCTCTGCGTCAGATAGCTGCTTGAATTCCTCTGATCCATCTGTTTCTCTGTGGGAATCTAGTAGATTTTTGTAACAAGTGGTCTCCCCATGCAGGAACCTTTCTTCTCCACCCTTGGTCAAAGCAGTCTTGAGATGATCCTCCTCAGCTAATTCCTCCAACAACTCGTCAGCCAACTTATCCATCACTTCAATGTAGAAGACTTGTCCTCCTATTGTTGGCTTCTTCAAAGTATCCTTGATGTCAAACTTCATAATGAAGTTGTTGCCCAGATGGAGATCAATCTTACCATTTCTGACATCAATGATGGCTCCAGCAGTCGCCAGGAACGGTCTTCCTAAGATCAGAGGATCTTTCGGTTCTTCATCCATCTCCAGAACCACGAAGTCGGTTGGCACTTCCACGTCTCTGATCCTGACAGGTAAGTCCTCTAAGATACCATGTGGAAGTCTCACTGATCTATCTGCAAGGATGAGGGAGATGTCGCATCCCTTAAACCTTGTGAAACCTAACCTCTTAGCCACAGAGAATGGCATCAGATTAACTGAAGCGCCAAGATCACATAAACACATCTCAAAAGACATAGGTCCAATGGAGCAGGGTAGAGTGAATGATCCAGGATCGTTGAGCTTCTTGGGTACAACCTTCTTCTGGATGATTGCACTGCACTCAAGACTTAGTACCAGCATGCCTTGAACTTCTTTTGATCTCTCCATCACTAAGTCCTTGAGGAATTTTTGGTAGTGAGGAACAAGTGCGAATGCATCCAGCAATGGCATCCTCAACTCAATCTCCTTGACTTGTTTTTTGAACAAGGCTTTGTACTTCTCAGTAAGCTGCTTCTTGAACCTCACTGGAAATGGTAAAGGAGGCTTGTACGGTGGAGGGATGAACCTCGCAGGTCTGTCTTCAGAAACAACAGGCTCCTTAACATCTTCAGGTTTGGACAGCTTCACTGGCTTGATTGGATCTTTGACTGCGTCGACTGTGTTCTTCATCTGAACGTCATCCTGAACAAAATCCTCCCCATCTATTTCCTCACTGTCCCCAGTGACGTCCGGAACTCCTTGCCTGGGAGGCAATGTTTTCCCACTTCTCAGCGTAATGGCATTGGCGAACTCCTTGGGGTTCTGAACAGCCTTTCCTGGGAATTGGCCAGGCTTTGGGGCAGAAGTAGAAGCGGATTGGCCTTCCATGTACCTTATCTTTGAATTCAGAGCTTCGAATTTGACGTAACGATCATTGTAGGAACATTCCATCCTCTAACTAAGGTCAGCGAACTTCTTTGCAGTATCCATGGAACCACTAGCTTGGCCCTGAAGAAGTTGTTGCATCATCTGCTTTATTTCTTGATATGGGGCTGGAGTAGGCTGAAATGGTTGAGGGTGGAATCCTGGCAGTGGTCCTGAGGGAGCTTGGTAACCCTGCTGGAACTGTTGTTTTGGAGCGAATCCCGGATTGTAAGGCACAAAAGGTTTTTGTTGATTTTGTTGTTGTTGTTGAGGCGGGTACACCTCATCCTGTGGATTAGCAACATTGGTACTTCGGTAAGACAAATTGGAGTTCGTCTTGTAGGGGTTGTAACCTTTGTTGTATCCACCCTGATTCTGAACATAGTTGATCTCCTTAGTCTGCTCGCTCTCCCCATCTGGACCTTGGAAAGGGTCATCCTCAAATACAAAGTGGACGCTCCTCTACTGGCTTAGCAAGATACAGTCAAGCTTCTCATTGACATTCTTGAGGTCTTTCTTGTACTTCTCCTCGGACCCAGCGTCGCTTTGAACTGTGCGGTCATAGTCCTCATTGTAGTTGCCTTCAGACTGAGCGAGATTCTCCACCAGTTGCCATTCTTCGTCAACGTCTTTGTTCAGGAAATTACCATTAGAAGCAGTGTCAAGCAGCATACGTATCTTTGGTAGTACACCATGATGTTCATATATTTTACCCTGTTTTCCCTTAGTTTATTCACATCTTTTGCTATCCATTTTGACCATTATTGCATATTTTTAGGACTAATCATGCATTAGAGTATAGTTGCATTGCATTTGCATCTTTTCATGCATAAACAGGTGATTTTTGGAGCTTAAGGAGCATGGAAGCAATGTTGAGGAGAAGTGAAGCAAACAAGAGGAGAAAGCAAGAGAGTTAAGGATGAAGAAACAAGGTCCAGAGTCCCACTTGACCGCCCACTCGACCAGACACTCGACCAGACACTCGACCGTGTGCAGAGAGGGACTCGACCGAGTGGAAGATGAACGAGAGAAGCCAACTCGACCGGTCACTCGACCGAGCACTGGGTCGAGTTGGCCGAGCCGCCTAGCTCTTTTGTCTTTTAGCATTTTTAGGGCTTCCACTACTTTTTCTATATAAGGGTTTGTACCAGCAGCCACCCAAGGAGTCCAGCTTTTTAGATAGTCAAAAACCTAGTTTTTACCCTTTTGGAAATTATTCCTTTTGTACTTTTATTTTTATTAGATCTTGTACTTCTTTTAAGAGAGAAAACACTAGATTCTTCAATATTGTTGGTTCCATAACTTTCAGAATATTGAGAATTCGAGTTTGATTCTTTCTCCAATATTGTAGATCTTTGCTTTATCTTTCCTTTGATGCAAGTTTCAGTATTTTATGGGTTTATGACTTTGATGTTCATCATGTGTTCTTGTGAGTAGTTGCTTAGGATCTTGAGGATGGATTAGGCTGGATTGTGTTTGAGGTTTGTTTGATTTGGTCAAGCTTGATTGTGGTAGAATCTCTTCTAGGCTAGATGTTCTTAATGCTGATCCTATAACTGAGAGGGTATGATTTGATTTCAAGCATCTTAGCATCACATCAATGTTTAAGGAGCATAGATAAGGTTAGATCTAGAGCTTACCATTAGGCTTGCTAAGAGATTAGAGGTCTTTTTTGGTATGAGATATATTGCTTAATGCCTGCTTGTGTAGATTCTTTACTTTGTGAGAACAAGTCTATAGATGCATGAGTTTGATTGTTTCTTGCCATGAGAGTGGATTAAACATGTCTTAGAATTACATGTCTAGATTAGCTCAAGTTGTTTGAGATTTGTTGACCAAGTTAATGACCTCAATCATTAGTCCAGCCCATGAATCCCTCCTCAAGGCCTTCCTTGTTTATTGATTTTCTAGTCTTAATCCTGCTGCTTGCTTGTTGTTTGATTAGCTTTCATATTGCTCTATTTTTCTTGTGTTGCTCTGTTTTTCGCGTTTGTCTAGCTCGACCCTGCACTCGATCTACACTCGATCGAGTGCTTGCTCGAGTTCATCCCCAGAACTTTGGTTTATGATATGTAGTTGTCCTGTCTTATCTCTTGTCTCATTCCAGTTGCATTTCTGTTGCATTTACTTAGTATCCTGTTCATTACTTGCCTTGCATTAGTTCATTACCATAGTTTCTATTTCTGTTCTAGTTTCATAATTGTCATAATCATTCTGTTCCATTTACATTTAGCATCTAATTCTAGTAGCTTTTACTTTCTGCACTTTACATTTCATAATAGGATTGTTAGGGACAAACATCCTTTGCATTTGGCTTGACTTAGACATATATGCACATCCTGATTGCTCACAAACTCTCAGATTGGATTGACACCTCTTGTACTACAATTGCATAAGGGGAATTGAACACCCTGCCATCCATTCATCTCATCTCTCATCATTCCATACATTCATCACTTCACCCATACAAAACATGTGTTTCAATTTGGCGCCGTTGCCCATTCGAGAGTGTTTTTGTGACATTTAGGATCAATAGAAGTCTAAGATTAAGTTCGTTTATACACTTGTGAAGTTGCTGAACTCGAATCTTCTTTTGCTTGGCTGTCTTGAGTTTCAGGTACCAGCTCGACCACCACTCGACCGAGTAGTGATCAAGCACTTGATCGAGTCAGAAGTCGGATACATATAGACACCACTTCCCAGTCGACTCGACCACCCACTCGAGCCTGCGCTCGACCGTGCACCTGTTCGAGTCAGTACTCCAGTTTGTTGATGCACACAAGGTCAAAGGAGAAAGACAATCTTCAGAGGCCTATTGACAACATCCACAGACTGCAAAAGGGTTTGAGACATAAGCAAAGAAGAGTAGTTCAAGAACAGCAAGAGGATCAAGTGGTAATAGAGCAACAAGATCAAGTTCCAAGACCAAGGAACATTGGTGCTGGAGATGCACCCAACACACACAACCAGAGAGCTGGTATTGTGCCTCCCACAGTAGCAAACAACAATTATGAGATCAAAAGTGGACTGATCTCCGATTCAAGCCAACAAATTCCATGAATTGCCAATGGAGGATCCTCTAGACCACCTTGATGAATTTGATAGAATATGTGGTCTCACAAAGATTAATGGAGTGAGTGTGGATGGATTCAAGTTGAGGCTCTTCCCATTTTCACTTGGAGACAAGGCTCACCTTTGGGAGAAGACTCTTCCTACTGGAGCAATAACCACATGGGATGCTTGCAAGAAGGCTTTCTTGGCAAAATTCTTCTCCAATGCAATGACTGCTAGATTGAGGAATGAAATTTCTGGGTTTGCTCAAAGAAACAATGAGAGCTTTTGTGAAGCTTGGGAGAGGTTTAAAGGATTTCAGACTCAGTGTCCTCACCATGGCTTCAGCAATGAGTCTCTCCTAAGTACATTGTATAGAGGAGTGCTTCTATAAAATCAGAATGCTTCTTGACAAAGCTTCAAATGGCAACTTCCTCAACAAGAATGTGGAAGAAGGATGGGAATTAGTTGAAAATCTTGCTCAGTCTGATGTTAATTACAGTGAGGACTATGACAGAACTATAAGGACCACCTCCACTGACCAAGAGGACAAATACAAGAAGGATTTGAAGATGGTCAATGAGAAGCTTGATAATATCCTCCTTAGCCAACAAAAGTCTATTCACTTCATTGGTGAAGAAGAGGTTCAAGTTCAAGAGGGGGAGAGGGAATTTGCTGAGCTCTGTTATATGCAAAACCAGGGTGGATTCAAAGGCTACAACCAAGGAGGGTTCAAGAACAACAACCTCTCCTATAGAAGCACCAATGTGGCCAATCCACAAGACCAAGTGTATCCACCTCAACAGCCTCAACAGCAACAAAACTATGTCCCCAAACAACAACAATAAGTGTTCCAGCCCCAATTGTGTCCCCCACCAGGGTTTCAGACTAACCAAGGCCAGGAACAAGACTTAAGAGCCATGATGCAACAGTTGTTGATTGGGCAAACCAATGGAAAGATTGAGGAGGCTAAACAGTTTGCTGAGTTGAATCAAAGGCTCACATCCTAGTATAATGACCTTAACATGAAGTTTGAAGGTCTCAACTTTAGAGTGAAGTTTATGGAGAGCAACCTTGCCTCTACTTCAGCTCCTAAACCCAACCAACTCCCTGGAAAAGCTGTCCAAAATCCAAGGGAGTTCACTGCAAAAGCTATTCATATCTCTGATGAAGAAGTCACTGAGGACAGTGATGTTCAAGATGGGGAGGATAGATCATTTCTTGAAGTTCAGAGTGAAGTTTGTGCAAAACAGAATGAACCCGGTAGCCAACTCGACCAGGTGCTCGAGCCAGCACTCAACCGAGTGCCTGATCGAGTGGTCGATCGAGCTGAAGGATCAGAAGCTGTTAAGCCTGCTAAGTACATTCCTCCTGCTTACAAACCGCCTCTACCATTCCCAGGACATTTCAAAGCACAGAAGCTTAAGGAATTAAGGGAAATCATTGAGAAACAAGAAATGTTGGCTAAGCAACAAGAGGAAGTGAAAGCTTTGAAGGAAGAAGTTGTGGTTGAGAAACAAGAGGAAGTGATGGCCATACAAGAGATCATCATTGCTTATCAAGAAGAAGAGAGAGGACCTGCCTTGGAACAGTATGAACCATATCCTCTCTATAGGGATTTTTTGCTTGATTTGTCAAAGAAGAAGGCCCAAGCTCAAGATGAGAAGGATCTTGAGGACCTTGGAGGAGTTATCATCCAAATTAAGCTCAAGGATCCAGGTCCATTCTATCTGCCTCGCACACTTAGCTACCTTCACTACAACCAGTGCCTATGTGACTTGGGAGCATCTATCAGTGTGATGCCCTATTCTATAGCTCAAAAGCTTGGGCACACTGACTTCAAGTCCACCAACCTTCATGTATGCCTAGCTGTTGGTTCAAATAGAGATGTGGTTGGCAAGTTGGAGAACATTCCAGTGAAGATATGGAGAGCAAGGGTTCATACTGATTTTGTGGTTCTAAAGATGGACAAGGAGCCTGAAGATCCTATCATTCTTGGGATGCCATTCTTAGCCACTGTTGGAGCAGTTATTGATGTCAAGGAAGGTCTTGTGACCTTGAACATTGCTGAGGGTATAGCTATGAAGTTCAACATCTATAACCAAACCAACCTTCCTACCATTGATGATCAGCCTTTTACTATCAAGGACAAAGGTGGTCAAGAAGGTTTAAGTGGTGAAGCAACTCCAAAGGCTAAGCCCTCTCTTCAAGAGGATTCTGTGGAAAAGCTTAAGAGCTCAGTTCAAGAGTTGACTGGTATGGTTAAGGATCTCCAAGTCAAGCTAAACAAGAGGTCTTTGAGGAAAGCAAGACCAAGGCTCAAAATCAAGAAGAAATATGGTTTGTGTTCTAAGGGTGAAGTGATCAAGGATCAACTTCATAGTGATCAAGAGGTTCCAGGGAGGATTTCATCACCTCCTTGGTATCTAGACCAAGCCTAAGAAGGCAACCAAAGTCAAGCTTAGTGACTTTAAACAAGCTCACTAAGGAGGAAGTCCCTAAGGTATCCTTTGTAAAAATGCTTTATTTTCTTAGTAGTTTTGATGTGTTTTCTTTTATGTTTGCGAAGTTGAGCTGCCAGATGTACCTTCGCCTCTGGTGGTTTCTTTTGTCTATGCATCTAACTTGGAAGCTGAACGCCTTCTCCTTTGGGATGAGCTCATTCAACTCTCAACAAGCCATTCTGTTAGAGGTAAAGCCTGGACAGTCTTGGGTGACTTTAACCAAACCCTGAACCCTATGGATCATTCAAAGTCTGACGGGCACTCATTAGACAGAGCAACAATGATTTTCCGTGACTGTCTCTTTCAAGCTTCTTTACAAGATCTCACCTACCGAGGATGCTCATTCACTTGGTGGAATAAACAAAAAGTCAATCCAATTGCGAAGAAGCTTGATCGAATCCTGGTTAATGATGTGTGGGCACAACATTTCCCTTCTTCAGTTAGTTTCTTCAGTGAACCAGATTTTTCAGATCACTCCTGTGCATCATTAAGTCTTACAACCCATCGCCTTCGTCAGAAGAAGTCTTTCAAGCTTTTCTCTTTCCTGCTTCAGAATCAAGATCTTTTGAAGATTATTGGGCAAAGTTGGTTCTCATTCAACTTCCTGGGATCAGACATGCTAAGAGTTTCAAAAAAGCTTCAGGCCCTCAAGAAGCCTATCAGAGAGTTCAGTAGAGAGAATTACTCTGGCATTGAAAAGAGAGTACAAGAATCGCATGAGGAGCTTCTCCTCACACAAAATTCTATGCTAACCAATCCGACCAGTTCAAATGCTATTGCTCTGGAGGCAGCTGAGAAAAAGTGGCAGATTTTGGCTTCGGCAGAGGAAAGGTTCTTCCAGCAAAGGTCTAGTATCACTTGGCTGAAGGATGGGGATTGTAGTTCTCGTTTTTTCCACCGAATGGCTGATACCATGAATGCAATCAATCACATTCATTTCCTTTATAACGAAGAGGGTGAAAAGGTCGAATCAATGCAGGGGATCCAGGATGTCTGTCTCCACTATTTTGAAGATCTACTTGCTAGTCCAGTTCCCCCAGCGCTATTTGTTCAAGAGGACATTACTCTCCTCCTAGACTACCATTGCAGCCTAGATCAACAGAACATGCTTTTAGCTCCATTCACAAATTCAGAGATCAAGGATGCTTTTTGCTCCATCCCACTGAACAAGTCAAGTGGGCCTGATGGATACCCAGCAGAGTTTTTCATCAGATGCTGGAACATTGTAGGCGGTGAGGTCACCTCTGCAATCAGGGAGTTCTTTTCCTCAGGTAAATTACTCAAGCAGTAGAATGCCACCACCCTGGTTTTGATTCCAAAGGTGTGCAATGCTTCATCTCCTTCCGAGTTCAGACCTATCTCATGCCTAAACACGCTTTACAAGGTTATCTCAAAGCTTTTGGCGAATAGGCTAACGCAGCTCTTACCTGGCATCATCTCTCCTTCCCAATCTGCTTTTATCTCTGGTAGAAACCTATCCGAAAATGTGCTCCTGGCAACAGAGATTGTGCATGGCTATCACAAGACTAATATTGACCCAAGGGGAATGCTTAAAGTTGATCTGCGCAAAGCTTTTGATTCTATCAGGTGGGACTTTGTTCTAGCCACTTTGGGAGGTCTGCATATCCTGGATATCTTCATTGCTTGGATCACTGAATGTATTACCACACCCTCCTTCTCAGTTTCGGTTAATGGAGTTATGAGTGGGTTCTTCCGAAGCAAAAGAGGGCTGAGCCAGGGTGACCCGCTGTCCCCATACTTGTTTGTGTTAGCAATGGAAGTTTTCTCTAAGCTGCTTCACTCACGGTACGACTCTGGCTATATATTTTATCACCCTAAAACTCAGGAACTAGGCATCTCTCACTTGATGTTTGCAGACGATGTTATGATATTTTTTGATGGAGGGAGCTCGTCACTCCATGGAATAAATGAGACTCTGGACGACTTTGGGGGATGGTCTGGGCTGGTCATGAACCGAGGAAAGACAGAACTATTTCTGGCAGGAGTGAATGATACCGAATCTTTAGCAATAACGCACTATGGCTTCCCTCAGGGCTCTCTGCCTATTCGTTACCTGGGGCTGCCTTTGATGAGTAGAAAGTTGAAACTCACTGAGTATGCTCCTCTTGTTGAGAAGGTGAGGAAAATATTTACTATGTGGGCTGTGAAAACCTTGTCTTTCGCTGGAAGATTACAACTGATAGCGTCGGTGATTACTGGTACAATGGTTTTCTGGAAGTCGACTTTCAAGCTTCCCCGAGGTTGCATCCGTCAAATAGAATCACTCTGCTCCCGGTTCTTATGGTCTGGAGGGATTGAGAATCATCATAAGGCAAAGGTTTCTTGGTCAAAGGTCTGCCTGCCCAAATCAGAAGGTGGTCTTGGCTTAAGAAGATTTACAGAATGGAACACTGCGCTAAACCTAAAACTCATATGGCTTTTGTTCACAGCAAGTGGTTCTCTATGGGTTGCTTGGCAGAAATCACATTACCTCCGCAGCTCGGTAAGCAATTTCAGTTTCAAGTTCTGGAGTGCTAAAGAATCAGTCAATGACTCGTGGCAATGGAAATGTCTCCTAAGGCTAAGGCCTCTGGCTAGGAAGTTCTTGAAGAGTAAACTAGGCAATGGTCTTCAAACCAGTTTCTGGATGGACAACTGGACTCCTTTTGGCCCACTCATCACTTACCTTGGTGAAACTGGTCCCAGTACTCTTCAGATCCCAGTCTCTTCAACGGTCTCTGCTGCCATCAATTCGAGCTCTTGGCTCCTGCCCGCACCTCGATCTGATCATGCACTAAATCTCCATATTTTCCTCACCTCAATCAACTTACCACTAAACCGTTTGCAACGGGACTGTTTTAGTTGGTGTGTTGATAATGTCGACTGTGATAGGTTCTCCTCTTCGAGGACTTGGCAAAGCATTCGACTAAAGGAGGAGGAGAAAAATTGGGCACCATTAATTTGGTTCAAAACCCCGCATAATGCTTTCCACATGTGGGTCGTGCAAATGGATAGACTCCCCACAAGGTCGAGGCTCCAATCCTGGGGTCTGCAAGTCAGTCACCTATGTTGTTTATGCTCTTCTCAGATCGAGACCAGAGACCATCTCTTCCTCTCTTGCGTTTTCACTACAGTTCTTTGGCATATGGCTTTCACTCGGTTAGGGTTAAGCACAGTTATGTTCCACCAATGGGAGGATCTTCTCTCCTGGATTAGTGGAAATTTGGTTTCTGCGCCATCTACTCTTCGGAAGCTAGTTGCCTAGTCGATAATCTATTCAACTTGGAAACAGAGGAACAACTTGCTGCATAACTCGCATCAAATTCCTCCAGCTACCATTTTCAAATCCATAGTGCGAGAGGTTATAAACTCAATCCATGCTAGACAGCATCGTCGGAAATTTCGCAACCTTTTGATCTGCTGGCTCATTTGATGTTTGTTTTGCATCACTAGTTTACTTCCTTGTTTTTTAATCTTTTTTTTGCCAAGGAACTAAACTTTAAGTAACCATCATGTAATTCCTACTTTTCATTCTTAATGATATTTACACGCTTAGCAAAAAAAAAAAAAAAAAAAAAAATCCTAGTCGTGGAAATGATATGTTACTTCTCATGGCAGAGAGCTCATGGTGTATGAATAACCACATGTTTCCAAGTTATTGGTCTACATCAAAGCATAGAGGTTCATATGATGTAGGAATTACCACAAATGTCCAATAGTATTTAAATTAAATGTAGTTTTGCGTTGTTTCTCATATTAAATATGTCATGATTGCATTTTTCTTGAAAAAATAAGTGGGTGTTATTGGTTTGTGATTTAAATAAAGTTTTAACAACTTTGAATTCTATGTATTATATGTTGTCATTCGATCAAGATTTTGTTTAGCTATGTTAAATCAAAATTTTGTTTAACATTATCAAAATTTAGAGGGTGTTATTGGATTCTAATTTATAAAAAAATTTGAAATTTCAACAAAATTATCAAAAATGATCAAGTGAAAAAATTTTAAGGATTGTTAGAGAGTTTTCTATAGTTTTGTTAATTAGTTTTCTAAAATCTTGTAAAGTCTTCCAAACAATCTCTTTATTTTTAGTGATATTTCCCAGGACTTGTTTTGGGAAGATTGTGAATAAAATCACTAAATATATTAATAATCATTTTTTTTTTTATAAAGTCTTAACAAATTTGGGGTTATTGAATTTAGACTTTTATAAAGTCAATAGAATTTTTGTGTTATTTAATATCTATAAAGAGAAGAATCCTTGGCAGCCTGAGGAGATTATTCGGGTGGCGGAAGGCGAGGCAACAACTTGGCAGCAGGCCCAGGAGGGGGGGGGGTGCTGATGAGGACCTCAATACCAATCAACCTAGCTCTAACCCAATGCTGAGGACGTCAGCAAGCTCTCTGTCTGCTAGTTATTCAGGCTACCGCTGTTTTATTGATGGCTCTTGGAAGGCGGGTGACTCTTTTGCAGGCGCAGGATGGGTTTGTACACAGCTTTAGGATCCGATGCCAATCATGGGGGCTAAGAATTTTCGACGGAGTCTTTCTCCCATGCATGTCGAAGTCGAAGCTTTCCTGTGGGCTATGCGCTGTATGATCGGGCATGGATTTCGTGACGTGGCTTTCTACACGGACTGTTCAGACTTGGTGAAGATGGTGTCTTCTCCTCATGCCTGGTCAGCATTTTCGACATACCTCGACGACATCAAGAGTGACAGGGAGGAATTTTCATCTTTCTCTTTATCTTTTGTTTCTAGAAATGCAAATGTAAATGCGGATTCTTTGGCACGCCAAGCGCGTACTTCTCCGCATAATGTTCTGTTTGTAAACAATTTTCCATCATATTGGCTCTTATGAGCTAATCTTTTGTTGACAAAAAAAAAAAGAATCCTTGTTATGATGATTTTTATGGAGAGATACGTGAAGTTGAAGTGATTGAGTATGCAAAATCTCTCATATGTTTTTTTTTTTTGTGGCTTAACTAGAGAAGATTTACATATGAGATACAAGACTAATCAACAAGATGAGGCAATATACATGTTTAGCTCAAGGACCATATTTACGATAAAGTCGAGTGGGATTTTATTTTTGTGAATAAAATGTAAAATTTATTCGAAAAAGATAAAACGTTTTTACATCAAGTGCAACATGTCTTTGAACTTTTTAAACAAATCGATCAGAGACTAATGAACTAATGAACCCTTTCATAGGAGATACATTCTCAACCATTGAACCCATAGTGAGGTTGAAGCCAGAAGGCGCCAAATAAGTTTGAGGCAACTGACCTTGTTTGCAGCGTTTAACGATCGGAGTCCCAGTCCTCCTTCTTCCTTTGGCTGACAAACATCCGATCATGCATGACACTTTTGCTTTGTTCTGACTATCATTTTTGTTTATACAAGCGCGAGGAAAACGAAATGCAGACATCCAAAAGGCGGTTATACTGTGAAGCACATAGCTTATAAGTTGCAGGCGCCCAGCAAAAGACAGGTGGCGAGCAGTCCAACTGCCAATCCGTTCCCGTATACGCTCAAGAAGCAGAGTATAATAACTGGTTGTCATATGACGAGTTAGCAGAGGGAGACCGAGGTATCGTACTGGTAAAGAACCAGAGGCAAACGAGAAAGTTTGAAGGATTAAAGCCTTCTCAATATCCTTAACCCCTGCCATATACAAAGTGGACTTCTCGAGGCTGATGTTGAGGCCTGAAAATTCTGCAAACTGATCAAAATTTGTAGAATTCCTGCTACAGATCGTTGATTTCCATCTGTAAATACCAGTAGATCATCTGTAAAGCACAAATGAGTGAGCTGCAGATTTTGGCATCGAGGATGGTAACCAATGGTTCTTTCCTTGGCAGCTGTATCAAGCATGGTAGACAAAACTTGCAGACAAATAACAAAAAGGTAAGGGGAGAGTGAGCAACCTTGCCGCAAACCCCGCTTACTACGAAATAGACGAGAAAGCTCCCCGTTAACTTGTACTGAAAAGGATGCAGTTGAGAATCAAAGGTCAATCCATTTAATGAATTTTTGAGGGAAGTTTAGAGCCAAGAGTGTGTTAAGGAGGAATGGCCATTGGACAGAGTCAAACGCCTTACAAATATCAATCTTGATAGCACTCCTAGCTGAGATCGTGTCTTTGTGGTAATATTTGACTAATTCTGATGCAAGTAAAACATTTTCCATGAGTAACCGGTCTTTGAAAAACGCCGATTGGTTGGAGGAGATAAAACCGGTCTTTTCCATGAGTGGGATTTTCTCATGGGTCGGTGTAAGTCATGAAGATCCATGTTGTTGCACATGCTTTGTTTTTTTGGTTATCTCTGCCCATGTGGTTGATGGTGAAAGTGTGAGAACTTATGATCTGAACAATGAAATAAAGATTTCTTTAAACTCTCTTTTGATTAATAGAAAATCTGTTTACAAGTTTGTTCTAAACAATTTTCTAATCTCTCAAAACTCTCTTTAAAGAAACCTCACGCTCTCTCTAAGTTCTTAGCTCTTTTCTTTTCTTAAAGACTAAAACTTAATAGCTAGGTTAACTTTCTCTTGTTTGTGCTAAAGCTTACAATCAGCCTTAGCACCCTATTTATAGAACTAGACCTTTGCCACACAAGAGGCAAACTGCCTATTCTAATCCTAATAGGAATTGGACAATTCCCTTTTTCTTTATGCTTTAGGAAATTTCCCTCTTTCTTCATGTTTATATTCCTATTGTAAACATGAAGCTCTTTAATCTTCCAGAAGCTTCTTGGGCCTTCTAATCCTGTGTAAATCTTCCAGCTTGATAAACGCCGATATAAATAACCTGACACTCTGTTTTTGTACTAATGCTGAGTTCTTCTGAAGTAGTTCATCCTCTTGTTCAAATGTCGCATCTTCAATCTCCCCCTTTTTAACTTTGTGCTTCTCAAGCATAACAATTTTAAACTCGGTTTAGACTTTAAAAACAAATACCTTTGAACCATAGTCAATCGTTCAAAAAACATAAACCAAAATAACCACCGAACCATAGTCAAACATCCAAACACACTGAAACAAAGTGATTGCCAAAAGCCGAAAGTTTTCAATGAAAAATACAAAGCTACAAAGCTCCCCTAGAATCTCAGACCAGCTAAACTCCCCCAGAATCTCAGACCAGCTAAACTCCCCCAGAATTTCAGACCAGCCTCTTCTCCATCTCCCCCTGCTTGAGAATACAACAGTTAAAAACAACTCAAATCATCTTGGAAAGTGGATGATTCTGTATGAGCCTCTGGACTACTTCCGTGAGTCGCTGAAGAGCCTGTGAAGTATCGACCAAAGCTGCGTATGAACTCTCCTCATCTGCTTGACCTAATTGTGGCACACGAATGCTACCCAACTGAATTACCTCAGATGCCGACGAAAATCCCTCATCTGGTTGTTCATCCTGTGGTATAGGATGTCCATCCTCAGTGAGTAACCCGTGTTTAATCCCATAAGCAAGTCCAGTTCGAACATCTTTAGTGTAAAACTTAGCTGTAACTTCTTCTTCTGCATTTGACCACTCAAGCGGACCATCCTAGATCTTAAGAATGCCAAAAATTGTCCGGGGAAAAATTACACGCCTTGAAGGATCACTCCACTTCATATTCATAACTTGATCATAGATCAGCTGTCCGAGATCAAAACGAATACCTTTGATCATCTTATACACAACTTGAGCACGTTTGACTGAGGGATGATGCGGATGACCAGATGGAACCCAGTTAAAAGCTGCGAACATCAAAAGAGCTGCAACATCTCCAAGAAGATTCTTAACTTTCAACTTTGACCAAGGCAACTTATCTTTTCCACTTAAAGCTACTGCAAGCTCATTCTTACTCAGCTTATCAACCGCATTACTAGCTTTGTTCTCATCTAAAGTCATATACTCTAGATTAAATGCCTCATTGATCAATATAGGAGAGAATTCATACCACTGCCCTCTAACAAACACCTTAACCCCATCTTTGGCCTTTTCGTTTGGTAAATTGGCATAAAACTCACATATCACTTCCTTGACATATAATGATAACCCTTGAACTGATTCTTGTAATCCCAACTCCATGATTTTATCTAAAATCCCAAATTCATCAGGTTGCGAGAAATCTAAATTTCTTTCTTCTATAAACTTCCTAGTTATAAGCTGGGAATACCTGGCTTGAGCAGCTTTTGTCACAAACACATCAGATCTAAACTTTCCCCTTGTCCTCTTGTCACTTGATTCTGCGAATTTTGACCGCTTTGGAGTAGAAGAAGATCCTTGCTTTGTCTTTCTCCGTTTTACTGTTTGACCACGAATTTCCTCAGAATCAGAATCGATTTCCTCATTACCAGTGGTTTCTTCTTTGCTAATTTCTTGCACTGATTCATTCTTGGAAGATTCTTCATCTCCTATCTCAGTTGGGTCCGATTGGTCATTCTTTGAAGACTCTTCACCTTCTACCGAATCGATTTGAGCATCACCACCGGATTTATTGACAAAGTGAGATTGATCTTCATCACTGCTCGATTCATCAACCAACTGAGATCGACTAAACCTACCATCATCCCGAGTTTCCGTTGATCTCCTTCCTCCTCTCACCAACCCTCGTCGAGTTGCTCTCACCATCTTCTCAAGAACCACCACAATGTGTTTTTTTTTTCTTTCGATACAACCAAAGACACAACCAAATAAACAATCTGATTATTTATCCCTCTTTTTTTTTATCTTCTCCCCATCGATACAACCCATGCTTCATAACCAAACAAATCTCGAGCCAAACTTCTTAAATTTTAACCAAGATTAAACCGGTTTACTCCGAACATATAATCAAAATCATACAATCCACTCAAATTAAACCAATTAATTATCCTTAACCTCAATATCTTCTCGATCTTGTTCTTGAACCAGCCCCACAAAGACTCACATCTCACAAACTCCAATTGAATTTCGTAAAATTGAAAAACGATTGAAATCTAAAGCTTTTGTAAAAATATCAGCTAATTGTTCCTCAGTATCAACATGCTCAATCAAAACTTGTTTCCTTTCAACTAGTTCTCTGATAAAATGATGTCTCACATCAATGTGCTTGGTTCTTGAATGTTGAACTGGATTCTTAGAGATATCAATTGCACTTTTGTTATCAAAATATACTTGTAGCTCCCCTGAATCCATACCATAATCAGCTGACATCTGCTTCATCCACAACAACTGAGTACAACAACTCCCCATAACTATATATTCTGATTCAGCTGTAGACAAAGACACTGAATTCTGTTTCTTACTCAACCAGGCTATTAAATTATTGCCTAGAAAGAAACAACCTCCACTTGTACTCTTTCGATCTGTTACATTTCCTGCATAATCTGCATCACAGTAACCAACCAATCCTTTATTCGAACCTTTAGAGTACCAAATCCCAAAATCAACAATTCCTTTGACATACTTGATAATTCGCTTAACTACTTCAAGATGAGACTGTTTTGGTTTTGACTGATATCTTGCACATATACCCACACTAAAACTCAAATCTGGTCTACTAGCTGTAAGGTATAGCAAGCTCCCAATCATTCCTCTGTATTGCTTGACATCTACATCCTTACCATCAACATCTTTGGACAATTTCAATGAAGTACTCATAGGTATCACAGCTTCTTTGCACTTATCCATCTGAAACTTCTTAAGAAGTTGTCTAGCATAAGTACTTTGTGAAATAAAAATGCCTTGATCTGACTGAGTAATCTGCAACCCAAGAAAATACTTCAATTCTCCAACAAGACTCATCTCAAATTCTTGTGTCATACTACTCACAAACCTATCCACCAACTCTTTTGAAGTGCTTCCAAAGATAATGTCATCAACATAAATTTGAACCATCATAATGTCATCATCTTGTTCTAAGATAAACAGAGTCTTGTCCACACTCCCTCTAATATAGTTCTGTTCCATAAGAAATCTGGTCAGCCTCTCATACCAAGCTCATGGAGCTTGCTTCAATCCATAAAGAGCTTTCTTTAGCTTATACACATACTCAGGCCTAATTGGATCTTCAAAACCTTTGGGTTGTTTGATATATCATGGTTTTTGTGGTTTTTAACCATGATATAAGGACTCTTTTAGTGCCTTTTCATTTGTTTCTAGATTGTTTTTGAGTCTTTACAGGTTTTTAGCATGGAAGGAGCAAAGTGGAGCAATTTGGATCAATTTGGAGCAATAATCCGCAAGAAATCAACTTGGAATCGACCAGAGGAGATGGTGTCGATCGACACTGCCTTAGCATCGATCAACACCCAGTCCAAACCGACGAGAGAGCCAAATTTGGAAGTTTTACAAATCTGCCCCAAAGTTTTCCATATTTGCAAGACTAGTCCCTAACGTGTTTTAGGACATATATATATAGTTTTTAGGTTTTCCAAACCCTTAAGTTGTATTCTATCAAGTTTTATTTTTCTGCAACCCTGTGAGATTTTGAGAGCTTTTGGGAGAGAGATCTGAACTGCTTTGAGAGAAGAATTCTTAAACTCCTTCCTTACTCTTTTAATTTCTATTGCTTATTATTCAGAAAGATGCTTTGTTCTTCATTGATTATGTCTGAGTAGTTTGCTTGTTAGGTTTAGGGTTTTTCACAGGGATTTTATGAATTATTAGATCTGCTTATTTAGGATTCATTATCTATCTAGATCTTCATCTTAGGTTGTTCTTCATATTAATCCTTGATTGACCATCTAGAATTAATACTCAAGGAAAATAAATTGATATGAGAATATAATTGTTTTCCTGATAAAACCTTTTAATGAGCAAAATTATTTCTTGCAAAGAGATTTGATTTAATAATTTTGTGAACAGTCTAAACCTGATTTTATTGCTGATTTTTTAACCTAGAATTTTACAAAGAGATTTGGATTTTCTGGTTTTATATTTAGATATTATTTGCAGTGAGAACTGATTTAATTTACAAAAGTGTTTAGAGTTCTAGATCTGTTCTTAATTGTTTGAATCCTAATTTATTTTATTGATTTAATATTTCATAATTTCCTGAAAAATTCCCTAGGCCTAGCTTTTTGATCTTCTGAATTTACAACAGCTTTTATTTAATATTTTGCATTGTTTTTATTTTAATTCAATTTAATCTGTTTAACTTAATTATAAAACTCTATAATTTATTGTGTAGTCTTGAGTCCTTGTGGAATTCGACCCCTAAGTACTGCATTGATCTCTTAATTTGAGAGAGTAGCTCTAGGGTTTAATTTGAGCATATCAAATTTTGGCGCCGTTGCCGGGGACTCTTTGATCTACCATTAGATTTGAGTTTTAGATTTTGTCTAATTTTTTCTTTTTATTTTCAAACTAACACGCTTTTGTTTTCTTTTCTCTTGTGTGTTTCAGGTGTATGCCTAATAAGCCTAACACAAGGAGCAACAAGACTGGTCCAATTCTGAAGCTTTCAAACCAAGAGTTGGGAAAACTTGAGCGTGAGAACAGAAAAGCAGCCAAATCTCTGAAGATGGTTAATATGATCATTCTGATGCGTGATGAGGCTGGTGTTTTGAGGGATCAAGAGGGCCACTTGCGCAATGAGCAGGGCCAAAAGCTTGATGCAGAAGGAAACGTGATTCCTGAACCTGTTGTCAACAAGCAGGCTGTTGTGAACCAGCAAGCTGGTGTCGTTGATAATCCGGATCTTGGTGTCGATCGACACCAACCAGGTGGCATCGATCGACACCCACCTGCAGACGTGCGTGGAGCTGCCAACCACGTACAGAACCCCGTTCGACGACAGGAGAACAACCGGGATCTGATCAGGACCATTGCTGACTACAATCGGGCTGATCTGGTGTATGAGAACCGGTCTGCTATTGTTCCTCCCCCTTTTTAGAGGAATGACTTTGAGCTGAAGCCTGCTTACTTCCAACTGGTTGGACAGAGACCTTTCTCTGCTTTGCCCAATGAGAAGCCTCTGGACCATATTGAGCATTTTGAGGATCTTGTGACCAGTATCAAGGCTAATGGAGTGACTGAGGACTTCATATTCTGCAAGCTCTTCCCATACTCACTTGCAGGAGAGGCATCTCAGTGGTTGAAGCAGTTGCCAGCTGGATCTTTGACATCTTGGCAACAAGTCAAAGTGGCTTTCCTCAACCATTTCTATGATGATGCAATGTCAGATGAGTTGAGAGTCAAGCTATCCACTTTCAAGCAAAGACCAGATGAAGCTTTCAAGGCAGCTTGGGTGAGATTCAAAGCTTATTAGAGGGATTGTCCACACCATGGTTTTTCAAGAGTACAATTGCTGAGTATCTTTTTCAGAGGGTGTGACTGGAAGTATCAGTTAGCTTTGGATGCTGCAAGTCATGGGAATTTCAAAACAAGATTTCCAGAAGATGCTGAAGTTTTGATTGAGAATTTGGCTTCTAGCAATAGCACTAAGGGAGCAGATGCTGAAAGGAAGAGATTGCATGGAGGATTTGATTCAAACCAGTTAGCTTCTGTTAATGCTAAGCTGGATTCAGTGCATAATCTCCTTACGGGTAAGAAATCTGTTCATTTTGCTGCTGAGGTTGAGACATATGAGCCAGAACCTGATCAAGGACACCAAGAGGAAGATGTGAACTATGTGTATGGGAATCAGGGACAGCGGTTTGGAAATCAGCAAGGCAATAGGCCTTACAGTGGGAACTCTTCAGGCTACACTTCCAAGCCAGAGTATCAGCAGCAACAACAGAACAATGGCTATACAAGGACCTATGGGAACTCATCTTATCAGTCTCCACCTCCTAAGAATTCTTCCGAGAGTAGAATGGAAGCCATGCTTGAGCAGCTTTTGCAAGGACAGGAGCAAATGACAGTGACTTTCAATGGGAAGCTTGACAATGTCTACACTGAGCTGAATGGGAAGATAGAAGCATTGAACATTCATGTCAAGAAGTTGGAGAATCAGGTTATTCAGACTGCTGGGTCTGTCAAACGACAAGAGGGTTTTCTTCCTGGAAGAACTGAGTCAAACCCTAAACATGCTTGCAATGCCATATCTGTGAGGGATGAAGATGTTGTTGAAATTGCTTCTGCGGAACTGGGTGAAAAATCGACAAAATTCTCGGTTGTAGATGATGGTGTCGATCGGCACCACCTGGGTATCGATCAACACTCATCTCAGATGGAACCAAAAGCTGCGAAATCTCAAGTTCCAACAGTTGAAAGGGTCTACAAGCCTAAGGTTCCTTTTCCCAAGCCAAGAAAGTCTAAGCAAGAGATGGAGGAAGCTAGATGCAAAGCAATGATGGACAAGGTGATGATTGAGATGCCTTTAATTGATGCAGTAAAGCTTTCACCACCTCTTAAGCGGTATGTGAAGAGAATGGTATCCAATGGTTTGAGCCCTGAAGGAGGAGCACTTCTTACAAAAGATGTCAGTGCAATTCTGTTGAACCAGCCTGTTCAGAGGAAGAAGGAGAGAAAACACGAAGTGGTTGTCTCTGAGAAAGTGAGTGCAGCAATTGAGTGTAGGACTGCAGAAAAGTTACCAGATCCTGGAAGCTTTGTACTTTATTGCTCTATCTCCACAGGAAGGTTTGCACACTCACTTTGTGACCTTGGCTCTAGCATCAACTTGATGCCACATTCTGTTGCTGTGAGACTTGGGATGACAGAATTCAAGCCAACTCAGATTTCTCTTATCTTGGCTGATCGCTCCCGAAGAATTCCTGAAGGTGTTTTAGAGGATATTCCAGTTAAGGTTGGCAACTTCATGATTCCCACTGACTATGTGGTGCTGAAGTATGATCAAGAGCCTAAAGATCCTCTCATCTTAGGAAGATCTTTCTTGGCTACAGCTGGTGCCATCATAGATGTGCAGAAGGGACACATAACACTGAATGTGGATGGATTGAGTATGCATTTTGAGATGGATAAGCTGAGGAGGGCTCCTACTATTGATGGACAGACTTTTCTGTTGAAAAAGTTTCTGCAACACGGGCATCAGGCTCAGTGTCGATCGACACCAACAAGGAGGCATCGATCGACACCCCTCCACGACCGCGACAAAGCTTGTCCAAAAGTGATGCTCCAAGTCAGAAACCTGTCCCAAACAGAAGAGTCATCAATCCACACTCCAGAGCCCTCAGGTAAGGCAAAGGTACACCTCTCCTTCTCCTAAACCTCCTCCTATCATCAACAAGAATTTCAAAGAGAGAAAAACTGTTTTGCAGTTAACCAAGCCACGAGATTATCGTAGAGCGCTTGTTTCTTCTGTTGATGATTTTGCAGGACATAAGAGAGGCAAACCAATCCCTAAATCCCACCCTGGTCTTGTTCCTCACATCCTTGGCAAGCCTCATGCACCTAAAGCTTATACACCACCTTGGATGAAGAGGACTTCACTGCCACGTTCTGATCCACCGGATGCCTGAGCTCCAACACAGTCAAGCTAATGACTGAAAACAAGCGCTTAGTGGGAGGCAACCCACTGGTAGGTTTTTCTTTTTCTTCTGATTTTGATTTTTGTTTATTTTATTTCTATTTTTTCTTTCCTCTTACTTGATAACACTGGGGACAGTGTTGTTTAAGTCTGGGGGAGGTTAGTTACTAACTATGATTTCTGTTTTTGAGTTTCAGTTGTGTCAGTCAAAACCATAAAGTTTGAGTCAAATTTTTCAAATTTGTCTTTTTGTTTTTGGGAATTATGATCTTGACTAATGATTTCTCTTATTTGGCTAACACTCTAATGATTATTTGTTTATGCTTGATCTCAGAACTGAAGCTTAGAAGACTATGAGCCTTATCAACAATCCTTAAAGCCCTTATTCAATGGATATCTGATTAATCTAACGTTGTCTCAACTTTTATCAGGATTTTAACCGGACTTAATCGCTTACTTTGGGGTTGGAAATCAGTGGACTAGACTTCTTCTTCAGGCCATACAAGACAGTGCAATTTTTCAAAGTATGTCTCCCCTCTCTCTTCCCTTCAGTGCTTTAAAAAAAAAAAGAGAAAAATCAGAAAAAGAGGATAAAAGATGAGATGATTTTGATCAGTTTAGAGAGGTAGGTAAATTACTAGTGACCCCATTATTCTACTCTTGATTCAAATGATCACACAAAGCTTGGAAGCGAGGGGTAGGTAAATTACCGATGACCCCGGTATTCGCTTACACCTTTGCTTAAAAAAAAATATCCAAAAAAAAAAAAAAAAAAATGGAAGTGAGAAAAGGGAGAGGAAAGGAGATGTAAGAAGAATGTCTTGGCCTGAAGAGAGTCCACATGCCACTGATCAATACATCCAAGGTAAGAATTCACCTTATTTATGCTTTAATATTGACTAATGAGATGACAATGGAGATTTCAGAGATTCCAAGGGATTGTGGGATTTGAATAAGGAATGTTGATGCTTATCATGGTTGAGTATAAGTAGTAAGTTCTTGAGTCAGGTAAATGAAGAGTGTGAATAAGAATCATCATGTAATTGAGTGAGTTCCATGTTTTCAAACCTCTTTCACAGGTCTAAGTTTATGTTTTGCTTGAGGGCAAGCAAACGCTAAGTCTGGGGGAGTTGATATATCATGGTTTTTATGGTTTTTAACCATGATATAAGGAGTCTTTTAGTGTCTTTTCATTTGTTTCTAGATTGTTTTTGAGTCTTTACAGGTTTTTAGCATGGAAGGAGCAAAGTGGAGCAATTTGGATCAGTTTGGAGCAATAATCCGCAAGAAATCAACTTGGAATCGACCAGAGGAGATGGTGTCGATCGACACTGCCTTAGCATCGATCGACACCCAGTCCAAACCGACGAGAGAGCCAAATTTGGAAGTTTTACAAATCTGCCCCAAAGTTTTCCATATTTGCAAGACTAGTCCCTAACGTGTTTTAGGACATATATATATAGTTTTTAGGTTTTCCAAACCCTTAAGTTGTATTCTATCAAGTTTTATTTTTCTGCAACCCTGTGAGATTTTGAGAGCTTTTGGGAGAGAGATCTGAACTGCTTTGAGAGAAGAATTCTTAAACTCCTTCCTTACTCTTTTAATTTCTATTGCTTATTATTCAGAAAGATGCTTTGTTCTTCATTGATTATGTCTGAGTAGTTTGCTTGTTAGGTTTAGGGTTTTTCACAGGGATTTTATGAATTATTAGATCTGCTTATTTAGGATTCATTATCTATCTAGATCTTCATCTTAGGTTGTTCTTCATATTAATCCTAATTGGCCATCTAGAATTAATACTCAAGGAAAATAAATTGATATGAGAATATAATTGTTTTCCTGATAAAACCTTTTAATGAGCAAAATTATTTCTTGCAAAGAGATTTGATTTAATAATTTTGTGAATAGTCTAAACCTGATTTTATTGCTGATTTTTTAACCTAGAATTTTACAAAGAGATTTGGATTTTCTGGTTTTAAATTTAGATATTATTTACACTGAGAACTGATTTAATTTACAAAAGTGTTTAGAGTTCTAGATCTGTTCTTAATTGTTTGAATCCTAATTTATTTTATTGATTTAATATTTCATAATTTCCTGAGAAATTCCCTAGGCCTAGCTTTTTGATCTTCTGAATTTACAACAGCTTTTATTTAATATTTTGCATTGTTTTTATTTTAATTCAATTTAATCTGTTTAGCTTAATTATAAAACTCTATAATTTATTGTGTAGTCTTGAGTCCTTGTGGAATTCGACCCCTAAGTACTGCATTGATCTCTTAATTTGAGAGAGTAGCTCTAGGGTTTAATTTGAGCATATCATTGTTCAACATATACTTCTTCTTGTAAGATCCCATTTAAGAAAGCACTCTTCACATCCATCTGAAACACCTTAAAGTTCAGAATGCATGCCATTCCTAAAAACAGTCTTATTGACTCAAGCCTTGCTACTGGTGCAAAAGTTTCTTCAAACTCTACACCTTCGATCTGAGTATAACCTTGTGCAACTAATTTTGCTTTATTGCGAACAACAACACCACTCTCATCTATTTTGTTTTTGAAAATCCACTTAGTACCAATGATATTCACATCTATTGGTCTACGAACCAGTTCCCAAACATCATTACGCTCAAACTGTTCCAGTTCTTCTTCCATGGCTATAATCCAAAAATCATCTTGAACAGCTTCTATATGGTTCTTTGGTTCGATCATGGACACAAAACACTCATAGAAAACAGTTTCTAGAGTTGTAAAGTAACTTGTCATCTTCTTAAAATCAATCTGCACTCCTCGAGTCTTCATTTTCTCATTTAAGTCCCCAATAACATCAGATGCAGAATGATTCTTATGAACTTGTTGTACTTCTTCTGGTTTTGTAACAGAACTGTCCAACTCAGAAACTTCATTGTGGGCTTGAGTGATGCTTACCTGTTCTGAATCACTGTCTGAATCAACACCTTGTACAGCTACAGATTGATTGTCAAAGACTACATTTACTGATTCCATGATTAAACCTGTACGCCTGTTATAGACTCTGAATGCTGTACTACTCTCCGCATAACCCAAAAACATGCCTTCATCACTTCTGGAGTCGAACTTGCCAAGATAATCCTTGTCATTTAAGATATAGCATTTTCATCCAAACACATGGAAGTAACTCAGATTTGGTGTTTTGCCTCTCCACAACTCATAGGGTGTTTTTGTAGTATCTCTTCGGACATAAACTCTGTTAATTATATAACAGGCAGTGTTCACTGCTTCACCCCAGAATTTCTTAGGAACTTGATTTCCATGTATCATTGCTCTTGCCATTTCCTGAAGAGTTCTATTCTTCCTTTCTACTACTCCATTCTGTTGTGGTGTCCTTGGTGCTGAGAATTGATGTGCAATCCCATGCTGTTCACAAAACTCCTTCATAACCTCATTTTGAAATTATCCACCATGATCACTTCGAATTTTCTTGATTCCTCCTCGTTCATTAAGTAGCTGTAAAGCTAAAATCTTGAAGATGTCGATTGTATCTGACTTCTCACGAATAAAACGAACCCAAGTGTATCTGGAGTAATCATCAACTAAAACAAACACATATTTCTTTCCTGCTAGGCTTTCCACTTGCATTTGGTCCCATTAAATCCATGTGAACCAGTTCCAGAGCTGATTTTGACTGAACATCTGGAACCTTTTATTGCTGAATTTTGACTTGCTTTCCCTGATTACAAGGTCCACACACCATATTATCTTCTCCTTTAAGCTTAGGTACTCCTCGAATTATCTCTTTATTCACAAGAGTAGCAAGGTTTCTTGTATTCATGTGTCCAAGTCGTTGATGCCATAGATCTATACTTCCTCGAGCACTGTAGCATTTGATTGAATGTTTTTCCCACATGTAACAATTATTCCCAGATCTTACACCGTATAACTTGACAGTAACTGACTCATCCAGTGCTTTGCAATCAATTTTTGTGAATAAAACTGACAATCCTTCATCACAGAGTTGACTAATGCTTATTAAATTTGCACGCAATCCTTGAACTAGATAGACATTCACCAATTGTGGAAGCTCTGTATCACGTGTTGTACCTTTGCCTTGTATGAAACCATGACTTCCATCTCCAAATGTTACTGTGCCTCCTTTCAATTTCTTAATATTCTGTAGATTACTCTTGGTTCCAGTCATATGTCTTGAGCAGCCGCTGTCAAAGAACCAAGGCTTCGTGTCTTCTTGTTCTTCAGTGATCATAGCCATATCGCACATTGGTTCTGTTTCTTCTTGTTCTTCAGTAATCATGGCCATATTGCATCTAAACCCAGATCCAGAAGCTACCATTGATCCCGATTGATATAGGTCAGCTTTCTTCATCCAAACTTGTCTTCTAATTCCATTCCAGAAGAATCTTCCTTGTTGCTTTAAGGTACAGACCTTCTGCCAATATTTGTAACAAAAACGTTTGTAGTGACCGATTTTCTCACAGAAATAACAACTCAAAGATCCATTAGAAACACCATAAGATGTCTCCTTCTCAGACTGATCGGCTCCAGCAGATACGAACTTGGTTGTCTGTGATTTAGCTCCCTTGTTCTCAGTAAATCCCAATCCTCTATGAGTTTTCTCAGTTCTCCCATAGCTCAAAATTTTGTCAAGCTGCTTTGTTCCTGCGAACATATGAATCTTCCTATGTTGTTGATCTAATTCAGATTGTAGTTCTGTAGATTTTTTTCTTTCTTTAAGTAGCTCTTCTTCAAGCTTGTCTGCTTTTGCAGATAAGACCAACTTCTCCTTCATCAAATCTAGCGAATCTTTAGCCAGCTTTTTCTCATCCACCAATTCATTCTGTAATGATATAACAAGTGCTTCTAAACGAAGTTTTTCAGTAATCAAACCTTGATTTTCTTTTCCTAGCGAAATAAGTGTATTTCGCACTTCTTTGTAACTCTAAACAATGTCAAGAACTTCTTCTCCTTCTGATTCTGAGTCAGTTACTTCTTCCCCATTCTCAAATTCAGTGATTCCCACCATAGCTACTAAATTAATGAGTTCTTCTTCGCTGCTGCTATCACTATCTGACTCATTCTCAATGCTAATCATAGACTTTTCTTTCTTGAATTTAGAGTTACTCACACATTCCTCATGTGTGTGGCCAGTCCCTTTACAGATTGTGCACTTGGCATCTCATAACTTGATTGTTGGACACTCTTGAATAAAATGACCATATCCCTTACATTCATGACACTGCATATCAGCCTTTTTGTCTTCACTTGTCTTCTTGAATGAATTGTTCTTCTTTTGACCTTGACCTTGTTCTATCCTTCTCAGAGCTCGATCAAATCTTCTTACCAACAGACTCACAGCATCTTCTTCTCCTTGATCAGATAGGTCTTTGCTTACTGCTAGAGCTATTCCTTTTGGTTTCTTAATCCCATTAAGTTCCATCTCGTGTGCCTGTAGCATTCCTACTACTTCACCATAACTGAGATTATCTAAATCTTGTGAGACCGTTAAAGCTGTTTTGTATCCCATGAACCTAGATGGAAGACACTTTAGAAACTTTTTGACTAACTTTTGATCCTTATACGTCTTCCCAAGAGTTAAGGCTTCTTGTGCTAGAGCACTCAACTTTGAACTAAAATCTGAGATTGATTCATGTTCCTCCATCTTTAGATTCTCAAATCTAGAAGCCAACATATCCTTTCTTGAACTCTGCACTTTAGTTGTACCTTCATAATGAATTTGAAGGATATCCCATGCTTCTTTAGTAGTTTCACACCCTTGAATCAACTCAAACTGTTTTCTCCCAACACTGCAATGAATTGCACTTAAAGCCCTTGAGTTGTATTTTGATCTCTTTTGTTCGTCATCAGTCCAGTCTACCTCAGGTTTTGGAATTCGCTTGCCTGATTCATCCTTGATCGTTGGTTCCTCCCACTTTTCTAGAACAGTCTTCCAAGCAAGACGATCAATACCTCCTATGATGGATTTGATCCTTGACTTCCAAAACCCATAGTTTCCATCATCCAAGATGACTTTATTGTTGTTGATCAGATCTCCGTAGCTCTCCATATTGTCCGCAGAATCTCACCCGTAATATTCTGAACAAGTGCCGCTCTGATACCAATTGAAAGTGTGAGAACTTATGATCTGAACAATGAAATAAAGATTTCTTTAAACTCTATTTTGATTAATAGAAAATCTGTTTACAAGTTTGTTCTAAACAATTTTCTAATCTCTCAAAACTCTCTTTAAAAAAACCTCACGCTCTCTCTATGTTCTTAGCTCTTTTCTTTTCTTAAAGACTAAAACTTAATAGCTAGGTTAACTTTCTCTTGTTTGTGCTAAAGCTTACAATCAGCCTTAGCACCCTATTTATAGAACTAAACCTTTGCCACATAAGAGGCAAACTGCCTATTCTAATCCTAATAGGAATTGGACAATTTCCTTTTTCTTTATGCTTTAGGAAATTTCCCTCTTTCTTCATGTTTACATTCCTATTGTAAACATGAAGCTCTTTAATCTTCCAGAAGCTTCTTGGGCCTTCTAATCCTGTGTAAATCTTCCAGCTTGATAAACGCCGATATAAATAACCTGACACTCTGTTTTTGTACTAATGCTGAGTTCTTCTGAAGTAGTTCATCCTCTTGTTCAAATGTCGCATCTTCAGATGGCAGATGCAACTCTTGTTTTTCAACATAAACAAGATAAGAAGTTATGACGTCTGCTTCGATGGACCTTTTTCATGATATGCTTGCTCTGCAAATGCAACAAGTTCAACTTGATCTTGGTATAGTCTTGCTGGATGCAAAACTGTCAACAAATACTTAATATGAGCACTATTGGAACTGTGTTGGACATTTTGTGTTTTCTACATCACTATATATTTAAACCGTTTAATCTAAACCAGAGTCTAATATACCTACTTCACTATGATCTCATGATTTTCTCTGTCCACAGATAAAGTTTCTCGAATGCAAATATCAAAGAATTGATGATTATTTTCTCTGTCCATCTTGTAGAGTCACCCAGCGGACAACATTTCCTCGTCAAGTGGTATAGTATCTATTTAACTTTGGAGTTTGGTGTGTACCATTTTTTTTATTGGCTTGAGTACCTTATCGGCTCTATCATGTTTTTTCCAGGTACTGTGAGGACATGGATGACTTTGAGATACTGATGCATGCAACAGAAAAAAGTTCATGGTCTTAGAGAAATGAGGAATCAAAAGACTTTAAGAAGACTATGATCTATACAGACGATATTGGAGATCTTTGCATTTCCGTTGGACATATATAGTGAAGGCTTTTTGTGTCTTAGCTAGTTCTTCTAGTGGACTCAAGCTTAATTGCATCTATTTTGTTGGCCATAACTTTGGTGTTTATGATCTTACCGCCAAAACTCTCACTACCTTGTTCACAGGAGATGATGTTCCCTTCCGGAACTTGGGCTTCCCTTACTGGCCTCCTCCATTTCTTCTCTCCTAATTAATCACCATGGCTCTTGCACGTGTGATTGCCTGTCTACTAGTATTGTAATTAAAGAAACAGACTGAAAGAGAAACATTGGTCTTCAAAAATGATAGCATATGATAACTTGATAATTATAAATAAGCGTCTAGAGTCTTCTGCTTCCTTCTTTGGTACGTGATACCATAACGTATCATTTTTAAGCCCAATGTTTCTCTTTCAGTCTGTTTCTTTGATTGCAACAAATAGTTCGTATTTGGTAAGATTGCCTTAAATTTCATACACTCCTCTTAATATTAGCAAAACAACTGACCCTCGATTGTTTGTCTCTTCACTGAACATATATTTTTTTCTTTTTTTGTCAATGAACATAATCTATATAAACAATTTTGAAGTAGAGACTAAAATTTATGTTAATAAGCTAAAATTTAACACCATGGGACCTGGGACAACAATAATTTATATATATTATTATAATTTACTCAACTTAATTAAATATGTTTAATAATCAAATATTGACGGTATTAACAAAATAGTAAAACAAAGATTTACCTGCGTTGTAATACCGAATTAATGATATTTTAAATTTGTATTAATATTGTTAATTCGACCTCTTCAGTTGAATATAGATAAACCAATTAAGCTGCAGCTTTTTCCTTCTTGCAAATCTAGTTTTTACTATTTAACTGGGATCAAGTGACCCCCTTCTTCTTGACAAAGACGTTTTTACTTGGACCGAACTTAACATGAAAATTAAAATCCAGAGTGACAATTGTAAACAGAGACTTTCAGAGAGAAAGAGACCAAAACAAAGAAGTTCGGATTGTGAAATAAAAATAAATAAATAAAATTCCGTAAAAAGCTGAAAAGAGACTTTTGAGAGAATAACACGACAGATGTGTGGAGGAGGGTCCGTTCTTTAACTAGACAAACTAAAATCCAAAGGACTTTTCAATCCCGAAATGAGTTTCGTAGAAGACAACAAACTTAACTATCCCTGGATTGTGAGACAGTCTCGCGTGTTATAAAATTATTGCTCGGCGTTTGGAGTTTGGTCCATCTTCATCTGCAGTCCATGAGGAGTGTTGTGTCATACGAAATACCAAATTTAAATACTAGTAAAAAGTAATAACATAGTTAGAAGTTAGACTCAAACTCAGCTTAATTTACGTCATCGCTAAGATTAATTAGTACTAATATATATAATGACCAGGATATTAAGAAACCACAATAAATGCTATATTTTACCAAAGAAATAACATAGCATTTATTAAGAAAGCTTAGAAAGCTTCTTAAAACGTGTTTACAATTGATTTTAGAAGACTTTACGTAAACAAATCTTCACAAACAGTTTTAAACATTTTCATATTAGATTAATATCTGTAATCTGTGTTTTTTTGAATAAAAAAAGTCTATCATCCCACTAACAAACCAATGAAGAAGTCTATCATCCCACTGATGCATACATTACATAACCAGTATCTTAAGTAAAACATACCATTACTTCAATACATATATCCAATCATAACTTTCACTTATTTGATTAGCTAGTTACAAAACTATATTGTGAAAATGTTTGAATATTAAATATTTGAAAGTCCTAATATTTCAGAATATATAATTATCCATTTATAATTTCTAATTTCAATTTTATTTTAAGATTCAAATTTTTGATAGAACTATAAACTATTAATAAACCAGAATAACTTTTAGATAAGTCTAAACATCTAATTTGAGAGAAACACTTAGGGGTATATTGAAACTATGATTTTATGGGATTTAGGAAATTTGGAATTTTGATAGATTTTAGGGAAGTTGATATGATTTAGGGTGAAATTCTTTCAAATCCCACCTAAAACCATGAGATTAGATTTCTATATTTTTAACTAAACAAATCATCTCCAATCCTCCAGAATCCCTAAAACTTATTAAAATCAAAATCCACAAACTGTTTTGAATAACAGTGGATTTTAAAGTAGATTTTTAAATCATCATTTCAATAACAGTGAATTTCATGAGACTTTTTAAAATACATGATTGAATAACATAGGATTTGTAAATTTTACACAAATCACTTAAAATGTCAAGTTATTATCTTTCTTAACATCTCTTCTGAACAATAGTATATACTTGCAATGCCACAAATTATCTTCTCATCCCATGTGTAGTGAGCATCGCCATGACGTCGTTTGACATGTTGCGTTGATGTTGTTGTCGGTGCAGTTATAGTTAGTCATAGAAATTAGAAATGATATTTGTGCATTTATAGTTTGTGTATTCAATTAAGTTGTACAACTAAAACAACCCCATTTTACCCAAAAAAAGGAAAAAAGAAAAATTAAAAACAACCCATCATAACTTACTTCAATATTTCAATCAAACTTCAAATACTCAATGGCCTCAATAAGCTTAGTTCAAGCTTCCATAGCCATCGTTTCCTTACTCCTTTGTTTCTTCTACCTCTTCAAGAAACCTCATAAAGGCTTCCTTAGAAACTGGCCAGTTCTTGGGATGCTTCCTAGTCTGCTCATGGAGTTCCATCGAATCTATGACTTTAGCGTGGAGAGTCTCGAGAAGTCTAACTTGATGTTTGTATTCAAAGGACCGTGGTATTCTGGAATGGATATGGTGTTTACTGCTGATGACAAAAATATTCGTCATATGATGAACTCATCAAGCTCCTCCAATTACACCAAAGGTCCTGACTTCAAAGAAGTGTTTGATGTTCTTGGAGATGGGATACTCACCGCGGACTCGGAGCTATGGAAGAGTCTGAGGAAAGTTTCTAAAGCCATGGTCGACCACCAAGGGTTTCAAAAGTTGTCAATGAGTACCACGAGAAAAAAACTCAAGGACGGGCTTGTTCCTCTTTTCAATAGTATAGCTGAGGAAGAAAAGGTCGTGTACTTGCAAGATGTGTTCAGGAGGTTTACGTTCGACACAACTCTAATTACAGTAACTGGGTGTGTTGATCCTAGATCTCTCTCCATTGAAATGTCAGAGGTTGGTGATTTTGGTAAAGCTCTCAACGATATAGGAGAAGGGATTATGTATAGGCATGTTAAACCAAAGTTCTTGTGGAAGCTCCAAAGATTGGTTGGATTCGGACAAGAGAAGAAGTTGTATAAAGCTAACGCCACTTTAAATCGAACTTTTAAGAAGTTTATATTAGATAAGAGGGAAGATATAAGATCAAAAGAGAATTTTAGTGGAGAAGGTCAGGATCTTTTGACATCCCACATGAAGCTAAATGCAACCATGTACTTAAAGTACCATAATGATGAGAAGTTTCTTAGAGACACCATGTTAGCTTTCATTCTAGCCGGGAGGGATACCACTGCTTCTGCGCTCACTTGGTTCTTTTGGCATTTGTCTCAAAACCCGCATGTTGTAACTAACATTCGCCAAGAGATCAACACAAATCTACCAAGAATAACCACGGGAGTTGGTGACCCCGAGAGGTCGTCTTATGATTCCATGGAGTTCTTGAACAAACTAGTGTATTTACGTGGTGCCTTGTATGAAGCAATGAGACTTCACCCTCCGGTTCCGTTCGAGCGCTTGTCTCCCGTAAAACCAGATGTGCTTCCGAGTGGGCATAGAGTCGACCCAAGTACGAAGATTGTAATCTTTATTTACGCGTTGGGGAGGATGAACGCAGTATGGGAGAAGATGCTTTGAATTTTAACCCCAAGAGATGGGTTTCGGAAACAAGAGGCTTTATAGAAGTGTCTTCCTCCAAGTTCTTTACATTTAATGCAGGCCCAAGAGCTTGCCTGGGTAAGGAGGTAGCTATGACTCTAATGAAGACAGTTGTGGTGGAAATATTACAAAACTATAATATTGAGGTTGTCCAAGGCCAAAAGATTGAACCAGCTCCTGGTCCTATCCTCCGCATGAAGCATGGTCTTCGCGTCAAACTTAATAAAAGATGCTCACCTTCTGCAATATAAATGGTCCAAATGTTTTTATGTTTATACTTGGGTTTCCTTCTATATGATTCTTTTTCTTTTTAGGATTAGAAAGAGTCACCATTAGTCTCATTCATACTAAAGGTTTTGTATGCATATTTATCATTTCAAATTAGTCACTTAAAGTTAAAAATTCCATAGCATCTTTTTTAAAAATGGGATAGTTCTTACTATAGCATCAAATTAGTTACGGAATGAGAGGATCTTTCAAGAAAAGTTTGCAAACCAACTCTCTCGATTAATTTATGAAATCAGAAGCATTAGTTGGCAACACTAACCATTTCGACCCAAAGAGACACTAAACCGACTCGGAAGCGCTCGTTGTTCCATGTGCTCATTCTTTAATGGTTCGGGTAGACATATCTCCGGTATTATACATTAAACTATTTCCGGTAGTGTTTTTTTTTAACCATTGGGCCATAACAAGCCAGTACATTAGTCAAATTCCTACATTCGTATAGAGCAGGACTCGATCCTTAGTGTGATGGTGGATTAAGAACTTATCATTGGCCAATGCACTAAGGTCACTTCACTATCTCCATACTGTTTCAAATTCAGATTTTGCAATTTATTTATTTATTTTAAAAACATGAAAATGGTATTTAATCTTGAAAATAAATAATTGAATAATATTTTTAATATTTGAAAGAGTACTATTCAGATCTTTCCAATTTTTTAAGTGAAAATTTTTTATTTATAAAATGATCCAAATATATTTATTTTTAACAAGTTTTCATTCTATACCAAATAAATTGTATTTTTAATCAATTTTAAATTTCATATTGTTATTTCATCCAATCAAATTAAAAATAAAAATTCAATAATAACTTATAAATTTTTTTTTTTCAAAAGAAAAGCTTCGGACCCTATTCTCAAACATGGTTTTCGAGTTAAACTCTATAAAACATAATCATCTTTAGGAATTTTACTACTCCTATCAAATTATTTGGTTATACTCATTATTGATAGGATAATGTGTACTTTCAACAAGAAATATATCGAAAAGTTAGTGTTAATGTTAGAATGGCTAAAAGTCAAAGTTTATTAGAAGTTTAGGCTAAAATTCATGGAAAATAGTTTTTTCTTATGATTATATTGGTAATAATTAATCCAGCAAAAAGAATTGTTCCCCGCAGGTTCAATGGAAAATGGAAATGAAATAGATGATAAATAGTTAGGATACTTTGTCTTTATAAATAAATAAGCGAGTGAACATTTTGTAAGTCGTACTAGATTCGGACCCGCACATACGTGCGGGATTGATTTTAAAAACTAAATTTACTAACATATTTGTAATCAATTTTTTAGAAATGTTATTAATATTCAAGATCCAAACTCTAATTTGGTTTAGATAAAAAGAATGATCAAATTTGTTTTTGTTATCAATAAAGACAATACATTAAAAAAAGTAGTAAGAAAAAACGGTATGTTTATTTTGGGACTGAAAATGCGTCTTGTCCCGTATATGTTAAGGTTTTTCTATCGTATAACTAAGGTTTTAATAATAATTTAACTATTTGAGATTTTATATTCTATCGTATAACTAAGGTTTTAATAATAATTTAAATATTTGAGATCTTATGCTGGTCTTTACGACCAAAAAAAAAAATTTACCTTTTTGATTTTTTCTCTTCCAATCAAAAATAATCTACTCCTAAAATGTAAAACAAAAAAATGTGAAGTTACAATTTATGTAATATATTAAAAAACAATTTATCTTTTATACCACACATATATATATCTTACACTATTTGTAGATAGATGCATAAATCTAGTACATAATGACATGTTGTTTTCATCTATATAATTCTAAATATAGTAAAATCAATCACAAGTAAAGTATATTACACATCAAGAAGTGCCTTGATTTTTCTCTTTCCTGTTTTTTTTTTTCAACCATACATTAATAAATTAAAAGAGCACTCCAAGATTGGTTGCCCAAACAGGAGGATAAGAGTTTACAACTTCTTCTCCCTGTTTTACCTTAGAAAATACAGACATTACAATCGTAATTTATTTTTAAAAGTCTTTTAATCACGCAATTTCAAAACTCTGATTAGACTATTAGACTATGGGCCAGTTCGTTTAATCATGCAAGTTCACGTTTTCTTAATCTGTCTCTGGTTTAGTTTTAGCGACACTAATTACCGAATTCATTACTTTTAAGTCGCTTACTTGTAATTTGAGGGTTGAAACGAACAGACCTTATAATATATTATTGAAAACTTGAGGGTTACAACTACAGTAACGTTATATTCTATTATAACATATATAAGTTATAATAAAATTTAAAACCTGTAGAGTTGTGCAAAAGGTGCGGTGTAGCTTGTGTATTCTACATTTTTTTTTATTGAAAACATTGTAACAGTTTTTCCTATGATTTTGGCTTTACATGTCACTCTGTATAAACCACAAAAAAAATGTGAGAAAACATAGGCTTAGGAAACTAATCCAATATTAGATTAAGAGTCTTAATATGTAACTGATGATGCTAAATTTATTCAAAAATGGCATATTCGTTGTCCTGTTAACCGCTCAGAGTCAAACCTTCCATCCTAATGTTCATGTGTACTTAATCTTATATACTTGCTTTTTGAAGTACAAAAAGCAAAATAATAACTTTAGTTTACATGTAATTTTGAGACTATAATACATGAATTTAATATATTATTGGTTTAGTGAATTAACTTAATAGTTGCTTTTCCTGGTTTCTTTTTTCTTATACTCAAGATGTCGCTGGGTCAATCTCCGAGGGAAAAAATCTGAAACAAATAAATAACTTGAGGTGAGAAAAAACACCAAAATAACTATTTTGATTTTATAGAACAAAAAAAAAACACCAAAAAACACTAAAAAAAACACCAAAAGAAATATTTTAATAGAACTACAACGATGAACCTGAGTGATCAGCTTGTCAATAGGAACAATATTTATACAAAAACAAATAAGCTATCATTTAGGGTTATAGAAAAATCTTTCATCATTAAAAATATATTTTTCTTAATAGTTATGGTTCCTAAAATCACTCCAAATGGTTAGGAAAATAATAATTCTAAATTTTCAAAAATACATTTACAACTGTGATCGATAAAGGAAAAACATTTGTTATATTGGTCAATATTTTAAGAAACAATCAATTAGTTTGTTATTAAAATGGTATACTGTTGACTGTTTTGATTTTTAATTTTCGATTAGTTATGGCAAGTACAAATTAGTATTGGAGATATTTAATTCTGATTTCTTTATTATCTATGTTTAATTGATTTTTTCGAGATTTTGGTATTAATTTCTGAGATTTTCCTAGATTAAGTTGCTAAGATTATATCAACTTCCTTATAAATTAAGCGTTAATTAGTTTTAATTAGTTGTTTAAATTCTAGCTAATTTTGTGGGTTGATTTATTTTGGATTTTATAATAGGTCTTAATTGTTTCCGATTTTATAGTATGTCTTAATAGTTTCTGATTTTATGTGTTATTATCATTTAATATTTGTTCGGCTAGTATAATTATTATCAGTCTGTTTGATTCCAATTTGATTTCAATCTGTTTGCCTCCTTATTTATATTTATCCCTATTCAGTTTTCAATGATATTTCATTGTAATAATCTCTTAATCTATGTCTACTTATTAAAAATACTTCCCTTTTAATAGTATAGATGTTCATTTAGTCCATATGGATAAAAAAATCATTCACGAGAAGATATCTCTATATTAGTAAAAGAGAAGTACAAATAGAATTCGGGTCGGGTCATAATAAAAAATTAACCCGAAATTAACACAATCGGATAACGGGTTGTTTATATCCGAAATCTCTAACTGGGTGATCCGAAATCTACAATAAATCATAAACATTAAACCTTAATTAAATATTAATCTTCAAAACAATTAAACAAATATCTTCAAAATAAATATGGTCGTTTTACGTTTCCTATAATTTAGGAATCATAATTACAATTATTGAGAGACGAAATAGTAATTCACTCTTTACTCTCAAAGATATCCTATCTTAGCCAACTATATTTTCCCTAATCGTATGCATAATTTTAGTCAAATAAGGTCTTCTACAATTCGTTTCGGAAAATAAGGAATCGCTAAAACATATGATCTCATATCTTTACCAAATATATATCATCAAGTAAATGATCCTTAATTTTAGTCAGCACAACTGGATTTTTAGTCCCGTAATTGATCTCCAAAACCTGTATCTAAAACTCAGTCCACTAAAATTCCGGAAATTTGATTACCGAATTAATTAGTGAATCAATTATGATAATGTATTATGAGAACATATTTTACCTATAAATACTCATTACTTATGCACATAAATCTCATACCTTCCAACAAAGTTTTTCAGCACATATCACTTAAGCTTACGAAATGGCTGCCAACTTAGCAATAACTGATCTTGCATCCATCAAGACCGTCCAGTATGGATAGTGGGAAAGAAGTGAAGAACATCGAAGATCCATTGCTTTCAGCTTGCTTCGATCTCAACAAATACTGTCCAGAAGCAAGAGCACTAACGTTTGAGGACATTCCATTGTACTTTACTTGGGATCCGAAAGAAAAATGCTTCATAAGAAGGAAAAGAACAAATGGGAATAGAAGGATTTCGTATATTCCAAGTAAGTTTGATGGAAATTTCTGTTTGAAACTCCTTTTCCATTTTCTAAAACGACCAAAATGTGATGAAGATTTGAGGACTTATGATGGTGTCTTATATAACTCATACAAGGACATGTATGTCCAGGGGATTACTTCAAGAATGATTATTCTTAATGTTTCAGTACTTAATAAAGATGTCAAAATTTCTATGCTTTATCATGTTTAAGTTGTTTAGTATTTCCATTTGTGAAATGATAATGATATTAATAAAGGATAAGTTTCTTTTCAAATTAAGTTTGGCAATCAATTTATCTAATTTCATATATGCAACAACCAATCTAACCTATCAATATCTTAATATTTAAAGTAGATGAGAATACTTACCATTATCAAATATGTTGGACAATGTCATCTCCAATCTAAGTTGTAGGGTTCCACGAAGATACCTGATATAATTACAGATGTTTAGTACAGTTCAGTAATATCATGTAAAAATTGCTTAAACACTCCTAATTATATAATCGGGAATATTAAATCTCACATTTGCAGTATTGTCTCTCCCTTTGTCCTTCCGTTTGATTACTATTCTTCACAATTGCACTGGAAAATTAGTACATATCAATCAGCACATATGAAACTAAAGAGAAGTTGAAAACTAGATAAAACGAATACTAACAATTAGTAAAAATCGTATAAAATTTAGCTAAATTCAAACTTGATAGAAGTGATAGTCGTTTAATAATTCCAGAACTAGATATCAACTTAACCAATTAACTAGAATTAGTTTACAAGATTAGTTAAACCCACCATATAATCTGCCGTTTATGATGTATGTGTCTTTGTCCATCTGTTTTTATAGATCTCCTTAACATATTCACAGAAAAATTGCAACATAACAATAAGACCATTACAAATTAAAGCAAAGGATACATATGAAATTTTCAGTGATTTATAACATCGACTACTATTTTTCTGATAGAATTGATAAAAATGGATAAAACCAATTATAATAATTACTCAAATTGCAAAAATAAAGCTAAATTCAAACCCATGAAGGTATTGATAGGGGTTTTATTTATCTTAATCATAATAAACTTACCCAATTAACTAAGATAGATAAGGAGATTTCTAAAACCCACAATTTAATCCGCCGTGTAAGAAAACAATCAACGGCAAATATATTTCTCCTTTCTCTTCGCGTTGAAGATTTAGTTGTTCTTCAGTACGACTGGGTCTCCAAAATTGTAGAACATAACTGGACTGTGTGATGGAAATAATCGGGTTTCAATCAATTCTCTCCAAAAGGATTAGAGATGGTGAAATGATTCGAGAAGTTGAGACGGTGTAAAGCAGTCGATCGGTTCTTTTGGGGAGGGTGATCGGAAATTAATGTCTTTTCCAGGCTTTTTTTTTAATATTAAAAACCCCACGTATGAAGCCCGATTGTTTTTTGACGATTTCTAAATAACTATAAACCAAAACTTCGGCCCACCTGAGCCCAATAACAACATCAGTGCAATATATTGGTCCATTTTAAAAATATACATACTATATTATTATGTGGATGAATTGTATATTGTATCCCCCAAATGTTTTCTATGTAAAATCATAAATAATACTAATATAGAGATACAACCATACTATACTAAACAGTTATTTAAAATGAACATGTATATAAAATTTTGTATATTGTATCCCCCAAATGTGTTCTATGTAAAATCATAAATAAGACTAATATAGAGATATAACTATACTATATACTAAACAGTTATTTAAAATGAATATGTATATAAAATTTTCCTCCGCGCTGTAGCGTGGGTCAGATCCTAGTATTGTTTAATATATAAGCTGAGATATATTAAAAGGGAGATAGATAAACGTCGTTTGAGGTCTTTCATACAACCCTCTAACATGAGAACGTAATTAAAGGGATGTGAATTATGTAAATTCATTTAATCATGTTCATATACTTATAATTTATTAGTCCTGAATTTAGCTATACTGAAATTTCTTAATCATGTTTTGTTATTAGAAATTCACATTCCATATTTGATTAAAAAATTCGTTTAGATAATGTATTTTATTTACAGATAATTTTTAGATATTTTAGAATCTTTTATTTTTTATTTGAATATTTTTAAAAATTTAATTTTAGATATTTTTGGGATATTCAGATATTTTATCTGATAATTTTTGGTATTTATAGTCGGTTTGTCACTGTAAAACTAATACTTTTCTAATTTCAGTTACCGAAACAGTATACTTTAGTTTGGTATCTATCTTCTTTTGATTCGGTACTGGTTCAATACTTTTGGTTTGGTTGAATTGACTATGACCACTACAAGTTACAACAATACAAAGCCTTATCCGTTTTTAAATGGGCTTTGACCCTCTCACAATATTTCTTTTTGTTTTTTTTTTTTAAATTCTAGGCCTTTCTAACTTTTTGTTTTTGTTTTTTCCCCTTCGTCTCAATCACAGTCTCTCTCTCGTCTCGCCGGAGTTTCGTCTCACCGGAGTGTAGATTTCGTCATACCTCCTCAGAACTATGAACTCTCCTGACCTAGATGAGCAACTAGAAGCCGAAGTGTACAGTAACTTGCCTTCTCGAAACGATTCTTCAACAGTGAGGAGAAATCGAAGCTCGGGTAGATCGAAACATTCAGAGACAGAGCAACGAAGAAGAAGCAAAATCAATGAAAGGTTAATATAATGTTCAAAAGTTTCGATTTTTATCTGATTTTATTTTTTAAAAAGGGTCAATACTGAGTAGAAGCTTTCCTGATTTGTGATTCTTGGTGGGTACAGGTTTCAGAGTTTAATGGATATTATACCTCAGAATCAGAATGATCAGAAACGAGATAAAGCTTCTTTCTTATTGGAGGTTAGTTAAAAAAACGTATAGCTTTTGAACAGAACATGTGTTCCAGAATCAGAATCATGTTTTATTCTTTTACGTTGTATTTCAGGTTATAGAGTATATTCACTTTCTTCAAGAAAAAGTTCAGATGTATGAAGGTTCTCACCAAATGTGGTGTCAAACCCAAACCAAATTGATTCCTTGGGTATATTCTTTCTCCTATCTGGAGATTATATCTATCTTTGGTTGGTTTTGTTATATCAGGGAGAGAACTATGGTTTTATTGTTGTTTTCAATAATGTTCCATCTTTTGTTTCTGTAGTGGTCTATTTGACAATAGTTTCATGTAACTTTGATGCAGGGAAATAATCTTGGGTCTGTTGTGGAGGTTGGTGACCATCCTCAAATCGGTAATGATGAAGTTGCTGCTTCTTCTGGTTTCCTCTTGGATATGCAAAATTCTGTGGATTCTGATATCGACCGAGCAGTTAGTACCAAGATTCTTGAGCACAGTCCTATTTCAGCTGTTTCATCTTATGTACCTACCGAGACTTTGCCGCAGTTTGTTCAGCATGACTTTTGGCAACCAAAACCAAGCTGTGGACCAATTACTTGCAATACGAATGAACTGGTAAACTCGGACGAAAAAACATCACCCAGCTTGTCCACTGTCTGCTCACAAAGGTAAGATTTACATAGATGGAAAAAAGCTTTTGTGTGTTCTTTACTTAATTCATTCTCTTTAATATAGTAAAGTGTTGATTAAGGTTATAGTTAGGACTTAGGGATGTATATTCATTTCCTGCCTGTGTAAAAATTAGGGCTCATCTTTATACAGTGGCTGATCTTTTAACATATTTAGGCTAGGAAGTCTAAATAGCCTAGGCATAACCATAATGGTAAGTCGCTCTTTGAAATAGTGCTAATCTCCCTAAATAGGTGCTGATGCTGTTAGGTATGCAAAGATCCTAAAACTGCTATTGTACTTGGAACAGACTCAGGGTTCTAAAATGGAACAATTGGAGGAAATTTAGATGGAGATATTATATGGAAGCTCATACTGGTTTATGGTTTGATTTTGACAGGGTACTACACACACTGACTGAAGCATTTAAGTCATCAGGAGTCAACATGTCAGAGACTGTGATTTCTGTGCAGTTAAGCCTTCGGAAAAGAGCAGATCGTGAGTATTCTGTCACTGCATTTGGTTCTGAGGTATGCCTGTAAACATTTTTTTCATTTGAAAGAAACGAACGAAAAATAAGTCCACTACTATGCAAGACTGCAAGTGAATCTTATATATTTGATGTTTTGATGTTAATCTTAAATTGTATTTTGATGTTTTGATCTATTTTGCTAGGGTAAATGTGATAGCATCGCGGATGAAGAAGGGAATTCTCCTACTGAAATGGGAAGCTATTGCAAAGATTTAAATAATTCCGAGAAGAGAATAAGACGATAAAAAAATCTGGTTTTCTACTTTCAAGTTTATCACTGTTTGATATTTGTTATCGTTTAGTCGGGTTCAATTCGGTCCAGGGTATCAGTAGGTTTAGATTGGTGTATAGAGTTGTGCTACTTCTGTCGACCTGCAACTATTCTCATGACTAAGTAGAAAAGAAGAGATGTAGCCACTTTCAAAACTCCATAAGCAGAGAGATTACTCTATTTAATGGCATTTTTTTCAAGTATATGGTCTCCTAAATATATAACTTGCCCTTCTCTTTCTTACACTGCTGTACTCAAACTAGTACAAGTTGAAAACTCATATTTATTCTTTACTCCTATGTAAATATGACTGTCATATACAACAGATATGTAAGTGTTTGGTATGTAAATTATGAAACTCTTGTTCGATTACACAAGACAAGATGCTGGAACAATATAGAGATGAAGAGTAGACTCCGTAACAGCAAAGCCTCTGGCCTATTCAGAGTCTTAACTCCTCTTTGCTGACTCATCCACTTGTGCAACCTCAGGATTAGCCCATGTTTCACTCTTCTCACTTCCTTGAACCGTATCAGTATCCAACTCAGCAATTTGATTCAAATCAAATGCCTGCACAGATTGAAAAGATAGCTCATTCAGTTAACAATTTCACATGACATAAAACACTGCTTTGCATGGCTCCAAGCGCGATCAGGCGAGTTCAGGAGTAAAAAACTGAGAAGTTGTGGGCAAGGCCAAGCCTGAAGTAAAGAATAATCACTTAAAGAAGCAGACTTGTAAGGAACCAAAGTGCTTTCAGCAGCTTTTTTCCTCTCAGCACCAGCCTTAAACTCAGCAAGATACCTGTGATAGTCTCCCTTCATTTTTAGGTAAAACACTTTTTGGTTTATATAGTGGAAAGCTGGATGTAAACGAGCCAACGGGGAGAATCCTTTGGTTTGCGTGGTATAGGAAAATGAGAAAACTATATTGAGTTCTTCTCACATTTTTGGTTTATATACCTCAAGTTCTTTTTTGGGTTTTCATCAGCTATTTTCATGCAATTATATGTTCAAATCTCAAGTTTTTATGTAGACATGTCTCATTGTAAAGTTGTGACAATACGGTTTGGTTTGTAAAGATTGATAAACTTTTGAGACTATCCACTGTTATTGTATAAAATTAAATACACAACAACAAAATGAAACAAAAACGAAGCTGCAGAGAAACTTCCTAAAAATTTTATCACTACTTCTCTTCTCACTCTCGGCGAAAAGGAAATACAAAGTAGGGACTAAATTGTAAATATGACATTACCCTAATCATCCAAATTAACTTGATCACAACGGCTATAATTAGTTACTAATCACAATAATTAAACCACTAAACTTAAAAGAAGAATGGAAAAAACAAAAAACCCTACCCCTAATGTAAGTATATAAGGCAAGAGAGGCACTTGTTCTCTTCAGTTTCGATCGTTTCTCTCCTCCTCTCAATAACAATTTCCTTTTTCGTGATCACATACGTCTTTCACTCTCACAACTTTTTGAGTTTTAAATTTCCGTATTCGATCACCATGAGTATGATTCATCTCACGGATTCAGGTAAGGATATGTGGTCGAATTTGATTTTACTTGCGGATACTGCGGTTATGGTTTGGGAAGAAGAACAACGTCGTCGTCGTGGAGAAGAAGATCGCGACAAGAGTTTCTTCTATCTTTTCCCGAGGAAGAGAAGGTCGTCTTTGGTAAAGAGAAGATACACACAATTACAAAACCCTAATGAGGCTTCTAGAATGTCTTATTCTTCATCGCTCGATGATCACGAGAGGGAAAACAAAAAAAACCCTAGTTTTTTTGATGAGCCTGTGGTGTATGATGCAGAGCTACGTGCAAAGAAGGGGAAATCTAAGATGTCTTCATCGTTCCTGAACCGTCGTTGTTATAATTACCCTTCGTTACTCCTCGGTTACAACACGGCTAAGTCTGAGAAGACAGAGACGAGCGACCCTCTTTACGAACCATGCCTAAAGGATAACACGACAAGCCGCAAGAGGCGTGCCGTGCAACAGAGGAAGGGCGGTAATTTCAAGAAAGCAAAGGTTGCTTCTTTCCCAAGGAGGACGGATACAGATGCACCGGATTGGATTTTTCAGGTGATGAGAAGAATGGGAGCTGATGCCGCAAACCCGTTGCTAATCTTTGAGAAGGGCCTAAAAGCGAGTGATGTGAAATCAGGCCAGAGTCGTCTCTTAATCCCATTCCAGCAGCTCATCAGGAACGACTTCTTGACGCCAGGGGAGTATCGAGCCATAAATAAAGACGAATACAAGGAAAACGACGATGATAATATTGGTGTTGGAGCGATTTTAGTAAACCAAAGATGTGAAAAGTGGGGTGTGCGTTTTAAGATATGGGCGATGGAGAAAGACAGTGGACACGGGACCTTGAATTACGCTTTGAACTGGGGGTGGAACGATGTCGTCAAGGGTAACCACTTAAAAAAGGACGACAAGATCAGTCTTTGGACTTTCAGGTGCCGTGGAGTACTCTGCTTTGCTCTTGAGACATACTAAGCTTCTTCCTTAATTTGCTATCTGATAATGTTTGATTTGTCTCTTTGAAACGTTGTAACTACTTGATTGATCTTAGCTTATTTCTTCTGCACAGTCATTGAATTTGAGGTTATGATCTAGTAATAACTTCTAGGAAGTGTTAATTAGGTAGCTACATTAAGGGGTCTTGATGTAAAACTCGTTTGGGTTCATCTCTTCTATTATATTAGTAGTAACTTGTGTAAACCAAATGTTGTCTCAGATATTTTCTCTCGTTTGAATTGCACATTTTTTTCATAAATAAATAATATGGTTTCTTGTTTTGTCTACTTTAGTTATTACTGCACTGTTCAATACCTTTGTGATGGAAATAATCAACACAATACACGGAGCGAAACAATAAGATCATGACAAACAAGTTTAGATTACTGCACTTGTTCACTAAGCTGTTCAGGTGATTCTTGAGGTTTTATGTATACAGTGAGTAACTTCTTGGAAGTCTTACTTAGTTCTCTCCTCTACTATAGTAACTTGTCTGTCCGTCTCCTCTGTTGTCTCAGATCTTTACATCGTTTGAAATGAACAAATTTGTTAAATATAGTGAGTTCCTCTTGTTTGATCTCATGATCTCCTGCTTCGACCTAATGAGTAATGAGTAATGTGTAATGACCAGAAGAAAGAAACAAACATGTCAAATTACAGAACTTAGGATTGCCATGTAAATTTGAGGTTGCTTTAAGGAAAAATTCAGTTCGAATAGGGTAAGAAAGATGAACATGGTGAACAATGATCAAATGTACATTGTGTTGATGCTTACAGTCATATCTGAAGTCCAGAGAGTGAGATTGTGCTGCATAATCAGAGTACTGTCCTTTTATGATTCAGAGTCTTCACTCCTCTTTACGGTTGATATGCAGAGCACTAGTAGTCCATGACAGATAGTGTTTTTCCTGTAAATGTAATCGCAGCCACTCCGTTTCATCATCTTCTGATGAAACAGAACAAGAATCCTGGAGTTGTCATATTCGTGACATTGTTTCGAACTTAAATGGCCATGCCTTAAAGGCGATTTCTCTGCTTACGTTGTTGCTTCCTTCTTCTGCCAGAAGCATTTTGTCGAACATCTTGTAGGCATCAAAGTCCAGCTTACCATAAAGATGATATATTTTAGCTTGAATCGAGGCAAAGTCAACTCCAATGTTGCAATCCATTCAGTTTCACCTAATGAAACGTGGAATCCTCAACAAAACTCATTGTCACGTAACGTTCGTCGGACCGAGCTCACGACGCACCACCATTGTTAAAAAATCTGGTTTTCTACTTTCAAGTTTATCACTGTTCGATATTTGTTATCGTTTAGTCGGGTTCAGTTCGGTCCAGGGTATCAGTAGGTTTAGATTTGTGTATATAGTTGTGCTACTTCTGTCGAGCTGAAGTAGTTGTGCTACTTAGATTGGGTGTCAGTCGGGTTCAGTTCGGACCATATTCTCATGATAGAAAAGAAGAGATGTAGCAACTTTCAAAACGGGAAAAAAGCTTAAAAATACCTCATCTATTTTTTATTTGGAAGTTTAATATCTCATTTTTTTTTGTTGGAAGAAAAATACTTCATTTAATTAAAACGTCTGATTTAATACTTAAACTAATAAATTTTGTTAGTTTTATACTTACGGTTTTTTGACAAAAATAAAATTCCATTTTTACCCTTAGGATATCAATTAATAATTAATTTTAGATGATATAGTATTAATTTATAATTTTAATTGAATTAAAATTAATAAAAAGAAATATTAAATAAACTTAATTTTTATTCAAATAAACCTATAAATTAAGAAAAATTCTTGGTTTACAAAAGAGTGATTAGAGTTTAGATTTTACAATTAAACGAAATTATATGTCAGTTTGGGTTTACAAAATAGTGGTTAAGGTTTAGATTTTATAAATAAACAAAATTATATGTCGGTTTGGGTATACAAAGAGTGGTTAGGGTTTAGATTTTACAATCAAACAAATTTATATGTCGGTTTGGGTTTATAAAAGAGTGGTTAGGGTTTAGATTTTAAAATTAAAAAAAATTATATGTCGGTTTGGGTTTATAAAAGAGTGGTTAGGGTTTAGATTTTACAATTAAACAAAATTGTATTTCAATTTAGGTTTATAAAAATATGATTAGGGTTTAAATTACATAATTAAACAAAATTATATGTCGCTTTAAATTTATAAAAAAGTAATTTAGATTTACATATTATAACTAAAAACTATAATATAATGTTTAGAATTAATAAATTTAAAATTGAATGATATACAGATTTTGTTTCTTTAATTAATAATTTGTTTCCTTAATTAAGTGGGGGTTAATCCAAGAATTGTCTATAAATTAATACCAAGTCATTTAAAATTAATTATTAATTAATATAGTAAGAGTAAAAATGAAATTTTTATTTTTGTCAAAAAATCGTAAGTATGAAACTAACAAAATTTATTAGTTTGAGTATTAAATCACACGTTTTAATTAAATGAAGTATTTTTCTTCCAACCAAAAAAGACGAGGTATTAAACTTCCAAATAAAAAATAGATGGGGTATTTTTAAGCTTTTTCCCCCTTTCAAAACTCCATAAGTAAAGATTGTTCCATTTAATGGCATTTTTTCAAGCATATGGTCTCCTAGATAAATATAACTTCTTGCCCTTCTCTTTCTTACACTGCTGTACTACAAACTTCTAACATGTTGAAATAAATGAAATGCCTGTATCATGTTGTGAGCTTCATTTGAGAAGTAAATTTGATTTGAGCCATAGTATCTAGATCTATAGATTCAGGAACAGATGTAGAAGTTGAAAACTCATATTTTATTTTTTACCCTTATGTAAATATATGACTGTCATATACAACAACAGATATGTAAATGTTTGGTATATATATTATGATACTCTTGTTCGTATTAAGGAGGCTGCTTGTTTGCTGAAGAAGATGAAGCAGGAGGAGGGCCAGGGTTGCGTGGTGGTGGGAAGAACGGGAATGGAGGAAATGGAAAGATTGATGGAGGTGGAGGAGGGGGAGGGGGAGGTGGCGGTGGTGGATTTAAGCCTGGAAAGATCGGTGGCAGTGGAGGAAAGATAGACCATGGCGGAGGAGGAGGAGTTGGAAGAGGAGGACGAGGCTGAAATGGATTTGGAGGGAATATTGATGGAGGAGGAAGAGCTGGGGGTGGAGGAGGCTTAGGAAATAATGGAGGGAATAACGATGGAGGAGGAGCGGGAGGAGGCTGAGGTGGACGAGGCTGAAATGGGTTTGGAGGGAATATTGATGGAGGAGGAGCGGGAGGAGGAGGCTGAGGAAATAATGGAGGAAATATCGATGGAGGAGGAGCAGGAGGAGGCTGTGGAAATAATGGAGGGAATATTGATGGAGGTGGAGCACGAGGAGGCTGAAACGGGTTTGGAGGGAATATCGAAGGTGGCGGTGGCCGTGGCTGAAATGGATTGGGTGGGAATATCGAAGGTGGCGGCGGCTGAAATGGGTTGGGTGGGAAAATTGAAGGTGGTGGTGCAAACGGGTTTGGTGGAAAAATGGAAGGTGGCGGTGCAAATGGGTTAGGGGGAAAAATCGACGGTGGTGCAAATGGGTTTGGAAGGAAAAACAATGGAGGTGGGAAAAAGAACTTCTTGTCTATTGGGTTCTTGTTTGTGTTTGCGTTGTTTGGTAGGTGTCTTGGTGATGTCTTCTGTTTGTGTCGATGATCTCTTCTTCTTGCTTGCCTAATATGTTTCAGAATCCGTCGAGTCTTTGCACATCTCACCTCAGAGAAAGGACACAAAACTTGAAATTCTCTGTGATGACCTTTTGTCTCCTTTCTGAACCTTTGTTGTTGTGCTTGTCTGAATTTGCAATTAAGCTCACCTTCACATATCCACAAAGAAGAAGACAAAAACTTCTCAAAATAGAAAAGAGAAAAGTTTCTAAATACTAAAACCAGTTTGTGGTGATGATGATACCTGAGACTGAGAAGAGGTTCTTGTTGTTACGATGGACAGTGTCAGGTAGAGTTGTAGCCACTGAAGAATAATTACTACTGAATGTTATGGTTGAGGCAATGAAGATGAGGATGAGAAGAGGAGACATTTTGGAGCCCTGCGCCTTTAGAGTTGAATGTGGTTTTGTTTTTACTCTGATATTATTATAAGACACTGAAACCTGCTTCTTCAAAAAGTTATTTTGTTCTTTTCTGTCCCGTGATTCAACAACATTATTGATTTCAGTTTCTGGGAACACAAAGAACAAAATAACAAAACCTTGGTATTTATTCTTTTGTTTTTTTTTCCTTCATTCAGACGATTTATTCTTTTGTTTATGATATATTTTTCTCTAATTTCTCATAATTGATCTTTAAACATTAAAAAAACTGGTAACTGATTCTCTAAATTTATAGATCATATATCTTGAATTTCGATTTGGTAACTTCACTGGACTAGATAATTCCATTACTGTCCGTGTTAAAACCAACAGAATCCAATCTTCACGAGAGTTTAATGTTCAAGAGTATTCCTCAAAACCCTCACGACCGTGACTTGTATACACAACAAGAAGTAGTTGGCAACACAGTCTTTATCTCTCAAACATTCACATTCAAAGATTGAAGCTAAAAGAAGGGCTTACAATGTTGCAGAAACCTGATTCATATTAGCTAACAATGTATGAAACACAAACCTCGTGATACAAGACTGATTAAGAGAATCAGAAAAACGGAGATACTTGATTAAAAACCCACAAAACACAAATGGCGAAACACATTAGTTTCCCGCAATGATGTAAAAATATAACCTGAGGAACTATAACGACGACACACAAAAAGAGAAGAAGAGTTACCATTTTCTTTACAAACTGCACATCGAGTTTTCCCACTTTGCATACATTGTTGTAGAAGATCAGTTTCACTAGTGTGTATAATGAGAATTGAGCGGGCCACGACGGGGTTTTTTACGTTCTCAATGATTCTTTATCGTAAAAGGCAAGGAGCTGTTTGACATGGTTTTGCCAAGCTGCAACACTTTGACCATCTACAGTGACCCAATCAACAACTGTTGCTGCAGGCTGTTCCCACCATTCATCGAGCTGCATTAAATACACAAACAAAAATGTTATCAAGCTTCGTATGTGAAAGGGTGTGCCGAAGAATTAAAAAAAAAAAAGAAGGTAAATAAGGATTTTAGTACAATATATGACAGACAACTAAAAGACTAGAAAACATAAACTTGATTTGCGCAATCTTGTAAACCATTGTCCAGTGAAAAATTAAATTAACTAGTTATAATGGAGACTAAATTAAAAGGTAAGCTTAAAGAGCACCAACTGTAAGAAGGATCTCAAATCCCAAACACAAACCAAAATTCATTTAAACACGGTCAGGCAGATTTTATGCTTCTCATTTTATGGTTCAGACAAGCCATACTTTGGGAGCCATATGACTTAGAACGTCCACATGAAAATGCATTAAGATGGTCACCATCTGTACTATATTATGCATAACAAACAAGAATTTTAGTTAAAATTAGTTTCATACCAAACCCCTGACGTATTTGCAGTGCTCAGAGGAGGCTTGAGCATTCTGGACTGCAGTCCTAAGTTCAGGCAACCATTGGTCCGATATTGTATTCTCTTGCTCAGAAGCGAGATCTAGGCAGTAATTAGTTGTTCTGCATACAAAATACATAGTTAGTACAATGAAAGTTTACATAGGAATAAATAAATACCGATATCGGTGGCCTGTGTACGCCAAAGTACAGAGGAATACGTCTTACCTTTCATATTTTTGCTGCGCGCGGAAAGCATGATCTAACAGAGAATGACCACTTTCAACTAGATCCTGTCGTATATGGACCAAATCGATTGCCTTTGCTAAGTCTTCTAAAACACATGCTTCAGAACCACGAACCCGTAAGCAGAACTCAAGAGACTCTAAAACTGTGGCCAAACTTGCATCTGAACCCTCCAGACCTATTTAAGAAGCAAGAATATTCATTATAATCAAACCCTACTAAGAAGCCACTAAAACATTGTGGCCTATGAAAGGATTTCATATCAGGGAACACTTTCTATGCTTGAAACCAGCAGCAAATCTATGTGGCTATTCTAGCATACATCAATCTACGTGGTAGGTTGATGAACCAACAGTGCTAAGAACAAGTGTTTCTATGTTTGTTTTATTTGATTTTGCATAGCACTGAAAGACACTTTAATTCATGAGACAATGAGCAATGGTTTCCAATAGGAAGCTCTTTCAAACTGGTATGGTTCAATACACATGAACCTTTCCAGAGGGATGAACTGTACGTCATTGGGTATTTTTTTTTCTAAAAAGAAGAAAATTTCACCTGCAGGATATTGAAGGGCAGCAGAAATGCGACATATAGATGGAATTGCTGATGGATCTCTTGCACCTGCTCTTGCAGTTAATAGAGCAGCATTCTTCTCTGCATAGGCAACAGCTTCAGGTCCTGTTGATCCATTAGCTCCCATAGACTCTAGAAGTCCCTGTTGAAGAAGATTTTCATATAAATGAACAGAATCGAGGCATTTATCTATATACAAGTTTGCTAATTTGAAAGAACACTAAGTCTTCTATTTTCACATTCCGTTACACCTATGAGACCAGCAAAAATGTTGCTTGAAGCATATTCCCAATGTTCTTCTATGATGCATGATTATTTGACTTACAGACCAAAAGAACCTTGAGGCTTGAACATATACCACACATTTCTATATGCAACTTCTGTTATTTGTGTATTGTGCAACAAACATCAGTCTTCAGTTATCAGTCAAATATATATCTTACGATTGAACTTGTATCTGGCAGAAATTGCTAGAATGTCATCTGACAATTTACATACCTGGGGAGTAGCCGGAAGCATATAGAGAGAGTTATCAGGACTTTGAAAGAAAGCAGACACTTCTTTCTCAATAAAATCTTTTGCGCTGTTTGAAATGTCCACAACAACTTCACTAGCTGGAATTACAGTTCCTGCTGCATATTCCCTTGCAGCGAGGGGTTGCTGATTCCAGAATGCAACAGCATCCTATATAAAAAAAGGTCAGAGTATTGCCTATAGTAATTATCACTTAACAATTTAATGAAAGAATCAGTTGGGATATTACCATGTTGGCCTTGAGAAGAGTTGTATATATGGTTTCAAGTTCGGATCTGCGAGCATCAAATTCCTCAATTTTCTTCCACTTCTTTTTCAAGGAATCTTCGGCTTCTTTTCGTTCTGCACATAATTTGTTTAGCCGTTGTATTTCAGATAACAGTGTGTTTAAGCTAGCCCTCAAACCAGCAGCTTCTCTTTCCTTTCCCCATACATCCAACTGCAAAAGAAAAATTGGATAGCTTGTTCAAGCAAATATATCTGCATGTATATTAAACATACAATGAACTTTCATGATAACTGAGAATCAGTTATGCAGTGCCTGCTACATGACATATATAAAAGTATTGTGATTGTAGAATTGTACAAGAATATAATTATTCTTCTAAGATTCAAGTGGAAGGAAAAAAACTAAAGAAATCAAGGGAATCTGGCATCTACCTCAAATTGCCTAAGATTGCTACCATTCTGTGTTGTGCCTCCAGAAAACGAATGTGAAGCTGCATCAGCACTTCCATGCAAACGGTTGATAAATTTGTGGCATAAATCACGAGCTTCGGCCGCTTTGTTAAGTGCATCTTCAGTAGCCAAAAATTGTTGAACATGCGCTTTCTGGAAAAAGTAGCACAGGTGAAAGGTAAGATAAACAGACTTTAAAAATATGGCCGTACAGTGCAACACATACAAAAACAACAGTGGAAGACCAAATCAAATATCTGTCTGAATTTAACATTTTCTTAACTTGAATAACTCTCCTTTCCCTGTATGTACAAATTAGAAGAAGAACCAGCAAAACTAGACAAAGAAAACAACCTGCCGTTCAAGGAGCTGGTTGTTAGATCCTTGGAAATGTGTGTCTGTGCCTATATTCCCATTACCATTAAACTGATAACTCAAAGGCGAGCTCACATCAGAAGAAGAATTGTCTGTTACCCGGTTGTTCTCAAACTTATACCTGTAAATAGATTGACATCCAATTGCTTATGTTAGTCCAAAGCAACCCTGGAACAAGAACTTAAGAAAGCAGATATGACTCATTTGGTGAAAACTGAAAACTTGATATAAGATAGAGATACAATACTCATTGATCAAACATAACTTAAAGGAAGCCCAGGAACAGCTCATATTGACCAGATCAAAATACGTTTCAATAGAAGTTAGCTGCAACGAAATCAGAAAGTACTAGATTGCTATATGAGTTTCATAATCTTCCGCATCAGTCTCAAGAGAATTAGCAAAAAATAGCATGCAAGGTGCATTTGAGTGAATCACACACTACAGAATCAGGAGTACACAATAACAGTGTGGCATAAGAGGGAAGTCAGAAGACACCTTAACATTTCAGCATCTGCTCTGACATCAATCTTCTCCATCTCTCTGGATATCAGGGTCTTAATACGTAAAGTGTATGCAGCGATAGCCTGAAGCAGCAGAGGAGGACCCCTCAGGGAATTTACTATAACAGTTTTCATCTCATCAGTTATTTCTCCATCATATTCAAAACCGAGCTTGGCTGTTTCCAGCTCAGGATGGGAACAAATTCCATTTCCTTCGTATGCAGGGAAAAAGTTACGTATTCTTTCAATCATGTGTGATGCAAGCAAATCACAAACTATTCTGATATTTCGCTCTCGGGTTGTTTCCATGAGAATGACATCATCTGCAGACTTAGTTCCTTTGACAGTGGAATAAACAGCTTCCCTCTCACTGTTAGCACTGAGGCTGCTTGACACTTCATTCGACGAATTGACAGACCGTTTTGCATCATTTGCTTGATTAACGTAGACTTGTAGCCTTTTGTGATACTCTGCAAATATTCTCGTTGCTTCGTCGCATTGTTGATCATAAGCTTCCAATAATGCTTGCCTGTGTCTGAAAAAAGGAAACAAAAAAAACTCACCAAACAATTTGAAAGATAGACTGAGCATAACAGAAACAACGATTTCCATTGTTGTATCAGCAGTTTCAATGCATTTCAACAGAGCGATGCTGTTGATAAAGCTTCATGACAGGGGAAAATAGAAAATTAATATCATTAAGCATGGATACAAACTTAAGAATGGTTGATGTGGCATATCCATGAAACCAAAGCAACACAATAGCCTGAAGAAATCTCATATATTCCATCGTAGAGGTATATCAAGATTCTTGGAGAATCAACATGACCTAAAAAGAAAAATTTCAGGGCTATATATATATATACATGACTGCTTCAATCACAGAGAACGAAATCGAAACCAGCTAAACATGGCACAGACTCTAACTAGCTAAACATGACAAAGATAAAAAGCTATACTTATAACGGTTCTGTTGGGGACATAAGACTAGTGATAAAAACGCATAGCCACAATCAGAGAAAGCTAAGTGGTGCAGGTTTTTTCTATTGTATTCTCTTACAAGTGAGAAGCAAAGTATTGAAACACTGTATCCAAAATGAAGATTTAAATCAAACCTGTAATTTGCTCTTTCGTCAAGCATCCTTTTCCGTTCTGCTTCTTCTCTAGAAACCTCCAACATTCTAGCTTTCAAATCTTTTCTTTGCCTCCTCACTATGTTCCTCAATCTCTCCACCTCCTTTGCAGCTAATTCCCTTTCCTGCAATGCAGCCTCTCTACCCTCTGCATAACTCGAACTCTCCCCAGTCACTGTCTTTTCCTTCCGCCGTCCTTTTCCCTTACCCTCCTCCTTCACAGGATTCGCAGAACTCCCAACGCTTGCAGCATTACTACTTCCTCCATGAACTGTAATGTTCCGCCTAATTCTCTCCACTGTCTTCTCCGATTTCACTCGGTTTATCAAAAAATTCCAAACAGGTATCATATTCCCTCTACAAATCTTCCTAATAGCATCAATGGAAGGAACATGAGACTTGCTTGATCCACTATACGGACCTAATTGCCTGTACCCCATTTCCTTCTGTAACCATTCTAGTATCGCCTCCGGTGTCGGAGCTGAACTCGTTAAACTCTGCATTCTCTCTACAACTACAAATACCTAAAACCAATCCCTCAAATCTTCACGAAACTTCCGAAATTTCTACTCATGCTTTCCGTCTTTTTGCTCAAATCCAAAACAGAAACGTACCGAAACACCTAGGTTACTCAAATCGAGTACGTACACATTTTTTTAACCTATTCAATTCGAGAAATGTAGAAACAATCAAGCGAACTGAATAATCCGATGAACTCGGTAGGATGAAAAAGTACTATACGAACAGATCTGGAATTACGAAGACTAATTCTCGCCGGTTCCGGTGACGGTAAGAGGAAGACTATGACGGAGAGATGGATCTGGATAGAGAGATTTCAAAATTGAAGGTCCCGCTTGTTTGTTTATTGGATTTTTCCAATTCCAAGGGAATCAAACTCGAATTTTTTCTGCAAGTGTGTCGTCGACTGTTGAAACTTGAAAAATTAACCGGGTTAGGATTCGGGTATTAGGTGTATCCGGGTCGGACTGTGTAATTTAAAAAACAGATGGGTCAAAATTAAAGTAGCTTAAAGTATAATTCAAAACTATAGGGTCAAAATTGAATTTACAAAATATGAAAGGGACATATTTCCGGAAATTTATGTTTTTCCTGGTTAAATTTGCCGATCAAAAACCCTCAGGTTCCTAGGGTTTTGTTTGTTTCACAGTCTCAAATCGGAAAATTTTGAAACTATGACGACGGAGCTAGTAACGCCGGGAGATGTAATTGGGAAAGCTACTGAGTTTAAAGCCGGAAAAGGAGCTTACGTCAACGACACAACCATCTACGCTTCCCTCACAGGAACTCGTCGGATTGTTTCTCCTCTTCCCGAATCACTTGACCAGGTTTCGTGCTTTGTTTCAATTTTTTTTTCAAGTGATTGATTCCTCTGTTACATTAATATAGCTTGCTGAATCCTCTGAGAAATTAAAATCGTTGGATTGTTGATTGTAATTGAAATCAAAATCGTTGGATTGTTATACTTGTTTTTGTGATTATTTATTGATATATATATATATAACTTATTGGATCATCAAAATGGCAAAGCAGAGAGCTGTTGTGGAAGTTACGGGTCACAAGGCACATGGTCCTATACCAGAGCCTGGTTCTGTTGTCATAGCAAGAGTGAGTTTTGTACTTGTGGATTCATTGATGTTCATACTAAGAAAATAAGTAATTTTGGAACTCTGATTCTCTGTTATTTTTTGATAGGTGACTAAAGTTATGGCTCGGATGGCTGCTGTTGATATCTTATGTGTTGGTCCAAAGGCCGTTCGTGAAAATTTTGCTGGCGTGATCAGGTTGGAATTTCTCATGCTTCTATGGTGTTGATTTGGTTTTGTTTTATGTGTTGATCTAACTTGTGTTTGCTCTTTCAAAGGCAACAAGATGTTAGAGCAACAGAGATTGACAAAGTTGACTTGCATCAGTCTTTCCATGCTGGTGACATTGTTAGAGCTATGGTTGTATCCTTTGCACACCTAAGATTTCTTACTTACTGTCTATTAGTATCTGGTACTTTTTACAGTTTAGGGGTCGACCAGTGCTTAAACATTTCTAGGATTTGTTACCTTGTGCCATCCAGTTACTCTTTTCACTCACACATCTTGTTGTATAATGTAATTCGAATGTAGCGTAGTTGTAATCTATAATAGTATATGATGTTTTAGGGAATAACATCTGAAGTTTCCTTAACTTTGGACTCTTAAAGCTGTCTCTTGGTGATGCACGGGCATACTATTTGTCGACTGCTAAGAATGAACTTGGTGTGGTCTCAGCAGAGAGTGCTGCAGGTATATTCTTTTATTTTCCTACTCTTGGAAACTATTAAGTCTATAGCTGAGCTGTTCACATATCAAAGTGTATACATTTCCAACTTGTAATTTACTTCTTTTGGCACTTATATGTCATGAAGTTAATTTCCTTTTGAATGATCATAGTTAACTTCCTTTTCGTGGTCTGGTGATTGATTGTGCAGGCGAAACAATGGTTCCTATAAGTTGGACGGAGATGCAGTGCCCCTTGTCAGGCCAAACCGAGCAAAGGAAAGTTGCCAAAGTGGGTAGTTGAACTTCAAGGCGATACTTGGCTCCTCTTCACATATTGTGGTGTGGTCTTTGTGAGATTTTATTACAATTTTGACTATCAATCAGGTGTAGAGATAAGTTTAGATCCACTTGACCTTATCAAGGTTGGCACATTCATGATACTATATTAATTAGGGTACTTACAAGTTGTTAAACTCAAAGACATTTTGTTGTTAGTGACTATTTCAAAAATTTGTGTGTTTATGTTTTTGCTTCTTGGTAAAAGAAAACAGTTGATTTTAAAGTTGAACACAAATCCACAACTCCAACTATGTAAGTAAAATTAAAATACCATTTGATGTCGCGACATTTAAATCTTTTGAGCTGGCACAAATATCTTGGTGAATTGTTCAGATGTGAACTTAACAACACTGACTGCAAAGAGAACTAGTGAATGATAAGAGAGAGTGTAGAGTCAAAATTAGGGTAGCTTAAGCTTGTAATCAAACATTTAGGGTCAAAAGTAAAAATAAGTAAAATTAAAGGGACTGTTTCTGGAAAATTTCTGTATTTTCCTGGTTAAAAGTTCGACCAAAAAGGTATGGATGAAAAAGGAAGAAGAAGACAAAGACGAGAAAGAAAGAAAGAAAGAGAGAGAGAGAGGAAGGATCGCTATTATTCCGGGAAAATCATTCTGCACTTTTTAGAAGAGAAACCTGAAAAAAATCTTCAATTTTTAAAGAATTAGTCAACAGATTAATTTTAATTAATTACCCGGAGATTTCCTGGGGGTTTGTTTTTTCTCATTGCTTCTGGATTTTTTCTCAGGCTTCTCTATCTCAAAAGGTGCTCATCGATTCCTCTGTTTTTTTTTTCTACTTCTTTTTAAAAATTGTATTTGATGATCATATGATTTGATTGAATACCATTCATTACTGATGATCATCTAATGTTTCATCGGTTTCGAAAAACCCTTCTTTGATAAGCTTCTGATGATTCCTTCATATTTTGGTTTCATCTCTCTGATTTATGCTTTTTTTTCTCAAAGGTTGATGCTTTTTTTTTTCTCATACATTAAAGAACGAATCTTTTTTTTCCTAAAACTTGATTTTTCTAGAACTTGTATTAGCAGGTTGCCTGGTTTCATTTGGTTTTTAGAAATGTAAAATTTTGATATGTTTCTTCTATTACAGGTGGTGATTCGACTGTAAGAACAAGAGTTTTGCATTTAGAAGAGAGAGAGAGGATTCTGGTTTGCGGGAGCTAGTGAAAAAAAAAACTTCTGTGAAATTGGGGTTCCTCTCTCATTCTCTGTAAAATTTGAAAACTTGAGGTTATTGAGTTTGTTGAAGATATGGGTGCTTTCTGTTGTTGCTTTCAAGTTGATCTCTTTGAGAGTTATGTGAATCCAAACACTTCCATGACTAGGAGGAACTGTCCATGTCTAAATTGCTTCCTCCAGAGTTTCATGGGTTTGGTATGTTCTTTCCACCTTCTTCATCAATTAAGCAATGATACATCAAAATCATTAATATCTTCTCATGCTTTGGTAGATATGAACTCTGGTTTTGCTGAAACTTATGGTCTACCTCTTTTTTTTTGTGTAGTATGCATCGTTATTTAATAGAGGGGGAATGCATCCGATACCTTCAACCGTCGAGACTGCTACAGTGATGAATTCAACAACAGCACTTGATGACTCTCTGTCTAATGTGTATCATTCTCCTCCAAGACCATTGCCTTACGATGCTGATCCTAGGTATTTTCGTCTTGTTAAGGGCTCTAGCCATTCAGGTGAAGAATCACAACCATTAAGAGGTGATACTGAAATGAGTTCTGAAGCTTTGGGTGGTGGAGGTAAATGGAGTAAGTCTGATTGTGAAGATGGTTCGAAAGAATTGTATTCTAAAGGTTCATCAACCATTGCAAAGTCGAAAACAGTGCCGGGGATTGAAAATTATTACGCAGAATCGGATGATGAAGATATTTGTCCAACCTGCCTTGATGGTAAAACTAAGACACTAGTTTGATGCTGTTATTATTCTCTTTGAACTCATCATATGCAGTTTTGTTTAGCTTATTACCGCGTGATAAGGAGTGTGTTAGGTTGTTAGTATATCTTTATAAGTTGCTTTCATGGTTCCATTTCTTGATTTAATGCTCTCCTGAGTAATTAGGCCATCTCAGGATAGTTACGTTAAAGTTCTTAGAATGGAATTATGTAGATAACGAAATCGTTGCGAGTGCTTTGATGCAATATTGGTTTCAGAATTCTTTGTTTTACAATGTGCAGATTACACCCCGGAGAATCCAAAGATAATAACCAAGTGTTCTCACCATTTCCACCTTAGTTGTATCTATGAATGGATGGAGAGAAGTGAAACTTGCCCTGTCTGTGGAAAGGTAACTCGTCGCTTTCTTACAAGTTTTAAACTTCAAATTTGGTTAAATGTTACATCAGTCTCCTTCATAGATATTAAATGTGCATCATTTTGTATTAGAATTTCTCTACTCCATTTTAAGCATTAACATTTATTGCATCCATAAGTAGACTGGTCCTGAGATCCAAAAAAAAAAAAAAGAAAAGAAAAGAATGGACTGGTCCATTTCTCATACTATTCTTGGTCATATGAACCATGACATAAATTAACATTTTGGAGTTAATGCATCTTTAGCTAATTTTTTTCCAACCTAATCTTTCAGGTGATGGCATTTGATGAAAACGAAACTTCTTAGCATTGTAATAAAGGCTTCCTCAAAGAACAAAAAAAGGAGTTGAGTCTTGCTCTATAGAATAAACAGAGAGAAATCACTTGTACATAAAACTTTCTGTGAATATCCAGATGCCTTTGACAGTAAATATGAGAATTGTGTGATATCTCCTAATATTATAGACTCATATATATATATATATATCATTATTTATCTTCAAAAAGTTTATTGGAATGAAAAAAGTATGAATCTTTCAATCACTTTTGTTTTCATCTGAATATAAATGATAAACATATATGGCTTATCAACCCGAAACAATATTTTTATTTCTGAAATCAGAGCAAGAAGAAGAACAAGGATGAACGTTGTGTTTCTATTCAACTTCTTTGAATTTATTAGACAATCCATCAAAGACCTAATTTGTATCACTACACCAGCTTATTGAAACACCACATTTGTATTATTACACCAACTTATTGAAACACACCAAATTTGTATTATTACACCAACTTATTGAAACAGTAAAAAACGCAAAGCTCAAAGAAAATAAACACAGTCTCCATGGACATTAAAAGCTTCAACAACTCTTGAGTTCACTGTTTGTATTTCAAGCTGAGGCCGCTTTAAACGCATTCTGGAATATCTCGGGCGGTTGCGCACCACTCACTTTCACCTTCCCGTTAATCTGAAAAAAGAAAAAAAACAGTACAAAGTAAGGATACAAGACTACAAGGACACATTAAAAATGGCGGTCTGTTTCACTCTGTACTAGAGTTTTGCCATGATCTTATAAAGGCCAATCGATATGTAGCGCGAAAACTTACCGTATAATTTGGAACTCCACTGATATTTTGTGAATACTTTGCCAGCTCTTCTTTCACCTTTCATTATAAAAAAAAAAAGTTAAGAACACATCATTCAACACATTTTCCTACAGAACAAACACTAATAATCACATGATTCAAACACACCTCTGTGACTCCAGTGTTGGGGTCTGAGAGTAATTCTTCTGCTCCTTCTATCCCAACCTTGTTAGCCGTATCAACCAAAAACTCCCTGAATTCATCCGCAAGGTTATGTCCAGTTAACGTCTAAGGCTTATCTATCCCAAAACAGTACAAAGTAAGGATACTTAAAGGCTTATCTATCCCAAAACAAAACTGTTTTACATATTTTTTTTGGGATAAGAGCTTTGTGTTTAACACCTGTCACCAATGAACTTTCCCTGCGTGAAGTAACCGATAAACAATTCCTCAACAAGTTCATGTTGTTTCTCCGGCGCTTGTTTACCGGCATAATGTATAAGTCTATGACTATCCAGACTGTTTCCACTGTTCTTATAAACAAAAAAACATTTAGACAAAATAGACAAAAGATATCTCTCTTCATTGTTGATAAACTAAAAGAAAATATCTTGGTGCTTACGTGAGACCGGATGTGTCAAACTCTAAGCCAAGACCTTTAAAGACCTGTAGTGAAATGAAAGATTATCTCAAGATTGTCTCAACAAGAACATAAGCTACGTTAAAGAATTGGTAAGTTAAATAATAACCTTGGTCATTTGTGCGAACATTCCTTCATATCTGTTTCCATATTTCTGTCTATAAAACTCTTTCTTACTCACACCTTCTTTTGGTGCAGATGGATCAAGAAAAAACGGACGCCATCGGATCTACGTTTATTTTTCAAGAGACAAGTACTGTCACCATCTCAATCATTCTTCAAGTAAACGAAATATTAGAGAGTAGTGAGAGGTAACCTCAAAGTTGTATCGATCTTTAGATGCATCAATGGCTTTGTCAAGATTCTTCTTTCCCACAAAGCACCATGGACACACTGAATCCGAGCTTACATCAATTTGAATGAGCTTTTTCGATGCGGTATTGCTCGTAGACTCAGCCATTAGGAGTTTCTCTGATCAAATTCAATCACAAAACACATAAACCAATGGATCCATTAAACTCAGAAAAACATGAAAGAAACTTGATCTTCACTTTTAAGTCAACAAGGGCACTTGAAATCATCTTATTCACATACAAAGATTATCTAAAACTCCTAGATTATAATCAAAATTTGACAATTCATTGAGAATTCATTAAAGTGAGAAACTGGAAAAGAAAAAAAACTTGATCTTCATTATCAGGTGGATCCAAGTATTGGAACTACATAACTGTTCTATCAATACTAGTCACATCAAAAGTTTCATTTCAAAACTTGCCTATATGAAAATTCTTAGATTGGACTCACCAGTCCAAGAATTTTGGACTCAGACAAAAACTCTCTAAATCCACCCTATTTTATAGTTCTGACAGTTCTTTAATCAAACAAGAAATTGAAAAATTCAACTCTTAAAAAATTCTCCAAGAAATGAGCTATAACGCTTAATTTCAAAGATTATTTGGATGAAATCTCAAAGATTAGAAGAACGATTCATATCCTAATTGTACAAATCTAACGCATATATGTGTAATATATGATCTAAAATGATTTTCATAGTTTACCTGGAAAAGATTGGAGGAAAGAAGATGCAGGTGAACCTCTAATGGAGAGACAAGTACGAAACATAATCTCACCAACCATGCACGCACGATGATGATATAGCACATTCTCCCCTACTTTTCTACATTGTCTTGTATACTCTTTTGACTAATCCGTATGAAATATACTTTCAACATCTTTCTTCTATCTTTCTTGACTGATAAATTGAAATGAAAATGATGGTTAATTTGACCAAACTAGAAAAAAAAAATTCACAAAAAACAATTTTTAAAATTATTTGCAATGATTGTAGCACTTAAGCAAATGGCCCATTAGCTCAGTTGGTTAGAGCGTCGTGCTAATAACGCGAAGGTCGCAGGTTCGAAACCTGCATGGGCCAATTTTGAAAAAACAAATTCTTTTGATGAATTAATTGTAATTTGTAAAAATGTTTCTTTTTTTTTCCTAGAATAGCTGGATCGCTATTTTTTTTTTTTCTTTAACTTATCCACTAGACGATCTCTTTCTATTAAACAAGTCTTTTAACAATGTAATTTTGATTAACTCACTGAAGAAGACAAATCCTTCTACAATGTTAATTGAATAATCCTATTGCAGTATCACCATTCATGATCTCATAAATGTTTATGATACGTTTCCCTATATTGTGGTTGCAGCTTAGTTAATCTCGTTGACTTTTGATAAATAGCTGTTGTACAAAAACATAGCATATTTTACCAAGTATATCCCAACGACCAAAACTTTTTAAAACTATACAGCAACATATAAATTGTATGACAAGTCCTTGTGGCCGAATAGTATGTATCAATGTTGTTGTTGTGTCATAATCTAACTTCAACTTTAATTGTGTATACTTAAATAGAATAAAGATGTTCTACATTACAAACTATCATTAGCGATCCCATGAACATAATTTAAAGGACGTTTTAAGGTCTAACATTTTTATAGCTTTCTATTTGTTATCTAATATACTTTTCTATCTAAAAAATTGCATTATAACCCCAATCAATGCCCTAATTGCTTTCTCTCCCAGGCACAAAGCCCGAGACAGCCGCTCGCCGAGGAGATGATGTCTTTCTTCCTCCGTTGTTCTTCCCCGCTATCCTCGTCGCTTAATCGGAGTTTCTCTCGCCTCTCTCGGGTCCAGCTAAGGACTACGAAGATCCGTTTTCTTATTTACGTCGGCAGATCTACGACGCCGGCGAACCTTGTTTCATTCCCATGACTTGGGTACAGCTGCTTTTGGTGGGTTTCTCATGTCCAGGGCCACCAGATCTGGTGCCGCGGGTGAGCGTTTTGTCTCCTCCGGACCCACCAGAACCTCCAGATCCGCCAGACCCTCTCGTCAAGATAGCTTCACCTCAGTCGTTGTCGTCATTTGACTCGCATTTTCTTCGCCTCCGCCTCTCAGCCGTATCCCCACTGAAGGTGTTCATCTATCTCAGTGGCCCTCTTGTTTGGGACTGGCCCATTGTCTTGGTTGCTGAATCAATTGTCTTCTCAACCTCGCCATCTTTGTTTCTCGAGCAGTTTGACACGTCCTCTTTGATTAAGGTTGGTCGCTCTTCCGTTTCTCTATGTTTCAAGGTTGGAACTCTCAGATACTTCTCTGTTTTTGCTGGATACTTCTCTTGCCCTCCCTTGGCTGCGGTGAAGACTAGTTCAGATGAATTAGACACCATATACTTCTCCGGCTTCACCGGTTCTTCCCTCTCCCTATTGTCTCAGATATATGGAACTAGTTTCCATTCTAGAACCACTTTTGTTGGTTTGTTGTCTGACCATTTATAAGGGTGTCAATCGGGCTGGCCCAGCCCGGCCCAGCCCAAAAACCGTAAAGCCCGCATATGTTTGAGCCCGGCCTAAAATATTTTCGAGCCTATATTTCAAAGTCCAAGCCCGAGCCCGGCCCTAACAGGGCTACAAGGCTTTTCGGGTTTTTTCGGGCTTATGTTAGAGATCGAAAATTTAAACTTATAAGCCTTAAAAAGCAGTGTAAAGGTACACTATAAAACAAATCAATCAAAATTTTAATAACTCATCTATATTTACTACAACCAAATTAATTTACAAGAAAAATTTTAAAACTAAATAAAATTTTAATACTTTAACCAAATAAAACAATATATAATTTATATAAAATATCCTAGATAACATTTTTTAAAGTATTAAATAAGGTTATTAAGTAAATATGAAAACTATGATTAGAGTTTAAAACTTTATTTACAATAAATCATTAATCAAATATTGCAATCAAACAAAAATGTTAACACAAAAGTACAAAAGGCTTTTCGGGCTGGCGTGAGCCCGGTCGGGCTAAGCCCAAAAAACCCTATAGCCCAAACGGACTGAGCCCGTAAGGCCCGATTTTTTCTGGACATATATATTTATGCCCGAGCCCGGTATTTTTCAGGGCCGGGCTGGACTAGCCTGCGGGCTTTGGCCCTAATTGACATGCCTAACCATTTATGTCTGAGTTTGCTCACTGGATACTTCTCTGGTGTTCTCGTGTTTGCGTTTGAGGCAGAGCCAGTCTACGGCGTCTCCTCTGTTGGCTCATGTTTTTCCAAGTGCTAGCAGAATTTGAGAGAGTGACCTTGCTCAAATCTCCCCCCCCCCCCCCTTCGTGGGAGAATCATTTGAGAGTGTTCTTGTTTTAATGTCACAGTGTATGGTGACTACCTTCTCCCCAGTCGAGTATTCTGTGTTGAATTCTATCACTTTCACGGGCAAGCTTGTGTTAGTTAGATTTGATACTTCTCTTGGACCCTATCAATCTTCCTCAAGCTTGTGTCTCTATCTTTATCTTGTATTGGTTCAAACTGCTTTAATATCCAAGCTGTCAATTCGGGTCTGTCTGAATGTGTTCTTCATCTATCTTGTATCTTTTTAGTTTAATTTAAGGAATTGGGTGCACAAAAAAAAAAAAAAAAATCCCAAATCAATCAATAAATATGTTTCCATATGCACACGTTGTCATGGAAGACACATCTGTAAAGATGAAACATTTGAAAAATGGAGATCATTACTAGGAAGAGACTACACATTTGGGGAAAAAAATTAGGCAAGCTCCGGCCTCTCAGCCTAGATCATCAAAACTGCGCTTTGTTTGTGGTATGGATCAGATGTGTTTTGGTGAGATGGTTAGTTTATAGTGGATAGCTTATAATGGATAGTCATGTATGGATCACAAGAGAAGAAAATGAATCATCCATTTCTAGCTAATCTACACATCACAATTCACAAACTCAATCTCCCTGCTAACATATGTAAGTGCATTTGGATATGAATCAGATCTTTAAACATTCCAATGAAACCAAAATTATATTCATAAGATAGCTCTATTACTCATAATTGCCACAATACCCACATGCTTCTCCATATCCATATCCATTAGTGGTGAAGAATCTGGTTATGGTGATGTTTAAGTAGGTTACGGTGATGAGTTGGTTAAGGAAAAAGAAGATTCCAAGCTACTATTCTCTAAAACTTCTTCTCTGATGAAGTTTTTTGATTGTTAACTTATTAATGGTGAATTTGTAGGTGGATGTTGATGGAAGAATTTTGATTTCATATGAGATCTTGATGCCTTCTTTGTCGAAGCTACACCAAATCAGATCTATCTTAATTCAGGCTGAAGGCATTTGCCGGATGTGTCCGCTATGAAATCTGGAAAAGAGAGTGTTTGTTGATGATGACGATGAAGGAGAAACGAAAAAGAGAGAGAACTTACAATTTTTATTTTATAGAAAGAGAGAAAAAAATAAGTGACTAAAGAGAAAGAAAAAGATAAGAAAAGGAAAGAGACGACAAATAATTTTTTTTGGTGCCTTTGAGTTTGTTTTGTAAGAATGTGGGAAAAACGGCTTTTTCATACCTGGACAATTCCAATATGTTTGATTAATACATCGGACTATTGGGTATGCGGAAACATACATTGAATTTTAAAATATTTAAATTACATACCTGGAATTACGATTTTGTGCTTAATTATACAAAAACGTGGTTAATTAGTAACTCTGTTAATTTTGCCGTTAGGCCAATCTGACGTGGAATCCACGTGTGAAGAAAAAACCAAAACAATGTCGTTTTAGTCGTTCAAACAAAATAAAAACAATTGTAGATGCCTGGTCTCGAACCAGAGAATATTGACGATTAGAAGAACTACTTAACCGCTAGGACGATAACAACTTTTACATGTTGACAAACAAAACAACTAATAACGACCTTTATGTTCTAATAAACAAAGAATTATATATTTTGTGTCTTTTTCCTTTTCAATCGATTTAGATCCAGTTTTTTTTTTTTTTTCTCTTTTTACTCTTTAGTTTTCCCAGATCTTTGTGGAGGGCCCGAGTTATCGATGGAGTAGCGCTTGGCTTCTCTTCCGTGGTTACTAGTTGTGGTTATTTGTGAATCAGATCTGTGGGTATTTGGGAATTTGTTTTCTTCTGAAATCTGAAAATTTAATTGGAAACAAAAACAAGCTTGACCATATGGATTTAGTAGCCCTAATTCATTTTCACCCTCCGTCTCTATCTTCATTTTGGTAGTTCTCAGTGCAGCCACCTCTGAAAAATAAAGTGAGAAAAGGTCGGCCATGGAGAAATAGGAAAAGGAGAAGAAGAAGAAACACAAAATACGATATATTAAAGTTTTGTTTACTAAAAGGCAATAAATGGTTAATGTCATAGCGGTTAAGTATCTTGTTAGATACTGAGCGGATGCAGGTTTGAATCCATGGTATTACATTTTTTATTATTTTGTTCGAACGACTAAAACGACGTCGTTTTGTTATTTTGTCACACGTGGATTCCACGTCAGATTGGTCTAACGGTGAAATTAACAGAGTTACTAATTAATCACGTTTTTGTATAATTAAACACAAAATCGTAAATTCAGATATGTAATTCAAATATTTTAAGAGTCAATGTATGTTTTCGCATACCCAATAGTTCGATATATGAATTGAACATACTGAAATTGTCCAGGTATGGAAAAGCCGTTTTCCCTAAGAATGTGATAGGCAAAATAGTCACAAAAATAATGAACAGTAGTCAAAAGTGATGGAAAAATAGCAAAAATTATGTCAAATTGAAAGAAGTATCTTACAAAGTAGGTGTGAGCAAATCTCTCTGGTTATAAAAATCAAGTGTTTCATTATGACCGGCTCTGCTTGGATTTGGCTCTTTTTAACTAGAGCAAATCAGTGTAGGTTTAAAAAAAAATATATATTATTGATATAGTTTTTTTACAATGGTTGATACATTCGTGTCTTATCATGTAAAAAGATAATCAGACAGACTATGTTTACTTTATCAAAAGGAAAAAGGGAAAAAAACTTTATAAATACCTCATCTATTTTATTTGGATAAATAATACCTTATCTTTTTTTTTCTGGAAAAATAATACCTCATTTTATTAGTTAATGTTGGTTAATACTTCAACTTTTAAATGTTGTAAGTTTTATACCTAGCATGTGTATTATTATTTGAGAATTACAGACCTTAAAAATATTATACTCCCTTCGTTTCAAAATATAGGATGTTTTAACTAAATCATGCAGATTAAGAAGGTTTTACTTTTAACAAGTTCAACCAATCAGAAACAATACTGCATAATATAAAATATTAAAATAATCTAAAAGTTGCATAGAAATTTAAAAACATCCTATATTATGAAACAAAAAAAATTTCTAAAACATCTTATATTTTGAAACGGAGAAAGTATTATTTTCTCTTTACGTATGATATATAAATTATTATTGAAAGATAGTAATTACTATAATTATTTTCTCTTTAATTACTACCTTTCAATACTCAAATTTGGATTAAAAGCATTTGATTCAATTTATGAAACATCAAATTTATTATCTTTTTTGATCATGTTATAAACTATTATTTCACTTTCATTTTTTTTCCTCTTTTAAACTTTATAAATACAATTATATAAATTCTGTTTTATTCTACTATGAATTTAAAATTTACTTCTGAATTATTTATTACCACTAATAAAAGTTTTACAGTATTGTTTTTTCTTATTTTAACATTTCATTTATTTTATATTATGTATTTTTATTTATTTAACATAAATATGCACTACATGAATATTTTAAAGTTATTTTAAATAAAAGATAATGTGACTTAGGTGGATGCTTAGCTGGCAGAATGAGAAGAGAGAAAAACTAACTTTATAAATATAGATAGATTCACATATTAATTTCAATTTTTTGATATTTTTGAAATTAATCACAAATTAATGTTACTTTATAAATATAGATAGATTCACATATTAATTTCAATTTTTTTGGATATTTTTGAAATTAATATTAAGTTAATGTTAAATATAGATCAATGCCTTTTGACAATTTGACTGATTTATAAGCCAAAATAGACCTCTCCCACAAGCGATAGGTGATAGGCGATAGGATATATGAGGTGTGCAAGATCAGACACTAAGGTATTTTTTTTTTTGTTGACAAACTTTGGTAACTTCCATTGCAAATTGAGGTAAAATATCCTCTGACATTCTAACCTGAAGTGCACATTATTCATATATTCTTTTATAATTTTCAAATTATTATTATACCACCATAACCATAGTGTGTGGAGGGAGCATAATTTTTTAACCATTTCAAACATCAAGTTCATCAGTTATACGGTTAACACCTATACTTATCTATAAATTGAGATCTATGTCTTATAACTTTATCATCATCTCTCCAGAAAACCTTAAGAAAAACCTTTCAACTAAATATAGAACCATGAAGAATCTCTCACTTCTTGCTGTTCTATCAATCTTGGCTATTACACTTTCACTAACCAATGCTTCGGACCCAAGCTCTCTTCAGGACTTCTGCGTCGCCATCAACACCCCAGCAGATGGTGGTATGTACATGTTTACTCCCTAATCATTTTAACTATATATATTTTTTTATAAATTTAATTGATTGTTTGGAAAATGCATTACGTTTTCTTACACTCTTTTTATTTGGTTATAAAATGTTCAGTCTTTGTGAACGGAAAGTTCTGTAAGGACCCAAAGCTCGTCACTGAAGAGGACTTCTTCCGGGGAGGGCTCCACAAAGCAGGAACACCTAATGCAAAAACTGGGTATGCTGTGACACCCGCCAATGTTAACCAGATTCCAGGGTTAAACACCCTTGGAATCTCAATGGCCCGTATTGATTACGCAGTTAACGGCCAGAACCCACCTCACACCCATCCACGCGCCTCGGAGATCATGTATGTCGCACAAGGAACGCTTCTAGTAGGGTTTGTCACGTCAAACCCCGAAAACCGCCTCTTATCTAAAGTACTCAACAAGGGTGATGTGTTTGTGTTTCCAGAGGGACTCGTTCATTTCCAAGCGAACGTTGGGAAATATCCCGCGATTGCATTCGCTAGTTTAAGCAGCCAACACCCCGGTGCCATCACTATTGCCGACACCGTGTTTGGGTCTAACCCAGCAATAGACCCGAATGTTCTTGCGAGGGCGTTCCAGTTGGATGCTAGGACTGTCATGGATCTACAGAATAAGTTTAAAAAATAATAACATTGTGCTTTTGAATTACTTTCATTTTTATGTACCTTCATCTAAATAAGGATCTTGCATTATCCGCTAATCATAATATGGCATAATGTTCGTCATTGCGTTTGCCTTGATCAAATTATTAATGAATTAATATTTTCATGTTTTGAAAAGATAAAGTCCTATTGACGACAAAAAAAAAAAAAAAAAAAAAAAATTGTACTCGAAGTTTCATTTTGGAAATTCACAAGAAGGATTCTACTTGAACAGAATTACATAAAAATGTCCGGCCCACAGAAAAAGAAACTGAAGCAATGGATTAGGGTATCCAAAATTTTAGTACTTTTTTTAGTAAACTTTTTATAATAATTATGGCCTTGAATGGTTGGTTGGTACGCTCCAGATCGGACTAAAATCGGACCATTCCGCAAATTTTCTATTATTCACACACTTGTTTGATAAACTTCATACCATTGTCGGACCAAATGCAGACCAATAAAATACATGATAGTATGGAGTGAACTGTAACTTCATACTGAAATATAACTATTTATCTGCATTTTTCTGGTCTGCTTTAAAAATGCTTCATACTTCAGTATGGAGCAGAGCATACCAAATTACTAGTATGCATTGTTTAGTATGGAGTGTATGAACCAACCATTCAAATCCTATATATGTTTAAACTCTAAGGCTTTTACAAAATGTGGGCTTTAATATAAGTACAAATCATAGTCTTTGAGGTTAACTGTTAGTTTTGGTTTTGATTTTTTTTTTTTTTGTTTTTTCTTTTTCTCTTTCGAGGTTAATTGCTTGGTTTGTTAAAACTATTAGATAAATCCTTTCATCAAATCTAATGCTTTGGCTTTCGTTTGTGTTAATAAAATTTTTAAAACATTTAACATAAAGTCTTATATACTAGAGAAATACCCTAAAATAGCACTAATTTAGGTTTTTCTTCCAAAGTTAGCACACACATTCAACTTTTCCAAATGTAGCATTTGTGATATTGAGTATTAACTTAAATACTAAAATTCATTATTCTAAAAATCCAATTCACGATTTTAAAATTTTCCGGCAAACATTGTGTCGAGTCCTCCGATCTGAGATCTCAATTTCTAAGTTCATCCTCATCAATTTCTAAGAGACGCGCCGGAACAATTCGTTTGTTCAATTCACCGTACTCCGCCGCTTTAGCCGCTACAATTTCCGTCGTCGCAAGAATAACCCGACATGTACTCCAGACTCACGACGAGACTCTCCTCCTAATCGAATCATACAAAGAGAAAGGGTATGGAATTGATCGTGGTCCTCTCAAATCAACCCACTGGGAAGAGACCACCATCGCCGTCTCAGTTCGTTCCAACGTTGACCAGTCATCTACTTAGTGTAGGCATAAGATTGAAAAAAGAGGGAGATCATTGAAGAGGAAGAGGAACAACGATGGAGATGGTGGTGAGAGACGGAGGAAATGAGTGAGAGCTATAACAGTGGAGATTATAGCTTTTGCTGAGAGAGTTATGGTAACGGAGAAGAAGAAGATTAAATATGTGATGGAGACAATGAAGCTTTGTAAATAGATGGAGATTAGAAGGATTGATTTGATTAAGACTTCTCAAGCTCAACTCTTCCTTTGATTCTTCTTTCTAACTAGAACAGATTATTAATTAAGCAAAATAAAACAGAAGATGATGCTATAGTTGTTGACTTGTTGTTGTTGCAGACAAAAAAAGTTTTATGGGATGCAGTGTGAACTTTTTTTAACCATAAGAGATGGAGATTAGAAGGATTGATTTGAGTAAGACTACTCAAGCTTATTTTCTTTCGTTTCTCAACTCTTTATGCATCTAATGCTTACAATTTTTCACTAAACATACAACTTGCAAATCCAAAGTTGCTCAAGTAAATGTTGGTTTCATATATTTAGGAAGACCTTCATAAAATTCAAGATCGTCTTCCTAAACATTATGAAATCTTTCCTAAACTTAGAAAAACATGTTTTAAAATCTCTTTATTTATCTTTTTTCTTAATGTATCACAGATTACTCCATTAATAAGGGTAATGTATCAAAGACCCACCAATGTCCTAACTTTATGAAGGCATTCCAAAATTTCAATGAGTTCTTCCTAAATTATTAGTAAGGGGTAATCTTTTTTCATGAAGGTTTTCCTGAAACTCAAGAATTTTTTCCTAAAGATATGGGAATCCTTCATGAATTTAAATAAATGTTCATATAATCTCTTTTATATGTTTACCCTCAAATCAATCACAACTTACTCCATTAATAAGGTTAATCATCTATCAAAAGCTTACCTTGGTCTAATACAATACTCAATGGTCATGCTTTTGAATTTTTCTAGGGGTTGTATGCTCTGTTTTTTTTTTTTTTTTTTTAATAAAGGTCTTCTTGAAATTTAAGAAATCCTTCTTAAAACTTTTGGCATCCTTCCTGAATGTTTGATTTAGGGAGGTCGTCCACAAAATTATGAAGTTCTTCCTAAATTTTCAAATCAAGCATATAACTCCTCCAATTAACAATAAGAATGACACAACGATTCATCATTCTAAGAGTAGTCAAAAATCATCTCACTTTCTCGACTTTCCCATATGATTTCAGCTTTTTTCTTGGATCTCTTCAATGGACTAAACACACAAATGCAACCAATCTACAAAGAACCCATGAATATGATATCTCACTATCAAGCTAAGAGCACAAAAGACAGTGAAAAATATTAATCTAAAATAAAATTCAATCATCTAATTTACAAAACAAATCCACACACATAATTCTCTCAATTATCCAACATCAACAACACTATTTCATCTACCTATTTGATTCCATAGACCTAAGAAAACGCATGACCAGGTGAGGCAGACATTGAATGAGTTATCGATGAGAATTTGGCGAGAAGTTTCATCCCGAGACACACCTTTCTTTGTCAAAACAGAGAAATCATATTCTTTGAATCCTCCCTTCTTCATTCCACGTGCTATGTCCATGTGTCACAAGAACCACTCGCTTCGTCGTCTTGAAGATGCCTAGGTCTTGTAATCTGGATGATGATGGGATCAAGAGGCGGTGACAAATCGGATTTGTCCAGACAAGTTTTGCTCGTTTGCTTTTGAAACCGCTTAATCTTTTTCTGATTAGAGCTCATCACCGGTAAAAATGAGATCTCAAAAGTTTCAGATTGGAAAATGAGATCCAGTTTATGTAGAGATAACAAAGAGCCATCGAGAAAGATGGAGACTTTTATTATTTATTTTAGTTAATAATTTCAGTGTTTTTAATATTAAATTAGAAGATGTGTGCTAAATCTGGAAAATATGAGATTGTGTGCTAACTTTGGAAGAAAAACCTAGTTTGGTGCTATTTTTGAGAATCTCCCTATATACTATTAGTTCTAATTTTTTGGTAATATATAAAAAGGCATGTTTTTGAGTTTTCAGTACCTTTATCATCCCGTATGATCCAACCAACACCTATACTTCCATCATGGTAATGAAAACTTCCATCAAAGTTGACTTTAACATAGTCTGTTTGTGGTGGTTGCCAATGGGCTGATGTAGAGGATGAATCTTGTTGATGAGTGTGACGTAATTGTTCTGTAGAAGGTTGCGTCGCATCCAACCATTCCGTAACATTATCTGCAGCTTTTGAAAAAACTGAAGCTGCGTCCCAAACTACATTATTGAAGATGAGATCATTGCGTGACTTCTATAGTTGCCATCCAATCTAGAACGGGAGATGTTTCTTTGACGGATCAGTCGCGGAATGGTACTCTGAAAGCAAAACTTCAAAGTTTTCCTCTAAACTTGAAGTAATCATCTGATTTACAGGTTGAGCAGAGAGTGACCACGTCTCGATAGCAAATTGGCATTGAAAAATTAGATGATTGATAGTTTCAACTGAATTTCGACAGCGTTGACAGGTTGCATCCACTGGAATACCTCTACGGTTAAGTTCCGAACCAGAACTAAGGGCTGAAGATAACACTCGCCAATAGAAGTGTTTGAGCTTCGGTGGTATTGATGTTTTCCAGAGTTTAGCTTTCAGAACTGGGTTCCCTTGTGGAGGAGCCATCATCGGGTTATCTTCTGGGAGGTGAGTACTCAACCAATAACCAGTCTTCACGGAGTAAATACCATCTTTGGTATAATGCCAGATCAACTTATCGGAACAATGATGTTGAGGAATGTATATTCTTTGAGCATGATTTGCATCATCAATGGACATATATTGTTGTAGTTTGTCAATATCCCATTGACGGTTCCCTGTCTGCCATAAATTGTTGAGGACCATGTGAGAAGGTAGAGAATGTTGTGTTGCAGACCTTGGTGGATGAGAAGGTATCCATGAATCTGTAGCCGGATTTATCATTGCACCATCTCCTACTTGATAGCGCAATCCCTTCAGTAACAAATCACGACCATGTAAAATTGATCGCCAACCATAAGACGGATTTCGTCCAAGAGTTGCATTCAGAATTTCCGTATCTGCGAAATATCGACTTTTTAGCACTTTAGCGAGGATGCAGTCAGGTGATGAGTAGATTCTCCAGGCCTGTTTTGCTAATAGGGCATCATTGAATTTCTCTAAGTCTCTGAAGCCTAATCCACCTTCATCTTTCGGATAAGACATTCGTTTCCAACCAACCCAAGAGACTTTCCGTTTTGATTCATCTGAACTCCACCAGAATTGAGATAACACTGAGTCTATTTCCTGACATATGGTATGAGGAAGCTTAAAACAACTCATAGCATGGGTAGGCATAGTTAAAGCAATTGATTTCAAGAGGACCTCCTTTCCTGCCTCTGATAAACGTTTGGAATACCAGTGCTTTGTTTGTTCCTTCACCTTCTGAACTATATACTCAAACATCTGAACCTTTTTCCTTGTAAATTCTTCTGGCAATCCCAGATACTTGCCACAGCCTCCCCTGTTTGTGATTTTTATATGGCGTTGAACAGCTCTTTTATGAAAATCGTCCACTCTCGCACCAAAGGTAATAGAAGATTTGTTGAGGTTAACCCGTTGACCGGATAGATCGCCATATTGTTGAAGTATTCGTGCAAGACATCGACTATTCTTTGAATTGGCTTGACAGAAGAATAATGAATCATCCGCGAAAAGAAGATGACTAACCCGTGGACCATTATTACTGATTGATAGTCCTCGTATATTGCCTTTAGTTTCCTCGTGACGTATCTTCTGAGTCAGCATTTCTGCGCATAGGAGGAACATATATGGAGAAATAGGGTCACCTTGACGGATACCTCTTTGTGGAATAATTTCACCATATGGACTTCCATTCACAAGAACAGAATAGGTAACTGATCGAACCATTGACGTAATCCAGGTGATCCATATCTGACTGAAACCCAGTTGAACCATTGTTTCCTCTAGAAAATCCCAGTCCAGACGGTCATACGCTTTACTAATGTCTGTCTTGATCGCCATATAACATTGAGACTGACGTTTTCTGACCTTGAGTGAATGTAGCAACTCATGAGCTACCAATATATTATCAGTAATATGTCGACCTGGTACAAATGCTGTTTGCTCCATTGAGATGATCTCTGGTAATATTGTCTTCAGTCTATTAGTAAGGATCTTTGAAATAATCTTATAGGAGACATTGCAGAGGCTTATGGCGCGGTAATCACTCATCTCTTTTGGTTGGTCTATCTTAGGAATGAGGCAAATGTGTGTCCGGTTGAGTTGTGGTGGCATGAGATTGGTTTGAAAGAAACTCTTAATCTCTGCAGTAACGTCAGCACCAATGACCTCCCAAAATTGTTGATAAAAGTGGCCTGTCATACCGTCCGGGCTTGGTGCTCGATCTCCATTAATATCAAAAGCTGCTCCTTTAATCTCATCATCTGTCACCACTTGAGTAAGCGAAAGATTCATAACATCAGTGACCGGAGTAGCAACATGATCAAAGAAAGAACCCCAACAAGCGTGAACTTCTTTTTTATACTGATCTTCAAAATATTTTGTAGCAACCAAAGACACCTTATCATCTCCTATATGTTCAATGCCATGAAGATCATGAATTGAAACCATGCGATTCCATGCTTTTCTAGATTTAGCGCTTCCATGGAAATAAGAGGTATTACGATCCCCTTCATTGAGCCATTGTGCTCGACTTTTTTGCCTCCAATAAATCTCTTCGTGCAAATAAGCAATGTTCAAAGACCTCTTAATTGCCTGAATACGCGTACCATCTAGATGAGCTTGCTGAAACTCTGTTTCTAGCTGTTCTTTGAGCTGCTTAATTTCAACTGCAGAATTTGTCTGATTGGAACATTTCCAAGTGGAGATCTTTTTCCGTAAGATCTTGAGCTTATCTGTAAAGCTGCGATCATGAGGGAGGTTGTTCCAGTCTTCTTTCATTGCTTGAATAAAGCCTTCTCTTTTCCCTAACCGGTGATCATAACGGAATAAACCCTGTTTAACTCTTATTTCTGACTGTATATCCACAATAACGGGCCGATGATCTGATTCAATAGGCTCGAGGAACGTTGACATAGAAGCAGGAAAAGCAGAGAACCATTCTGTATTTGCAAGAGCTCTGTCCAGACAGCACTGTATTAGTTCCTTTGATCGGATTCCATCCCTTACTATACTGCATTGACCACTCCAACTAAATTTATTGCCTGTGTGTTTCAAATCAACCATATCACAGATACTCAGCATGTCTTTGAAATCTCTGAAAGTGTTTTCATCTCGGTCATGGACACCAATCTTTTCGCTATTACTCATAATTTGGTTGAAGTCCCCAATCATTAACCACGCTTCATCTCTGTTAGCTGCATATTGTTGTAAACGTTCCCATAACTCCGATCGAAATTGTGGATCAGGGTGCCCATAAACACAAGACAAGTAGAAAGTAGATATTTTATCATTAACATAGCAATCTACAAGTCTTGCATCTTGGTACAAAATGGAAACATCAATTGTATTCTTCCAAATCAAAGCTAACCCTCCACTGAGCCCTTGAGGCGGAACAATACAATACTTAGGGAAACCTAAAGAAACTGCAATATCAGAAACATAGCTAGTTGATTGTTTTGTTTCAATGAGGAAGATTGCGTCCAAGAAATGTTGGCGACAAATCTCTTTTAGGCGTCGAACTGTAGGAGACTTCCCCATCCCCTGACAATTCCAACTGGCTATCCTCATGGGACGTCTGGCGGTACCGGGCCCGCCGCGCCTCCGTTAGCAGAAGAAGAACTTGCATCCATCGGTGAATACACATGACGGCGCTTACGTTGATTGAGTGATGGCAATGGAATTGGTCTTGTCACCGCTTCAAGGATTCTGTTGCCCGTATGCTCCAATACGACAATAAGACCTCTACGTCTTGCCTCTGCTTCTGATGGATCTGCTGATGCTGTGTAGTTGTGGTAGAGGCTGCGGAGGTCGCCAATAGAGATCAATTGACCATTAATTGGAACAAGTTCTGACAAGATAACTTGTTGTTGTGGTGGTGGCGGTAATGCCAGCCGTGCCTGATGTTGAATTTGGGCATTGTCGGGTGGAGCAGGGAGTTCATGTAGATGTGGTTGAGGTTGAACAGGAAAAACAGCAGCATTAACCATTGCATTTTGCTCTGGAGGAGGATGGTGAACATCTTCGGCCTCATGTTCTGCAGTGCACTCAGAGATGTCATGTCTGAGAGAATGACATCTGAAGCAGTAGTTCCGCAATCGTTCATAACGGAAGGAGAGCAGAGCCCAATCATCACCAAAACGGAACCTCCGCGTAAAGATCACAGGTTGATCCAAGGGCCACTGAATGCAGACGCGGGCAAATTCAGCATTGCCACCAGCGACGTCCTCTATCTCCGACTCCACAATTATCCCCAGTGTTCCTGCAATATAGCGAACCATTGGTGGTGTGAAGAACCGCAAGGGGATACCACGGATTTGGATCCAGAAATTTATATTGGTGGGATTTGCATCTGGCAGATTGAGTTGCCAAGGTTCCATGGCCACCATCCACTCATTGAAACTCCAGGGACCCCGACAGTACACTAGTTGTAGGGCTTCATTGGATGGAAACAGGAACTGAGTACGCCCATGTTCGATAACCCTACCAGTAACAGTGTTATCCATACCCCAAAGTCGCGGAAAGAAACGGATCATTGCACGAAGGTTTTGTCTTCGGGAGTTTGCTGGACGGACAAGGAGGCTGAATTGCGAGACTCGAGTGGCTTCTTGACAGAGATTTGTCGGAATTTCAAAAGTAGCAGCAGCATTCCCATTTGGGTCATCCATTTTTATGTCAGGGGGATAGAGATAGAAAAGGAGGAAAACGATTTGTATTGGGAAAGCAAAAGAGAGTTGAGGTTGACATCGAATTCCCGGTGGGTATAAATAGTGGTGTTTGTAACTGTAAAGCGGTTTATATGAGAAGAATTCGGGATAATCGAAAATTGGGGAAGTGGAGGAATGGAAAACCGCTCAACCGCCAATGCAAATGGATCCCATCCCACATCGTGGGGGCAGTTTCTGAGCAAAAACCGGCAGACTGGCCACAAAGGTACGTATCTATTATCCGGAAATTCAAAGATGAAGCAAGCATCTACTCCTTTGGAAACCGAGGGACTAGCTCTGCTTTATGCCCTTCAATCGACTTGGTGTCGAGGTTTCCGACAGGTAATTATCGAGGGTGACTGTAAGGCTCTGGATGATCTTTTACATCAACGAAACACAAATATAACTATGGAGCATCTCCTAGTCGATATCCGCAGTTGGGCGGATCTATTCACTGATATATCTTTCTCGCTAGTCCGAAGAGAGTGCAATCAGGCTGCTGATAGATTAGCAAAACAAGCTCATCTACAACATGAATCTTTTTGTGTAAACTACTACCCTCCAATGTATTTAAGGAGGGAGCTTTTCCAAGATTATGTAAAACAATGATTTTCTTATAAAAGACGTTAAAAAAAAAAAAAATGCCGGACGGGAGGAAAGTATTGTCTGTCACGGGTTTTTTCTTAAACAGAATTACAAAGTAATGTATTTTGTGATAAATTACGAGCCCTAAGTTATGTTATTAACGAGTCGTCGTACGACTTTCTTAATTACAAACAAAAGTATATGAAATTTCTATATTAATTAGTGTATGAGTGTATGAACCAACCATTTATAACCGACACGAAATACTTCTTTTCCTATGCAGCAGACATACCTTTGATGGGCATAGTGTATACTTTACATATATTAAATTAGTTCTTAAAAAACAAGATTTGTTTTCAAAACTGTAAATATATATAAACATGTAACATAAATTGGATCATTCATGATTCCCGAAATTTCATCTATTTTTCATAGTAAGTTTGAAGTATATGTATGTACAAAGGTGATCGTCAAGCTAGTGTCTCGGTCTTGAGTACTACTCTTTTTCACTTTGGTGAAAGATATGAAGAAAGACTGAATTAAGTTAAGACTAAAAATGAGAATGTAAATCTGTGGCTGGAATTTTTAATGTCTTAAAATATACCTACTAAATACCTTAAAAAGCTCCCAGACACGGGAATCGATACCCCTTTCTCAAACATGCCTTCCGGCGCCGGTGAGACCTCTGGTCGCCGGCGTCGGGGGGTGACAGATCTCTTTAATCCTTCTGCTACTTACATAAGCTTTGCTCTGTTCCTTTTCTCTATCTCTAATCTCTCCTTCCCTAAAAATCCAAACGAAATTCTCCAAGAACTCTTCTGTTCCAAGGGTTACTTTACCGACAGAAGAGTTAATCGGTACTCTACAAATTCCGATCTGAACCAGATCTCGGATGCATATCCGCTCGTGAACCCTATTTCAGAAGCTTCAAAACAGTCCAGCCGTTTCTCATCTCATACATCTGAGCAAGAATTCATCACTACATCCTTTGGCTCTAGATCTGGACAAGCATCGGCACCACCACTGTCCCCTTCCGACCAGATTTCGTTGATGGCAAGAGCTTCTCTTGGACCATCAGATGTGCTTTGTCCAGTGGGAACGCCGATGACACACGGCGAGCTTATAAGCTGGTGGATAGCCCAACAGGATGCCTCATCGCCGCATGCCACTCCGATCCTTCAAACCAGCGGCGACTCTTGCTCCCTTCTCCCAACTGTACTAACCCTAGGGTTTACTAGGATGGACCTCGATTATCCTTATGGCCCATTAACCCCTCCGTGGCCCATATCCAGGTCTGAACTTTCAACTGCTCTGCTTAGATTTTCTCAGATTCGTGTTTGCTTGATAATGGAGAGAAATGTCTCCCATTCGGTCATAGAAACTCTGCCTTTAGGGAAGACTAGGTTAATCAATCCTCATAACCATATGGATGTTGCACTCCTTTTGTCACCGGGTATAAGTCTAAGATTGCAGCTTTGTGGAATCGTGATTATTATCTGTTATGATGCATATCAAGCCATTGCCCCTTTTCCTGGCCTTGAACCGAGTATGAACCCACCCAAATCCAAGGTCGATAAGTTTATATCAAGCTCACCCTCTTTAGCACCCATTACTTCTGCTTGGTCAAGTTGAGGGCTCCTCAGTAACAGAACATTGGCGTCTTTAGAATGGTTTGATAGATTTATGCGTCGAGGACATTTTATTAGCTCTGGTCGGATGTTTGCAATGTGTAGCTATATGTTTGAACCTGACTCAATTGTTGAACCCGCTGCCTATAACCCTTGAACCCATTCCCCACCTATCACCACTAGAGATTAAGCTTGGGTTTGTATTATCTTTGGAGTGTAGAACAGACTACAAGCTTTGTGTAGAATTCCTTAATCTTCATGGCCGATGGCTTCATGTGAGGGAGGACCTACCTGCTCTGTTACTGTCCTACACATATCACTTGCGATCCCCTTTTGTAGCTTCACCAACAGTTTTGAGATTTGGTCTTAAAAGTGTGGAAAACCTTGAACGATTGTTCTTGAGCCTTCTCTTAGTGACGAGAACCCTACCTTGTGTATCCCCTGTGGAGCACTCTTCTAAAAGCTCAGTTGCATATATTGCTCGAGCCGTCTATGACCACTTGTTGGTCAAGGAACTCGCGAAGCCCGTCTTCATAGTCGATTCCGCTATGGTCCCAACAGATTCTTCAAGCACTACACACTTTTCAAAGCTCAGCACCTTCTTGGAAAACTCATGGAACAACTATCTTTATTTGCTTTGTATTTTCTTAACTTTCAGTTGTATGAACTTCCCTCTTATGAGGTTTTAAGTGAATGAAAGTCTTGTTTGTCCAAAAAAAAAAAAAAAAATATGTGGCTGGAAGATTATGCATGGTTTTCTCAACTCAACCAGTACAAACACTACAAGAAAACAATCGATTTGCGATGGAACAATACATCGCAATTCCCTTTCAAATCAACAATCACAAGAGATTTGCGAGGCACAAAAATTCCTCGCAAATCGCGTCTCGCAAATTGCAAATATCGTAAATCCCTCGCAACTTTTGTGAGGAATTTTTTCCCTTGCAAATTACCTCGCAATTTGTGAGGATGTCTTTCCTCGCACATTACTAGCAGTTTGCGAGAAATCTCTTGACTCGCAAATCAGAAGCAATTTGCGAGAAACTTAATCTATCGCAAATACGTTGCAAGCTGGATTAAAATGGAATTAGAATTAAATTACAATTTGTAATAGAATTAAAATTGAATTGAAATTAAAATTTTATCTTAATTTCAATTGAAATTGAATTAAAATTAAATGAAATTTTAGTTTGGGAATTTAGTGAGAAATGCCACTTTCCTAATTAAAGCTATGAAAAATGTCATTTTCATTATTTCTTTTTTGAAAATGCCACTTTCAAAATTTATGCCACATGAAGAAAAGACTAAAATACCTTTTAAGTTAAAAAATGAGAGAAAAAAAGGATTTTTGGGTATTTCTAATTAATAAGGACATGTTATTGTCTGTTCTATTATAGTCCATCAAGCTATTACGATGGACAACATAAAGTTATAATAGACAATAAGTGCAATGTTTGCTGTTGTCCATCAAATAGTGCAAGTAGTAGAAGTGAAGTTGTAAGTAATGAAAGTAGTAAAACAAATAGACAAATGTCAAAATATAGATAGAACAAAAGCTATTACATGTTATTACATCTGATTATAAATCATGATTAGTTGTCCATCAAAATGAAAAACAGGATAGACAACAAGTTAGGAAATGAACATATTAAGTAGACCAGATCTGATCCATTGAAAGACAAATATTCATAGAGTAAAACTTGGCTGGAACATGGATGATGTCTTGTGGAGGTGCATTACTTATTGTCATCCTCTAATCTATCACTTATGGCAGTATATCTGCACAATTGACAAAAAGTTAGAAAATAACAAATGAACATATTTCAGATCGAATATGATCCACCGGATCTGGTCCACCATCTCTTCCAACGAATCTGGTCCATCAAAAAAAATAACGGGTCAAATTATAGATCTGGTCCAGTAAAGTTGTATAGAGAAGGAAACAAACATAAGAAACTTAAAGAGATATGGAGGTTTTGAGAGAGAGAGATGGAAGAAGATGAATAGTTGAAGGTGAGAGATATGGGATATCATTGTTGCTCCACCATCTGTAAACGCCTCTTCACTGATTCGGTCTCTGCTGTTACAATCTGGTTCCTATCTATCTCTGGTGAAGTGATTATGATGAAACAGTCATCAGAAAAACTTTTCAAATCCATGAAATGATTTCCTTGTTATTTAAGAAAGAAAGATGAGGGAAGAAGATAGAGAGAGATGAGAGATGAGATATGAGAAAAAAAGAATGATAATATCAGGATAGTTTTGTCATTTTTAGTGGATCAAAATGGGTCCTATGGCATTTTAGAAAAGGTTAAATTGAAAGTGGCATTTCTTAAAAAAAATTGTACTGTACATGGCATATTTGATAATTTTCTCTTTTAATTTCAACTCAGAATTGGGAATAGAATTAAAATTCTTAATCAAATAAAAAAAAAAAAAAAATTCCAACTCAAATGAAATTAAAAATTTTTTAAAAAAAAAATTTACATTACAAAACACTAGGATTAAAGGAAGAGCTGTCGGGTTCCGAAACTTGGCAGCAAATTCTGGATCCTTTTCAGCGAGATACTCGAAGTATGCATCATAGCTATGCATCCTCTCTGCACTTAGTCGGATTTGAGTCGCCTGAGTTTGAATACATTCCTCAGCGGCAGCTAGCTTCTGAGCCAAAAGAACCGGATTATTAGCCGGAGACATAGGCGGTGGACCGATGCTGCTAGAGGATGCTTCAAACTGCAAACAACCAACCCCATAAATCTTGTTTTCTTCTTTGGAGCAACCTACCACCAAAACAACAACACAACAATAAACTTCAAAGACAAACAAAAAACTCAAACAAAAACAAAGACATTCAAAGTACATAAAATAGACAACTTACCGATGTGTAAATTTTGTTTTTGACATGAATGGGCACCCCACCAGAAGCAGTGCTCTCTCCATTATACAAAGCTCAGATTCCAACTCTTGAATCTTGGACGACACCTCATTGAACAGAGACTCAGACTTTCCATCTGTAAAAGTTCCATCATGCTTTCGATGAGTCTCTTTTAGGATGCGTACAAAATCAGGAGTTAACTCACCAGTTAGCTCACACTGAAACACAGAAATAGAGAGATGATTAGTGTCTTGATTGTCCACAAGGTCAATGCTGCTGAAAAAGAATGACTAAACACTTACATGTTTGCGAGCACGAGCTTTAAAAGAGGTTTGGCCTGAGCAGTGCTTATATATGCCGGTGCCATCAGGATCATGATATCGAGCATTCCGGCTGTTGGTACTCTTGACTTCTGATTTGGGATCAAGCCAATATTTAACAAGACCACCCATACCTGAGGATCAATCCACCGTGGCTTTGCCTCATCACCTTTCAGTTTCCACTTTAACTTCCACCTGGACACTTGATCACACATCCTGTCCTTAAGCTTGTCTTCAAACTCCTTCCTAAATCTATCGTTTATGGAACGATCCCAATTATATATTCATAAACGATCCCAATTATATATTTGCTTCCAAAAAAAAAAGTAAATTAGTATTTGGTTTAAAAACGACAAACAAAACATATTGTAAAGTAGCAAACAAGTCGTGACTTACCGCAAAAGATTCATACCAACGGTCTACCACTGTAGTTGGTGTCTGTGTCTAATTGGCATGAGGCTCTTTAAAATCTCTTTCAAAGATGCTTCGAACAGTTGCGGCAACATAGGAATCTTGGGCAAACCTACAAACAAAATACACAATGAAAGGAGTGAATCATTCGGAATGAAAATACAACATGCAACTATGAAGAATGATTCAGATTAAATGAAGAATGACTCGGTTTCAATTTCAACATGCAACTATCATTCAACAGGCAACTATCATTCAAGTGTAACTATCGTGCAACTATCATTAAAAACTTTAAATAATTGGACAGGACTATTGAGCTTACCAGAGAGTTTCTGGAGGTCGACGCCGGATCAAGCTTCGTTAAACCTCCACGCCCAGGACTATCGAGTAACTCTTCCAGTGTAAGATTGTTGAGACGTGTAGAAGCTCCTGTGGAAGACGAACGAGCGGGTGGAGACACCTCCGGATGCTCCCCAGAGCCAAGATTCGCATTCGAGGGTGAAGGAGAAGGAGTATGATAAGACGGCGTCTGAGGTAGTGGTTGCAAAGTTGAACGGCGAGAAGTAGAACCGGTGGGAGTCCGTGTACGGTTAGCGGGTACACATTGATCAGACAGGAACCTTGTGTAATCATTGCCATTGAACATCTACAAGAAAATCAAAATCAATTTAATCAGATCTAAGAGAGATTAGAAACAATTGAAATAAAAACAATTGAAATAAGAAAACAAAGATAGATTAGGGTTAATACCTTGACGGAGAAGAGCGGCGACGACGGAGAAGACAAAGCTGATTAGGGTTCGGGTTTGACGGAGAAAACAAAGAAGAAAGAGAGATTAGGGTTGTGACGAGGAGGATAGAAACAAAGACAAAAAGAGATTAGGGTTAATACATTGACGGAGAAGAGCCGATTAGGGTTTGACGGAGACAAAGAAGACAGAGAAGACAAAGATTAGGGATTTAACGGATCCGATTAGGGGTTGACGGAGAAGAGAAAGAGGAGCCGATTAGGGTTTGACGGAGAGAGATTAGGGATTGAGATAATGAGAAGATCGGCTAGGGTTTGCCGGAGAAGACGAAGAAGAAAGAGAGATTAGGGAGAAGATTAGAGAGATTAGGGTTTGTGAGAGTGAGTTTGAGCTTCGCTCAAACCATCGATCGGTTGTATATATAAATATTTTGTGCTCTCTTAACTCTCTCGCAGATATTGCGACGGAATAACTAGGATCCCTCGCAAACCGGTCGCAACTACCGACAAATTGACCAATTAAAATACACCAACTTTGCGAGGGATCTGCAAGGCCCAATCAGAAGTCCATCGCGAATCCCTCGCACCCTTAAACTTTTAATCAAATTCATTTTCCATACCAACATTAAAATATACTCAACCAAAAGCTAAAGAAACAAAAATAATCCATTTAAACTCAATCAGCTAGTTCTCTTGGGGGGGTGTATTCAAAACAAGATTTTGTGGGATTTGTGATTTTTTAAAAATCCACTGTTATTCAACTAGTGATTTTAAAATCACATCTCAAATCCATTGTTATTGTATATGAAATTTGTTAAAAATCATTCAAAATCACTTACAATCCACTGTTATTTAATCAACAATTTGCAAAAATCATAACAAATCCACTGTTATTCAAAACTAAATTCTTTATTTCTTTAGAAAAACATAATAGTGATTGTGAGAGACTTTGGATACATTTTTGTAAGGAAAATCCTATTTAAAAAATCTCACCTTCAGGGTGTGTTTTTGAAGGATTGGTTAAAAAACAAAGAAGAACAAATGACGAGATCGAGGATGATATCACAAAAGTATTGTTTCCTGTAACAGGAGACTCCAGCCTGCTTCGTCTGTGCTATTAACAAGAGAAATAAACTTGTTAGAGATCAAGGATGATACCGCTGAGCCAAAGGTATGACCGAACTAGACACGTTAGTCCTACCAGTACCGGCGTATAGTAGCCGTTGTAGTTTCGTCGGTGAATTTTACAATCCCATTGCAATTGTTTTCCGGTTCCTCTCCTGAGTGAGAAAGAATCTGTCTTTTCTGATTTTTATAATCTTTTCAATCTTACTTAAAACTTTTCTAGGGTTCTTCTGTCTCTTTGCTAAAATGTCTTTGTGAAACGAAATCAAAGTTTCTGGATTTTTAGGGATTAGGTTATGTTACGATTATTTCTCCTTAATGGGTCCTCCACTGCTTCCGAGACATGTAACTGCAGTTATAAAATGTCAGAGGGATCCAATGAAAGCATTGGAAATGTTCAATTTGATGAAGAAAGAGGATGGTTTCAAGCATACTTTATCTACTTACCGCAGCGTGATTGAAAAGCTTGGCCTTCATGGGAGATTCGAAGCTATGGAAGAGGTTTTTGTGGATATGCGTCTTAATGTTTCTAACCATATACTTGAAGGTGTTTATGTTGGCACAATGAAGAACTATGGTAGGAAAGGTAAAGTTCAGGAAGCTGTGAATGTGTTTGAAAGGATGGATTTTTATGATTGTCAGCTTACGGTTTTCTCTTATAATGCTATTATGAGTATATTGGTTAATAGTGGTTACTTTGATCAAGCTCACAAGGTGTATATGAGGATGCATGATAGAGGGATTAAGCATGATGTGTACTCCTTTACGATTAGGATGAAGTCTTTTTGTAAGACGAGTCGGCCTCACGCTGCTTTGAGGCTTCTTAACAATATGTCTTCTCTAGGCTGTGAGATGAATGTGGTTGCTTATTGCACGGTGGTTGGTGGGTTTTATGAGGAGGGTTTTAAGTATGAGGCGTATGAGTTGTTTGGGAAGATGCTTGGATCGGGTGTTGCGCTTTGCGTTAGTACGTTTAACAAGCTTCTACATGTTCTTTGTAAGAAGGGAGATGTTAAGGAGAGTGAAAAACTACTTGATAAAGTTATCAAAAGAGGTGTTTTACCGAATCTGTTTACTTATAATTTTTTCATTCAAGGGCTTTGTCAGAAAGCTGTTTTACATTATTGTTGGGCTTCGGTGTTGAGTTACTTGCCCAACAAGTTACGGTGGTGTCGGTTTTGGTGTTTACTTATTTTCCACTTAGGCTTTATGTTAGTTTTCTATTTCTTTATGGGAGAAAAATATTCTCTTTGCTTTTAGGTTTCGTTTGTGTTAATGTACATCTTGATAAATAGAGATCGTGGACTCAATTCCTGGAAGCGAACCCCAGAGCCGTGCCAAGAGTTACATGGACCCGAAGCGGTACTAAAAAAAGGCCTTAATTCAAAAAAAAAGTATCAAAACGGACAAAAGCCATGAGATTTATAAACCAGATTTAGAGACCAAACATGAAATATCTAGTCTCTTATATTATTTTAACTAAAGAAGAAGAAAAAAAAAGGTAAGACATGACAAAAAGATAAGATGAAAGGTTTAAATGATCTGATTCTCTTTTTTCTTCTATAATATACATAATGTTATTGCTTTTGTCCATCGTTGCAAAAATCCGTTATTTTTATCCACAGATACAACGCCAGATCAGAAAACCAACAACAAGACTTGGTAATGAATACATACGATATGCGCTAGTTAAAGATCGTGACCAATTCTGACGGCTATATCATATGTATCCAGAGCCATTCCTAAAGCTATGCAACATTTTTAGAGTGAAGATGGGTTTAAGAGACACAAGAAATGTTTCAGGTTAAGAAATGCTTGCAACATTTTTTATTATCGTTGGTCAAAATGCAAGGTATATCAATGCTGAAGCTATATTCGAAAGGTCAAGATTTTTCACACAATTATGAAGATGTTAAACGCACTTGCTCCAAGCTACATGGCAAAACCCGGGCTTGCAGGACCCACAAAAATAAAAGACAGTACACGATTTTATCCTTATTTTAAGGTATGTGATTTCTTGTTGTTTTTTTTTAGTTAACTCTCAAAATTTTAATATTTTGTTTTTGTTTATTTAAGGATTGTGTGGCTATTGATGGAATACATATCCCTGCAATGATATCTGGAAAAGAAACAGCTCCTTATCGTAACCGAAAAGGACAATTATCGCAAAATGTTTTAGCTGCATGTAATTTTGATTTAGAATTTATATATGCTGTTAGTGGATGGGAAGGTTCAGCTCATGACTCAAAAGTTTTACATGATGTTTTAACCAGAAGCACTGACAAGTTAACAGTTCCTCCTGAAGGTATGTCATTTACATTATGATTTAAAAAACAAGAATTTGTTATTTATTTGATTTTTTTATCTCACTTCTATTTATGTGCTTTATAAAATTTCAGGAAAATTTTATTTAGTTGATTGTGGATTCGCCAATCGTCGTAATTTTTTAGCTCCATTTCGAAGTACTCAGTATCATCTCCAAGACTTTAGAGGGCAAGGAAAAGATCCTGTAAATCAAAATGAGTTGTTCAATCATCCTCATTCTAGTTTGCGAAATGTAGTAGAGAGGATTTTCGACATCTTCAAATCAAGATTTCTTATCTTCAAATATTCACCACCCTTTCCGTATAAAATACAAGCAGAGTTAGTTTTTGCATGTGTTGTTTTACATAACTATCTTCGTAAAGAATGTCGCTCGGATGTGTTTCTTCTCAAAGAAAATGATGTTGAAGAAAGTGGTCTTGATGGTGAAAATAATGCGGATGAAGAGCTTCATGGTACTCAAGAACAACAAAGAGTTCATGCTAATAACTGGAAAGTAACAATAGCTACACATATGTGGGCAGATGCTGCTATGAATATGGGGCCATGATGCAATGCTTTAATTTATCTTTAAACTATGTTATGAATTTTCAATTTAAATATTTGTGTTATGCTGTTCGTACTTTTCAATTTAAATCTTTGTGTTATGCTGTTCAGATCAAATTAAATATTTAATTTGGAGCACTGAAGCTCACGTTTCTGGATTTAAATTGAAAGTGTTCGAAAGTGGGTTTGTCAACGAGAGTGTTCGAAAGCAACGAGAGGATGACTCTGTTATTATTGTTTATTATTATGACTTTGTTAGACAAATATGACTATTACGTATGGAGGATGAATCTGTTTAAAAAATTGATGAACAATGTGTTTTGTGTGAGAATCTCTTTAAATCAATCAAAATCCTATTTTTAAGTCTCACCAAATCTCATCAAATCCTAAACTAATTTGTTTTTAAAAAATAGGAAATAATAATGAATCCACCAAAATACCTTAAAAACTCACTGTAAATCTTTTAAAATCCAAAATATCATAAATCCCACAAAATCTCACAAAATCATAATTTGAATACATCTCCCTTGATGTTGGTAAGTAATGCTCTTCTTTAAGATCAAATTGCGAGGGAACCGTGAGGATTTAGCGAGAGATTAGCTAGGGTACATCGTACATCCCTTGCAAATTGCAAGGGATCTACGAGGCTCTGTATATATTCTTTTGCATCAAATTAATTTTCTTACTGACCTCACAAATTTATTTAAACATCTTAGCAATTTTCAGCATATGCCAATATATTCCTAAACCATTAACCATTATAAACCCTAAACCCTAAACCTAAACTCAAACCCTAAACCATTAACCCTTATAAATCCTAAACCCTAAACCTTAAACCCCGAATGACCTCACAAATTTATTTAAACATCTTAGCAATTTTTAGCATATGCAAATATATTCCTTAATCTCCAAAATTTTGTGTCTCTTGATGTTGGTAAGTAATGCTCTTCTTTAATTTGCCTATAAAAGATCAAATTGCGAGGGAACCGTGAGGATTTACCGAGGGATTAGCTAGGGTTCATCGCACATCCCTTGCAAATTGCGAGGGATCTGCGAGGCTATGTTAGAAATCTGTCGCATATCCCTCGCAAACATATATATTCTTTTGCATCAAATTTATTTTCTTAGTGATACATTCTCTATTATTTCCTATGTTTTGGAAAGTTCATTGTTCGTATACTTGGTGATCAGTAGACTATGGACTCTAGATTGCAATTGCTGATCAAAAAAATTTAACACTTGGTCTCATGTTCATAATGAAAGTAAATCACATATTGATTTTTATATATATATATATATATATATATCTTTCGTGTCTTCACGTCAAAGTTTCTTTACACATGTCAACATCTTAAATGTTTTTTGTCTCTTGATGTTTACTGGGAACTTCACTTTAAAATTAAACCTAAGCTCAAACCCTAAACCCTAAATCCTAAACCCTAAACCCTAAACCCCGAATGACCTCACAAATTTCTCACTTCTTCCTCGCAAATTTGCTACGGATAAATTACTCACTAATGAGTTGCAAATCTGCGATAGATTTGTGAGGGAGTGTTTCCTCCTCTCAAATTAATCGCAAATTTGCGAGGGATTTGCTAGGGTACTCGTCTTCGTAGCAAATGACCCGCAAATCCATAGCAAATTTTTGAGGGATATTGTCTGTTGCAAAAGCGTGTTTTCTTGTAGTGAAATCATATACGGCTCTTACTTAGGTAAATAATAAAGGCATGATGTACAGTTAATTCCAATTACCAAACCATCCAAAATTAAGCATAATTTAACGTACGTTTAGACAAACTTAACTAGAACATAAGAAAAACCGAAGTAAGATAAACAAGTTACAATGTATCAAAAGTTAAAAACACCAAAGTGCTTCTTCATCTTCTTCTATTAGTTGTCGTCGTAAGAGAAGGTAGTCTTCTTACCGCAGAATCTAATCACGTCGGATTTTTCCTCCTGTTGCTTCAGATTAGGTTCTCGTAGAAGGTTGTCTTCATACCTAGAATATATAAAAAACTCTTGGGTTAGTCTTCTGTTATGGTATTAAAACTCTAGTAGTAAGTATAACAACCAGTAAAATTAATTTACTTGGGTGGAGATGATGGATTCATCTTAGCCACGTCAAGAAAAATACTGCGACCCTGAAAATATTCACCGTTCTTAGTTTGCATCACCTACACAAGTATAAAAGATTTAATCAGCAATCCTACTTTCAAATTGTCTATTTTTCCATACATTACTTTTCAAATGACTACTAAGCTATAAAAACTAGTAGTCATTTGTTTTTGTCTTGTATACTCTTTTGACTAATCCGTATGAAATATACTTTCAACATTTTTCTTGTATCTTTTTTGACTGATAAATTGAAATGAAAATGATGGTTAATTTGACCAAACTAAAAAAAAAAGTTTCACAAAAGCAAAAATTTTAAAATTATTTGCAGTGATTGTAGCACTCAAGCAAATGGGCCATTAGCTCAGTTGGTTAGAGCCTGCATGGGCCATTTTTTTAAAACAAATTCTTTTGATGAATTGGTTAAAACTGGGTCACTATTTTTTTTTGTAACTTATCCACTAGACGACCTCTTTCTATTGAACAAGTCTTTTAACAATGTAATTTTGATACACTCTTTGAAGAAGACGAGTCCTTCTACAATGTAAATTGAATAATCCTATTGGAGTATCATCATTCATGATCGCATATATGTTTATGATACGTTTCCGTATATTGTGGTTGCAGCTTAGTTAATCTCGTTGACTTTTGATAAATAGCTGCCGTACAAAAACATAGCATATTTTACCAAGTATTTCCCAACGACCAAAACTTTATAATAGTATTAGCAACATATAAATTGTATGACAAGTCCTTCTGGCCGAATAGTATGTATCAATGTTGTTGTGTCATAATCTAACTTCAACTTTAATTGGAAATGTTACAAAAACAGAATAATACTAATCAAATGACGTCCATTTATATGGAAACGAATTAGATCCATGGATCTTACATCAGCTTAGCAGGTGAAGCATTGTTATAAAGTCAAGTGTTTCATTATGACCGGCTCTGCTTGGATTCGGCTCTTTTTAACTAGGGCATATCAGTTTAGTTTTTTTTTTTTTAATTATTGATATAGTCTGTTACAATGGTTGATATAGTCGTCTCTTATCATGTAAAGAAATAATCAGACAAACTATGTTTACTTTATTAAAAGAAAAAAATAAACAATGCTTTTTTTTACATTGAAACAATACCTTAACAAATTCGCATTTGATATTTTTGTTCAAGTCAATGGACATCAAGTGTAAAAAATAACAAGTTGAGGGCAAAGAATCATTCAACAATTTCAACAGTTAATATATACTTTATTTTTTTGAACAAAACAAACACATGCTGTTGGAGTGTTGCTATTCATCTCCCCCCGGCCCATGCCCGATGTGTGTATATTTACAAAGGAAACTGTTGGCTTTTGTCGTGGGAATACAGAATCCTATAGAAGATCAATTATATTCATGATCAGATCAATCGTTATCTTCATTAGATCAATTATCCTCTGTCAATATCATATACGTATCTCTAGTTATGTTAATAAGTATATTGTATTTATTGTTGTAGACTCTGTATAAATACTTCTCTCAATACTCAATAAGAATTATCCATTCATATATTTCCCTTCTACGTGTGCTTCCTCCTCTTTTTTAATGTCTCCTGATTTTGCCTTCAATTTTAGAATTAATTCACATATTAATTTCAATCTTTTGATATTTTTGAAATTAATCACAAATTAATGTTAAATATTGATCAATGCCTTTTGACAATTTGACTGATTTATAGGCCAAAATAGACCTCCAATAAGTGATGGGTGATAGGTGATAGGCGATAGGCGATAGGATATATGAGGTGTCCAAGATCAGACACTAAGATTTTTTTATTTGACAAACTTTGGTAACTTCCATTGCAAATTGAGGAAAAATATCGTCTGACATATTTATTACTTGTTGACCAACAACACTTGCCATTCTAAACTTCAAGTGCATATGATTCATATATTCTTTTATAATGCCATAATGTGTGGAGGCCGGAGCACAATTGAATTAAGATAATTTTTTAACCATTTCAAACATCAAGTTCATCAATTATACGGACAGTTCAACCTAAACTTATCTATAAATTGAGATCTATGTCTCATAACTTTATCATCATCTCTCCATCAAAATCTAAACAAAAACCTTTCAACTAAATATATAACCATGAAGAGTCTCTCATTTCTTACTATCTTGGCTATAACACTTTCCTTAACCATTGCTTCGGACCCAAGCCCTCTTCAGGACTTCTGCGTCGCCATCAACACCCCAGCAGATGGTGGTATGTACATGTTTACTCCATATTAATCAATTTAACTATATTTTCTTTCATAAATGTAATCGATAGTTTGGACAATGCATTACGTTCTTACACTCTTTTTATTTGGTTATAATGTTCAGTGTTTGTGAACGGAAAGTTCTGTAAGGACCCAAAGCTCGTCACTGAAGAGGACTTCTTTCGGGGAGGGCTCAACAAAGAAGGAACACCTAATGCAAAAACTGGGTCTGCTGTGACACCCGTCAACGTTAACCAGATTCCAGGGTTAAACACCCTTGGAATCTCTATTGTCCGTATTGATTACGCAGTTAACGGACAGAACCCACCTCACACCCACCCACGCGCCTCGGAGATTTTGTATGTCGCACACGGAACCCTTCTAGTAGGGTTTGTCACGTCAAACCCCGAAAACCGCCTCATATCTAAAGTACTCAACGAGGGTGATGTGTTTGTGTTTCCAGAGGGACTCGTTCATTTCCAAGCGAACGTTGGGAAATATCCCGCGCTTGCATTCGCTGGTTTAAGCAGCCAAAACCCTGGTGTCATCACTATTGCCGACACCGTGTTTGGGTCTAACCCAGCAATAGACCCGAATGTTCTTGCGAGGGCGTTCCAGTTGGACGCTAGGACTGTCATGGATCTACAGACTAAGTTCAAAAAATAATAACATTGTGCTTTTGAATTGCTTTCATTTTTATGTACCTTCATCTGAATAAGGATCTTGTATTATCCGCTAATCATAATGGCATTAGTCATTTGTTTTACCTTGATCTAATTATAAATGAATCAATATTTTTATGTGTTGAAAAGATAAATTCTTTAACACAGAAAAAAAGAGAGATAAATTTGTATTTAAAATTTTATTTTGGAAGTTCACGAAAAGGATCTTTTCTGATGGAGTTTTTTACCTAAACAGAATTACAGAAAAATGTATTAAAGTCTATCAGGTAATATATTTTGTGATGAATTTAATTACGACGACTAAATTATGTTATTAACCGAGTCATAGACTTTTGGTAATTACAACAAAAGTATATGAAAGTCCTTTGTTAATTACAACAAAAGTATATGAAAGTCGACTCTTTGTTAATTGAACAACTCTCATTTACCCCTTCTTAATTAACCAATCAGAATACAACAATATGTTACGTCATAACATATTTAAAAAATAAATCAAAATTAAAATAAAAGGACAAACCAAATTAACGAAACAAATTATGTAGATATTTTATTAATGTAATTAGGTCGGTTTGGGTTTATAAAAGAGAATTAGGGTTTAAATTTTAAATTTTTAAAATTATATATCGGTTTGAGTTTATAAAAGAATGATTAGGATTTAGATTTTATAATTAAGCAGAATTATATGTCGGTTTGAGTTTACAAGTTAGTGGTTAGGATTTAGATTTTACAATAAAAAAAAATATATATGTCGGTTTGGGTTTACAAGTTAGTGGTTAGGATTTAGATTTTATAATTAAACGAAATTATATGTTGGTTTGGGTTTACAAATGAGTGGTTAGAATTTAAATTTTACAATTAAACGAAATTATATGTCGGTTTGAGTTTATAAAAGAGTGTTTAGGGTTTAGATTTTACAATTAAACAAAATTATATATTCTTTTAAGTTTATAAATAATAGTTAGGGTTTAAATTGGTTGATCTACAGAATTTATTTATTTAATTAAGATTTGTTTCCTTAATTTAAGGGGGTGGATAAGGGAACCCAAGAATTTCCCTTGTTAATTACAACAAATTATATATGGACCCGTACGGATAGTAGCAATAGATTGATTGGTGCAGAGTACTGAAACATGTCGTAAGTGGGTTAGAATATTATCTAATATTAACCTTCCAGATGCAAATGTTGATTGGGTCTATAAGTTTCATAACGGGAGAATTTTTCAAAGCTTAACTTAATATTTTGAAAATGGTTTTTTTTTTTAATTCAACAGTACTACAAAAATTTATAGGGCAGAACTCTAACATTTGTGGTGACCTGTCATTTACATGTAATATCATTTAGTCTTTTGTTGAAATTTTCCGATTTTTTAAAAGCAACTAGAGAAACCAAATTATTTCTGTTGATCCAAATCCAATCAAAAACAAAAAGTAGTGTTGTCATATTATGTGGTCGTTAAGTCATGTTTCGTTTAACCTCATCATATGTTATATCCTTTAGCATTATGTGTATTGTCATGCATGATCTCAAATCAGTTTTTATTTGTTTTCCTATTCGTGCTAATTAAGTGGCTTAAGTTTCTAATTAAGTGGCTTAAGTTTAAAAGACTCTTTTTCTCGTTTAAAGAGTCAAAGAAGAAGAAAGTCAAAGAGTAAAAAAAAAGGAAATAACTCGGTTTTATACCATATCACCTAAGCAATTATATAGTACTAGGTGATACCCGTGCTACAGCACGGGATTATATATTTTGTTAGTTATTTTTTCTGTAATTTGTACTTTTGTAATATAGTTTTTTATTTTGATTTATTTTCTTTGTTTATATAGTGTTTATTTATATATTTGGGGTTATACAGTAAATTGGAAATCCTAATAGAGTAAGTAGTTTGTAAAATGTAGTTTTTCACGGAAACAAACACACCACAATAGTAGATAGTACGTAGTTTTGTAAGAGAATAGACACTCCGCAATATTGGATAGTAGTTTTGTAAGAGGATAGACACACTCTGCTTCCATGGTTTAATTTATAGCTTGAAAAAATTACATATTTTAACGGATTTAACTCAAAAAAATTTTATATTTTAAATTTTTAAGAATTAAAATATTAAAATTACTTAAATATTTTATAGACTTTAAATATATTATAATATTTTAAACTTTCGACGGAGTTCAAATATTTATAATAATTTAAACATTCTATAAAAATTTAAATATTTATAATATCTTAAACTTCTTAAAAAAGTATATATATTATAATATGTTTACTTTTTAAAAGTTTAAATATTCTCAAATATAGAACCAAATTAAACTGTTAAATTTGGATACCTGATAAATCAAGTTTCCTGCTCATTTGTAATCAAAACATTTTAGTCACATATTTATAGTGATTATGAACCATATTCCAAAATATTTAGTCGATGTGGGATATACAGTACACCTTTTCTGTAAATTAGTTTACAACTTTACATATATATAATTTCTACGTTTTTAATTCTTTCTATCTATACTACTCACAATTAATTACTATAATTTTGTTAAGGAAATATTATAATATCGGAAATCAAGCAATTTAGTCAGATTTGGTAACTTGAATATTCGTTTTTAAAGATTTAACTGAATCACTAAATATTCCTTTTAAAAGATTATCTGTTAAGATCAATCTCGGTAATTAAGGAAATATCCAAATTTTTGGTAATTAAAATTTACGGTTTCCATTTAAATACCTTAAAGGAAAATGAAATCAGAGTGTTTGCCTATAACGAATAACTCTGTTTGGGATCTTAAATAACTAATCTTGAATGAAATAATATACTGGATCCGTAAAATATTATTCTGGAGTACAAACAGATTCGCGGGTTTTTTTCCTTCTGTAGTCGGATATGTAAGGATCCGCGTCCTGACCCGGCAATTTTTTAAGTGATCGACCAAGGGTATTTTCGTCATTTAAAGAAATTGAAACTATAGGTTAATTAGATTAAATTTTGTGATTCTCTAATTATTTTTAATGAAAAACCTACCAAAACCAACTCATGGTCCATTTTTACTCTAGAGAGTACTTCTGCTTTAATAATATAGATGTGGGAAGGGTAACATATTCTTCAAAATAGCTCGGTCTTCTTATATCTGTACTACTACTCTTAGAATCCATAGTACATACTATTATATTGGTTGATTCTGTCGTGTCTTATCAACATTTTAACAAACCCCAGCACGTTCACATTGACCTTTGTTCGAGTCAGTGAAAATAAATTGACAAATTGAGGAAAGAAGAATCACTCAACGAATTCAGTCTTTAACCTATAATTTGTTGAATTATATATTATCGCTAACACTTGCCATTTCAAACTTCAAATGCATCATGAATTCGTTGGAGAATAAATATTTTTTTTTTGAAGTTTGAATTTTCTAGTGTTGTGGAATTTAAATATTACCACCATAACACATACATGTGGTCGAGGAAAGAAAATGTAAATAATTTAACCAATTCAAATGTCAAATTCATTAGTTAATTTCTTGGATTTGCAAGTGTATGGACTATATGGACTAGTTCAACACGTAAACTCATCTATAAATTGAGGTTTATATGTATCATAAGTTTATTACCTCTTCACTACAAACTTATTCAAGAAACAAAAAAACCCTACCGCCCTTCAAAAAACTATATGGCGATGAAGAGTCTCTCATTTCTTGCAGTTCTATCTCTGTTGGCTATAACACTTCCATTATCCATTGCTTCTGATCCAAGCCCTCTTCAAGACTTCTGCGTTGGTGTCAACACCCCAGCAGACGGTGGTATGTACATGATCACTTCCTAATTATTTTTACTTTCACTTGTACATTATTTTCCCATTTCTTACACTCTTTTTTACTTTGGCTACTCTGTTCAGTTTTTGTTAACGGAAAGTTCTGCAAAGACCCAAAGCTCGCGACCGCGGATGATTTCTTTTTCTCAGGGCTTCACAATGCAGGACCCGTCAATAATGCAGTCAGATCAAATGTGACAGCCGTCAATGTTAACAACCTTCCAGGGTTAAACACCCTTGGAATCTCAATTGTCCGTATTGATTATGGAGTTGGTGGACAGAACCCACCTCACACCCACCCACGTGCCACCGAGATCTTGGTTGTTGGGGAAGGGACACTTCTCGTTGGGTTTGTAACATCAAACCCAGACAATCGCCTCATCTCTAAAACACTCAACGCAGGTGATGTATTTGTGTTTCCAGAGGGACTCATCCATTTCCAAGCAAACATTGGTCATTCACCAGCGGTTGCATTCGCCGCTCTAAGCAGCCAGAACCCAGGTGTCATCACTATTGCCAACACCGTGTTTGGGTCTAACTTAGCCATAAACCCAAGTATTCTTGCAAGGGCGTTCCAGTTGGACCCTAGGATTGTCGTGGATCTACAGGGAAAGTTCAAGAAATAATAACATTTTAGGTTTGAATTGCTTTCATTTTTATTTACTTCTGCCTCAATAAGGATCTTATATTTCCTTTTATCGTATCATGACAATGATGTCTTTCTTTGCTTTTGTCTGGTTCAGATTCTAAATAAAAAATGCTTTTTCTTTCACAAAACAAGTATTTAAGTCTTTCTAATAATAAACAAAATTTCAAGAAAAATACGTTCACAAAATGACACTTAAAAGACTTTAGATATCGGGAAAAATGCCATAAAAATCCCCAAGTTTCAAATTTGGGATAAAATATTCCTAACTTTTGAGATGTCGTTTTTAATCTCCAACTTTAGGTTGACTTAACCGAAAAATATGGAACTTTCTTTGATCTCCCTGTTTTAAGCACGTAGTTAAATTTATGTTAGAAGCTAATAGACGGGTTAACAAACCGTTAACGGCTTCCGTTTAGCCAAAAAGACAACATCTTATTAATGACAAAACAACATCGTTCTAACTAAAGAATCCCCAAATTGAATCCAATTCTCGAACCGAAAACATAATCCCTAACCCTAAAATTCTTTTTTCCAAATTCTCTCAAATTCTTTCGAATTCTCTTCATGGCGAAGACCCGTAGAGGAAAAAAGCGTGTTCCGCCGTGGCGGTCGTTGTGATTGACGATGAATACTCGATTCAAACAAGATCTGAAGCCGAGATGGTTGAGATTCTGTCTGATACTCCCATGTTCACTGTACATAGATTTACGTTAGCACTTATTTTCCTTCAATATGGTGACTTACGTCAAGATAATAGAGGAGCAAATGGTCACTCAAGCATCTACACGAGAACCCTAATTTCGATTTTCTAATGTGTATAATTATTCACTGTAAAAGCTGTCAAGAAACTTTTTATTTATTTATTTTAATATGTGAAATTTCACTTAGTATGAAACGTTATGTTACAAACATATCGCTTTTACCAGGTTTAAGGTACCCTGGCAAGTAACTTACGTAACTTAACTTTCTCTCATTCTGAAATTATAAGTGTTAAACTCAGGGCCTAAACACCCTGTCGTTATAAGTGTTACTCTGATGTGGCCTAAAGCTTAAAAAATTTAGTGGCCTATGGCCTAAAGTTTAAAAAGTTTAGTGGCCTAATTATTATTTAGGGTAATTTGTTTTCAATTAATATTGCATATAAATAACTGTAAAAACGTAAAAGAAGAAGGCTAGGTGGAGTCGAACTGTAAAATTGCATGATATAACATGAAAGGGGAATCACTAGACTATATTGTTATCACATGTGTGGCCTTTAAAACTATTTTATAATCGGTGGCCTAAAGCACATGCTTTAGCTACCTTATGGACGGGCCAGACCTGGTTAAACTAATTTGGAGAAATCAAAACTTTGATGATCAGAGGAGTCATGCCTAGCTATCGTATTACGCGTGAACACACATATTCAACGACAGATTCACAATCGATGGGTTGAAACTATGTGAATGTGACAAAGTTAAATCAATACTATAAAAGTACTAGGGAGTTTCTCTCCAGTTGACACCTCAGCTTCTGTATTGAACCAGAGACTGACACATCAGTAAAAATAGGTAACCAATGAAAACATTTTAATTAATACAGCTCATCTAAATTTAGTCATACGTGTACTAACGAAAATAGAAGTGAACGTGTGAGTGTTTTTTTCTATTCTTCGAGTTCTTCTTCTCCGTCGTCGTTTTTGTTTTCTCTTCTTCGACGTGGTCTTTTGTTTTTCTTCGATCTACCAGAATCTACATGTCAGCTGATTTATTCTCTTCTTTGATGCTTGATTTCTTCTTCTTCTTTCTAATTAGATTTCTACTTTTCACGAAGCAATCTCAGATTTGTGCATCGTAGGAAGAGATGCTTCAATGTATATTTCTCCTCTCCGATTCTGGGTAAGTGAATCTTCAAATCTTTCTTTCCGGATTCAGTTCGACTTTGATTCATCTGGTTTGTGTTAACAGAGAGGTAATGATAGAGAAACAGTTTATGTGTCATTCTGGTATTGATTCTCAACTTCTTCTTCCCCGAATCGAAGACGACGGGTTTCTTTCTTCTGGTACTTGGAATTTGCAATTTGTTTGTTGTCTTTGTTGGAATCATCAAAATTTTGTAGTTTGTTATATTGGGGAATACTTCTTGTGCCTGATATTTGTTTGTTTGTTAGTTTCATCAAGATTTTGTAATGTGTTATATTGAGGATTTCATTGAATTAAATCTTGTTTCTTCACCTCCGGTTCTTATTGATCATTGTAAGAAATCAGGCATTAAATAAGGTTCGGATTATTGAATTGAGTTGTGCTTTTTCATATGAGCTGTTAGTGAGTCCTGCTTTTAGTGTTGGTGAGTATTGCTTTGTTCGACAGTTCCATGAATCTCTCAACGTTTGGATTAGACTATGAAGCGTTTGTTGTCATGCGTTTTGTTCCTTAGGGATTTAACATAAGTTTTCATGTTTCAATTACCATAATTATATATGCTTATATGTCTTTTTATTTTTGGGATTAAGGAAGATTTAAAGGCTGTCAATTTATTTGGTTTTAGGGAGGGTTTTGTTTGCTCTGTAATGCCTGCAAAAATAGGGAGGGTTTGTTGTCTACCCACTGGTTCTTTTAACTTGGTTTATATCGTAAGCTAACGGGAGACTTCTCTATATAACAAGAGGCGGGCATTTATGTCATTTTTTTTTTTTTTTTTTTTTTGTTAAAGGGTATTCAATTTATAAAATATAATGCCCAATGGGCTATTTCCGGAGTAGGCCCATTTTACAATTATCCCAAGGGTCCAACTCATTTACAGTTAACCAAAACTAAACCGATGGAACAAAACCGGCCGGGTTCACAAACCGAACTTAACCGGGGACCGTGAAACCCTAATTTGCAAAACGAAAAACTCGTTTGCAGCCGCCGCCCATACTTGCGGATACTCAGCCGGAACAGGACCTCCGGTGAGCCTGGACGACGGTAGCCGAACAGAGATGGTGATCCAAGATCCGTTTGCCATCCTGCCACCGTAGAGCCGTTTTGGGGAGGAGGAAGAGATCCGATCTGCCCTTCGTCGAGGAGGTTTTCACGCTCAGTCGTGAGAGAAAAGAGGCAGCAGGGAGTAGATGAGCGGACCTTCGACGGTGGCTTAGCTCCGCCGGATCGGAGACTACCTCCCCTATCATAACCGATCCCGTGAAGCCTCCAAAATCTCCAATCCTCCGATCTATCTACCTTCTTCTCTCGTTCGTCGCCGTGAATCTCCCTCTTCCGCTCCGCGTAGCAACTCCTCCGGTAGAGCTCTTACCAGCGGCGTCTCGCGGATTCTTCTCCTCTCCACCGCTCCCTTGATTCCGTCCATCAGCCTCGCCGGTAACATGCAAAGAGTCACGAATGAAGAACCATGGGCCGAGGGGTCCTCGCAGTCACCGGAATTGACGGAGGACCCAGATCGGAGCACGAGCTTGTGGTCAGAAGAAGAAGGATCTGGGGGAGAGAAAAAATCGCCGCGCGTGACTCTCACTCGCTCGACTTTTTCTCTCGACTAAGATTCTAGTTTAATCCTTTGTGTATGACTTGGTGAGCCGTGCATTTATGTCATTGTTTCTCTGTTTTTCCAGATTTGTTGAAGGAATGGCTCCAGTGTTTTCGAGATCTGCCTGGTTTTGCACTTGGAATCTAATACAAGTAATTTTACAAGATGAACATTTATACACAAGATAATCTGTTAACTTTTAAATGAAATTGCATCCAACTTATTGTTATTTTTTTTGCGGTTTGCAGAATGATCTGGTTCATGGTTGGGGAATGGATATGAAACTTGGGTACTGTACTCAGGTAAAGTCCCCATTTCTTGTTTTCTTCGTCATTAAGACCTCACAACAGCGCTACCTTTCATTATTAGCATTGTGACCTGATTGCATTCTCTAGATGAATTGGTTTTAAATGTTGTTATAGGTGACCGTAGCAACAAAGTAGGCATTGTGATAGCAAATATATCTTTCATCAAGGCATTCAAACACTAGGTGGAAGTGATGATCCTGATAAGAAGGTCAGCTACTCTACTTCAATTCCCCCTCCATCTTCCCCTTGTAAAATACCAAATATTGAATTATCTCTCTTCCTAATTATTACAGAACTCAGCTTGCAGTGATGTGACTCGGGTAAGCACTATTTTAACATCCAATTACTCATTTCCTGACTGTAAAATAAACAGACGTCTCACAACTTTGATCACCTTTTTTTTATATAAACAGAAACGAGGTTCTCCGGCTTTTGATTCAAGAACAGAAGTGAGTTTATTTCCCGATGATGAAAATGGTTTTGTCCGTAGAGCAGGAGTGTAATTTGTGTGTGTTTTCTTGAACAGATACGGAGGCAATCAAACATGGGAGCTTCGAACTTTTCAAGAACGGTGGAACCAAGCTGTTGTAGAAGACAAGAATTGGGTCGACCGGTCTTCATCAACTCGGAATCGAATTGGCAATAACCGGAGATTAAAACGAAGTAGTGTGATTCCAAGTTTAGTGCAGAGGAAAGCTAAAGAGACTACAACATTAAAAAAACATTTACAGTTTTTACTCAGATTATATATAGAAAAGTTTTTGTTTTTTTTGGGGTTCTCATTGTTATATATAACTATATAAGTCAATAGTTTGATCATTTTACTCTCTTTTGATTAGTGTAGTTTTTGTGGTCTTCTTTTTTAGATGTGGTTTGATTAATTCCAATTATTTTAGCATGTTTTCTTGTAAAAAAGGGTTCATATTAAAGTGGGATTTAAAAAAACAAATTTAGGGACAGAGTACAAATCTTTGTTTTTCTTCTTTTATTGTATTGTACAAAAAATATAATTTTAGAAAACAAAAACAAAAAAATAGAAGTTTAACAATTTGAATTTCAATTTAGTTTAAAAAAACCCCAAAAAAATAAGTTTTTAGAAAGAAGGAAAAATTACAACCCGCGGCGTAGCGCGAATATCAACCTAGTATTACGTAATAGCACTAAAGGCCTTCCTAATAAAACAAGAAAAAAAATACACGCAAGAGGCATTATCTCTTTAATTTAAATTATGTTCATCGATTTTGATTTCCATACATATGTAAGTTGATATAGTCGTGTGCCTACTCAGCTGCATGAGGAAATGAAATAGGAATTATTAGCACGTATAAATTCATGACAAGTTGAGAAAATATAATCATCGAACAAAAAATAGTACACTTGCCATTTCAAACGTCAACCGAGTCATATCAATTGGCAATAAGTGAAAAGTCCCTAACCTTTTATATATTACTCAAATCCCTTCACATCTATTCAATATGGAATCTTTTATCCACACGCCCACTTGAGATAATGACATTTCTAGGCATTAATCTCAACATAATCCATCACGCCTCCTCGAAATAATACTATATTTTTTTAGCTCTCTCGATGGAATTGGGCCTTCCTTTGGATTATCAATTAATGGGATGATTGGGATTCTATCCGGGCCGGACTAATTTATGGGCCAACGTGTATAGACTCTGATACCATGTTAGATTTGGGCTTATTTTGGGTTTCCAACTAAAAACCAACTGGCAATTAGTGGATTGACCCTAACCCTTTATATATTAATGATAGTCTCTTTAAACTTCCAATATGGAACTTAACACGCCTCCTCGAGATGATAACTCCATCTCGAACCGATTCCACTTGGACCGATAATAAACCCCTTCTTGGGCCTCTTACTTGGGTTAACAAGAGGCATGTTCGTATCCAATTTTCTAGGTCGCTTTTTCTAGGTCCACCAGAAATTGAACCTTGGGCTCTGATACTATGTTAGGTTTGGCAGTGTGATGAGAGGCAACGCTATCAAGAAGCCAAGGAGTGAGGTTAGGATGGGAACCACTGGTGGTGTGATGAGCCTGAGGACGCCATTGTGAAGCAGGAAGAGGCAGATGAGGTGCCGAGGAAGGAGCAGACCCGCAGTAAAAGTTGAATTGATGAGCAGGGTAAGAGAACTGTGGTGAGGGCTGGTGATATTGCGGACAACGTTTAGCACCATGGCCTTGAACACCACTGATTTGACACCGTCCAAGGTAAGGTCGCGAGAGGCGAAAGCCACCACAAGAGGAGTGAGAACCACCAAGATATGTCTAACGAGAGAGGTGTGTCGTATTTGCTGTTGCAGGAACAGAAATGTTGTTGGTTTCACCTGCAGCCTTCAAAGCGTTTTCTCGCACAATGCGTTTTTCCTGGAGCTCATCAATAGAAATTGGTGTGTCACGTTCTTGCACCATTTCAACAATAGCTCTGTAGTCTTCATTGAGGCTGCTGGTAATGTAGTCAAGAAGGTCTTCATGTGGTAAAGGTTCATCAACCAATGCGATCTGATCTGTTTTGTCAATAATACCACGCACGTAGTCATTCACAGACTTGTTACCTTTGTTACTGTCCTTGAGTTGATCTCTGATTTGACAGATGCGACCACGTGAGTACTTCCCATAAGTGTTGGAGAGAATCTCCCAGTTGTTGCGGGTGGTTGTGGTGCGAGCAACAATGGACTGGACATGAAGAGAGAGAGATCCAAGCAAGGAGCTGAAGAGGAGCTTGTCTTGACGCTTCCAGGCAGCAAAGTTAGGATTAACCTGAGTTGCAGCAGCATCAGTGGTGACCGTTTCTGATTGTATGTTGTCTTCATCAGCAATAAAGCAGTAAAGTTCATGTGCTTCGAGTAAAGAGCGGATCTAGAGATGCCAAGTGAGGAAGTTGTTGGGCGTGAGTTTAGTGATGTTGCTCATGTTGAGAGAGATCAGCGTTTTGTGAGGTTCAACGACGTTAAAAACAGTGGCTGATTTAGAGGAGGTAGAGGAGGCTTCAGATGCCATGATGAGAAAGAGAAGAGAGATGAGAGAAAGAAAAGAAAAAAAACAAGAGATTGCGTTAAGGAAGAAGAAGAAGGAGGCGTTGAAAATAAAAATTATGTTTGGATCAGTTGCTCTGATACCATGTAGAATGTGATAACTGATGATTCTTATTCACAGCAGAGAGCACATACTTATACAAGAGTTTGTTAGGATCGTATTCCAAAGATACTTGGAGATTACGACATCTATACATGACAAGAACAATATAGAGATAAGTTCTATCAATGCTAAAATATAGAGATCAAATCTATCTACACTAATAATTTTCATTTTAAATTAAAACTTTTCTTATAGTTTCCCGTATCTAGTGCGATTGAAATATTACCACCATGGTCCATGAACATGGTGCATTGAGGAAACACGATTTCTTGAATAATTCAGACTTGTAATTGATATACATTTATATTTTTAGATTTACAGGTGTATATGTTCACAATTTTTGGAATGGATTAGTTCAAAATTTCTACTCATCTATAAAATGAGCTCAATGCATGGTTCATATGTTTTCGTACCTCTCCAACAAACCCATATTTAAAAGGGATATTTGCATTCTCACATACTTTCTCATAGTTTAATCACACACACACACCCATTTTGTGCTATCACTATACTTTCAACATGTAAAATGACCATATACACCCCTAACTCATCTCTAACATTTATTTTTTATATTTTCTCTTTCCTTCTCATTTCTCTTTCTCTCTCTCTCTTCTCTTTATCCTTTGTTTTTGGTTCTTTTTCTTCAACATTTGTTTTTCATTTTATTTAAATAATATATTTCAACTGTAACGTGTAGATAAACATTGTTTGCATATTGTTTCCAAATAAAATAAAATAATTTATGAGTCCAATATAAATCAAATACAATTGAATTAGTGCTTACAGTCAAATCAACATTTTCTAAGTCCAAACTAAATTAAATAAATAATTATAAATTAATAAATTTATTTAACTGAAATTTCAATATGAAATAGATTGTTTGTCTACATACTTTAAGCTTAATTTAGATGCATAATGGATTAACAAAATATTGTATCCATAAATAGTTATCTATTTGAATATGTTTTTAGAAATATGGATGACCATTTTTGGTTTTAGTATTTGAAAGATATCTCAAATGATGAGAAAGGGGAAAATACAGTTGTGTCAATTGTTCATGGTTGCTCATCCACCAAAATAATATTCTCATTGATGACATGTGTTACTAGTATCCACAAATTCTATTAGTATCCACATAACGAAAAATATATGGATATGATGTTGTTGTTGAATTGTAAACCTTAAATCTAAGACCTAAACCCTAACCCTTAAATGCTAAACCTAAAATATTGACACTAAATCCACATAAGCCCTAAAAACTAAATCCTAAAATTGTAAAACTCTAAACATTTTAAACCTAAATATAAATTGATGTTGTCGTTTGTAGCCTGAACCCTAACTATAAGTCTTAAACCCTAACCCCTAAATCCAAAATAATGACGCTAAATCCATATAAGCCCTAAAACCTAAATCCTAAAATTATTACTAGTACTATCCACAAATTCTGTTGGTACCCACATGACCACAATATCCACATCATCCACATAATCCTTAATACCTGAAACTTAAATCCTAAACCCTAAACCCTAAACCCTAAACCATAAGTCATTCATTTTACTTCACATGCGTAAGATATCCACAAAAGTGAATCCACACAATCACATCCAACCAAGCAAATCATCACATATTCAAATTATGAATTTAATATTCTAATTAACTATCCAAAAATAAATACCCACAAATGTTTTTGAAGCAAGACTTGTGTTAGCTAACTCTATTAGTTGAGAGAAGCTCTGCAACGTACAATGTCTTTTTCACAAGGTTTGTATTTCTGTTGAGTTCATGTAAAAGAAATCCTTAAAGTCTTACCTTTACTTTGAATAACAACATCATTAACTTTGAATAATTATATTAGTTATTTGAAATTTAATTATCCATGACTAATTTACCAAACTATAAACTTTTTGATTAATAAGGTTACATATGTTTAAAGAAGATAGACCCATAAGCCTGAGAGTAAACAAGGGATCCACTAAGAGAGTTGATGGTCAAAGCGTTACATCAATCAAACTATAGTAAAATGAAAATGAATAGTGTATCTATTATGTTATGGAATGTAATATCCGTAAATACTTCCCATGCTGTTAAATTTTTCAGTTTTACCGCCGGTCTATATTTTTTTTATAAATAAATAATATAATCTATAAATGTAATTAAAATCTTTTATAATTTTAAAATATACTATAGCTTGAATAAATTAATTATGGATTGTATAATTTCATGTAATTTTTTGCTTTATTATATAGGGAGAATATCCTTTTAATTTACTTGAGTCAACAAATATAGTGTTATGTGATTAGTTACTTTTGTTTACAATGTAGGAGTAATAGTATTTTATATTAAATATTTTATAATTATATGTTTATACTATTATTTTATTTTGTAATTTAGGTTGTTTAATCCATATATCATTTTAACAAAATTGTATTTATAGTTGTGCAATTTATTTGAAGTGGTGGAGTATTTTTTGTTTGTATAGTTGTATAATTGTATTTCTATCAATTGTTTTTTTATTAGTATTGATCAGAAATATATAAAATAAAATATTATATCATTGCTGTATGGTCGGGCTAATATTTTGGACTCCTGTCTTTTTGTACGAAAGGCCCAATTTTTTTTTTTTTTTTTGTCTCCACCGAGTGAAGCAGAAAGTCTCCATCAAAAATTATGTCTGAATTTTTTTACCCTTATCATCTTCCTCTATCTGGTTTTGGTGGATCTGAGAAATCAGTCAACAATTATGTCTGAATTTTTGTTTTCCTTATCATCTTCCTCTATCTGGTTATCGTAAATCTGAGAAATCAGAACTTCGTTGATAATATGAATCTGATATTCGAAGCTTTCATCTCCATAATGTTTAGGGTTTAGGGTTTAGGGTTTAGGGTTTCATATCGGTTTCATCACCAGAATTCAAGAACTGAGCTGATTATCAAATAGTTCCAGGTTAATTAATTTCTTCTCTCTGTCATTTATGTAAAAAATTGTTTGTGAATTTTATGTTGGGTCTCTCCTTCTCAATAAGATTGGTTGTTAATCAGATTGTAGATCTGAAAATTTGGAAACTTGCGATGCAATTTTTACGGCCATCGATGATTCAGCTATTATAATGTGTTCCAGGTAAATTAATTTGTTATTTCATATTATAAATAAATTTCTTTGTTTCCGATCAAGGTTTTGTTTTTTCCCATGTAATATACTCATATCATATTGATTGTTTATAAGATTGTAATTCATCAAATAAGGAAACAGTTTGGGATCGGATTGCGTCGGACACTAAATTTACCTATTGCGGGCGCACAGTAAAGTTATCAGCTGATGGACGTTATTTGAGGATTGATCTAATATGATGTGAAGCAAATATTCAATCTTTATGTTCTGTATACATGAATAATACACCCTTGAGAAAGATAAGTACAATTACGGTTTATAGATATCTCAAACGACATTGAGTTGTATTCATAATGTAATGAATAATGGTTTACTTTGTGTTAATTTGTTCTTTCTGTTGGTTTTTGTTTCTTCAGATTGAAGTTCATACATGTAACAAAGTACTCTACCAGCACTTGGCGTCTAACATTTATTACAGATTGAGGTTAGTATCTATATATGCATTCAACGAACTTAGTTTTAGAGATTTGAGTGTGTTCACTGCATTGACTTTTAACACAAATATTTGGATATCAAGAGGTTTCAACACAAATCTCGGATAAGATCGGCAAAGAAGGCAAGTGTATTGATATGTAAGCTACGAAATTGGTGGAGAAAATATAAATATTTGGGGGGAAAAAGTTTGGGTTAGCAAGATGTATAAATGAAATGGGCTTGGACCTTGATCTGTTAGTAATGTTTAATTGTCGAACCCAATCCGTTTCTTAAACCCTTTTTAAAAATTAACTCAATGGCAGTATTGTAAATAAGTGGAAAGGTCAGGATTTATTTCATAATTGTACTTGGAAAATGTATATATAAATTTATTTTTATTATATCAAAACTCATTATATTTTATCCGAACTCATTACACATTTTAACAAACCCCAGCACGTTCACATTGACCTTTGTTCGAGTCAGTGAAAATAAATTGACAAACTGATGAGGAAAGAAGAATCATTCAACGAATTCAATCTTTAACCTATAATTTGTTGATTTATATATATATATATATATATATATATATATTAAAAGTTTGAATTTTCTAGTATTGTGGAATTTAAATATATTACTACCACAAAACATACTGTCGTGGAGGAAAGAAAATGTAAATAATTTAACCAATTCAAATGTCAAATTCATTAGTTAATTTCTTGGATTTGCAAGTGTATGGACTATGAACTATTTCAGCACGTCACCTCATCTATAAATTGAGGTTATATGTCTCATAGCTTATTACCTCTTCACTACAAACTTATTCAAGAAACAAAAAAAACCCTACCGCCCTTCAAAAAAATATATGGCGATGAAGACTATCTCATTTCTTGCAGTTCTATCTCTCTTGGCTATAACACTTCCATTAGCCATTGCTTCTGATCCAAGCGCTCTTCAAGACTTTTGTGTTGGTGTCAACACCCCAGCAGACGGTGGTATGTACATGATCACTTCCTAATTATTTTTACTTTCACTTGTACATTATTTTCTCATTTCTTACACTTTTTTACATTGGCTATTCTGTTCAGTTTTTGTTTATATCTTGCTTGTCCAAGAAGGAACTCTTTTCGTTTGGTTTTTCTCATCATTTCACGATACTAACCATTTTAACAATGCCCTCAACAAAGGTGATATATTTGTGTTTCCTGAGGGACTTATCCATTTCCATGTGAACGAAACTGTTGGAGTAAGCTTGAAGTAGCTTAAAACCCAAGCTAAGTTATTTGGGAGATATTCAAATATACATGTTAGAGTTATAGGAGTTATCTAAATAAGTTATATTTTCTAATTGGTTTTGGAAAAGTGGCTTTGAGATTTTATATATATAGAGCTACCAAGGTGTGGTAAGCCTTATGATATTTGAGAGAGCTTAAGTTTTTGAGTTATTTTTCTTAAGCAATAAAGAGAAGAGAGTTATTTTTATCTTTGTGTTCTTAGTCTTTATTTGGTATATATCAGGGCTTTGTTCAGCCACGATGACCGAATCAAAGCTTGAAGTTGTTGACTTTCAATCCAAAGAAGGAGGACCTTCTTCGATAAAGTGTCCGATGCTGAGTTCTTCTAATTATACCGTCTGGGCCATGCGTATGAGAATTACTCTCAAGGTGAATAAAGTTTGGGAGACCATAGAAGACAGAGTGAAAAATGTCGACAAGAACGACATGGCCATAGCCCTGCTGTTTCAATCAATACCAGAAGACTTAACCCTCCAAATCGGAGACCTTGACACAGCAAAAGCAGTGTGGGATGCAATAAAAGCGAGACATGTTGGAGCAGAGAGAGTAAAAGAGGCTCGGTTGCAAACCCTGATGGCAGAATTTGATCGACTTAAGATGAAAGAAACTGATACAATCAATTCCTTTGTAGGAAGTCTATCAGCAAATTTATTAAAGTCAGCATCTCTTGGAGAGACAATTGAAGAATCAAAGCTTTAAGAAATTCTTGAAAAGTATACCAAGAAAGAAATACATACATATTGTTGCAGCCCTTGAACAAGTTCTCGACCTGAAGACGACTACTTTCGAGGATATTGTTGGCAGGCTGAAAACATATGAAGAAAGAATAGGGGAAGAAGATGAAGAACAATAGGAAGAACATAACAAACTGATGTATGCTAATACCGATACACAATCTACCTTCCACGCAAGTTATGGAGGAAACAGAGGAAGAGGCCGAGGTGGTCGCTATGCGTGGAGAGGAAGAGGTTGCGGTCGATCTGGATATTACCAAGGACGAGGGCAAGACAGAGATAACTCTATGATAACGTGTTATCGGTGTGACAAGCTCGGTCACTATGCATCGAACTGTCCAGACAGATTGCTTAAACTTCATGAGACAATTGAAAAGAAAGACGAAGAGACGCACGAAGCTAAAGGATTGATGATGCACGAGGTAGTGTATCTTAATGAGAAAAAGGTAAAACCAAGCAACTTTGAATCTGATTGCGATGGAACTAACGTGTGGTATCATGATAATGGTGCAAGCAACTATATGAGTGGAAATCGATCGTTTTTCTGTGAACTTGATGAGACTATCACAGGAAAGGTACGATTTGGAGATGATTCTAGGATTGATATAGAAGGGAAAGGGTCCATACGCTTTGTGATCCAAGTTGGGAACAAGAAAATTGTAAAAATCCTTTACAACATCTAATATATACCGGGTTTAAAGAGCAATATTGTGAGCCTTGGTAAGGCTACTGAAGCAGGATGTGAAGTATGAATGAAGGAAGAATTACTTATGCTTTATGATCGAATGGGTTAACTGTTGGTAAAAACGACCAGATCAAGAAATCGATTGTATAAGGTCTTAATGGAAGTCGAAACTATCAAGTGTCTACAGTTGACAGCATCAACAGAATCAACTAGATGGCATGCACGTTTAGGACATGTTAATGTGGAGACGATGAAGATGATGATCGATAAAAGGTTGGTGACTGGTATACCAAGTATCACAATTGAGAACGAAACATGTGTGTCATGCCTTCTTGTCAAACAAACAAGAAAACATTTTCCTCAAGCAACTATATACCGGGCCACACAAGCTCTTGAGTTAGTACATGGAGATCTTTGCGGACCCATTACACCTGCTACACCAGCTCACAAGAGGTATGTGTTTATGCTCATTGATGATTATTCTCGATATATGTGGACAGTTTTGTTGAGAGAAAAGAGTGAGGCGTTTGATAAATTCAAGAAATTCAAATCTATTGCGGAACAATAAACGAAGATGGAGATCAAAAAGTTCCGGAAAAATAGAGGTGGTGAATTTGTGTCGCTTGAATTCCAAGAATTTTGTGGTCTCCACGATATTAATAGGAAATTGACTGCACCTTACTCTCCTCAGTAAAATGGAGTTGTTGAGAGACATAATCGGACCATTCTGGAGATTACTGGGGATGGGATAGACGATTTTGTGTTCTTGATCGGTTAGGATTTTTTAGCTTGATTTTTTATGTTTTATAAATTCCTTTCTAGATTGGTGTTCTTAATGTTATCAATAGACCAAGAGGTTGAAAATAGATCTAGGGTGTTTTACCATCTAGAGGTGATATGTATATATTTTACACTCTTTCATCATGCATTTGTTATTCATTTTGTTCTCTTAACTCATTGTTTTGCATTGTTTTTAGTTTCTTTTGCATAATAAGCATATCTAGGTAGTCTTTGCATTGGTCCTGCATACATCTTGCATATTGGAGTTATTTCAGGTGCTTAGGAGATGTCGAGACTGTTGGAACCGAATGGAGGTTGAGACATGCAGCTCGACCAACCATGCTCGAAATGGACGTCATGTGACTCGTCTGACATGCGACTTGGACGCGCTCTCAGGAAGAAGCACCAGTATCCCACTCGATCCATCATGCCTGGAATGGATGTCATCAACGCTCGAGCCATGCTCCAACATCAACGCTCGAGCCACGCTCCAACATCGCCGTTTGAGCCACTCTCCAACCCGCCGTTCGAGCCACTCTCCAACACCCCGTTCCAGCCGTTCCACTCGAGTGAGATTTAGCTTTCGACGTCTTCATTAAAGTTGTAGGGAATTGAGACATCTTTCCAACGACGTTTATTTCAAGCTAATCGGAGGTGCGGTTCAAAAGTTATCATCGTTTTAGTGGATGCGTATACACCCAGCTCGAGCCAAAACCACTCTGGATCGAGCCAACACCACTCTGGATCGAGCCAGCACCACTCTGGTTCGAGACAACACCCCTCCACTCCACCCACCACCTCGACCTCGCTCGAGCCACCCTCACCACGCATCACTCGACCTCACTCGAGCCATCTGGATCGAGCCACTGGATGGACACTGACTCGTTCACACATGTTAGGAAGATGTTTCGTCTTACACGCTTCAGGAGATTCCCGAACCGACGCTCTATCTTGTCTTTTTAAGTTTTAGGGATTCACATGTTTTTACTATAGTTACATTTTGTTAAGTCTTGGCTGAAGACATCTTTTATCTCGTATTGTTCTATTCCTTAAGGTTTTACCTAGCCACCAAATATGTTCTCAGACTTTGTAATCCAACATCTTGGAGTTTATTGAGTATTTTCATTTGATTTCTTTTACAAGTTGTTCATCTCATTTTTATCTATCTTACAATGCTTGATTCAATGTTTTCTGGGTTTGCATCCTTGATGATGATTTTCGGATCTGAGTAGTGTGGTAGTTCTTGAGGATGAGATAGATTAGGTGGAGGATCTTAGGATGTAGAGTTTTTAAGCTTTGATTTGTATGATTCCCTTATGGACTAGAGTTAGAAATACTAGTTTCTCTCTGATCAATTGGAACTAGGTCTTAGACATTTCCACACCCAAAAGGTGTTCGATGAAATGTCTGACCAACTAGTGCTAGAGACTTACGTTCCTAGCCTAAGAGATTAGTTGTCTAGGATGTTTCTTGACATGAATGAACTTGTTTTTCATGCCATGCTTGATCATGTTTCTCTAGCGAGAGCTAGGTTTGGAAGTGGTTGAGTTTGAGTAGCTTCTGTCAAGAGATTGGATTAGCTAAGAAGTGATGTTCATTGTTTAGGGATTGTTTGCTTTTGACATGTTAAACACTCTATAGACTAGAATACTCCACCGACATCAATTACTCCCATCCTTAGGCCTTCTTTTTTTTTCTGATTTTTATTGCATTCATGAGACTGTTTCGTTTCTTGCTGTTTAGTTCATGCTTAGACTCGTTTATGTTTTCATTCATTTTTGCTTCTTGTCATGCATTCTCGTTTCTAGTTCTGAGACTCATTTCCATTTTGCATTTTGATTATTCTAGGATTGTTAGACAAACACTCTTTTTGAATTGGCTTGACTTGTGATTGCTTGATTGCATCTTGATTGTTAGCAACATCCCATTTGCATTGACACCTTAAGTACTACAACACATAAGGTTAATTTAATCTGCTAGGAAATACAAAAATCCTAATATCAATTTGGCGCCGTTGCCATTTGGGAATCGTTTTGCTACATTTAAGATTTCAAGTTTTGCAAGATTAAGTTCTGTTACACTTATCATTCTGAGTACTGGCTTGCTTTGGTTGTGTGCTTGTTTGTTTTGCATCTCAGGTACCTGTTGATTGCAACCTTGCATGCACACCAGATCAAGAGGACATCAGAATCTCCTTCCTGTTATCGACAACATCAACCGGTTGCAACGACCCCGACAAACTCGTATTTCCACTGATCATCCCACACCAGTCACTATGGAACAACCTAATGGACTAAATCCGCGACCACAAAACATTGGTGCTGGGGATGCACCAAACACTCATACTCAGCGTGCTGAAATCGTCCCTCCCGCCGTGAAGAATAACAACTTCGAAATCAAAAGTGGTCTGATCACCATGATCCAAGGAAACAAGTTTCATGGGTTGAATCCTTAAGTACTACAACACATAAGGTTAATTTAACCTACTAGGACATACAAAAATCCTAGTATCAAGAGGTGTAGATGAAATGCTTGAATCAATGAATGCTAGAGATTTACTCACTTAGCCTAAGAGATTACATGTGTAAGGAGTTCATTGACAATAATGAATCGGTTTGTATTGCCTGCTTGGTCATGTTTCTCCAACGAGAGTTGGGTAGGGGAGTGATCAAGGTTGATTGTTTCTATCACGAGAGTGTTTAACAAGATTTTAGATTCATTGTCTAGGGAATTTTTGCTTGAGGCATGTAGGACATCCATACTGGTCAGGAACACTTAGGAGTCGATTACCCCATCCTTAGGAGCTTTCGCATTTTGATTGTTTACATTTTTATTAATAACTCGATCCCTTACCCGAACTGGTACTCGATCACCAGCTTCGTGTACACCTTTGAGTTGTTCATACTCTTCTTGTTTACTCCGATCACCCCACCCGATCGTGTACTTGAATGCTTGCATCGAGTGCTTAGGTCGTGTGGTCTTTGTTTATTTAATTTCTTTTAATTATTTTAGGACTATTAGATCAAAACCCGTTTATTGCTTGGCTTGACTTGCATAGTTCTGATCATATCTCATCTGCTAGCATAACAACCATTTGGATTGATAACCCTTTGTACTACAAGTGCATAGGGAATTGATACCTTGGGTGAAAATCCTGTTATCAATCACCTTGATGTAAAAACAGCATTTCTTCATGGAGACCTGAAGGAGGAAGTATATGTTACTCAACCAGAGGGGTTTGAAGTCTCAGGAAGAGAAATCAAGGTTTACAAGTTAAACAAAGCTCTTTATGGTTTGAAACAGGCTCCTAGAGCATGGAATTACAAGCTGAATCAGATACTCAGAGATTTGGGGTTTCATAGGTGTATTAAAGAGCCATCACTGTATCAAAAGGAGGAGAGAGGGTCGCTACTTATAGTTTGTGTGTATGTAGACGACTTACTAGTTGCCGGATCATCTTTGAGTTTGATTCTTGAGTTTAAAAGATTGATGGTAACAAAGTTTGAGATGAACGACCTTGGGAAGCTTACGTATTATCTTGGGATCGAAGTAAATCAACACGAGAAAGGTACCAACTTAACACAAGAGAGATATGCTAAGAGAATTCTACTTGAAGCAGAAATGGATACATGTAATTCGACACATATACCAATGGAGATGAACCTGCAACTATCAAAGTCTCAAGGGGAGAAGAACATTGACGAAAAAGGTTACCGAAGGATTATAGGATGTCTACGGTACACACACACGACCAGACCTATCTTATAGCGTCGGTGTATTGAGCCGTTATATGCATGAGCCAAAGACATCACATGGAACCGCTTTGAAGCAGATCTTAAGATACTTGCAAGGTACTTCATCACTAGGTCTTGTTTTTTGTTGTAACAAGAAGACGGATGTGGTTGGTTACTGTGAAAGTATTCATAACCTTGATAAAGATGATGAAAGGAGTACAGCTGGTCACATATTCTACTTCGGTGATAGTCCAATCACTTGGTGTAGTCAAAAGCAAGACACAGTGGCAATGTCTTCGTGTGAGGCCGAGTATATGGCAGCCACCGAAGCAGCTAAAGAAGCAATTTGGCTTCGTGGTCTACTTGTTGAAGTCACCGGATCACTGAGTAAGCGAATCACAATTATGTCGGAAAATAAATCATCGATAGCACTTACGAGGAATCCGGTGTTTTATGAGAGAAGTAAGCATATAGAAATGAGGTACCACTTTATTAGAGAATGTGTTGAGAAAGGACTCATAGAAGTGGAACATGTTCCTGGAACAGAGCAAAAGGCTGATATACTAACGAAAGCACTTGGAAGAATTAAGTTCAAGGAAATGAGGAGCTTCATTGGAATTCAAGATGTAAGTGAGAGTAGCTTCAAGCAAGGCCGGTCCTTGAATTTTGGTGGCCTAAAGCATAGAAAAATAATTTTGTTTATTATATAAAAATTAATATTTTTTCACTACAATGCTAAAATATAATTAAAAACATGGAAAAAATGTAATAACAATCTAAAATTTAATTTTTCTAACTTTTATTATAGCAAATACTCGGTAGACATCATTGCTAATCAAAAGTAGTTGGTAATAATGTATTATTATAATAAAATAAAAATTAAGGAGAAGAAGTAATTTCGATGTTCTTGTATAAATTTTAATTTTGTATTAATATTATAATATCTTGTAGTCAAGTTAATTCAATTTTTTTTTGTAGATTTTAATGTTAAAAAATGGAAATTAAACCAAAAAGTAATAAATAAAATTTTAAAAATGTTCGACTAATCCAACAAAAAAAACAAAACAAAACCTGTAAATAAAAAGCAAAAGAAAAAAAAATGTAAACGAACCAGCAGAGTTGAAGGCTTTAACCAATGACTTGCCACATAATTGCATCATACAGACCTAACAGACCTGCCTAATCTCTCAAATATGTGTTGATAAAAAATTTAGTATATGATGTGGCCTGAAGCAGCTGTTTTGCTTGCTTTAGGGGTGGGCCGACACTAGCTTCAAGCTTAAGGGAGAAAATGTTGGAGTAAGCTTGAAGTAGCTTAAAGCCCAAGCTAAATATATTTGGGAGATATTTAAATATACATATTAGAGTTATAGAAGTTATCTAAATAAGTTATGTTTCCTAATTGGTTTTGGAAAAGTGTCTTTAAGATTTTATATATATAGAGCTACCAAGGTGTAGTAAGCCTTATGAGATTTGAGAGAGCTTAAGTTTTTGAGTTGTTTTTCTTAAGCAATAAATAGAAGAGAGTTATTCTTATCTTTGTGTTCTTAATCTTTAGAAACATCCCGCAGTCGCATTTGCTGCTCTAAAGGCATCTCCAACCCACCTCTATATTTGCTTTTTAACTCTATTTTAGAGTAAAATCTACTCCAACTCATCTCTATTTTTAGCTCTATAATAGAGATCTCTATTTTTTCCTCTATATATAGAGGAACTCTATTTTTTCCTCTATAATAGAGTTAAACTTTTTTATTTATAAAATGGTCCTTGAACTTTTAACACTTTTATATTTATGATCAAAATAAATAAAATATATATATTTAAATAGTTTAATAATAATTCTCATAATTTAATGAAGTATATTAATAGGATAACTGATTATAAAGTTAAATTTGACTAATTTTAATATTTTGGTTTAAAATTTTAAAAGGTTTTCATATAGAAAAGGTTTTTGTATAGAAAAACATTTTTAAAATTTGAGACTATCATTTGCAAAAGAAAATTTATATAAAATCTTATTAAATATAAATAACTTAAATATTTTAGTTTTTATTCATGCCATAACATTATTTTTAATACAACAAAGACTAATTATTTAATATTCTGGTAAATTACTTCTGGATCCACCAATAACATTATTTTTATATGATGCAATATATTTCTTTTAATAAATGTGATATTTAAATAATATTTATGAATGTTAAAAATTTAAATAATATCATAATTTTATGAAAATTTCACAAATACTAAAATAAATGGATTAGTTTGCAACTTTTATAAGTAAAAAGGTATTAATAGTAAAATAAAAAAAGGAATCTTATGGAATATTTTTTTTTAGAGGAAAAAATAGAGGTATCCATTGGAGCAAAAGTCACCTCTATTATAGAGTTCCTCTATTTTAGAGGTAAAAATAGGGAAAACCATTCGAGATGATCTAAGTAGCCAAAACCCTGGAGTGATTATTATTGGTAACACCTTGTTTGGGTCTAAACCACCAGTAGACCCGAATGTCCTTGCAAGGGTGTTTCAATTGGATCCTAATTACGGTGATCATGGGCCTAAAGAAAAAAATTGGATAGTAGAATTAATGAAAATGTTGTGCTTTTAATTTACTGCTTTCATTGAATTTTTCTACCTTTGTATGTATAAGGATCTTGCATGTATCATCCGTTCATCAATAACGTAACATAATGTTTGGTCATTTTTTTGTCCATTTCATTTGTGATGAAACACCCTCAAAGTTAGTTGTGATGTTTCTTTTTACGGAATCGTAGTTGTAGATGCTCTAACTCTAAGATGAGCAGACAATTTATGTTTGCGATGATTTTGGTGAACCACATATACGTTTAGCCGTTGCTCAGGGAGGGCTTCACCATCGATAGGTTTTGAATATGTACGTAAAAATTTTGAAACGTGTAGAAACTGATGTTTCTCACAATGAATTTGTTTAGAAGAGAAACAAATTCAATAACAATCTCTAAAAGAATTTGGATCAAAGTAAACAAGAAAAGAAGAAATGAAATCTCTTGAGAAACAAGTTAGGTTTTGCTCAAGAACAAAAAGAAATTAGGGTTTTTGTATTAATAATTGGATGATCTTACAATGAGAGGATTGCCCTCTATTTATAGGTATTCAAAGATCTACTGAATATATTCGAATAGATTGAATATATTGACTTTCCTAATTACAGGCGAACTGATTAGGAAAGTCCTTCCCTTCTTGCTAGGTCAGCCGCAAGGCGAGTTGAAGTCTCGGTTCGTCACCTCGGCAGTGGGCTTCTTGGTGTTATTGGGCCTTCAGGGATGAAGTCCAAACCTAGGTCGAGTTCCCGGTTTAGATGATCGGTTCTCTTAACGGGTTTAGATCGGTATGTTGGGGGTGCTAATTTCCGCACCAACAATTAGTCCCCCCTCAGTTCGGTACATTCAGAAGTTAATTCAAATGACCGGACTTTAAGAGAGAATATCCGATTTAATCCGTAAAGAGATCCGAATCTAAACACTCCTTGATTGTCGTGCCACTTCGCCCACCTCTAGTCGGGTGACACGTGTCCGATACGTCACATCTGTCAATTTGGAAGCCGAAACCTCGCGTAGGTTAGATAGGCAATTATGACTCCGCGTAGGGTTGCCGCCCACTCCCTTCTATAAATACTTGGTATCCACCGAGTGTTTTCACTTTTCGCCGTTTCGTCAAAAGGTAATTACTTTGTTCTCTCTCTCTCTTTGCCCTTAATTACTTTGTTATTCGTCAGTTTTTCTACACTCTTCGGCGATCCGCATTGTTCTTCACCTCGGCCATGGCTTCCTTGTCGGCTACCACAAGTGAACCGTTGATCCGCAAAAATTCCAGCAGGGAACCTCTGAATGTTATCAGATCGGTCCGAGGCGATATGCCGAGTAGACCAGAAGAGGCCGAATGCTCCTCAAGGCGCAGATCCAACGAGATCCCAATCCCCTCTTTGATCGACGAAGATGATCGCGAAGGTCACGGAAATGCTACACAAATCTCCGATCTCCCACCTGACAACTCGAATGGTGAAACAGTCCCACTTGCTCCAGATGACGTCATGATCGATGACCTCCTTCCTCTCCGAGATCACCGAGGTGACATTGGGGGCGAGAAGACGACCAGTACTACTAAGTCGGTTGGCGATCTGTTGAATTCGTGTGGCCTGTCCAATTTTTGTGTCCATATTATTATTCCCGGAGATCACCAGCGTCCGTGGAATCCGCCTCTCGGGTATATCTGCTTATATGAGGGATTCTTCTCCCAATGCTGGTTGTTCTTCCCTCTTCCTAATTTGCTCACCCAATGCGCCCATCATCGCAAAATTCCGATATGCCAACTTACCCCAGGAAGTATCTGCAATTTCGTCGCCGCCCTCACAATCACGGCCGAAGCTGAGGTTTTTCTCGAAATAGAATGCTTTGAACAGCTGACAAACTTCAAGAATAGCCAGGGTAGCAAATTGTGGATGGTTAACGCGAAGCCAGCTCATAACTTCCTTCCAGGGGAAAAAGTCAGTAACTTCAAGAAGTTGAGAGCTCGCTATTTCTTTGTCCGAGTTGACGACCGCTCTTTTGAAAATCCGAAATGCGGCCGCCGAAGAGTGTGGAACGATTTGCCGGGTATCATCTCGTTCCTTATTTCGCTAACTCGGACAATCTCGTTCTGACCTGATTTTGAATTTTATGTGTTTTACAGCTCGCCCTTCTTCAACTCGGGGACTATCTTCCAGATTTGAACACGTCAAGGACTCTCCTCTCAGTGTAGCAGACCGTAGTTGGAATCAAATCTCTCGACATCGCGTGGAATCAGCAATGGGTAAGGCAAGAACGCAGTTCGCCAGCTTTGCAAGCTCGTTGGGTCAAACTTCCGAGGTCCCACCAACCACAATTGTCGCCGCCGAGATGCTCTGATCTGTGGATCCACATGAAGAACGGACCGCCAATCCCGAATCAGAGCAAACGGGAAATGAATTCATTGACATTGAGGATGGTGACGAGCTCCCGGATCCTGTTTTTGAAGACGAAAATGTGGCTCCCAATGATTCATCTCCTCCTCCACCGACAGAGCCGATCGTCTCAGTTCAGATCGCCCCTGAACCGAGTAGCGGTTCAAAGAAGAAAAAGTCCAAGAAAGACAAAAGCAAAGAGAAGGGTAAAGGAAAAGACTCCGCCCAGGGGACAGGTCGGAAACGCTCTGCGGAAGAGGCCGGCTTCGAATCATATGACCGCTTCCGAGTTAAAAACGCTGCTGGTCGAACCGACCAATTTAACTACGACTATTTTGGGGAAACGCCTCTCGTGTGCAATAAGGAAGTCGCCGCAGAGTTGTGCAGGCAACTTATGGTATCCTCGGTCATGCTGCCGCCGGTCGATAAGCTCGAATTCAGAGACCAATACGTCCAGGCCGCCCAATCCGCCCTTCAGGTTTGAATCGCATTGCCCTCCTTACTGTTGACTGCAAAACTTGATTCTCATTTCACCTTGTTTCGAAGTGCAGACCGCCGCCTATATGTCGTCGCTTACTCTTATGTACGATAAGTGTGTCAAATCGATGACCTCGGCAGAAGCCGAATTCGAGAAGATGAAGGAGTGTTTGGAGAACCTCCGAGAGGCAGATAGGTCGAAGAGCGAGAGGATCAAGGAGCTGAAGGATCTTCTTGCGAACAAAGAACAGGATTGCAAAAACCTGGAAGAAAGAGTTGCCGAGCTGGAATCGCAGGAAAAGGTTCTGGGGGAAGAGAAGGCCGAGCTGACAAGGCAGTTCGATGATCTTGGGGCAAAACTCGAGTCAGAGATGAGACGACTTCGCCTAGATCGCCAAGCCAAGGTCGAGGGTACCACAAAGAAAGCGCAGCGCCGTCTCAACAAGGTAAAGGACTATCTGCATGATCAGGAGATGGCCCGTCCGAAAGAAGACGTTCTCAACCAAGCGAACGGGTTTGAGGAGATTATGGATTATCTTCTGAAGAACGGTGCATCCATCCCAGACAATCTGGTTGCCGAGATCAAGGAAAAACGGGAGATCGCCCAGAATGAAGTGGAAGCGCTAGATCTCTTAGAGTTCGGAGAAGGCGATCTCGACATGTCTCCAGACCAGCTCGGCTTTGGATTGCTTCAATCTGGGACTGCGGCTCCAGACTCCATTCGACATCCGTATGGCTCCAACGCCGGGCTTTTCCGGGCCGATCTGTCTGACAGCGTCCCCTAGGAGCATTTTCTGTTTTCTTTTCTTTTTTGTATTTTCCTGTTTAAGACTTTGTGATATTGCTGCCTATTCGGCGGCCGACTTCTGTTTTTTGGAAATTTCCCTTTTGTGCTTGCATGGAATATCGCCTTTTTACCAGACAGTAAAAATGGTAATTTTCCAATATCGAAATTGGAAATGTTTCATCTGGGATTAGTATAAATATGGTTGCTCCATGCTTGATTTTACCGTAACTCTGACGAAACAATTTCGAGATGCCGAGTTCTGTTGGCAGTACCGCCTCTTTAGTCGAGGTTAGGAGCGATGTCCTGACGTTCTCAAACTCGGAAGCCATTGAGCGAGGGATGCCCCTTTACCCACATACCCGAGCTCCCTGGATGTTATTGTTTCATGTTAGTCCAGAGAAGAGGCTGGAATTAGAGACCTTCCTCTCCCGCATCGAAGAACGCCATTCCGAGTACCGCGGGCAATTAGCCGCAATAAAGCAGTCGCGAAGTGAACTGCTTTTCAAACTTAAGCTGCTTAAATCCCACCCAAGGTTCTGGATCGAAAATGGTCCGGACAGGGTGGCAGACATGCCGCAGTGCTTGATCGACTACTGCAATGAGTGCTATCAGTCGGAGAACTCGATTCCCAGCGAACCAAGTTTTTCTTTTAGCGGCGAGTTCATGCCCTCCAAGGTGAAGACGTTTTATATGAGCATACGTGCCAACAACATTGAAGCTGCTGCTGCTCATGCCTTCGTTCGCCAGGTAACAAACCCTAGTTTTGTCTATGCGAATTTATTATAACAAACCTTTATTGATCGACGACCTTGTGCGCAGATCAAATCCGTGCACCGCGAACAATGCCACAAGCTGTATTATCACCGTATGAAGAAGAATGAAATTGATGACCATCTGGCGGCATTGGATGCCGAGATCACCTCCTTAAGGGCGAAGAGAGGAAAAGCTGTCGCTCGTATGGACGAGGCCGAGCAGAAGATCAGCGCATTGGAGTCGCATCCTGCTGACTGAGAGAAAACGGGACTTCAACTCCTATGGCCCATGCCAAAGCGTCTTAAAGCTGATACCAGGAAGGTTGCCGCCGGACTTGACCTGGATGGTTGACATGCTTTGGCGATCTGATCCTTTCATTATACTTTATTTCTTAATTCTCTGTCGCATTTGTCCTGTTCAGACAATTCATTCTTGCAATAAAGTTTCTTTTTTATTTTAATTGGAAATTCAAACGAGGCGAGACGTCTTCCGGCTTACACTGAATAATCCTTTCTGTGGGCAGTTTAGCCCAAACATAAATGTGCTTTTTAAACGAGGGGCGAGGTATGATGCCTCGGCTTACCCTCTTTGTCCCAGTCCGGAAAGCGAAATTTACAACTCTGGGTTCGGCTTACATTTGTCCGAGCTGGAATTTACGAAACAATTCAAAAGAATTCTCTTAGTTCGGTTTATCTCTCGTCAAGGAGTTATCGAGACAATTCTAGAAGAATTCTCTGGGCTCGATGTGCCTTGCGCCGGAGGCTTATGATCGGAACAATTCCAAACGGAATTCTCTGGGTCCGATTCATCTCCTGATGGAGAGTAGGTCGATCACCTGGCCGATATGTCGAATAGTTCGGTTACGAACTGAGTAGATATAGTAGTCTTCTTTTTTTTTTTTTTTTTTTTTTTTGCCCATTCCCGAGGCGTAACCGCTGCATTAAATACAGACACGGTTTCACCATGCAATTTAATTGGTGGAAGAGTCTCGGGACGCAGCGCGTATCTTTCCACGATCTGATTGGTGCGAGATTTTCGGGACGCAGCATTTATCTCCCCCTTTCCTCCTATAAATAAGTGAAGAGGAGGTTTGCTGAGCATCTCTCATCCAAACTTCAGAAAGATTAACTGCAAAGTATGCCTACCACAACACGATCTGCATGGTTGAGGCGAGCTCGAGAGCTGACTGCTGCCGGAGTCAGCGGATTCGACCAGGAAGCGTCGAATATCACCCTTCCCATAGAAGAGGCGGTTTCGCCCCCATCCCACGAACTCACCGTGGACATTGAGGAGGACCCCTTGCAAAGAGAGATTCGCATCTACCGAGCCCGTTGTCAGCGGATGGGTTCGTATATCAAGGCGTTTCGTCTGAAATACGATCTCATCTACCAGCTCTGCCGCCTGGAAGGAACCATCTCGGTTCTTGACGAGCTCATCGCCAGAGGCTTCTATCTGGAGAGCTGGCGCATGACCCGACTACTTGCCGATCGTGATCGATGTGAGGGGGAGGTCGCCAGGACCTTATTACCCGACCTGCCAGAGGGCGACTACGAGGCGCTAGGTGAATCGGAGAATCTGCATGTTGCGGAAATCCCGATCTACAGGGGTCGTATAGAGAGGTTACTCCAATACATCCTTCACCTGGAGGCCACGGATCATCATTTCCGGGAGAGTCATACCGTGGAGGGTCCATGCGCGTTCTTGGAGGAAATGGCGGACAAGGGGGCAGAAGTACCAGCAGGTCGGCTTGAAGAGCTGAGGCGGGAGCGTCGACACTAGCGAGCATATCTGGAAGGTATAGCCGTCGAGGAGCCATTGGAGTCTGACCTCTCGAGCTCTGCGCCTGTGAATTACCGAGAAGGTTGAGATCACAGGAGGGGGTCACACTTCGCATCTGCTTCCCGAGACTAGAAGACCTATTATAGCATTAGATCGTCACCTTTTCTTGCTTGTAGCTCTCTTTTTTTTTATGTGCACCGTCTTTCTCGGGCGATATGCCGATGTTGAATACTCTTTGTATGTGGCGAGATGGCAGACATAAATTGAAAGAACAAGTTCTTTCGAGATAAAAGAAATCTTATTATTTTCCTAGCTGTGCCCTCAAGATCTTGTAAAAGAAATTTAGGGCTGCCTGCGTACCCGAAATTCGGGATCAAGCCAGTCGTAGTTCGTAGTATACATACTTTCAAAAACCGAATTTAATCAAATGGTTTAGTAGTAGTAACGTTTGACGTGAGCCGCGTTCCAAGAGTTTTTGATCTGCTTATCTTCCATGGTCAGGAGCTCGTACACTTTGGGGCGAATTACCTTGGAGATGAGATACGGCCCTTCCTAGCGAGCACCGAGTTTGCCAGCGTTGATCTCCTTTGTATTCTCGTACACCTCGCGCAATACAAGGTCGCCCTCATTAAATCTGCGCTGGCGGACAGTTTTGTTGTAATACTTAGACGCGGAATTCTGGTAATTCTGGATCCGGACGAGAGCTTGATCGTGCAGCTCTTCGGCGAAGTCAATGTTATCGAGCATCATGCTGTCGTTGAGCTCGGAATCGTCGACCAGCATAGCGCGGCGCAATGTATGCACTCCAGCTTCGTCGAATGCTAACAAAAACGGAGATTGCCCCGTAGCTTGCCGTGGGGTAGTCCGGTAGGACCAAAGCACGCCATCGAGTTGATCTGCCCACGCTCCTTTCTTGAGTCCGAGACATTTCTTCAACCCGTCTATGATGGTTTTGTTGGTTGCCTCGGCTTGGCCGTTTCCCTGAGGGTACCGGGGGGTCGAGGTGCTCAAACATATTCCCCATTTGCCAAAGAAGCATCTAGTGAGAAGAGAGGTGAACTGTGTCCCCTTCTCGGTGACGATCTCGTAAGGGAGCCCATGGCGGCAGATGATGTTCTTCCAGATGAAGTTGGTGACGTCCAGTGACTATATTTTGTTGAACGAGTCTGCTTCCACCCATCTGGTGAAATAATCAGTCAGGACCAAGAGGAACTTCTTTGACTTTGATGGGGGTAGTGGGCCGATGAGATCCATCGCCCAACGCATGAAGGGGTATGGCGCGGTGACGGTGTTTAGCAGCTCGGGAGGTACATGTTTCATCTGTCCGTGGCATTGGCAAGGTTCGCATTTCGCCGAAAATGGCTCACAATCGGCGACCATGGTCGGCCAGTAATGACCATCTTTCTTGATTTTCAACGCGAGTGCACGCCCTCCAGAATTGTTTCCACCATCGCCTTCATGGACCTCCGTCATTATTCGTTCCGCTTCCTCTCGATCGACGCAGGTGAGAAGGACTCCGGACGAACTGCGTCGGAAGAGGCTGCCGCCCATCATGGCGTAGTGTGCGCATCGAACTTTCAACCGGCGAGCTTACCAGCAATCCTCCGGGACCTTGCCGTCCTCGATGTACTTCTTTATTTCGAGCTGCCAATCGTCTGGCGGTTGTATTACTCCCACGGGCTCCTGGACGGGTGGATCGACATTCATTGGGTCTGCGGCGTCGCTGATGGTGTACGCCACGTCGGCGTGGTCGATGCTGGGAGCTTCGATACACTCGATTGGGATCGTTCGCCGCAGAATTGGGTCGGAACAATTTGCCAGGGCGGCGAGAGCGTCTGCTGACGCGTTTTTGCTCTTCGGGACTTTGATTAGTTCGAACGAAGCAAACTGTGCGGAGAGACTCCGGAGTAACTGGCGATATGCCTCCATGCGCCCGTTCTTAGCGCCGTACTCCCCACTAAACTCGCTAACCACTAGCTGGGTGTCGCAAAAAACTTGGATGCTAGTTACCCCCAGACCTTGTGCTAACCGTAGTCCAGCTAGGACGGCTTCGTACTCGGTCTCATTGTTTGAGTCTTTGAAGCCAAGTTTTATTGCTTGCTCAAGGACTTTGCCCGTTGGAGATCGGAGTATAATCCCTATGCCAGATCCTTGGTTGGAAGAGGAGCCGTCGGTGCACAACGTCCAGGGTTCCTCCTTAGGTATGGTTTCTTCGAGGTCAGGGGATAGTTCGGTGATAAAATCCGCTAGGACCTGTGACTTTAAGCTCGGGCGAGAACGATATTCGATATCGTACTCGCTTAGCTCGATTGCCCACTTCGCAATTCGCCCGGACTGAAGGGGGCTGTGAAGGACCGTCCGGAGCGGCTGGTCGGTTAACACGACAATGGAATGCGACTGCAAGTAAGGTCGTAGCTTTTGAGCGGCGACGATCAAGGCGAGAGCGAGTTTTTCCAAGGTTGGGTAGCGTGTCTCCGCGTCGTTGACAGCCTTGCTTGTGTAGAATATTGGTCGCTGATCACCGCGGTCATCTCGGACTAGCACCCCGCTTACCGTCGAGCTGGAAACGGAGACGTAGAGGTATAGCGTTTCTCCTTCCTCGGGCTTCACGAGCACCGGCTGATTGGTCCGGTACTGCTTAAGCTGTCCGAAGGCAGCTTCACAGGCGTCGTCCCAATGAAAGTCTTTATTGCCCCAAAGAAGCTGATAGAATGGGAGACACTTGTCCGTCGATCGGGCGATGAAACGGTTTAGCACGGCTACTCGACCTGTTAAGTGTTGTACCTCTTGTTTGTTGGTTGGCGATGGGAGTCCCAGCACCGCTTCGATCTGTTTTGGGTTTGCCTCGATTCCGCGTTCTGTGACGATATATCCCAAGAATTCCCCCGAGGTAACCCCGAAAGTGCACTTGGTGGGATTTAACTTTATCTGGAATTGATCTAGGATGTCGAAGCATTCGGCGAGGTGCTGGACATGCTGTTCTGCTATAAGGGATTTGACCAGCATATCGTCAATGTAGACTTTCATCATTTTCCCTAACAGATCGGCAAACATCGTGTTGACCAGGCGTTGGTAGGTCGCTACTGCGTTTTTCAGGCCGAATGGCATCACCTTGTAGCAGTAGGTTCCTCTATGCGTGATGAACGCGGTTTTCTCGCGATCGGCTGGGCTCATCGCGATCTGGTTATATCCGGAGAACGCATCCATGAACGAGAGGAGTTGGTTACCTGCTGTGGCCTCCACGAGTCGGTCGATATGAGGTAACGGGAAGCAGTCCTTGGGACAGGCCTTATTGAGGTCGGTGAAGTCAACGCAGACTCGCCATTTGCTACTCTTTTTCTTGACCACCACCGGATTGGCCAGCCAGTCGGGGTACTGTACTTCCATTATCTGATCAACTTTCAGGAGTCGCTCGACTTCGTCCTGAACTGCCTTTGCTCGATCGGTGCCAAAACGTCGTCATTTCTGCCAAACTGGTTTGAAAGTGGGATCGACATTTAGTTTGTGGCACGTGACTGACGGATCGATGCCGACCATATCCTTAGTGGACCAGGCAAACGTCAAGGATCGCGATTTCAGAAACGCTACCAGCTCGGTCTTGAGTCCAACATCGAGTTCGGCCCCAATTCCGACCGTCCGGGAGGGGTCTGCTCCGTCGATATTGACTTGTATGATTCGGCATCCTGTGGCCTTCAGCCAATCTCGATCCGGTTTATGAGGATCGACGGAGTGATCCTCACCCTGTAATTGCTATGCGTCGTCCTTCCGCCTTTGCTTTTTTTCGAGAACGGAACAGGTCTTAGCCATCTTTTGGTCGCCGTACAACGTATAAATTCCCGCAGCCGTTGGGAATTTTAGGCAGAGATGATAGGTGGAAGGAACTGCCTGCATGGAGTAGATCCAGGGTGAGGCTAAGATGGCGTTGTAGATTGGTGGGGCGTCTATGACCACGAACTTGGTCTTGCGCGTTACGCACCAGCTTAGACTTGTAGTTTTACGTCGCCCATCGACGTTTTGGCTACGCCATCGTACCCGGTCAACGTTCTGACTCCTGGTTTGATTTGCTCCGGCGCGACACCCCATTTTCTCCAGTGTTTGCGCGAACAGGACGTTAACCGTGCTACTGCTGTCTACTAAGACACGTTATACGTCGAATTCGCCCATCCTGACTTCCACCATTAGAGGGTTGTTATGAGGGTGATGGATCCCCTTGGTGTCTTCCGCTGTGAACGCGATGGGATCACTGCTTAGTGCTTCCTCTACGGAAATCGCCTGAACATTACAGATCTGACGCGCTCGCTTTTTCAAGGCTCGGACAGAATCTGGGCATTCATCGGTCTGACCGATGATCATAGAGATACGACCCCAAGGTGCCGCTTGATCGCTCTGCTGTCCATTTTGACGCTTGGATGGTGTTTGGGGGACTTCCACTGGTGCCCGGCGTCTGCTGCTCGGCGGGAGGTGGCTGCTGCAGAGTATCTGGTGCGCTATTGGATTGGTTGGCGCTCTTCTGACCTCGGCCAGGGTTGGATCGCCCGAACCTTCCTCCTCAACCTCTTCCTCCGCGGCCCGCCGCGAAAAGCTTTAGGTTGATAAACCGCTTTGATTTTGCCGGATAGGTACTTCTTAAAGAAGTAATTGGACAGGTGCTTGCACTCGGCTGTAGAATGGCCACCGAACATATGAAAATCGCAGTATAGCTCCTCTTGTGTATCGGAAGAGGCGGTGTTCTGTCCTTCATCCTCGGATATCACGTTGACCACCCTCCGCGCTTGGGGTCCCTCGGGTCGTGATGCTTCCGAGGTTCCTAATAGGTTTCTCGACTTTTTTCTTTAGCCACGGCTGGGCGAGGAGGAGGGAGCTTATTGGCTCGTTTCTTCTCGTCTTCTTCAACGTAAGCGACGCGAGATCCTCGATGAAGGGCTTCATCCAGGTCAGTGGCCTCCCTGATATTGAGATCTACATGCAGTCGGGAGCCGGGAATGAGTCCTTTCTTGAAGGCAGCGATTGCAACGTCCTCAGCGACCGTTATGGTGGCGTACTTTTCCTTGAATCGGGTGAGGTACTTCCAAAGTGGTTCGTCGGGTTCTTGGACTATCTCCCAGAGCTCGGCACTAGAGGCGTTGCGTTGTATGAACACCCGATAATTCCGTAGGAAGGCTGTCGACAGTTGTTCGAAACAGTCGATTGTGCCCGGGGGGATATGGGAAAACCATATCAGTGCGTTCTCTACCAGGCTGTCGATGAACAGTTGGCACTGGCCGGCGTCTTTCTGCTCTTCGGTGAACCTAGCTTTGGAGATGGTAGCCATGAACGAGGTCAGATGCTGTACTGGATCCTTTGTTCCATCATAAGTTGGAACTCTTATCTTCACGTTCGGAACGTACGTCTCCAAGATGCGCTGGGTGAATGGAGGTTGCTGCGTGGCCTCGAACATTCTATCGATCTCAGGTGCCGAGCTGATAGCTCGGTGGAGCAGGGACCCCCATAGCTTTGATCTTGAGGTGCATTTCCTCAAGCTCGGGGCAGGAAGGTGCTGCCCGGATCTCTATGGGAGGGTTGCCCCAGCCGAGGCTGTGCCCCTGATGCGAGTACCGATGGTACATGCTGGTTTGGGAACCGGAAAGTCAAAGACGGCGGGTCGCTGAACAGGCGGCGGCTTAGAGGATCGTTCCTCCGAACCTCCTGTGATGGTGCCCCGTTCTGTTGAAGTGGCGGGGGTGCGCTGTGCCCCATCGCGTCCAGCCGTTGATTTGTTGCGGAGATCGCCTGGAAGAGGTCCTTGGAGACCGTTCCGAACACGTGACGGAGATCGTCCATGGTGACGAACTGGGAAGGTTGGGCGATTTGCGCAGGCGATCCCTGTCTATCGACAGTTCCATTGACTGGTGGCACCCTCGTCGGTCTCCTGACCCCCATGGTGAGGTATCTCAACCTCCTCCACTTCGTCGGAAGGTGCTGCGGACTCATCTGCTGGGTTAGCCGAAGTGCGGCGAACACCAGTCCGTGCGTAGACGCGCGTGGTGGGTGCGGCGACAGGTGGATCCGCGGCGACGTCCTGAGAGTTGGTTGCCCGTTTGGTTGGGTCATCTTGCTGTGGGGCGGTTACGTTGGTGGCACCGTTGTTGGAGATTGAAGACATGGTATTGGCTCTTGCTTCTTTGAGATAGGATCTAGAAGAGAAGTGTTTTGTAGAACTTAGGTCCCCTCCTTCTAGCGCCAATTGTAGAAACTGATGTTTCTCACAATGAATTTGTTTAGAAGAGAAACAAATTCAATAACAATCTCTAAAAGAATTTGGATCAAAGTAAACAAGAAAAGAAGAAATGAAATCTCTTGAGAAACAAGTTAGGTTTTGCTCAAGAACAAAGAGGAATTAGGATTTTTGTATTAATAATTGGATGATCTTACAATGAGAGGATTGCCCTCTATTTATAGGTATTCAAAGATCTACTGAATATATTTGAATATATTGAATATATTGACTTTCCTAATTACAGGCGAACTGATTAGGAAAGTCCTTCCCTTCTTGCTAGGTCAGCCGCAGGGCGAATTGAAG